>NC_067495.1:39006679-40206679 GCF_947179515.1 Apodemus sylvaticus
AACAATACTATAATCTCAGAAATCAAATGAAGACAGAAAAAACAAATCTAAGTATGAGACAGAGGGAGTCAGAGAGCCAGGCAGTAAGCAGACTTCCTTCATAAAACTAAACTTCCCTGGGATGAGGTAATGTCCTTTGAAAGATCAAGAAGGCCTTGGTTCCCCCCCTCTCTCTCCACTCCCTCTCTCTCTCCTCCTCTCTGTGTGTGCATGCATCCAAACTTTCTCATTCATTAATTTTATACTAATATGGAAATTCTAATTTTGAATTGCTTTTCCTAATAATGGATCTGGAAGTTAAAATCTAATAAAGCCTTTCTTCCTGGGTTAATTTGATCTGAAAATGTTTCACAGCAACAGAAGAAATATGGAAGGCAATGTAACCCAAAGACAAGAAGGGGGGAAATACCATAAAATATCATATGAAAATCCTCCATTCCTGTCTTTTACAAATGCTTATTTATCTGGGAGTAGCTATGTACAAAGGCCAATGAAGCAGAAAAGGGCTGAGAGAGGGGAAATAAATTTTCCTGAGTGAGTAGTGAGTTTGTAGCATAGCATGAATGACCTGAAGACAGGGCACTGTTACAGGTGGATTACAGGAGGCTAACAGAGAATGGAGGGGGGGAGTGTGTGACAGGGTTCAATGACAACAATATGGTTTACATGTCCCAATGAAACACAAGTTGGTGACCTGTTTATTATAGCTTTCGAATGCAAGAATTAAAATTTCCATATTGGTATGAAATTAATGGCCAAGGAAATTTTTGTGTATCTCATTCCACTATGTATGTATGTGTATATGTGTGTGTGTGTATGTGTGTTTGTATGTATGTATGTATGTATGTATGTATGTATGTATGTATCTTCATTCCTCAGAGGCAAAGCAGTAACATTCTGCCAGTGCAGAAAGAAGTATAAATAGGAGTTAGTTTGAAAGGAAAGAAAACTGCTGGATAGAATTATAGTATATGTAGGTGTATGCCATTTTCTAAAGGAAAACAAATGTACCCAAAAAATATCAACAAAATAGTTATATGCACAAGACTTATATTTTAGAAATTAATTTGTTTTTTACACTCCATATTTGATTCCACCCCATCCACCCTCTGAATGTTCCTTATCCCATACCTCCTCCCCACTCTCCTGTCTCCATGTAGATGACCCAACCCCCACCCTATCTGACCTCTAAATTCCCCGGGGCCTCCAGTCCTCTTGAGGGTTAGGTGCATCATCTCTAAATGAACACAATATATGGCAGTCCTATACTGTATGTGTGTCGGGGGTGTCATATCATCTGGTGTGTGCTGCTTGTTTGGTGGTTCAATGCTTGAGAGATCTCGGGGGTCCAGGTTAATTGAGACTGCTGGTTCTACAGGATTACCCTATTGCAACTATTTTTACCTTTTTGTATGCTGTCTTATCACTGTGGTCAATTTTTATTTCTATTTTTAAAAGAATAATTTATCAAGGGTTACACTTTAGATTACCCCACAGGGAAACATATTCAACTATATGATGAATTTAGAAATCTAAAGAAGCTAAAAATATTCATTACTGAAAATGCAAACTACGTGAAGCAGTAGACAATCCAGATGGTGAAAGCTTCATGAAAACTGTAGGTACATAGTTCTCTGTGATAGAGACAAAATTTGGGGGTTTAATATTTGTTCCATCTGTACTTGCTCATGATTGGTTCAGTCTTTCCACACAGATCTGTATGTAGAAATAGTTGCTTTGCTGATTAAGTTGTTTATCTTTGATGCTAGAGAAAGTTGTGCCAGTGGTTCAAAGTTATTAATATTGTCATGTAAATTAAGTTATTTGTGGGACAAAGCACAAATGTTACTACAAGAAGAAAAATCTGGAAAAGGCACAATATCCATTATTCAAAGGTAACATAATACATAATCATATCATGTTTATAGCCTTACTAGAATCATATACTTTTTCTGTAATATAATAGTACTCAGGCATTAAAAATGGTGAGTTCATGAAATTCTTAGGCAAATGGATTGGAACTAGAAAGTGTCATCCTGAGTGAGATAAACACTGTCACAAAAGACCACACATGGTATGTATTCACTGATAAGTGGATATTAGTCCAAAAGCTCAGAATACCTAAGATACAATTCACATACCACATGAAACTCGAGAAGAAGGAAGACCAAAATATAGGTGCTTTGGTCCTTCTTAGGAGTGGTAACAAAATACTCATGGGAGCAAATATGGAGACAAAGTGTGGAGTAGAGACTGAAGGAAAGGCCATGAAGAGACTGCCCCACCTAGGGATCCATCCCCTATACAGTCACCAAACCTAGACATTGTTGTGGATGGCAAGAAATGCTTGGTGACAGGAGCTTTGATACATCTGTCTCCTGAGAAGCTCTGCTAGAGTCCAACATATATACAGAGATGGATGATGCTTGCAGCCAACCATTGAACAGATCATGGGGTCTCCAATGGACAGAAGGAGCTCAAGGGGTTGGCAACCCCATAGGTAGACCAACAATATCAACCAACCAGAGCTCCCAGGGTCTAAACACCAACCAAAGATTATACATGGAAGGACCAATGGCTCCAGCTGCATATGTAGCTGAGGATAGCCTTATTGGGTATCATGGGAGAAGAGGCCTTTGTCCTGGGGAGGCTTGATGCCCGAGTGTAGGGGAATGGGAGGGAGGGGATGTGGGATTGGGTGGAAGGGTGGGGTCATGCCCTCATAGAAGCAGGAGGAGGGGGAATGGGATGGGGGTTTCCATGGGTAAATAGGGAAATGAATAACATTTGAAATGTAAATAAAATATCCAATAAAAATTTATAAAAGCAAAAAAAATGTCTTTTCATTTCATTGCATTTAGTTCCCATTTTCTCATGCTCACAAACTTTACCTCAAAGTCCATAGTCCCTCCTACTGCCTATTCCCTTAACCCATTCAATATATTGTTACTAACATAATGGACCAAAAATAATAGGATGGCAACTAATCATGCTTTGGTGTTCAGCTGTGAAGAGCGACTACATGTTTAAGTGACTTGAAGGGAACAGATTAGAGATAACTCAGAATAGACTACAGAGACTCTCTGTGGCCACACTTAGCTATAAATATGACAGGTAAAGCATACTATCCTTTCTGACCTACTATTAAAATCTGCCTATTCCAAATAGCATCTATAGAGCAACGTCTTAAATGTGCATCTCTTCCCACATCAATTCCGTTAACTGGAGATTCCAATACTCTTTGGTACTTTCATCCCTTTCTCTCCAGATATATTCTTTGTCCTATTATAGCATACTTTTTTATACTCCTCCTATCATCACATAGCCAAATCAATTGAAACACCATCTCTGAGTGGAGACAGTTCCTTTAGATTTTAAAGGCAACCTCTGGGTCATTTTTCCTCCTGAAAACTCACTGACCTGCAGACCCATTCTCTAACAAGGAGGCCAAAGGCACAACACTTCCTCAATATGCAGAAATGTCAACAAAAACTAAGAAATAAAAGGCTCATCCAAAAAGTAAGGATAAATATCATCACGTAAAATCACATCAATCATCATACTCCAATTGCAAAGACACTAGGGAAAAAGAAAACAAACAAAACAACACACTAAGATCAAGACAATATCCCTCCACCAGAAACTTGCAGTATTACTAAAATTTCTGCTGATTGCTACAATGTATTAGAAACTCAAGAAAATAGCTTCAAAATAGTGATTAGTACTATTCTCAAGTACCTCAAAGAAGATACAATGGAGTCGTTGGCCAACCCAAACTGACTGAAATAACATACTTTGTTTTGTTTCTATGTATTTGGTTTAGATTTGATACTTTTAGTTTCATGGGAGTTTTGTTTGTTTTGATTTTGATTATGAGTGTTCCATGAAAGAAAGAAAGGAGAGAGAGAGAGAGAGAGAGAGAGAGAGAGAGAGAGAGAGAGAGAGAGAGAGAGAGAGAGAGAGATGGGTAGGGAAATAGAGGTGACATAGTAATTTGAGGACCAAAAGGAATATCATCAAATATAGTGTATGAAAATGTTAGTAAATGTGAAATGAAAGGAAATGAAAGCATTATAGATTATTGAAGCTAAGGCTTAGAAACTTAATAAGAAGGAAGCTTATGTCAATCAACATTATCAATAAAATTGGTTCCGTTCTCTAGTTACAGGAGCTGAGATCATTAACTGAAAATATTCCTGGGTTCTAATATTGCTGACAATCTTGTTAAAGTATAAAAGTGACTCTATTATAGCTGTCTACTATTTCCTGATTGCAGAAACTTTAAATTTATAGTCACCTATTTTTATGTCCACAGATGCATTACTTTAACTGAGAGATAAACTGATATTGAAATTATGAAAACAGTTACCATGATAATCGCTATCTAGAGAAAAAAATATACTCAGGTCGGGATTGAGCAACAAACTAATCTATGAGTATAAGGATGATTTATTAGAACCTAGTTCAATGCCAGGTCCATTAAGCAGAGTAAGTGTAGTTGGCATTTACATAGAGCATATGATCTTTTCTGAATATAAATGTTATTGGCAAAATATAATAATGTCATTCTAAGACCAAAACTGACTGCCAAACAGAGTGCAAAATAAAGCTTCCATTATGAACCACACTGAACTTATTGCCCTTGATCCAGTAAGGTAAACACATGAAATCCATTTTGTTTTATATACAGTTAACAACAGAGCAACTGAGAATTTCTCAAAATGGTAGGAAACAAGAAGTAATGAAATGACGATTTTGTTCTTAACGCTGCCATCACCTCAGTTGCCACTAACTCAGAACCTCTTTCTGATGAAAAATATGTAAAGAAATAAAGATGTAATTGTGATACAATGATCCTGTGATGTGCATGTGTGTGGTCACTCTTATATAATCCTACCTGATAAGCACATTGATTATTATTAGCATCCATACATGGCAATATTTTATTAAGATGTGTAGTTATTAGTGTTTACTCATACTGTTTACCCAGAATATTGTATTCTGGAGGCATGATCTATTCCTTATAAGTAGATATTAACTTTTTAGTTCTGATTTTTCTATAATCCTCAGGAAACTCTCAACAATGACTTTTCTGGCACTAAAATTTTACATACCACCATGTTTGGTTAAATCACATAAATTTCAGGGAGGAAATAAAATCCTCATTGTTCAATTAAAGTGGGATTTCTGACAAAACTGTTTCACTCACATTAATATATAATATATGAACAGGAATTTAGTTCAATGATGTATACTGTTTGAATTATATTTTTTCCTGATTTACTGCTGCTTCCAGTATTTACAATCATGGTATAACACATCCTTATCAACCAGTACACATCTGTTGCTGTTATGTACACAGTAATCCTATTTATAATATGAAACATCTTTAACTCTTTTGCTTTTAAAGAAACTTGACATTTTATTAATTAGTAGAAAATACGTAAGCTTTGTATATACATATGATTATACATGTAATCATATAGAGAGTAGATTCCATATTTTTGAAAATGGAGATGAATGAGTAAATGTTTACTCAAAATTAATGTGAATTAGATTTCTGCTCAAAATTGAACTTAATTATTATAAGGTGGAATGGTTATTTTATTTAGGAAAAATGTAATTAAATGTTATATGTACCAACCTTTCATGTTGAATTATCTGAAAACAGTAAGTAATCTCAAAAGAATAAAACAAAATGGTACAAAATAAATGTATTTTAATGAGGGTAGATTAAAAAAAATCCCATGTAGGATTCAAATTCTGTCTCTTAAAATATAGTTAATTAAAGTTAGAAGCCCGGGAAATGTTGAAAATAAATGTGACTGTGCTCTTTCTTGTCACTCAGTGTTTCAGTATTTACTCTTCTTTTTTAGTGGGTGTTTGCAGAGTGTTCCCAATGCTTATAGGCTACAATTGTTTAAATTCTGCCCACCTCCAAACACAGCACTATTGACAGAATGACTTCAGTTAAGGAAAAAAATCATTAGTTACATTTTTATTACATTGCTTAGAGTGTAATGAAAATGCTAGTAAATTAATAGTACATTGCCTCAGCATTCAGTTTTCTTGTTTTGAAAGTAAACAGTCAGTGTAAAAACTCTAAATTAATTGAAGGTGGATTAGAAACATTTGTGATAAAGTCAAATATTTACATTGGAAACATTTCTGATAAAATGGAGGAAATATATAGAAAGATATTAAAATTGAAGATTATCATTAAAAATAATGGAGATAAAATGGTAGACATACATGAAATTACTAAATTAATTAAAAGGGGAATTACAAACGTTTTCTGATAAAATTAAAGACTTACATGAGAAATATTTCAGTAGTCTATGTCTTTTTATTGGGGAGTTGAGTCCATTGTTGTTAAGAGACATTAAGGAATAGTGATTGTTGCTACCTGTTATTTTTAATGTTATTTTTTTGTTTGTGTGGGTATCTTCTTTTGGGTTTGTTGGAAGATTACTTTCTTGCCTTTACTCGGGTGTAGTTTCCTTCCTTGGGTTGGCATTTTCGATCAATTATCCTTTATATGGCTGGATTTGTGGACAGATATTGTGCAAATTTGGTTTTATCATGGAATATCTTGGTTTCTCCATCTAAGATTGAGAGTTTTGCTTGGTATAGTAGCCTGGGATGGCATTTGTGTTCTCTTAAGATCTGTATGAGGTCTGCCAAGGATCTTTTAACTTTCATCATCTCTGGTGTGATTCTGATAGTTCTGCCTTTATAAGTTACTTGCCCTTTTTCTCTTACTGCTTTTAATATTCTTTCTTTGTTTAGTGAATTTGGTGTTTTAATTATTATGTGCCAGGAGAAATTTTTTTTTGTTCTGGTCCAGTCTGTTTGGAATTCTGAAGGCTTTTGTATGTTCATGGGCATTTTTTTTATGTAAAATTTCCCATGAAATAGTCAATTTTAATGTGTTTGTCTATTTATTTCTTGACTTTTACCAGAAACATTTTCCATGTAAATCTTCAATGTTATGTGAAAATGTTTATATTTCCACCATCAGTCAACTTAGAATTATCTTTATACCTATAATTTTATCTAAAAATCTAAAGATTTCCATGATAAACTTTAATTTTAACATGCTTTTCTATATATTTCTACAATTTTATTAGAAATAAAAAAATGATGTTCCATGTACATCTTCAAGTTTATCAGAAAATGTTTATAATTCCACTTTTAATCAAGTTAAGAATACTTTTATGCCTACCATTATTATAAAATTTTCCATGATAATCTTCAATTCTAACATGTTTTTTTCTACAATTTTTCTACAATTTTATCAGAAATATTTTCCATGTAAATCTTCAATTCTATCATAAAATATTTCTATCCCATATTTCAATTAATTTAGCAATGTTTTACATGTCCACCAATTTACTCCTAAATTTTTCATGAAAATTGTCAATTGTAATGTGTTTATCTGAAATATTTTCCATGTAAATCTTTAATTTTATCAAAAAGTGTTTTTACTTCCCTTTTAAAAAAGAAAGTAAACAGTCAAGTTATTCACATTCTGGATATTCATTTTTGCTAGCTAGAACTTGTATATTTAGAAATATGAGACAGTACAAGATGGTGCCAGAGGAGATTCCATAAACTCAGTTTTACATTAAATGTGGTATTATTTCATTTTAAATGTGAAAATATTTCTGAAAGGACTGTAAGCTTTAATAGTTCAGTTGAAATTATTCATAACAAAATCATGCTTATGATGCCAGTTTCATATTATGGAAGCTCAATATCCATGGTAGTAGAACATGTAGATGGCTCCAAAAATCCAATCATTTTGAAATAGATGACTAAATAAATTTTTACTGCTCCTTAAAAAAGAAAAAAAAAGAAAATAGTCAGGTATGCAAACTATGCCACACAGAATTTTGATTATTACAAGTAGTAACTAGTCCTTATATTCTCATTTTATATATTTTGCAATTGCATTTGTACACAATTTCTTCATAGATGCTTCTTCATACTTGTGCTGTGGGTGTTACTAGGTTATATAGTCACTTATTATTAGAGTATTGTGCAGTTAGGAACATTTACCACTGCTCACTGCAATAGAAGATTTCTCTGACCAAGGTAGAAAAGAGCAATAATCTATGGATATAAACATTAATATTTAGAAGGCAGTTTGAAGGTAAGTAAATTCATGAAAGCCTCAGTGAGTCTTGCCCAAGGAAGCAAGACATCCTTCAGTGTAGGTTTTAAGAATATTTACCAGTCCAGATATGAGTAAACGCTCATGCACCATGTCACCTCAAATAAAATCAAGAGAGATCTTATTATTCCTCCTTAAACCAATGTTCCATGAATTCATCAGAAGATATATTGGCTGTGGAGACATGGCAGCAGGTGGCTTCAGCAGGATGATAAAAGGTATTATGCTAGTACACACGCAAAAGTATATAGAGATGTTCAACTATAGGGGAACAGGACTGTTAATGTTCAAAGTCCAAGGCTACAGCCTGCCCTCTTCTCTGCACCATATTCAGGCCCACACTATAAGAGTATCTATCTTTATACACCTAATGTAATTGTCATTTCAAAGGCTTATTATCCATAAGCTCAACCTTTATATCTTTTTTGAATTCTGGCTGACTGGCTCAATTCAGCTATTCTGGCTCAAATTCCTCTCAAAGATTATGAATTATAACTCATTATTGCTTCTTTTGGGGAGTGGGGGGCCAGAAAAGGGGAAATCATTTGAAATGTAAATAAAAATATATCGAATAAAAAAAAATTCAGGAGACAGCAGGTGTTGGCGAGGATGTGGAGAAAGAGGAACACTCCTCCACTGCTGGTGGGAATGCCAATTGGTACAACCACTCTGGAAATCAGTCTGGCAGTTCCTCAGAAACCTGGGCACCTCACTTCTGGAGATCCTGCTATACCACTCCTGGGCATATACCCAGAGGATTCCCTGGTATGCAATAAGGACACATGCTCCACTATGTTCACAGCAGCCCTATTTGTAGTAGCCAGAAGCTGGAAAGAACCAAGGTGTCCTTCAACGGAGGAATGGATACAAAAAATGTGGTATATTTACACAATAGAGTACTATTCAGCCATTAGAAACAATGAATTCATGAAATTCTTAGACAAATGGATGGAGCTGGAGAACATCATGCTAAGTGAGGCAACCCAGTCTCAAAAGATCAATCGTGGTATGCACTCACTGATAAGTGGATATTAGCCTAGAAATGTGGAATACCCAAGACATAATCCACATATTAAATGATGTCCAAGAGGAACAGAGGAGTGGCACCTGGTTCTGGAAGGACTCAGTGCATCAGTATAGGGGAATTCCAGAACAGGGTAGTGGGAAGGTGTGGATGGGGGAATAGGGAGAAGGAAGAGGCCTTATGGGACTTTCAGGGAGTGGGGAGCCAGAAAAGGGGAATCATTTGAAATGTAAATAAAAAATATATCGAATAAATAAAAAAAAGAAGGAAAAATATTACCTTTCAGGTTTGCCAAATAGCAAGTTGGTCAGCACATACAGAGCTCACCTGAGTTTGTTATATCAAACAGAGCACGCCTGCAGTTAGGTTACTATAGCAATCACTTTCCACTTCACCTCCTCATGATCATTTTATCTTGCCAGTTTCCTTGAAATCCAGCAAGCTTTGTCATGAGATTCTGAGAGACAATTCTGAGAGACTACTTCCTAGAGACAATGTTTAGAGAAAATGCTTGCCCCCCTGAGAGACTATTCCCCAGAGACGATGTTTGCTCCCTCATACCCCCTCCCTACATCCTGCTTGCTTTCCTATATATTGCAGTGTGTAAAACAATAAAATTTGACAGCTTGATCAGAATACTGTCTTGCTGTCCATCTCTTGAATCTCTTGTCCCCCATTCTCCCGTAGGTGGTCCAGAGAACACCATTGACTGCCCTGATGTTCAGGATAGATTTCAGAGGAGGGAAAGAAAATAGTGGGTTAAATGTTGCCAGCAAAAGAAGCCAGGCTATGAGAGGAGGGGGTAGTGAAAGAGGAATAAAAAAAAAAAACAGAGGAGAAGGCAAAGAAAAACAAAAGAGAGCCAAAAGAAACAGGATCACCAAGGGGAAGGAGGAGGTCGGGAGAAGAGAGGAGGCAGAGACAGAAAAGGAGGGAGGGAGGAGTGTGTGTGTCTGTGTGTGTGTGTGTGTGTGTGTGTGTGTGTGTGTGTGTGTGTTATTCTAGGGATGAGATGGACCATGCAAGTGTCTTACAGCTGCTTGTGTTTATGACCATAGGTTATTACTACAGTCAGGATCCAGTAGTATTTCTTTGCTTGGTGCTTCCTCCTTTTTGTGTTTCTGAAGTCAAACTGACTCTGAAGATCACCAACTGCCATGTTGTGAAGAGGCAGGAATGAATATAAAGGCATGAGAATAGAGCCCCTCCAGGACCTGGAGATTATAGCCATACCTCTTTGAAGATCAGTGATGTTTGAATGACAAAGTTGTGATGGAAAGAATATGAAGTGGAGGAAGCTCCTGAGTGTGTTCAGAACTATCCTCTGTGACAAACAATTGCCAACTTTTGTCATTTACCTGTGCTCCTTACACAAAACAAATGAGGCAGAGAAGCAGACACAATCTCAATCTAGGCTGAAACTACAAGAGTATGAGGCTCTAATCTTTCTGTGTGATGAATGGTAAATGTACAGTTTATATTTTTAACGATTTAACTGGGAGAGCAGGGTGGGATGTATTTTATACCTAGATATATAATTATACAGGTACGGCATAAACAACAAAATGAAGAAAAAAAAAAGGAAAAAAAACAAGCAAAAAACACCAGAAAACATTTCTGATATTGTTAATTTGGATGCTGTCTCTGTGCTTTCTGGTTAGTCTGGCTAAAGTTTTATCTATCTTATTGATTTTTTTCGAAGAACCAGCTCCTAGTTTTGTTGATCCTGTGTATAATTCTTTATGTATGTTTTCTTTTCCTCCTCTCTGGTTATGGTTATGGAAAGAAACAGACAATTCATATGGAATTTTCTCAGTGGTACAGAATGACATGTTCAAATAAATTCTATATCATATACTCTATTATAACCTCCTTTCACTGTCTAGAAGTGAAAAATGTGTAAGCATTTACACAATTTACTGAACTGTGATTATTTGGGAAAATTTGAAATTACATGCCCTTAGTGGTGTGTGTGTGTGTGTGTGTGTGTGTGTTTATGTGTATGTCAGTGTGTGTGCTCTCAGGTACTATTCAGAGAACCCAGGGACTCACAGGAAAAATGGGCATCTTATAGCAAAAGTGTCTTTTATTTTAATACCTGCCCAACCTCATTTCCTTCTATTCTGTCCCAGAGTCACTTATGCTTACTCTTTTATAATGCAAACCAAACTACCCACCTTATGACAAGGAAACACCCTGAACCCCATGATCCCATCAATGATTTTAAAAAGCTAACTTGATTTTAAAAGGGCCCAGGAATAGTTTTTACTCTATGCACAACCATTAGAAATCTAAGTTGTAAAGTTAAGGAACATAAGTAGACTTTCTTCCACCCATTTCACTAACCTTAGAGTAGGTCCACATTCATTTTTTGAATGGGAAGGCATTCACGATGTATCATGAATAAATTTTAATATTTGGTGAAATCAAAATATTAATTAAAAATATTCCACTGAGAGATTCATAATCAAAATGTATCCTATAAAGGGTAATACTAAAAGATTAAAACTAAAAAAGGTAGGAAACAACTTTCAAACATAGAAAATAAATCATAAATTAAGTCTCACAGAATTATTAAAAATGTTCATATTTGAATGTTTTATTGCCTCTTCTGTGGGATTTATTCAGAAAAAAATTTCGAGTAAGTATAAATAATGATTTTCTTTTACAGACAATGTAAATGATTCCAGTAAGGCTATAACCGTAATATGATTATGTGCTATGTTGACTTTTGAATGATAGACATTGTGCTTTTTCCAGATTTTTCTTCTTGTAGTAACATCATTAGTGCTTTGTCCCTCAAAGAACCTAATTTATATGACAATATTAATAACTTTGTACCACTAGACCTTTCTCTAGTATCAAAGATAAAACAACTTGCTCTGCAAAACAACTATTTCCACAATCAAATCCATGTGGAAAGAGTGAACCAAACATGAATAAGAACAGAGGGAACAAATAATAAACCCCCTAATTTTGTTTCTACCACAGAGAACTATGTACCGACAGTTTTCATGAAGTTTTCACCATCTGGATTGTCTAGTGCTTCATGTAGTTTGCATTTTCAGTAATGAATAATTTTTTAGCTTCTTTAGATTTCTAAAATCATCATGTAGTTTAATATGTTTCCCTCTGGAGTAGTCTAAAGTGTAACCCTTGATAAATGATTCTTTTAAAAAGTGAAATAAAAATTTACCACAGTGATAAGACAGCATACAGAAAGGTAGAAATAGTTACAATAGGGCAATCCCATAGAACCAGCAGTCTCAATTAACCTGGACCCCCAAGATCTCTCAAACACTGGACCACCAAACAAGCAGCACACACCAGATGATATGACACCCCCAACACACATACAGTATAGGACTGCCATGTATGTGTTCATTTAGAGATGATGCACCTAACCCTCAAGAGACTAGAGGCCCCAGGGAATTTAGAGGTCATGTGGGGTGGGCGTGGGGATATCCATGTAGGTACAGGGGAGTGGGGAGGAGGTATGGGATATGGAACATTCAGAGGGTGGATGGGGGAAATAAAATATGGAGTGTAAAAAAAGAAATTAATTTTTTAAAATTTAAGTTCTCTGCATATAACTATTTTGTTGATATTTTGTGGGTACATTTTTTTTTTCCTTTACAAAATGTCATACACCTACATATACTGGAATTCTACACAGAAGTCTTCTTTCCTATGAAACTAACTCATTTTTAGACTTCATTCTGCATTGGCAGAATGTTACTGCTTTGCCTCTGAGAAATGAAGACACACACACACACACACACACACACACACACACAAACACACACACACACACAGTCAAATGAGGTAACCAAAAATTCCTTGGTCATTAATTTCATACCATTATGGAAATTTTAATTTTTGAATTGGAAAACTATAATAATGAACAGGACACCAACTTATGCTTCATTGTGACATGTAAACCATACTGTCACTCACTCCTCCTCTCCATTCTCTGTTAGCCTCCTGTAATCCACCTGTAACAGTGCCCTGTCTTTATGTCATTTGTGCTGTCCTACAAACTCACTACATACCATCTCATACTTAGATTTCTGACTCAGGAAAATTTGTTTCTCCACTCTGAGCCCTTTTCTGTTTCATCTTCCTTTGTACAGAGATAAACAAGCATTTGTAAAGCACAGAACTGGAGGATTTTTATATAATAATTTATGGTATTTCTCCTTCTTGTGGTTGGGTTATATTGCCTTCAATATTTCTTCTGTTCTTCTGTTGTTGTGAAACAATTTCAGATCAAAATTAACCCAGGAAGAGAGGCTTTATTAGACTTAAACTTCTAGATCCATTATTAGGAAAAGCAATTCAAAAATTGAAATGTCCATATTAGTATGAAATTAATGAATGAGAAATTTTGAATGCACACACACACAGAGTGAGAGAGAGTGGGAGAGAGAGATGGAGAAGGATAAGGAGAGGGAGGGAGAGAGAGAGAGAGAGAGAGAGAGAGAGAGAGAGAGAGAGAGAGAGAGAGAGAGAGAGAGGAAACCAAGGCCTCCTTGATCTTTCAAAGGACATTACCTCATCCCAGGGAAGTTTAGTTTTATGGAGGAAGCCTGCTTACTGCCTGGCTCTCTGACTCCCTCTGTCTCATACTTAGATTTATTTTTCTGTCTTCATTTAATTTCTGAGATTATAGTATGGTTAAAACCAAAATTTAGATCCATGGAGTCTAATAATAAATGATTTAAAAATCTTGCTGTCTTATACTGTCCAGGCCAACCTGTCTAGGGCTTGGTCCTTGTACAGTGAGCAGTCCTCTATTGAAATCAGGACAATACTTGAGTTGTCCCCTTCTCCATTAATTACAAACAGGGCAGTTCTTCAAGGACATGAGAACTCCCTTAATTACAAACAGGGCAGTTCTTCAGAGACATGAGAACTAATTTCCATGTGAAATTAAACTCTAAGAAATTGAGTATTAATACAGTAAATGACACAACATTGAACATTAAAAGATGCATCATCAATCATTTTTGTGGAGTTTTATTCATTTCTGTATATAAGGAGGCTAAAATTAATCCATTTTCAATTTTTATGTATGGATGCACAAGGCAGATGAACCAGTGGCACGGGGTTATAGAGAAAAACATGATTATAGAAAAGAAGACAATATTTTATTATAGAAAAGAAGACAGTATTTGTTACCATGCACCATTAACTATCCATAGGATCTTCACCGTGGCACTGTTTCAACTGCAATTCCTACGTTGAATACCTAACAGCGCATTCTAAACCTTGAGAGAGTCATCTTAATTCTTGAAATGTTTCTTTTTCAAACTGAAACAAAGAAAAAGATGTTGATATATTTTGGCAAATGCTTATTTTTGACATTCTCTTAAACAACTATAAGTTTATGAATATCAGAAAATATATCTGTGATTTAAACACTTCTAGTTCCTAGGACTCTGAAATATTCAGGGTCAGTTTTGAAGTTCATCTTCATATTTAGTTCACCCTAATATCATTAATCACTAAAACTATTTTAAGCACAGCACCACATTCCTAACCTGGATGCCTAAAATAATTCTTTAAAAATTATGATGGTCAGCAATTGGCATACTGTCAGGCAAGCACACAAGGATCAAGAGTATGTGTTCAGGACAGATATGTGACTATGAATACATGTAAATACCATTAACATAAGTTTAAATGGTGAAAATATAAATCTTACATTGCCTCATGGTCAAAAGTATGAGAATTTTGTGACCAGATGGATCACATAGGAGGTGATGGGATCCGAGGCAGTGTCTAGTCAATGAGAATAAGAAGCCCAATAATATGGATCTGTGATACTTTTAGAAGACCCATATGTAAATATGTGTTCTTCATTTTTCACATAGAAAAATGTTCTACATATTTAAATTTCCTTCTCTAGACAATCACCTCTACTACTGTAGGATTTACCTTCATGAGAATATTTTGTTTAGTATTAGGTCGATTTAGCTGAGTATCTTCTGAGGTTATTGCTTACAGCCTATGAAATTCTAATGACCCAAATAGCTTATATTAGCTATTGAAAATCATGCCTCATTCTCCATTACATAACAGAGAACCTTAGAGGACTGTATCTTCATTATCTTTCTACATTATGTAATGTGTTTCCTCATCCCCTGTCAACAATCCACATCAAGCTAACCTTTCTTGAATGATATCTTTGGCAAAATGTAAAATGTCACTCTAAATACTGGAATGACTGCCAAATAGAAAGCATTGACACAAGACATGAAAGCTTCTAGAATGAACCACACTTAATAATGCATTTGATCCAATAAAGGAAATGCATGAAAGGTGTTTTAATTTACATCCTATCCAACAACTGAAATACTGAGAATTTTTCAAGAAGGTGGAAACCAAGAAGTACCAAAATGAAGATTCTGCTGTTAATTATTGTCATCTTCAGCACCAATGGTGCTGAAGATGTTCCTTATTCTAAAGTGGAAGGAAAGGTATGGTCTGATCATATGTTTTTATATGGGTCTTTGTCCTATAAGCCTATTTGGTAAGCATAATATTCCATATTAGCACACATATTTTCTATAATTTTGTTCACATATGTACTATGTATGTGTAGATATTCACATTTGTTTATGTGTATGTGAGGGTATTCATGTGGGTGTTAATAATGTGTGAACACGCAGAAATTAGTTTGTTTTGACATGGCATTGTCTACATTACTTTAGATGTTTAACTTTAATCTTTTTAAATTTTGATTTCTCAATCTTGTCATGGAAACTCTGAATGACTTCCTTACCTGTTGCATAAATGCTATATGAGAAAAAATATATATATATAATGCTGGCTTGTTCATATAAATTATGGGAAAAACTAAAACACTCATATTTTCATTAAATTTCTTATTCTGATCAAGCTATTTTCCCACATTAATATATGTATGTTGACAAATATTTATTTCAATATTTTATATTTGTTAAATTACACTTTTCATGATTTAATGCTACTTACTGTATTTGCATTAATGGTACAAAACATCATTATCAATTAGTTCACATTTACAGTTTTTATATTCACAGTAATTTTAACTCTAAGAAAAATAGTTTTGTAGTATTCTGGATTTAACTATGCTTGAGAACTTAATAATGTAGCACAAAAAAGGTTGTTTTTGTCCATACTGTTACATATGTAAAACTCATTGATAGAATATATATTTATATTTTTAATTGAGCTGGTAATTATGTAAAGGACTACTCAAATAAATATGAATTTTAGGCAAATGGATGGAACTAGAAAATATCTTCCCAAGTGAGGTAACCCAGTCAAAAAATACACACATGGTATGCACTCACTAATAAGTGGATATTAGCCTTGAAGTTTGGAATACCCAAGACATAATTCACAGACCAAATGAAGCTCAAGAAGAAGGAAGAACAAAGTATGGATACTCTGCTCTTTTTAGAAGGAGGAATGAAATGCCCACAGGAGGAGATACAGAGACAAAATGTGATGCAGAGACTGAGGGACAGACCATCCAGAGATGGCCCCACCTAGAGATCCATCTCATATACAGACACCAAACCCAGACACTATTATGGATGCCAACAAGTGATTGCTAACAGGAACCTGATATAGCTGTCACCCGGGAGGCTCTGCCAGTGCATGAACAATACAGAGTGGGACAGTCTCAGCCAATCATTGAACTGAGCACTGGGTTTCCAATGGAGGAATTAGAGAAAGGACCCAAGGACCTGAAGGGGTTTGCAGCACCATAGGAGGAAAAACAATATAAACCACCCATCACCCCCAGAGCTCCCAGGGGCTAAACCACCAACCAAAGAGCACACATGGAGGGAACCAGGGGTCCAGATGCATATGTAGCAGAGGATGGGCTTGTTGGACATCAATAAAGAGAGGCCCTTGGCCTCAGAAGTCTAGAGGCCCCAGTATAAGGGAATGCCAGGACAGGGAAGTGGGAGTGTGTGTATATTGGTGAGCAGGGGGAATGGGGATGTGTTAGGAGATTTTAGGGGGGAAACCCGGAAAGGAGACAACATATGCAATTTAAATAAAGAATATATCTAATAAAAAATGAAAAAGAATTAAAAATAAATATCAATACATTTTCCTTTCAAATTGAAATGAATTATAAGTTTGAATGGCTGTTTTATCTAGATTAATTTAGTAGAAGTCTGTCTATAGTAATCTGTCATGTTGTATTGCCTAAAAATCTAACCACTGATTTTTAAAAACATGAAAAAGTGTTATAAGACAACTGCATATTAATTGGTTTGTGTATAAATGCTCTATGTAGGAAACATATTTGGTATCTAAAAATACAGTTTATAAATTTATTTTCTACTTGGAAACTGGATAATTAAGGAGATTCTAACATATCCATAGGCTAAAATAGTTTAGTTATATACTCTTATAAATACATAAAAGCTAACTCTATGGCTATAGTTATAGAACAATTACCAACTTTAATGTCCTTGTTTATTGTTCTGGTTACTGTGTAAGGTCAATGACCATTCTTTTGCAGTTCATTGTTAATATAATCATGTTTCTTTGCTTTGACAATGAAAGAATGTAAGTATTAATATTCCTGCATATTTCATCATAGGTAGAATTTTGTTCAATAAAATTGTCAACGAGATCTTGGATATTTGGAAATATTAGACAATAGAGGATTTTACCAGAGAAGATGCAATAGGCTGGGCTTTACAGTAAATGTGATACTAGTTCATTAAGATGTAAGGAACATTCTGAAATGAATTTGGGATTTAATTTGTCAGCAATAAATATACATTAGATAATGGTTATGTTTATGACATATGACATGTACATATTTATAATAAAAAATGAGGTTTGTAATGTATACTTATATGGCTATTGATAACAAAACAAAGTCCATCCTCACGATTTAGATATTTTAATTAACATATTTTTAGCTTAGAGAAAGAAAATAGTGCAGTGTAAAACTTTATGTCATAAAAAATTTGGGGTAAATAAAAGTAGAAACTAAGATTCAAATTGCTTAAGTGCCTTTCCCTAATAGCTACTTGAAAAATCAATAAAACAATAGCTACAGAATTGTGCTCCATTGAGAGTTATATAATGTATTTATCAAAAATTCTCTTCCTTCTTCACATCTCACAATGGCTATGACTATTTGAATGAGCAGTTCTCAGTTCTAACAGTGCCATAACTAATATAGAAATGGTCAATAAAGTTGGGAGAGATATATGTGAAATAATAAGTGAGCTATGTATGTTACCAAGATAACAGTTTCTCCTTTGCAATTTAATTTAGCATTAATTAAGACATTAATTTCCTTGAGAAATTTTTCAATTTTTTTCTTTCTTGTTGTTATATTTATTTTCTCTTTGAATTTACAGGTCTCTTGTTCATAATTTGTTTTTGTAAATTTTCTTATGAGAAGATACAATAATTTTAACTGTGGTGCTGTTCAGCCACACATAATATCAGGAAAGTTCATTTTAATATATTTTTTAATTTTTGTATAGTATCATTAAATAGTAAAGAACATCTACAGAAATACTTGTTCATTTATTGAATGTAGGTTCTTTTCTCATACAATGTATACTAATTATACTTTCAGGTCCCTTTATTCCTCTCAGTTGTTTCCTACCTCCCCTCCCCTCCAGATCCACTCCCTTTCTCCCTCTCATTAGAGAAGAACAGGCTTCAAAGAGATAACAGCCAAACATGACAAAATAAAATATAGTAAGATGAAGCAAAACCATCTTATTAAAGATGGACAAGACAGTACAACAGGATGAAATGATTCCCAATAGAGAGCTACTTTGGTTTCTCTTCAGGTGGTATAAAATATTGTCCTTTCATTTTAACTTTAAGTCACTGCATGCATTCATTATTTAAGAACTTGAAGTTTATCCTCTACTTATTAATTCTTAATCTACTGGTGCTCATCTACAAACATATCTTCTTCCTTATTTAAGTCGTCATTTTCTTTCCCCTTTTAAGAATTAAACAAATCCTGTTGAATCTGCCTAGGCATGTATTAGAGAGCAGTAATACCCTGGAATGTGAGAAAACTAGAAATGGCAGGCCAAGAAGGATATTGTTTACTGCTTCAGCCAGAGCTATCACTTACCAGTAACTCTATAGCTATGGATTGTTCTTCAGATTTATTCGCATTTGTATCCTGAAAGTATCAACTCTCATGACCTCATAAAAATTTCATTAAGGTAACCTGAGCTTCTTTGTTTTTATATGTATATCACCAAAATGACATTTATACTTCTTTTTACTTCAAATTATCCTACCTCTATGCTCTGACAATTGTAGTCTTTTCATATCTTCCTAGATATTCCATATATTTGTGTTCTGGTGTGCTGCTACAAGCACGCTCAATAGCTTATCCTCAGAATATTGTGGAGTTAGGATCCTATATATTTACCACAATTCACTGCAAGAGAATGTATCCCTGAACTTACCTAGGGATATAAGTATAAATATAGAAAAGGCAGTTTGAAAAGCACAGAAATTTAGAAAACCATAGTGGGTCCTTTCCTAGGGCACATGCTATCAATCAGTATGGGTTTTGACCAAATTTACAATTCCAGGCTCTAATTAATTTTTGTGGACCAGACCAACTCAAATTAAAGCATGAGGACTATGTTTATCTCCCTTAAACAGGTTTTACACTAATGCACCAGAGGGTCTTCTTGGGTGGATGATCAATATTGTGATTGGCAAGATCCAGTAGGACATCAAAGGATTGCTTCCCTTCTGCAGTGCTCCCTCTGAAGCATCTTACTACATTATGAAAGTTACCCAGAGGAAAGAATAATTCCCAATCACTTCAAGAATGATTTTTCTATGCCCTACATTTAAAGTTTTTGTTTTGTCCAGAAATAGGACCTTATTACAAATTTACCAGAAAGGAAGGAAAATTATGAATTTTCTGGGGGCTTATAAGAACTTGTTGATAAAGTACTCACAGTGAACTAACTCATGCTTGGCCCTAACTTTTATTTAATAATTCAAAGCTCATGGAACCTATGGGCTTGCCTGTTTTACACATCTGTTGAAAAGTATTTTATTTATATATCCCAATTTCTTGGAAATGTCTGTGTTTTATTATTTTTTGTTATTCATTTATTTATTTATTCATTTATTTCTTATGTTTTTGTTAAATTATGTACCTTCCAAATGTTCCCCTTCTTCAAGTCCCCCCTCCCCTCTTACTTCAACTCACCCCCATTCCCCTTTACTTCAGAAAGGATGCTCTGCTCCCCCACACCCACATCAACCCCACCAGCACACCGGTACTTCCCCAGCTCACCTTGTTTGTAAAGGATTAAGAACATCCTATCCCACTAAGGCCAGACAAGGCAGTCCTCTGCAACACATGTGTTCAGGGCCACAGAACAGCCCATGTATGGTCCTGAGTTTGTGTCTTAGTGTCCGGGAGCTCTGAAGGGCCTGGGTTAGTCCAAACAGTTCTTCTCCCCATGGGGTTGCAATCCCCCTAAGCTGCTTCGATCTTTCCATTAATATTTCCATAGGGATCCCTGACCTCAATCCAATGGTTTACTGTGAGTATCTGCATTTGATTCAGTTAGTTGCTGATGGAGGCTCTCAGAGGACAGCCATGCCAGGCTCCTGTGTGAAAGCACATATGACATCTGTAATGGTGTCAGGATTTGTTGAGTGTACATGGGATGTATCTCAAGTTAGGCTGGTCGTTGGATTCTCTGCTCCATCTTTGTCTCTGCATTTCCTTAGACGGGAACAATTCTGGGTTAAAAATTTTGACGATGGGTAGGTTGCCTTCTCCTCAAATGGGGGCCATCTATAGGAGGGGTTCTCTTTAGGTTCCACCTCCTCACTGTTGGGCATTTCTGCTAATGTCACCACCATTGAGTCCTGGGAGCCTCTCACATCCCAGGTCTCCAGGACTTTCTAGAGGTCACCCCCACCCCAACTCCACACTTCTGCATATTTCTATTCTTTCTCTTTGACCTCCTGGCTTCTCTCCTGTCTTCTTCCATATCTGCTATGCCCCCCTTTTCCCCTCCCCTTCCCTGTCCCATATAATCCCCATGATTATTGTGTTCCCCCTTCTAAGTAAGATCAAAGCATCCTCACTTTGGCCTTTATGCTTGTTGTACTTCTTATGATCTGTCAGTTTTATCCAAGGTATTCTAAACTCTATTCCATTCAGTGAGTACATTCCATGCATGTAATTTTGGGTTTGGGTTACCTCACTCAGGATAATAATGTCTAGTTCCATCCATTTGCCTGCAAAATTCATGATATCCTCATTTTTAATAGCTGAGTAGTAATGCATTGTGTACTGATTCTGACTGGTGTGAATGAACACAATGAACCATATTTTCTGTATCCATTCTTCCATTGAGAGGCATTTGGGTTGTTTCCAGCTTCTGTTTGTTACCAATTAGGCTAGCCTTTAGGTTAGCTATGAACATAGTTGTGCATGTGTTCCTGTAGTAGGTAGTTCATCTTTTGGGTATATTCCCAGGAGAGGGCTTCAGGTAGAACTATTTCCAATTTTCTGACGAGCTGCCAGAATTATTTCTAGAGTAATTGTACCAGTTTGTAGTCCCATCATCAATGAAGCAGTGCTCTTCTTTGTTCATATCCTCACCGGCATGAACTATTGCTTGAAGTTTTGATCTTAGCCATTCTGACTGGTGTGATATGGAATCTCAGGGTCATTTTGATTTGTATTTTCTTAATGAATAAGGATGTTGAACATTTTTTAAGTGCTTCTCAGGAATTTGTGATTCTTCTGTTGAGAATTTCTTTTTTTATTTGATATATTTTTTATTTACATTTCAAATGATTTCCCCTTTTCTGGCCCCCCACTCCTCGAAAGTCACATAAGCCCCCTACCCTCCCCCTATTCTCCCACCCACCCCTTCCCACTTACCTGTTCTGGTTTTGCCTTATATTGCTACACTGAGTATTTCCAGAACCAGGGGCCACTCCTCCATTCTTCTTGTATCTCATTTGATGTGTGGATTATGTTTTGGGTATTCCAGTTTACCAGGCTAATATCCACTTATTAGTGAGTGAATACCATGATTGATCTTTTGAGACTGGGTTACCTCATTTAGTATGATGTTCTCCAGCTCCATCCATTTGCCTAAGAATTTCATGAATTGATTTTTTTTCTAATGGCTGAATACCACTGTGTATATATACCACATTTTTTGCATCCATTCTTCTGTTGAGGGATACCTGAGTTCTTTCTAGCTTCTGGCTATTATAAATAGGCCCTGTACTCCATTTTCAATTGTGTTATTTGGTGTTTTAGAATCTACCTTCCTGAATTCTTTATATAGTTTATATAATAGCTCTCTATCAGATGTAGGGCTAGTAAAGATCTTTTTCCAATCTGTATGTTGCTGTTTTCTCCTACCGAGATAATATGGCTTTGCATGGAAACTCAACATTTCTTTCTTTTATTTTTGGACTGCAGCATTTAACAATTAGAAATGTCTTTGTTTATCAAGCAATCTCTGCTCATGATATTATACAAGAAAATCTGCTAAACTATATTCACTGGCCCTGAAAAAGAAAGAGTGGCATTTTACTGACTTTTAAAGTTCCTTATTTTTTTCAGTTTTCAGGAGAATTTCGCACCCTCTACTTAGCAGCTGATGATTTAAAGTTAATAGAAGAGAATGAGCCACTGAGAATACATGTGCGTCATATCCTATATTATAATAATTATCACGAAATGCTCGTCACGTTTTACATAAGGTAAGGTAAATATATTTAGCCCTAATTTCATTGATGTTGTATGAAAATAAGTCTATGACGATAGATGCTTGATCATCATATATTAATTATATCATTATGTTATAGTGACATGTCAAACATTTCAATCAGGAAATGTAGTGAAGTGTAAAGAATTTCTCTCAGATACCAGGGTAGGAGCTTGGAAAATCACATAGTCCAGTCTTCATAAACTTCTAGATACAGCTTTGTCATTCAGCTTTCAGAATCCAAGAATTTTCCAGTGAATCTGTATTGGATGTAATTTCTAAGTCATTCATAATTTGCAATTTTCATATTCTGCAAAGTGAACTCATGTCCAGCAGGTAGAGGAGTATTCTCTTGAACTCTGATCTTAATTGATCTACATTGTAACCTCTGTATTACAGACACAAAACATGTCATCTATATAATATTGCCACTTTAATATATGTTTTATCTATAAAAAATTTCATAAATACATTAAAGCAAGTTATTCTGGGTTGTGTTTGTACTCCAAGTAGTCAGTAGACAGAAGTCAAGTTTCCAATATTAATATTTGATACATGAAACTGAATAACTGCATAGGAACTGAAAAATGAAGAAAGATATTAGTTTCACCTCATATCCACTCTTGTAGATTATAAACAAAACAGTAACAGCTTTAATGAATATTACCTTAAAATTGTGATATGGAAATATGAATAATTAACAATTTGAGGTATGAAATATTGATGTGCATTATGCTCAGTTAGATCTTCTTGTTTGTATCCATATATCACTGATAATATAAATGTATGTTAAAATGTTAGGTGAAAGTTTCTTTTAATTTTGCAAATTTATTATTATTTATTTTTGAGAGTATAATATAATTACATCACATCCCTCTCCCTTTCCTCTTCAAAACAAGATTAGTCTCCTATAGTGGCTTTCTACCAATGGCATAGGATATTTTTATATTTGTTTCTGTTATATGCATATATATAAATATATAATATTAAAATAAAAATGCAACATGTTAGTTTTTTTTCTAATACTAAAACATTTTTAATCCAGAATTTGAAGTAAGCATTTGAGATACTAGCAGGAAATTCCAGTCAGTGACTCAAGTATAGGTAAAAAAAATTACTGTGTTTGTGTATATAAAAATACTGTGTTCATATCAGACTGTAAAGATTTAATCTTCTCTCTAAATCACTAAACGTGATTCTAGAGAAGTAGTAAGTTTTATAATTGGAGCTGTATATATTTAGGACAGAACAACCAATATATTAAAATTGATGTAAGTCCTCAGAACAGAATTGCAATTTATACCATAATTTGTACACCTGCCTTTCCAAACAAGTCTGTAATTATGTAACAATACATGAATCAATTGTCTTTCTTATATAGTTATTAGTTTCTGACAGTCTAGACTTTTCCTGATTTGCATAACCCTATCATAGAAGATCTATATGAGGAACATGCATGAGTATATTAGTAGAATTATTTGTTTATTGTGTATAAGATTTAATGCAAATAATCTTTATTCATTAGTCTGAGGATATATGTGTAATATTTTCTAAAGATAATGGAATGGTTGTTACTTTGTATTTAGGCAAAAGAATGAATGCCAACTGTGTGCAGTTCTGTTTAAACAGTTACTTTCTTATACTATCGGCACACTAAGTGAGTATCATATCTTTACATTTGACTAAAAATACTATGTATACAAGGTATTAAATTCATACTTGTATTACTTATTTTAGCTATAGCTTTAACAATATATTTTTGAGAAAAGCAACTAGTTCAGAAAAATGTTTCTTTTTTGTACTACAGCATCATGGACCAAAAGCCAGGGTGGAGATCCTGATATTACAGGAATTTGGATGGCTAATACACGTTCTACTCTCCCTGAAAACTGTGGTTGGATAGCAAATAATGGAACTAACGGTGTGTAAAATATTCAATCCATTAACTAATGATCTTTCTATATCATTTTGGCTGTCATCTAAAATTCTCACAAACCTCAAAAGCCATGAGCAGAGTGGGAATGTTAGTTTATATGTTCTCTCCATCTTTAGTGGATAAAGTGTTTCTAGAACACATTTTACAACTGTTGGCAAAAATACTGAAAACGTATGAATTTTTATTTTTATTTGTATTGGTTATTAAATTTATTTACATTTCATATGTTATCACCATTCCTGGTTCCCCCTCTGCAAACCCCTTATCCCATCACCCATCCCCCTGTTTCTATGAGTGTGCTCCCCCGTCCACTCACCCACTCCTGCCTCACCTGCATTCCCCTATTCTGGAACATCCACAGGACCAAGCGCCCCCACCCATCCTATTGATGACAGATAACTACATCCTTTGCTACATATGCATCTGGAATGATGGGTCTCTCCATGAGAATTATTTGGTTGATGGTTTAGTTCTTGGGAACACTAGGAGGTCTAGGTTGGTTGATGTTTTTCCTATGAGGTTGCACATCCCTTCAGCGCCTTCAGTCCTTTCTCTAACTCCTCCATTGGACTTGTTCAGTTCTATGGTTGGCTGCAAGCATCTACATCTGTATTTGTCAGGATCTGGCAGCAGCTCTCAGGAAACATCTATATCAGGCTCCTGTTAACAATCACTTTTTGGCATCAGAAATAGCGTCTGGGTTTGGTGTCTGCATGTGAGATGGACTCCAGGTGGGGCAGGCTCTGGATGGCCTTTTCTTCAGTCTCTGCTCCATTCTTTGTCCTTGTATTTTCTTGACACAATAGCACCTTGAAATGGGGGCCATGACCAACCTTTGGATATGGTCTCTACAAGTTCTGTCTCCCTTTTGTTGGGTATTTCAGCTAATGTTATCCCTGTTGGGTCCTGGGAGCATCTTGATTTCCTGCATCTGGAACTTTCTGGTGGCTAACCCCATTTCCCGATCTCTTACTGCTACACACCTCTGTTCAATTTCCTAAACCTCTGTACTTCTCCCCATGTCTTCCCACTTCTGATCCTGATCCCCTCTTCTTCCTCCTCATCCTCTCTCCCTCCCAAGTCCCTTCTTCTCTCTACCTCCTTTGATTATTTTGTTCCCCTTTCTAAGTAGGACTGAAGCATCCACACTTTGATCTTCCTTTTCTTGAGCTTCATATGGTCTGTGAGTTGTACTACGGCTATTTTGAGCTTCTGGGCTAATATCCACTAATCAGTGAGTATGTACCATGAGTGTTCTTTTGTGACTGAGCTACCTCATTCAACATGATATTTTCTAGTTCCATCCAGTTGCCCTCACATTTTATGAAGTTATTTTTTGATAGCTGAGTAGTACTCCATTATGTACCACATTTTCCATATCAGTTCCTCTATTTAGGGACAGCTGGGTTCTTTCCAGCTTCTGGTTATTATAAATAATGCTTCTATGAACATAGGGGAGCATTGTCCTTATTACATGTTGGAGAATACTCTGGGTTTATGCCCAGGAGTGGTATAGCTTGGTACTCAGGTAGTATTATTTCCAGTTTTCTGAGGAACTGCCAGATTGATTTCCAGAGTGGTTTTATCAACTTGCAATACCACCAGCAATGGAGGAGTGTTCCTCTTTCTCCACATCCTCTCCAGCATCTGTTGTCATCTGAGTTTTTGATCTTAGCCATTCTGAATGGTGTGAGGTGAAATCTCAGGGTTGTCTTGATTTTCATTTCCTGGATAACTAAGTATTTTGAACATTTCTTTAGAGTATTCTAGGCCATTGGAGATTCCTCAGTTGAGAATTCTTTTGGCTCTGTGGATGCCCATAAATTTTATGCTCATTTTGTTATTTGAGAGTTTTATAGTGCAGGCTAACATAACCATTTTTATTAATAAAAATGAATAAAATATTTGCCTGAGGACATGATAGGAAAATAAGTGTTTGGGTTTCATTCTGGTCTGAAAATTTAGGGAGTGGTTTATAAAAACTAGAAAGAAATGTATTGTAGTTAGCCTGAAAGTTGATGAGAGTACAAAAAAAAATTCATACATATTTAGTAAGACTCTTATGCAATTTCATTATTATGATTTCTTAAACATTGCTAAAACAAGTCATATGTAATAAGGACACATGCTCCAGTATGTTCATAGCAGCCTTATTTATAATAGCCAGAAGCTGGAAAGAACCCAGATGTCCTTCAATATAAGAATGGATACAGAAAATGTGGTATATATACAAAATGGAGTACTATTCAGTTATTAAAAACAATGAATTCATGAAATTTTTCAGCAAATAGATGCAACTAGAAAGTGTCATCCTGAGTGAGGTAATCCAAGCACAAAAGAACGCACATGGTATGCATTCACTGAAAAATGGATGTTAGCCCAAAAGTTCAAAACAAACAAGTTACAAGTCACAGACCATAGGAAGCTCAAGAAGAAGGAGGATTAAAGTGGGGGTGCTTTGGTTCCTCTGAGAAAGGGAACAAAATACTCATGGGAACAACAATGGAAACAAAGTGTGGAGCAGAGACTAAAGTAAAGGCCACCCAGAGACTGCCCTACCTGGGGATTTATCCTATAAACAGTCACCAAACCCCACAGTTTTATGGAAGACAAGAAGTGCATAACAAAAGGAGCATACCATGGTTGTCTCCAGAGGGGCCCTGCCAGAACTTTACAGATACAGACACAGATGCTAGCAGCCAACCATTGGACTGGGCATGGAGTCCCCAATGCCCCAACAGAGGGGAAATAGGGGGGAGGTGGGAGTGGGTGGGATGGAAGGGCATGTACTTGGAGGCAGGGAGTGGGAGGGAGGGTTGGGGTTTTCTGGGAGGGGAGACACCAGGAAAAGTTTTACCATTTGAAATATAAATGAAGATTATATTCAATAAGAAAAGAAAGTTAAAATAATATATTGGTACCACTCTTTTATAAGAAATGTGAAAAATATATAAACTTTTTTACAATAATATATTTAATCAAATCATTCGCTTTCATTGGAGATTGTAGACTTTCAACTGTGACATAAAATGAATGTTTAACATAGAATTGTGTGACCCACACACCTATGTATTATCTCATATACAATAAAACCAATTATTTTTATCACTGAATTTCCATGGAACTAAAACGTTATTTAGTTCTCATAAATGTACTTTTTTTCTGCAGAACAGAAATGAGTTTCATTGACAATTAAAACAGAAATTACAATAAAAATTTAAAATGTTTTTTATATATTTTTGATTGTGAAATTCCTACTTTTCCCCTGTACAAAAACATGTTGCCAAGTCAAAGTAACGGATGGAATTCAGTTCCATAATCTAATCCAGAACAAATATTTATTTTCTGTCTCAGGTATCTTTCTCATTTTTCTGAATTTTGTCTCAAATACCACTGTCATAATAAATGCAAAATTTGATGACAAAAATGGTGACATAAGAAATTTCAGTGCAGCATTCTGTAAGTATGAAATCTAATTTTAGGTGGTTACAAATATAGTGTTTATGTGTTTTTATATAAAACTGTTTATCATATGATTTTAAGTGCCAGCATTACCTGGCAATAATTCTCTCTTCAACTATGTACAGAACAACAGTTTGGGGTATATAGGTTTCTTAAGTAAATTTGTATTCTGCATTTAATTCAGAAATCCAAGAGACTTTCAGTAACCTTATTGGGTTTATTCACCTAAGTGTTCTGTGTCACTATTACTAGGGGAAAAGGAAGACATATCTACTCACTCCAAACCCTAAATCAAGTTCTTCATCATGCCATCATGCTTATTTGGAAATTAAATATATTTATATTTCTCATTATGTACATTTACTGTCTATCTGAGTCCATCAATTGTGAAATACTGTGACATACACAGAATGCTGACCTAGATCGCATACATAATTTCTTGAAGCAAAATATCATTATTCAAATAATCTGAAAAAGTTCTACCTTTACATGTATTAAATATCAAGATTAACTAAAGTGTTTTACAATAACACTCTAAAAGAAAATGAAAAACATTGTATCTGTTATGCTGTCCATGCTGAAGCAAAAGGCCATACACCCATCAATATACAGGCAGAAGAAATCACACTAGATAGGTTAGAATAAAAGAAAATTTTGTGTATGTGTGTGTGTGTGTGTGTGTGTTGAGTAGAAGAGTGATTGAGGAGTTGTCAGGAATGTGAATGTGATTTAAATGTATACAAGTAAATTATGAAGGAAGCAAATTGAGAAACCATTAAGTTCTACATTTCTGGAAAACTGTATGAGAGTAATCCATACTTGAGAAATTTGAAGATTTCTAATAATTATCTCTTTTAATTTTCTACATAAAACAAGCAAAAGAATCCAGTCTCACTAAAGAATTATGGGAATTATATGTCAGTTTGACCATTCAGTTTGGAATTCACATTCAAAATATAAAAAATGTCCTGAAAAGTGGTAAGTCACTGCCTACAACAAACAATATTGATGTGAAATAAGAGAAAGTAATAAAAATTCCTGATTTACCTTGTTAGTCCTTTAAAACTGAAAGGATTGAATAAGTAAATTATGTTTTTACTTTGTAATATTTCAGATATCTGTCCACAATGATATTTGTTTGGTAAGTTGAAAGATAATAAAACTCCTTGACTATTAAACTAACAGTAGATTTAGATCAAACCAATCATTCAATCACAATATTCCATTGGGCGAAATGTGATCAAATATATTGTATGAAAACTTGAAAATAATACAAAAAAGAAACAATTTTCAAACACTGGTAAGACAATAAATTATGCGTGATATTATTTTTTAAAATATCCCTATTTGTAGAGTTGTATAGTCTTTTTATTTTTATATATAGTTTCAAATAAAAAATGAAATTTAAAAGCACATAATCAGTATATTTCCTGGCAAAGTTAATATATTTAATATGGCAATGATTCATTAAATATAAGTATTCCACAAGATTAAGCCTTAAAAGTGAATTCACTAAATAGTTCATAACCAAAAGGGGAAAAATTCTCTCTATATATATTTCCTATATTACATATCAGTGTTCACAAAAAAATGCAACCCCAAGCACTTGAGAAAACATAGTTTCTGATAACTAAAATCTTTTGAGTTATATAATTATTAAATCTGGTCCCCTGTCTTTATTTACATGGAGTTCTTTTGATGAGATTTCTACTTGAGAAATCTATCATTCTGCACATTTCCATTCTATCATGCATTTCAGTATATTCTATAAATCGTAATGACTTCATTATCACTTAATATGTTTTCATTTATATTCCAAATTACACAGGATACAAGATTGAGAATAACTGCCACATATTTGTCCATGGAGTTAAACTCACATACGTGAAGTTGGATCCATGTTTCTTTCCTAATTGTCCATTCACTTTTCCTGTGTATTCCAGATCCTTAATTCAGTTCTTTCCCTCAAATTCCTTTCCTTTCCCTGTTTAGTGCACTTGTTGTTCACTGTTAATTAGTAAATACAATTCTTTGACAGACAAATTTTTGAATAAAATTACTTATTTTGAAATCAAATTAGGAGAAAATAAAAATCTTAAATATGGCACTCCTTTTCATTTATTTGTGTATATTATATGTAAGTGTGAGTATTAGGATATATAAGTGTGAGTATTTGTATGCAGCCTGTGTGTTTACACATATCCAGGATATTGTGTATTGTTCAAGGACAAAAACTGTATATGGGTTGAGTTGGGAGAATATATCCATCTCATTTCCTCCATGCAAATAATATATAGTGGGTAAACTCATGTTGAAATATTTTGCAACCATAAAAATTAAATTCAAGGAGTAAAATTTTCCAAAGAAGTGTCATGAGCTCCACCCAGAGTCTAATAACTCCCAAGTCATTTTGAAATAGAAAATAGAGATCACTCTCCCCTTGTTCCACCATTCCTCCATTTCTCTTTTGAGAGGATGGGGCTCCCTGGGTATCCCCCACCATGTTGCATCAAGTCTCTGCAGGGTTAAGCATAGCCTCTCCCATTGAGACTAGACAAGGCCTCCCAGTTAGGGAATGGAATCCACAGACAGACAACAGCTTTAGGGACAGTTCCTGCTGCAGATGTTGGTGGACCCACAGGAAGACTGAGATGCACATCTGGTACACACGTGCCAGGAGTCTTGGTCCAGCCTGTGTATGCTCTCTGTTGGTGGTTCTTTCTCTGAGGAACTCAAGGGGTCAAGTTAGTGGACACTGATGTTTGGTCTTCCTTTGGAGTTCCTATCTATTTCAAGGCCTTCAATTCTTTCCAAACCTTCTGTCTGAGTCCTTGAGCTCTGTCCAGTGTTAGGATGTGTATATCTTCATCTCTCTGAGTTAGCCGCTGCATATTAGAGCCTTTAAGAGAATAGTTATGCTAGGCTCCTGTCTGCAAGGATAACATAGTATCTCTAATAGTGGCATGGATTGGTTCTTGTCCATGGGATGGCTCTCAAATTGGGTATATTATTGTTTGGCCATTTCCTCAGCCCCTGTTTCAACGTTGCCTCTGCATTTCTTTTTGACAGGACACATTTTGAGCTGAAAATTTGGTGGGTGGGTTGGTGTCTTTATCCATCTAATGGGTGTTCTTACTGGGTACAAGACGTTTCCTCTTCAGGTGCATGTACCCACACTTTGGCATCTTGACTAAGGTCACCTGCATTGACTGGTGGGAGCCTTCACTATCCCAGACCTCAGGCAACTAGAGATTCTCCCCATCCCCTAGCACCTGATTCTACATAGCTGCATAGTGCCATTAAACCTCATAGTACTCTGTCCCTCTGTCTTGTCTCTCCCCCACTTGAACCTGATCTCCCATTCTTCTGCCAATGGCTCTCCTACCCACTTCTCTCCTTCTTTCTGGCTTCTATGAATATTTTATTCCATCTTTAAAGTGGTACTTAAGCATCCTTGCTTGGGCCTTATTTTTTCTTTAGCTTCTTTTGTTTTATGGATATATAGGGTATGTATCCTGTGCTTTATGGATAATATCCACTTATTAGTAAGGATATACCATGAATATCATTTTAATTCTTAGTTACCTCACGCAGGGTGTTATTTTCTAATTCCATCCATTTGGCTGGAAAATTCATGATGTCCACATTTTTAATAGTAACATAGAATTATATTGTGTATATGTACCACATTTTCTGGATCAATTATTGTTTACAGATATAGAACATGAAGATTGTTACTTGTTTCTGCTTATTATGAATAAAGTTGCTATGAACATAGTGGTATGGTAGAGAAGCTTTTGGGTATATGCCCAGGAGGGGTATAGTCGTGTCTTCAGGCAGAACTATTTCCAATTTTCAAAGAAAGCTCTAGATTGATTTCTGGAGTGGTTGTACAGGTTGCAATCCCATGAGGAATAGAGGAGTATTCCACTTGAAGAAGACACAGAGAATACCTAGTGGTTCAGAGTCCCTGCTACACTCTCAGAGGACCTGTGCTCAGTACATGTCACATGCATCAGTTGGCACACAACCCTCTTTAACATTAGTTATACCAGGTATTGAATTTCTCAACAAGCCACCATTTATACTGTACCTGTGTGCTGAATATACAGAGTGTCACACAATGCACATTAATATGCATCAAAAGCACAAATAAAACTGTATATAGTAACATAAGTAAATGAAATACACTGTGGAAAGCTAGTAAATTATTTCGTTAAATTTAGATTTACAAAATGTCTTGCTGGTCAGTCTTAATCAAAGAAAAATTTTAATATTTGAAGTACCATCAAAATAGAATTTGATATTAAACCATGTATAGACTTACTATCCTCTGTCACAGTCTATTTTATTCCATGTCATTATTACTCAGATATCTAATTCTTTAAATATCTCATTAATATACACATTTCACATTAGAGTAGGTCTTCTTAGATCCTATGTGAGAAGTCATAGAAGAATGATTGCACAAGGATGAAATAAACATTTTTAGCCGTGGAAAGGATTTCCAGTGTTTACAGTGAACTGCCAATCAATGAAAATAAAGAAGGAAAATTCACTCAATACTCGTATCCAAGAAATTTGTAGCCGCCCGCGGACACATGTGAACTGGAAACCTGGAAGAGAATTCTGGGGATAAACAGGAAGGGAACGAAAGAGATTTGAGTCAAGACGACATTTGCCGATCGAGACTGCCTTTACTATTATTTAGCCAATATATATAGATTTTAGAAAACAACCCGCCTCCCCCCCCTCATGGCCACAAATTCCTTGGTTCTTCTTCTCAGCGGGTTGCCTGCTTCCAGTCACGCAGGTTTCTGCTGGTCTCCAGGTGAGACTGCCCTGAGGCAACCTTGGTTGTTAAGATGAAAGCGGCTGTATTGTTCCCAATGGAACAAGGGCGGAGATAATACCAGGGGAAGGGTCGAGGCTGCCAGCCAGGAATGTCGCAGCTTGAATAGGATAGGCTGAGAAGTCCAGCTAAATGCTGTGGGGGAAGGGACAATTCCCCCTTAATTATTAATTTTTAACAACTCAGTGGATATAAATATATTCGTCCAATGGACGACGGGCTTTTACCAGTGAAGGAAAAACAAAGGTCCGACCCCCTTAAACATTAAACGACATCTTTTTTAGGGGAGGGGAAATAGACTGCCTTAATAATTTAAGGACAGTCTTTCAATGTCAACCCCTATGCAGCCGGACGTGCTTTTCAGGGAAATTCAGAAGCAGGATTTTTCCTTTTCCCTTGCAGTGCCTCGCCTCACACCTCAAACTGATTCCCATGTTTGTTATATTAACAAACATGCATAGTTCCGAATACTATGCAGCCTCATTTTCGAGGATCCACTGGTAAAGTAAATGCTATGTGAATATGAGCTGGCTGGCTGGCCTTTATAGCCACCCATCCTCATCCTGGCGGCCATTGCTGTAGAGGCTGATCTTCTGAGTGTTGAATCTGAGAGACACCTACTTAAAACACAAAAAGTGGTTAAGAGAAAATCCTGCTTGGTCAGTATCAGAAGGCCCAAGGCTTTCAATTTGATAGCAAATTTGTGGCTCAGGCAAGAGGCCTGGCTTGCAAATTAACTGTAAGAACACAAAGGAACCTTTCTTCCCAAGTAAGTGAGAAGCAGCTTAGGGAATGCCTTTGTGAATTAATTATACTTACCAGCAGCTTTAGGGTGTGTTTACCTGTCTTACCAATCTCTCTGGCAGCCATCATGCTCCATCTTCTTTATAAGAAAAAATACAAACTGACCCTCTCCCACAAATTAAAACAGGGTCTGGACCATTCAATGTATTAGTTAAAGGGTCCTGCCACTTAACCATGGCATATGAATTGGAACTGGTGGGGTGCCAGTGCCTGTCTGCTGCAGATAGACCTTTAGAATCAGTCTGCAGGAAATTTAAAATGAACAAAACAAAAGCAAGATGCACTTTGCGTGACCTGGGGGGGTATAGATTCCCCTTCTTTGTTTTAAAAAGCCAGTTTTTAAGGGTGCAATGAGCACGCTCGACGATTCCTTGACAAATTGGGTTATAAGGCATTCCAGTTTTATGTTTAATACCAAATTCTTTACAAAATGAGATAAAGTTATTGCCAGTGTAAGCTGGACCATTATCTGTCTTAATGACTTTAGGCATTCCCATAGCATTAAATTCTTTTAAACAATGAACAATTACATTTCTAGAAGCCTCTCCTGTATGTAGAGAAGCAAAAAGGAATCCTGAACAGGTATCAATGCAAACATGTATATATTTTAATTTTCCAAATTCTGGATAGTGAGTTACATCCATTTGCCAAATATGATTGGGCATAAGGCCACGTGGATTAACCACATAGTAAGGAACCGGTGCTAAAGTAAGGCAATTAGGGCATTGTTTTACATTCATTCTTGCTTGCTCCTTTGTGATGTTATGACTGAGTCTTAATGTATGGCTAGAAAGGTAAATTTTTTTTTAATTTATTGATATATTTATTTACATTTCAAATGATTTCCCCTTTTCTGGACCCCCACTCCCCGAAAGTCCCATCAGTCCCCTTCCCTCCTACAGTTTTCCCACCCCACCCTTCCTACTTACCTGTTCTGATTTTACTCTATACTGCTTCACTGAGACGTTTCAGAACAAGGGGCCACTCCTCCGTTCTTCTTGTACCTCATTTGATGTGTGCATTATGTTTTGGGTATTCCAGTTTTCTGGGTTAATATCCACTTATTAGTGAGTGCATACCAAGATTCACCTTTTGAGTCTGGGTTACCTCACTTAGTATGATGTTCTCCAGCTCCATTCATTTGCCTAAGAATTTCATGAATTCATTGTTTCTAATGGCTGAATAGTACTCCATTGTGTAGATATACCATATTTTTTTGCACCCACTCTTCTTTTGAGGGATACCTGGGTTCTTTCCAGCATCTGGCAATTATAAATAGGGCTGCTATGAACATAGTAGAGCATGTATCCTTATTACATGGTGGGGAATCCTCTGGGTATATGCCCAGGAGTGGTATAGCAGGATCTTCTGGAAGTGAGGTGCCCAGTTTTCGGAGGAACCGCCAGACTGATTTCCAGAGTGGTTGTACCAATTTGCAACCCCACCAGCAGTGGAGGAGCGTTCCTCTTTCTCAACATCCTCGCCAACACTTGCTGTCTCCTGAATTTTTAATCTTAGCCATTCTGACTGGTGTAAGGTGAAATCTCAGGGTTGTTTTGATTTGCATTTCCCTAATGACTAATGAAGTTGAGCAATTTTTAAGGTGTTTCTCTGCCATCCGAAGTTCTTCAGGTGAGAAATCTTTGTTTAACTCTGAACCCCATTTTTTAATAGGGTTGTTTGGTTTTCTGGAGTCTAACTTCTTGAGTTCTTTATATATATTGGATATTAGCCCTCTATCTGATGTAGGATTGGTGAAGATCTTTTCCCAATTTGTTGGTTGGCAATTTGTCCTTTTGATGGTGTCCTTTGCCAAACAGAAACTTTGTAATTTTATGAGGTCCCATTTGTCAATTCTTGATTTTAGAGAATATGCTATTGGTGTTCTGTTCAGAAACTTTCTCCCTATACCGATGTCCTCAAGGGTCTTCCCCAGTTTCTTTTCTATTAGCTTCAGAGTGTCTGGCTTTATGTGGAGGTCCTTGATCCATTTGGATTTGAGCTTAGTACAAGGAGACAAGGATGGATCAATTCGCATTCTTCTGCATGCTGGCCTCCAGTTGAACCAGTACCATTTGTTGAAAAGGCTATCTTTTTTCCATTGGATGTTTTCTTCCCCTTTGTCGAGGATCAAGTGGCCATAGGTGTGTGGTTTCATTTCTGGATCTTCAATCCTGTTCCATTGATCTGCCCGTCTGTCACTGTACCAATACCATGCAGTGTTTTACACTATTGCTCTGTAGTACTGCTTGAGGTCAGGGATACTGATTCCCCCAGAATTTCTTTTGTTGCTGAGAATAGTTTTAGCTATGCTGGGTTTTTTGTTATTCCAGATGAATTTGAGAATTGCTCTTCCTAACTCTGTGAAGAATTGAGTTGGGATTTAGATGGGTATTGCATTGAATCTGTATATTGCTTTTGGCAAAATGGCCATTTTAACTATATTGATCCTGCGGATCCATGAGCATGGGAGATGAGCAAAAAAAATTTTCCCATTTTTTGAGGTCTTATTCCATTTCCTTCTTCAAAGTCTTGAAGTTCTTGTCATACAGATCTTTCACATGTTTGGTAAGAGTCACCCCAAGGTACTTTATACTGTTTGTGGCTATTGTGAAGAGGGTCATTTCCCTAATTTCTTTCTCAGCCTGCTTATGGCCACTGATTTGCTTGAGTTGAATTTATAACCTGCTACTTTGCTGAAGTTGTTTATCAGCTGTAGGAGTTCTCTAGTGGAGTTTTTTGGGTCACTTAGGTAGACTATCATGTCATCTGCAAATAATGATAGTTTGACTTAATTTATCATGATCACTCTTGACCAACTCAACAGGATCTGAAATTAAAGCTTCTCCTATTAGAGTCTTTTCAATGCAATCATTAGCCTGAACCAAAGGTCCAGGAAGACCGAAGTGAGCTCGTATATGGCCAATATAAAAGGGATTTTTCATAGCAAGAAAGATACTTTGCAATTGTGAAAACAAGGATCCAGATGGCACATTAAAATTAAATGTGCCACAGGTTTCTAATAAGGGGACAGATTCGGCAACATACAAACTGTCTGTAAAAAGATTAAAAGTACTATCTACAGATTGAAAGACACTTAATACAGCTGTCAGCTCTGATAACTGAGCAGAAGGCCCAGGGGTCTCTATAACCACCTGTTGATTGTTAATAAGATATCCAGCTCTTCCTTTGGAAGAGCCTTCTGTGAAAATTCAGACCATTATGCAACGGCTGTAAAGATGTCATTTTAGGAAATACAACCTCATGTATTTTAAAAACTTTATCAATTTTCTTGAGGATAATGGTTCAAAGCATATTTGAGCAAGCAACCAATCTGTGCTATGCTGTTTTAAGCAAGCATCTTGATCTACATTATAAGGCTGAATAATAACATCTGGTTCTTTGCCAAAATAAGTTAGTGCCTGCTTTCTTCCAAGCACAATTACTTGGGCTATTGCCTCATAATATGGCAAGATACTATGCCTTGAAGACACCCTCAAATGAGTCCACATCAGAGGAGACTTTTGCTGTAATAAACCTGTAGGCAAATGAGTCGTATTAAAAATTAGCAGATGCAAAGGTAAGGAATAATCTATATAGGTAACAAATTGATTTTCAATAGCTTTCTCCACTAGCTGTAAAGCAAAAAGTCCTTCTAAAGTTAATAATCTAGGGGATGTAGGATCAGCATTTCCCCTTTAGAATATCAAATAAAGGTCGTAATTCTCCTGTAGTAAGCGCTAAATATGGCCGAAGCCAGTTAATGTCACCTAATAACTTCTGAAAATCATTTAAAGTTTTTAAATTGTCCCTGTGAATAATTATCTTCTGGGAAAAAACAGCTTGATCTGTAAGTTTGAAACCCAGATAATGATACGGATCCTGGGTTTGTACTTTTTCTGGAGCTGTTTGCAATCCTTTAGCGGCTAAAGCTTGCTGTAAATCTTTAAAACATAAAAGCAAAGTCTGAGGATTTTTTCCTGCAACCAGAAAATCATCTGTGATAAAAGGTCTCTCCCCCACACTTAGGACAGATTTCTGGGGAGCAAACGGATTGCCCGCTTATAGCACTCCTGTTATCAGGGCAATCACTTTTAAAATGACCCAGATTACCACATTTAAAACACCTTTTATTTCCTCGTCTCTGCGAAAGTATTCCCTGGATGGTGGTCCCCTGCAATGCTGCGGCCATTGCTAGACCCTGATTATATGAGGGGCCAATTTCAGAACAGAGACGAATATAACCATCCAAGTCTGTCTTCCCCTGTGAGGTCTGAAGGCCTCTCGGCAGGCTGCGTTAGCATTTTCATAGGCTAGCTGAGTAACCAACAGATTTTCTGCCTAAGAATTTCCAAAAATTCTATTAGCTGTTTTTAACAATCTATCCACAAAATCCTGAAAAAGCTCATCAGGAGCCTGTTTGACACCTGTTAAGTTTCCACTAAGACCTCCCTTTGATGGTAAAAGATTCCAAGCACGGCGGGCAGCCATCGCAATCTGTTCACACACTGCGATGGGAAACCGAATCTGATTAGTATTTCCTTCATATACACCTTCTCCCAATAACATATCAGCATTCCATTCTGAATGGCCTGCCTGAGTATTTACGGTGGCAGTTCTTTTGCTAGCCTCACGCCATTCAGAACTCCAAAGCAAGAAATCTCCTGATAAAGTAGCCTTACACAAAGTTCTCTAATCCTGTGGAGTTAAATTTGACTCTATCACAGTATCCAATAAAGCTTGTGTAAAAGGGGCTGTAGGGCCATACTGAGCTACAGCTGCCTTTAATTCTTTTATCACTTTGAATTCCAATGACTTATATTGTCTAATCCTATTCTCCTGGTCTGTGATCTCAAGGACAGGAAAAACTAAGAGTTCTGATGTATCCTGCCCTTCTCCACGAGCCTGGATTATCGCTCTTTCTAGTGGCGATTGGCGCATCTCAGGATCATCGTTCTCTCTGGTATTTGATACCCTTTTTAGCTCCTGTAATTCATTAGTCAATTTCTGCAATTTAATTTCAAACTCCAACTTTTGTAACTGCATATCTCTCTAAATCTCGTCTCCTGCCATCAAAGTCATAGGAGGAGCAGATGGCACAATAGGGACCCATTCTTCCCCATGAAATTCAGCTGTACTCTTTTTGGGATGAGCTGCCTTTTTTATAATTAGCTTATCAGCACTATCTCCGCGTTTTTGTAACTTAGGGTGGGGAGGGTCCTTCTTTGCAGAGGTCCTCTCCGGCAGGCTTTCTTCTTGAGATTCCTCAAGTTCTTGAATAATATCTAATTCCTCCAGGCCTCCTTCATCTATAATATCCTTTATAAGTGTCCAGAGCCAGAGGGTAATATTATCTGCCTTGGCTGCCTTTAGCGAATTACCAATTCTTTCCCAGGTTCTCTCATTTAACGTTCGTTTTTCTTGGAACCAAGGACAGCAAGAATATATTTGATCCAAGAAATCTTCCAACCTTCCTTCTTCAAACCCTATCCCTTTTACCTGAAGCAACTCTAGAATGTTGCGTGCGCAAATTTCACGTGAACTTTCCTGTCCCATTTTTCCCTATCTATCTATCCCAAGCAGCTACTATGCCGGGTCAACACAATTCTGCTTGCCTAACCGTATCCATCTGCACCCACAACAATAGTTTCAAAGGATAAAATTTTACACTAGCGCTAGCATTTAACTCCTATAGTTGTTTACCATGTGGATACCATCTTCTTTCCACTTTTTCTGCGAAGCTCCGCCAGATAGGGTCACCTCAGGAAATTCTCCCGTATCAGGTCTGTCCCTGTTCGGGCACCATTATGTAGCCACCCACGGCCACATGTGAACTGGAGACCTGGAAGAGAATTCTGGGGATAAACAGGAAGGGAACGAAAGAGATTTGAGTCAAGACGACATTTGCCGATCGAGACTGCCTTTACTATTATTTAGCCAATATATATAGTTTTTAGAAAACAACCCTGCCCCCCCCCCCTTAATGGCCTTGAATTGCTTGGTTCTTCTTCCCAGCTGGTCGCCTGCTTCTAGTCACGCAGGTTTCTGCTGGTCTCCAGGTGATACTGCCCTGAGGCAGCCTTGGTTGTTAAGGTGAAAGCGCCTGTATTGTTCCCAACAGAACAAGGGCCGGAGATAACACCAGGGGAAGGGTGGAGGCTGCCAGCCAAGAATGTCACAACTTGAATAGGCTGGGTAATACCAGCGGAAGGGTGGGCGCTGCCAGCCAGGAATGTCACAGCTTGAATAGGATGGGCTGAGAAGTCCAGCTAAATGCTGTGGGGGAAGGGACAGAAAGTAATCACGGTATCTGGTTGTGCCCACATAGTAAAAAGGAAATAAGCTTAGGTACCTTATATGCTCAATGCTCATAGTCATAGACCATGGTCATTGGTTTTTTTAATGTTTGCGAATAATATAGATTTATGAGCCCATGTTTCTCTTTATAACCCTACCTATCCTACTATGTGCTCTGTAGGTCAGGCTGACCTTGAACTCACATCTGTTTGCCTCTGCCTCCCAAGTGCTGGGATAAAAGGCAGAGGCCATCACCCCATGGCAATAATACATATTCTTAAAATCTTAAATGTGTCGCGAACCGCAGGACAGTCAACAGGGTTCCTGGAACTACCTAAAAAAAGGGCGGGAGTGGGAGGGAGAGGGAAGAGACACAAAGAGGCAGACAGCAAGTCAGTATTCTGGTCAAGCTGTCAAACTTTGATTTTCACACAGGCAAGCAAGCAGGTGTGGAGAGGGATGAAGGGGGGAAGTCATTGTATTCGGCGAACAATCTCAGGGGGCTAGTAGCATCATTCTTCAGGAACAGTTTCTCAGAATTGTCTCTCAGGATCTCAGGGAAGATTTGGTAGGTGCAGTAGGAACTTGGCATCATATTTCGATCATGAGGAGGTGAAGTAGAAAGAAGTTGCTCTGGTAACCTAACCACAGGTGACCTTCATTTGTTCGAGCCCACTCGGGTGAGCTCTGTATGTACTGATCATCTAGCTTACTTGGATAATCTTTAAACTAGTACATTTTCTTCTAAAGGCAGCCTAGAGAACGCAAGCTAGAAATGGCTGAGAGGAGGGGGTTTTGATATCTTTGTGAGAATGGCTCCTGGCATCTACCCCTTCTCTGTATTAAAGAGAGCAGAAGTCAGACAACCATTGATGAGAAGCAGATGAGGCACCAAGATAATGGAGCAGGACCTGTCTTAGGATCATTCCTGTCTCACTAACCATCACCCTTCCCCATCCCTGGGTGTCTCCACCAGCCTCCAGAGACCCCTGTCTTGTGTGGATGAGATCCTGGGAAGGTGCCCATCATCAGCAACTGCTCAGCAACTTTATTGTATATTGGTGCCTCCAGCTTGTGGGCTCCCTCTGGAGTCCCAGCTGGAATGGCTGTGACAGGAATGCTCTCTCCGGCTGGGCACTCCAGTGTGCCATTTGGGCTGTTCTGTAATTGCCCTGGGGGACTGGGTAGCCATCTCTCAATCCTCCATAGCCAAATGATGGTAATGTATCTGAATGGGCTTGGCTGCCAAGTCATCTACCCACTTTTAAATCAGGGTAGTGAGGTGTTTAAAAGCCTATGGTCCAAAAGAACATAACAATAAGAGACCTACAAAGGCTCCTAGGATGATAGGCAAAAGTGTAGTGAGCCATGGACAGGTGGAAAACCAGCTTTTATAGCAACTTTCTTTTTGTTCTCTTTCTCTCTTACGTTTTTTCTAGTCCCTCTCTGACTTTTTTCATGCTATCTCTTACAGCTCCTGTTTTACTAGCATAGAAACAGCATTCTTCTTTTAAAGCTTCACAGAGTCTGCCCGGTTGGAGGAACAGGAGATCACATCCCCACCTATTTTGGAGGACAAAGTCAGCTAGGGAGTCGATGAAGTCAGAGAGATCAATGATCCCCTGCTGAAGGCGTTGGACATTTTGATCAATGGTGGCGCTTAGCTCTGTGTACCTACAGTTAGAAAGAACAAGGGAAGAAATACCTGTCCCCACTCCCACAGCTCTGAGGCCAAGTAGGACAGAAATAGTAACAACAGAGATCGGTTCCCTGTGGGAACGGCTCAATGAGGTGGAGTCTCCAGTGGATGTGGATTGATCCCACAGGTGAAAAAAATCCCCAGAATGATAATAAAATAAACGAGGAACCATCTTAATAAGGATGCAAAACTCAGGGATATCTCCCTTCTCATGATTTTGATAAACTGAGGCAGAGAGGCAAGGTGTAAGGCCATCAAGGCACACCCACCAGTAAAGTAATCACCAGGAGGGGTAAAATAGGTTTCATTACACAAGTGAGCATAAACTGAGGGGACATTTGATCCACTAGAGATCACACAAATTCCCAGACCAGATATTTGAGTTAATGAAAGACCTGGCCATGCACTCTTCTGCCAGTGGCAGTTCTGTGCATCATCAGCATGGAGGGGATCACTGAGAATGGCAGTTCCTTCATAAAAGGGAGGTTGGGAATGATAGCACAACCAGCAATCTTCAACAAGTTCAGGGGAAGGTTCATTTAAGGTAAAACTCTGATTAACTAAAGAAAGTACAAAATTCTTAGTAGGAGCTGGCTGTACAGGCAGAATAGTGGCTGATGGCCTAACTGGTGGCTTGATGGCAAATACAGAAGGTAGGGAAGTGCCTTTAAGAGAAGGAGCATGGGTGGTGCCCTGCTCAGTTCCTTTAGGAGGAACAGGATGAGGCACCAACACAGGATTAGGTCCCACTGGGACTGGATGGGCATGATATACAGGCTCTTTAAGGAGCTTAATAGAGAAAATAATGCCTTCATCAAAGTCAAGTACATAGACGTGAAGACCCCATTCATAGTCCATTTGCCAGTGCAGATTGGGAGATTATGCATGAGTGGTGAACGTAATTCATAAAGGTGTGTACCATCCCTTTGTACACAATTAGAGGCTTGGCAGGACTCACCATATTTTTGAAAATTAACTGAGGGTGTAATGTTATGTTTTACTTGGATGTAATCCCATGAAGAGGTGGGATTCCAAGATGCATCTCCAGTAGTTACACAGTCCCAGGAGGCACAGAAAATGTCTGTTTTGCCTCCACACTTTTTATCTACTGAACTGCCATGATGGTACCCAGGGCAGGCATAAATCTCAGTTCTCTTCAATAGAGTACGTTGAACTGAGTTGCCACAACCAGGCTTAGATTTGTGGCCATGTGTAGGGAATTCTGGGGCGATGGAGATATCTAAAGGATGCTCAATTCCCCCAAGGTGCTCCTATACTAAGTGCGAACTTGCAAAGGTCAGGGGTCAGAATGTCTGGCCACCAATATTGATTAGATAATTTGGAGATAGACCAGACAGGGTCCTTCCTATCTGAGAGAACCATCCATGTAAATTTCCAAACCAAGTGCCTAGAGGACACTCTTGAAGAGGGCTTATGCGGCAGATTGATTGCTGTCACTGGTGCATCTTTAGCAGAAGAATCTGGATCAGGTGAGGCAGCAGCATCTGCAAGAGAAGGAGAATGAGCCTCAAGGGTGAGGCGAGTGCTCCACTCTGGATTTAGGATTAACTTGTTTTACAAGGCGTTCTGGAAGCCATCTTGGCTCAGAGTTCTTTTGATCATAAATGCATACTGAGCCACGACCCCAAATAAGCACAGGATCAGGTCCCTTCCACTAATTGGTAAGCGGGTCCCTCCAAAGCACTGTGGCATGAGAATGTTTGGAACCAGAATTCCAATAACAATCAGCAGCTGAACTTCCATCATTATCCAATCTCAAGAAATTAAGGACAAACAAGGCATGAGCAAGTTTATTTCGAGTTGAGGGGGTCATAGAGGTCTCCGTGAAGGTGGAAAGACATTGAAGCATATTTTTTAAAGTCTGTTGTGCTCTTTCAACAATTCCTTGACCTTGAGGGCTGTAAGGAATAGCTATAATTGTTTAATACCAAAGAGTGAGCAGAATTTTGGAACTTGGTACCTGTGTATCCTGGCCCATTGTCAGTTTTAATGACTTGGGGTATTCCCATAACCATAATACATTGAATGACATGAGAAATAACATCCTGAGACCTCACTGGAAAGGGGGGAAGCAAAGAGAAACACACTAAAAGTATCAATTGTGACATAAATGTATTTGGACCTTCCAAATGAAGGGAAGAATCACATCCATCTGCCAATGTTCATTTGGAAGCAGACCTCTTGTATTAACTCCCAGATGGGGAGTGGGGAGTAAAGAGACACAAGCTAGGCAGTTTTTGACTATAGATCTAGCTTATTTCCTAGAAATTTTAAACATCTGTCTCAATGTAGAGGCATTGAGGTGATGGAGAGCATGTGCTTGTTGAGCCTTTATTAAAGGAGTAGACAGAATGGCAGAAACAAGATAAGTGGCTTCATCTACCTTAGCATTACCTTCAGAGAGGGGGCCCTTCTGTGTCCTCTCTAAGAAAGTTCCAAATAAAACAGTAAGGAGAGGCATGAGATAGAATGCTAAAATATAAGAACAATAGAGGAGGGAAAAAGACTCTTCCCAACAGAAAAATGACATTTGTAGCAGCTGAATAAACCCTTTCCTCCCCAACTTGCTTCTTGGTCATGATGTTTGTGTAGGAATAGAAACACTGACTAAGACAAATTGGTACCAGAATAATGGTGTATTCTGACAAACAGAACATGCTTTGGGGAGGACTGTGGAAGGATGTTGGAACTGTGCAATAGAAGATCAATCCAGTGTTAGGAGCTCTGTGGGTTGTTGTATAGGAGCTTGGAAGAAATGTGGAGTACAGTGTAGAAGATGGAGGCCTGGCTTGTGCAATTTCAGAGGGAAGATTAAAGACTCTTATCATGGCCATGTTTTGATTGTAAAGATTCTGTGGTTTGGGTTAGCTAGGGCTGAAGAATCAGCTGTGATTAAAAAGATACCAGAACCACTAATGCAAATCTTTGTGTTACTGGGACTATTGATGATAGTTAGCTGGAGCTAAGATATTAGTAGTGATTAAGAAGAGACCAGCATCACCAAGGTGAAATCTTCTGGGAAGTGTTTTCTGAGAGCACAGTGGCTGTGTTCCAGAGAAAGCCACGCTTGCACTTTATGCTGTGGCTCGACTAGGTACTGTGTAAGAATCACCCAGGTGGCACTGGTTTTGAAGGCATGAAGGATTCTTGAAGAGCAGCTGAGTTTCAGCACTGTGAGAGGCCATGGAAGACCATTGGTGAAGGTGCAACCTCAGCTGCAATTGATGGGCAAGGACTGAAGAGGTCATGCAAAGGAGTTGAGGCTTGGCACTATGAAGAGAGCCTATGAGAAGCTATTGGCGGAGCCTAGTTACAGGGGAATACAGCAATGTTTTGGAGATGCCAGTGCCATGAGATGACCACCAAAAACAGCAGCAATAGTGGAATACAGGCAGCTGGAGCCTTGAAGACAAGCTGTGTGCTGCAAAGAGCAGAGATGCAGAAGTGACCAAGCCCTTGGAGGAGCCTGGAAGATAGTGAGTTGGATCCCAGGCATTCAGCCATAGGCGTTTGAGTTTTGCTTTTGATAGTGACTGTGCCCTGATATTTTTCCCTCTTGAAGGAAGAAAGTATTTTAGTGGAGGCCAGAGTTAAGAGACTTTGAATTTTTAAAAGACTTTGAATTTTAAAAGATATTGGATATTTTAAAGGGATTGAACTTTTAATACAAAAAGAATGTAGGACTTTTAAAGTTATTTAGATCTTGGGGATAAATAAGAAAGTTAGGGTTTGGGATTAATAGTGATGTGTTTGTGTGTTAAGTTGAAAAGGGGTCAATTGTACTGGCTTGGTTTTGTGTGTTAAAGGTTTGAGTTATCACAGAGAAAGGCTGGAGTTTTGACACAGGCTGGAGTTATTACAGAGAAAGGAGCTTCAGCTGGGAATGTGCCTCTATGAGATCCATCTGTGGGACATATTCTCAATTAGCAATCAAGTGGCTAAGGCCCCTTGATGGTGGTACCATCCCTCGGCTGGTATTCTTAGGTTCTATAAGAAAGCAAGCTGAGCAAGTCAGGGTAAGCAAGCCAGTAACATCACTGCACGGACTCTGCTTCAGCTCCTGCTTCCTGACCTGCTTGAGTTCCAGTCCTGACTTCCTTTGGTGATGAAGAGCAGCGTGGAAGTTTAAGCTCAATAAACCATTTCCTCCCCAACTGCTTCTTGTTCATGATGTTTGTGCAGGAATAGAAACCCTGATTAAGACATGCCTCAACTATACAGTGCAGCACTACCTACCTTCTAAGGAATAATACACTATAGCATGTGATAACATAGCTAGCCCCCAAACATAGAATTTTCTTGTTTCTTTCCTAAATTTTTGTCTGAATGGTTTTGTTTTACCTTAATTATGCAAAAAGGAGAGAATATTTTTATAGTTTGGCATTACAAAAATGTAGAACTTTAAGGATATTCAGAATGTCAGAATAGTACGTATTTATTTTTTTTAATATTATAGAGTTGCAATGATTTGGAACTGGGGTGAAATATTAGAGCAATGTAGTTTTGGAAACTGTTTTTAAAACCAGCACACAAGAGACATACACAAGAAGATCTCTGTGAATCTAGACCAGTGATGATCTACACAGTGATGCCAGGGCAGGACACCCAACTGATAAGATGAAGCTCTTTGGAAGGACAGTCTAAAATCCAAAATGACCACTCTAATCGTAAAGATGCTATGTACATTTGTGCTTAATAATAAATAGAAATACCCTTACTAATTTAAAGGAGAAATACACATCAGTCATAAACTATACAAAGGGAAAAGAGGATATAGGTATAGTTATCCCTGTAAAATATGTTTCTATTTTCTTTTTTTTTATTCGATATAATTTATTTACATTTCAAATGATTTCCCTTTTCTAGCCCCCCCACTCCCCGAAAGTCCCGTAAGCCCCCTTCTCTTCCCCTGTCCTCCCACCCACCCCTTCCCACTTCCCCGTTCTGGTTTTGCCGAATACTGTTTCACTGAGTCTTTCCAGAACCAGGGGCCACTCCTCCTTTCTTCTTGTACCTCATTTGATGTGTGGATTATGTTTGGGGTATTCCAGTTTTCTAGGTTAATATCCACTTATTAGTGAGTGCATACCATGATTCACCTTTTGAGTCTGGGTTACCTCACTTAGTATGATATGATATTCTCTAGCTCCATCCATTTGCCTAAGCATTTCATGAATTCATTGTTTCTAATGGCTGAATAGTAATGTTTCTATTTTCAATTTGACACATCATCCTCTTTTTTTTTTTTTTTTTTTTTGGTCTCTTTGTCAAAAAACATTTTTTCCTAGAAAAGATACATTCTGTTAATCAATGTAAGGGCCCAGAATTAGAGCTGTGGCAGGGTTGCTCGATTTTATCTTTCCCAGAGAACAACCAAATTTAGAATCCAGGAACCACTGGACAAGATAATGAAAAATAATACTGTTAAGCTTATTAACTGCATTGCATGGTAATTATCAGCTTGGAAATACAGAATACAAATTCATTTTGTCAGAGGAGATTAAACAAACAAATACACCCATTACAGAGACTGATATTGATGTACATTTAAAAACAGGGTTTTGATGCCAAATGAAGTCTAAAGGTGACATGCCATCAGAGTATCTAATTGGATATGCTGACAAACTGTCTACTTTACTGGCATGGATTGGGGACTTCCTACAACAAGGCAGGGTGTCAATGCCACTCTGATTAGCCTACCATCCTCCTTAGAGGTAGAGTTCCCACGGAGAACTGACAATGGCTTAACATAGTGTATGATACATAACACAGGCCAAGACTTCTCAGCAAACACAATATTTCGTGAGAATATGTTTATGCACTAAGATGGAAAGGAATTTAAATAAAGTTGAATACAGATGATATTAAGAGAGAAAAGGTAGAATAAATACATCCACAAAGATAGTAATCTCCAAAGAATAGAGAAAGAAACAAAAGTTGGCATAAACATTGTCAAGTGTACATAGATAGAAATTAAATAAATTCCTGAGTTCGAATCCAATGCTTGAGTGCAGGGGGCCTTTAGGGCAATGAGCTAAGTTTGAACATAGAGTTGGACAAAGGCTAGTGACTGAAAGATCCCTGGCCTTACTCTTACTATTTGTTAAGCACTGGTTTCTTTTCTCTTCACCTCTCTGTGCTTTAATAAGTGCTCTAATCTTACTTTGTAACTCTCTGTACTTTATTAACCACTTTATTCTTTTTTTAAATTTTTTAAAATTTATTTTCTATATTCTTTGTTTACATTCTAAAAGCCTTCCTCTTTCCCAGGCCCCCCTCCGCAAAGGCCCATAAGTCCTCTCCATCCTTTCTCCTATCTTTTGCCCTCCCTTTTCTCTGTCCTGGTACTCCCCTACAATGCTGGATCAAATCTTTCCAGGATTAGGGTCCTCTTCTTCCTTCTTCATGGTAATCATTTGATATGCTATTCATGTCTTCAGTATTCAGAGCTTCAGGGCTAATTGATATCCACTTATCAATGATTGCATTCCATGTGTATTCTTTTGTGATTGTGTTACCTTGCTTAGGATGATATTTTTCAGTTCCATCTATTTGCCTAAAAAATTCATGAATTCATTGTTTTTAATTGATGAGTAGTACTCCATTGAGTATATATACCACATTTTCTGTATCCATTCCTCCATTGAGGGATATTTGGGTTCTTTCCAGCTTCTGGCAACTACAAATAAGGCTGCTATGAACATAGTGTAGCATGTGTCTTTATTGCACACTGGGGAATCCTCTGCGGATCTGCCCAGGAAAGGTATAGCAGGGTCCTTCGGAAGTGTCATAACCACTTTATTCTTAACTCTTACTGTTCTGTGCTTTAGGAAGCACTAGGAACTTAACTCTTTCTTACTGCTCTGTGCTTTAAACAATTGCATTTTCTGAAGATAAACACATGTTGTTAGCAGTGGAGAACTAAGTAAAAGCATTATTGCTAGAGCTCCTTTCTCTGATGAGGTAGGAAGGGGCCCCTCACTGGCCATGGGGGACATTCAGAGCTCTTTATCTCCTGTTAGAACAGAGACAAAAGAGAAGGAAAGAAAGAAGTCACTCACACAGACAACACACACATGCACACACACACACACTCACACACGGTGAAGCAAAAGCGCCTACCCCACATTTCTTTATAGCAATAAGCTTTTTCTAACTTTTAGACAAAAAGTTGTCTATGTATGTGTGTTGTGGATAGTCCTGGTGCTGTTTGTATTTTGATGCTAATTCAGCTTCTCCAAGAGGGCCTACCTGGGATGAGGAGTGACCTGTACTTCATGGGACCCTTCCAATAAATAAAGAACCCAGTCACTGGGCAAGTAGGTGGGAGTTCCGTGTTGCAGAGAGGTAGAGAAGAGGTTGGAGAGAGAGATACAGGCTTTTGGACAGGGAAAGAGGGAGGACAAGATATAACTACAAGTGGCCCCAGTTTTAGATGGCCAGAGGATTTAGATTTAATGTAGCTTATAAGATCAGGATACTAGCAGTTGTGCCCAGTGATTGAGATACCATTGATTCTGAAATAAGTCTGTGTGGTTATTTCCTTTATATGGTGGCTCAACTGTGTTCCAGAGAGAAAGGTACAGCATCAAATTGTGGGTTTACAAGAAGTGCACCCCAAAAGACCTTCAGAATTTTAAAGAATGGGTTTGGTGTGGTAGCGACCCACCAATAGGAACTTAGCCAGCTGGGTGGAGAGATTTCATAGCTCTGAGTCAGAGAATCTCTACAAGCTGAGAACAGGCCAGCCATGATTGCCAATGCCTGGCTGGCAAGAACACAGGGGCCTGGAGGTGTTAAGTGAATTGAACGTTTTAGTATTTCCTGCAACATAAGAGAAGATTACCTCATAGATAAAATGTTGCATAAAGGCAGAAGTATAGACAGATGTTAATGTCTTCAAAGCAATTTTTCATTCTGTATGCTCATTATAAATTGAAAGCAACAGATTTTACATGGCCTTACTTTATCATAGTGCACAACTATGGCTTCGTCCTTGGAAATGAACTAGAAGAAATGTTTTTCCTTGTTCATATATTTGTGCCAAGCCTATTTCTCTTGTTAGTGTAATTGGAGAAGCTCATTGTATCCCTTATTATGCAACATTTACTCACTATGAGGAGGGGGAAAATTCTATTCTTAATTCTATTTTTCTTATGCCTTTATGGAAAAACAACTAAAACAACTTCTTAACATTTTGTTCCTAAAATTATTTGAGTCCAATCAGGAGTTCTATAAAAATCATTGTTTCTTCCAAACAATATTAATTCTTGAAATTATATCTATACTTTGATCTACAAGAAATTTGTTCAATAGGGTAGGCTAATGTCCTGGCATCCTTAAGCTATGTAATAGTCACATGAAAGGCATATGTACTGGCTAGTTTTGCGTGTCAACTGGACATAGGCTGGAGTTATCACAGAGAAATGAGCTTCAGTTGGGGAAGTGCCTCCATGAGATCTGGTGGTGGGGCATTTTCTCAATTAGTGATCAAGTGGGGGAGGTCCCCTTATGGGTGGTACCACCTTTGTGCTGGTGCTCTTGGGTTCTATAAGAGAGCAGGGTGAGCAAGCCAGGGGAAGCAAGCCAGTAAGAAACATCACTCCATGGCCTCTGCATCAGCTCCTACTTCCAACCCTGCTTGAGTTCCAGGCCTGACTTCCTTTAGTGATGAATTGCAACATGGAAGTGTAAGCTCAATAAACCTTTCCTCCCCAACTTGTTTCTTGGTCATGATATTTGTGCAGAAATAGAAACCCTGACTAAGACAAATTGGTACCAGCATAGTGAGGTATTCCCGTGACAACCTGACCATGTTTTGGGGAGGACTGTGGAAGAACTTTGGAACTTTGAGATAGAAAGGCCATTAGAATATTAAGAGCTCAGTGGAAAGTTCTGTAGGAGCTTGCAAGACAATGTTAAGAACAGTGCAAAAGATGGAGGCCTGGGTTGTGAAATTTCAGAGGAAAGATTAAACACTCTTACAGTGGTAATGTTTTTTTTTTTTTTTTGTTTTTGTTTTTTTTTTTTTTTTTTTTTTTGTGTTCTTACAAATTTTTTTTTTTATTATTATTCGATATAATTTATTTACATTTCAAATGATTTCCCCTTTTCTAGCCCCCCCACTCCCCGAAAGTCCCGCAAGCCCCCTTCTCTTCCCCTGTCCTCCCACCCACCCCTTCCCACTTCCCCGTTCTGGTTTTGCTGAATACTGTTTCACTGAGTCTTTCCAGAACCAGGGGCCACTCCTCCTTTCTTCTTGTACCTCATTTGATGTGTGGATTATGTTTTGGGTATTCCAGTTTTCTAGGTTAATATCCACTTATTAGTGAGTGCATACCATGATTCACCTTTTGAGTCTGGGTTACCTCACTTAGTATGATATTCTCTAGCTCCATCCATTTGCCTAAGAATTTCATGAATTCATTGTTTCTAATGGCTGAATAGTACTCCATTGTGTAGATATACCACATTTTTTGCATCCACTCTTCTGTTGAGGGATACCTGGGTTCTTTCCAGCATCTGGCAATTACAAATAGGGCTGCTATGAACATAGTAGAACATGTATCCTTATTACATGGTGGGGAGTCTTCTGGGTATATGCCCAGGAGTGGTATAGCAGGATCTTCTGGAAGTAAGGTGCCCAGTTTTCGGAGGAACCGCCAGACTGATTTCCAGAGTGGTTGTACCAATTTGCAACCCCACCAGCAGTGGAGGAGTGTTCCTCTTTCTCCACACCCTCTCCAACACCTGCTGTCTCCTGAATTTTTAATCTTAGCCATTCTGACTGGTGTAAGATGAAATCTTAGGGTTGTTTTGATTTGCATTTCCCTAATGACTAATGAAGTTGAGCATTTTTTAAGATGCTTCTCCGCCATCCGAAGTTCTTCAGGTGAGAATTCTTTGTTTAACTCTGTACCCCATTTTTTAATAGGGTTGTTTGGTTTTCTGGGGTCTAACTTCTTGAGTTCTTTATATATATTGGATATTAGCCCTCTATCTGATGTAGGATTGGTGAAGATCTTTTCCCAATTTGTTGGTTGCCGATTTGTCCTCTTGATGGTGTCCTTTGCCTTACAGAAACTTTGTAATTTTATGAGGTCCCATTTGTCAATTCTTGCTCTTAGAGCATACGCTATTGGTGTTCTGTTCAGAAACTTTCTCCCTGTACCGATGTCCTCAAGGGTCTTCCCCAGTTTTTTTTCTATTAGCTTCAGAGTGTCTGGCTTTATGTGGAGGTCCTTGATCCATTTGGATTTGAGCTTAGTACAAGGAGACAAGGATGGATCAATTCGCATTCTTCTGCATGCTGACCTCCAGTTGAACCAGCACCATTTGTTGAAAAGGCTATCTTTTTTCCATTGGATGTTTTCAGCCTCTTTGTCGAGGATCAAGTGGCCATAGGTGTGTGGGTTCATTTCTGGATCTTCAATCCTGTTCCATTGATCCTCCTGTCTGTCACTGTACCAATACCATGCAGTTTTTAACACTATTGCTCTGTAGTATTGCTTGAGGTCAGGGATACTAATTCCCCCAGATTTCCTTTTGTTGCTGAGAATAGTTTTAGCTATCCTGGGTTTTTTGTTGTTCCAGATGAATTTGATAATTGCTCTTTCTAACTCTGTGAAGAATTGAGTTGGGATTTTGATGGGTATTGCATTGAATCTGTATAGTGCTTTAGGCAAAATGGCCATTTTAACTATATTGATTCTGCCGATCCATGAGCATGGGAGGTTTTCCCATTTTTTGAGGTCTTCTTCCATTTCCTTCTTCAGAGTCTTGAAGTTCTTGTCATACAGATCTTTCACATGTTTGGTAAGAGTCACCCCAAGATACTTTATACTGTTTGTGGCTATTGTGAAGGGGGTCATTTCCCTAATTTCTTTCTCAGCCTGCTTATCCTTTGAGTATAGGAAGGCCACTGATTTGCTTGAGTTGACTTTATAACCTGCCACTTTGCTGAAGTTGTTTATCAGCTGTAGGAGCTCTCTAGTGGAGTTCTTTGGGTCACTTAGGTAGACGATCATGTCGTCTGCAAATAATGATAGTTTGACTTCTTCCTTTCCAATTTGTATCCCTTTGACCTCCTTATGTTGTCGAATTGCCCGAGCTAGTACCTCAAGTACAATATTGAAAAGATAAGGAGAAAGGGGGCAGCCTTGTCTGGTCCCTGATTTCAGTGGGATTGCTTCAAGTTTCTCTCCATTTAGTTTGATGCTGGCTACCGGTTTGCTGTATATTGCTTTTACTATGTTTAGGTATGGGCCTTGAATTCCTGTTCTCTCCAAGACTTTAAGCATGAAGGGATGCTGAATTTTGTCAAATGCTTTTTCAGCATCCAATGAAATGACCATGTGGTTTTGTTCTTTGAGTTTGTTTATGTAGTGGATTGTATTGATGGATTTCCGTATATTGAACCAACCCTGCATTCCTGGGATAAAGCCTACTTGATCATGGTGGATGATCGTTTTGATGTGTTCTTGGATTCGGTTGGCAAGAATTTTATTGAGTATTTTTGCATCGATGTTCATAAGGGAAATTGGTCTGAAGTTCTCTTTCTTTGTTGGATCTTTGTGTGGCTTTGGTATCAGCGTAATTGTGGCTTCGTAGAAGGAATTGGGTAGTGTTCCTTCTGTTTCTATTTTGTGGAATAGTTTGAAGAGTATTGGTGTTAACTCTTCTTTGAAGGTCTGGTAGAATTCTGCACTGAAGCCATCTGGTCCTGTGCTTTTTTTGGTTGGAAGACTTTCTATGACTCCTTCTATTTCTTTAGGCATTATGGGACTGTTTAGATGGTCTAGTTGGTCCTGATTTAATTTTGGTATTTGGTATCTGTCAAGGAAATTGTCCATTTCCTCCAGATTCTCCAGTTGTGTTGAGTATAGGCTCTTGTAGTAGGATCTGATGATTTTTTGGATTTCCTCAGTTTCCGTTGTTATATCTCCCTTTTCATTTCTAAGTTTGTTAATTTGGATACTTTCTCTGTGCCCTTTGGTCATTCTGGCTAAGGGTTTATCTATCTTGTTGATTTTCTCAAAGAACCAGCTCCTGGTATTGTTGATTTTTTGTATGGTTCTCTTTGTTTCTACTTGATTGATTTCGGCCCTGAGTTTGATGATTTCCTGCCTTCTACTCCTCCTGGGCGAAATAGCTTCTTTTTGTTCCAGGGCTCTCAGGTGTGTCATTAAGCTGGTAATGTATGCTCTCTCCATTTTCTTTTTGGAGGCACTCAGGGCTATGAGTTTTCCTCTTAGCACTGCTTTCATTGTGTCCCATAGATTTGGGTATGTTGTGTTTTCATTTTCATTGTGTTCTAAAAAGTCTTTAATTTCTTTCTTTATTTCTTCCTTGACCAAGGTATCATTGAGTAGAGTATTGTTCAGTTTCCACGTGTATGTGGGCTTTCTGTTGTTTCTGTTGCTATTGAAGACCACTTTTACTCCATAGTGATCAGATAGGAGGCATGGGATTAGTTCGATCTTCTTATATTTGTTGAGGTTTGTCTTGTGACCAATTATATGGTCGATTTTGGAGAAGGTACCATGAGGTGCTGAGAAAAAGGTATATTCTTTTGTTTTAGGATAGAATGTTCTATATATATCTGTTAAATCTAATTGGTCCAAAGCTTCAATTAGTTTCATTGTGTCCCTGTTTAGTTTCTGTTTTCCTGATCGGTCCATTGAGGAAAGTGCAGTGTTGAAGTCACCCACAATTATTGTGTTAGGTGCAATGTGTGCTTTTAGTTTTAATAAAGTTTCTTTTACAAAAGAGGGTGCCCTTACATTTGGGGCATAGATGTTCAGGATTGTCAGTTCTTCTTTTTGTATTTTTCCTTTGACCAGCAAGAAGTGTCCCTCAGGGTCTCTTTTGATGACTTTGGGTTGAAAGTCAATTTTATCTGATATTAAAATGGCTACTCCAGCTTGTTTCCTGAGACCATTTGCTTGTAAAATTGTCTTCCAGCCTTTTACTCTAAGGTAGTGTTTGTCTTTGACCCTGAGGTGTGTTTCCTGTAAGCAGCAAAATGTAGGGTCCTGTTTACGTATCCATTCAGTTAGTCTGTGTCTTTTTATTGGGGCATTAAGTCCATTGATGTTAAGAGATATTAAGGAATAGTGATTGTTACTTCCTATCATTTTTGACGTTATTTTTTAAATTTGAATGCTTAACTTCTTTTGGGTTTGATGAAAGGTTACTATCTTGCTTTTTCCAGGGTGAAGTTTCCCTCCTTGTATTGGTGTTGTCCTCCTATTATCCTTTTTAGGGCCGGGTTTGTGGATAGATATTGGGTAAACTTGGTTTTGTCATGAAATATCTTAGTTTCTCCATCTATGGTGATTGAGAGTTTTGCTGGATATAGTAGTTTTGGTTGGCATTTGTGTTCTCTTAGAGTCTGCATGAGATCTGCCCAGGACCTTCTAGCCTTCATAGTCTCAGGTGAAAAGTCTGCTGTGATTCTGATAGGTCTTCCTTTATATGTTACTTGGCCTTTTTCTCTTACTGCCTTTAGTATTCTTTCTTTGTTTAGAACATTTGGTGTTTTGATTATTATGTGACGGGAAGTATTTCTGTTCTGGTCCAGTCTGTTTGGAGTTCTGTAGGCTTCTTGTATATTCATGGGCATCTCTCTCTTTAGGTTAGGGAAGTTTTCTTCCATAATTTTATTGAAGATATTTGCTGGCCCTTTAAGTTGTAAATCTTCACTCTCCTCTATGCCTATAATCCTTAGGTTTGGTCTTCTCATTGTGTCCTGGATTTCCTGGATATTTTGGGTTACAAGCTTTTTGCATTTTGCATTTTCTTTAACTGTTGAGTCCATGGTTTCTATGGAATCTTCAGCATCTGAGATTCTTTCTTCTATCTCTTGTATTCTGTTGTTGATATTTGTATCTCTGTCCCCTGATTTCTTCCCAAGGCTTTCTATCTCCAAAGTTGTCTCCCTTTGAGTTTTCTTAGTTGTTTCTACTTCTGATTTTAGATCCTGGATGGTTTTGCTTAGCTCCTTCACTTGCATGTTTGTGTTTTCCTGTAATTCTTTAAGAGATTTTTGTGTTTTCTCATTCATGAGCTCAGCCTGTTGACCAAAGTTCTCCTGTATTTCTTTAAGAGATTTTTGTGTTTCGTCTTTCATGACCTCAGCCTGTTGAGCAAAGTTCTCCTGTATTTCTTTAAGTGTTTTTTGCATTTCCTCCTTGTTGGCTTTTGTATTCTCCTGGATTTCTTTCAATGATTTTTGTGTTTCCCTTGCAAGGGCTTCTACCTTTTGATCCATTGTCTCCTGAATTTCTTTACGTATGACCTTCATGTGTTCCTGTACCAGCATCATGACCAGTGATTTTAAATCCAAATCTTGTTTTACTGGTGTGATGGGGTATCCAGGACATGTTGGTAGAGGAGAATTGGGTTCAGATGTTGCCATATTGCCTTGATTTCTGTTAGTGACGTTCCTGCGTTTGCCTTTTGCCATCTAGATCTCACTGGTGTTAGTTTATCTTGTCAGTGCTGGACTCACCAGTGCAAGCTGCCCCTTCCCAGTTGGCCTCTGGTGCACAGCTTACCTCCTGCACTGCTTGTAGACAGTGTGCTGCTGCCCAGGCTGTTCAGATCCCAAAGCAGGCACCCGAAGGCTCCCGCTGGGGCCCGCTGGATTCACTGGAGCACACTGACTTCTCCCAGCTGGCCGCCCGGAAGCCCAGCTAGCCACTTGCAGGACTTGGAGATGTAATGCTGCCGCCCAGACTGATCTGGATCCGGAAGCGGAGAGAGTAGAGCTAAGGCCTTCTGCCTGAGGCCTTGCCCCAGATTGTGTCTGTGGAGCAGATGGAGCCCGTGTGCACTCCCAGGGAGTGCCGACGGTGTATGCTACTGTGACCTCCCCTGAGTTCCGCTCACTCCGCTGGGCAGCCGATCTGCCAACCGGGCTATCGCACACAAGGTTAGCCTGGCCGCCCAGTCCCTGAGTCCAGGCAAAAGCCTGGGAGGCCAAGGTCCGAGCAAAGTTCCCCTACGGCTTTGACTGTTAATTGGGTTTGCCAGGTGACTAGGATGGCGGGCGTGTGCGCCCGCGCTCCCTGAAAGCGCCGGGAGAGTCTGCTTTGCTAACAATCACCTGGGCGGGTTGACTCACAGATGGCCCACCAAGCCGCCCAGTTCTTGGGGTCAGTCCTGTGCCTTTTGGGGCCTGGACCCCCGCTTTGTTAGCCTTAGGCTATGCCTGTTACAGGTCTGCCCGCCTGAGCTCTCTGTCGTCCTGCAGGCAAAATGGCGGCGGCGCGCTCGCAGGCCTGGGCAAAAAACCTCCTGGTTGGGTTGGCACCCCGATGGCCCCCCGACCCGCCCAGGGCCTGGGTGCAGGCCAACGCCCGTCGGGCTCAGACCACCGCGGTGTTGGCCTCGGATTATGTTTGTGTACCTCAGTCTGTCCGATTCCTGGAGTACGGAACCAAGATGGATCCTCCTCTCCTGACTGGTGGGAGGCCGAGTTCTGAAGTGGCCTCCGTGCAGGAAAGGCGCCGCACAACTGCAGCTGCTTGCTGTCCGGCTGGTCAGCGAAGGTCAGTGGTCGTGGGCGCAGGGCCTAACTGGTCCCTGTGACGCCTTGGTTCCACTGCTGATGGCCCTTCAGCTGGAGCAGCCACTGCTGCCGCTGCTGCCGCCGCCGCCGCCGCCCTATTCCGAAAATGAGTGGTAATGTTTTGATTGTGAAGATTCTGTGGTTTTGGTTAGCTGGGGCTGAAGAATCAGCTGTGAGTAACAAGATAGGAGAACCACTAAAGCAAACCTTTGTGTTACTGGGACTATTGATGCTGGTTAGCTGGAGCTAAGAAATTAGCAGTGATTAAGAAGAGACCAGCATCACTGAGATGAAATCTTCTTGGAAGTGTTGTCTGAGAGCACAGAGTATGTGTTCCAGAGATAGCGACAGTTGTATTTTGTGCTGTGGCTGGACTTGGTACTGTGTAAGGGTCACCCAGATGGTACTGGTTTTGAAGGCATGAAGGGGTCATGAAGAGCAGCTGAGGCTCTTGGCACAGTGAGAGGCCACAGAAGGCCATTGGTGAAGGTGCAGCCTCAGTTGCAATTGATGGTCCAGGACTTGAAGGGGTCATGCAAAGGAGTTGAGGCTTGTCACCCTGAAGAGAGCCTATGAGAGGCTATTGGTGAAGCCTAATTACAGTGGAAGATAGCAGTGTTTTGGAGATGCCAGTACCATGTGATGACCACCAAGAACAGCAGCAGCAGTGGAGTACAGGCAGCTGGAGCCTAGAAGACAAGCTGTGTGCTACATAGGGCAGAGCTGGAGAAATGACCCAAGCCCTTGGAGGAGCCCGGAAGATCGTGAGTTGGATCGCGGACATTGAATCATTTGAGTTTGAGTTTTGCTTTTGGCTGTGACTGTGCCCTGATATGTTTCCCTCTTGAAGGAAGAAAGTATTTTAGTGGAGCCCACAGTGAAAAGATTTTGAATTTTTAAAAGACTTTGAATTTTAAAGATATTGGACAATTTAAGGTGATTGAACTTTTAATATGTAAAGAGTGTGGGACTTTTAAAGTAATTTAGATCTTGGGGATGAATAAGAAAGTAAGGGTTGAGGCTTAATAGTGATGTGTTTGTGTGTCAAGTTGACAAGGGGTTAATTGTACTGGCTAGTTTTGTGTGTCAACTTGACACAGGCTGGAGTTATCACAGAGAAAGGAGCTTCAGTTGGGGAAGTTGCTTCATGAGATCGAGTTCTGGGGCATTTTCTCAATTAGTGATCAAGAGGTGAGGGCCCCTTGTGGGTGGTACCACCTTTGGGCTGGTGCTCTTGGGTTCTATAAGAGAGCAGGCTGAGGAATCCAGGGGAAGCAAGCCAGTAAGAAACATCTCTCCATGGCCTCTGCATCAGCTCCTGCTTCCTAACCGGCTTGAGTTTCAGTCCTGACTTCCTTTAGTGATGAAATGCAATGTGGAAGTGTAAGCTCAAGAAACCCTTTCCTCCCCAACTTGCTTCTTGTTCATGATGTTTGTGCAGGAGTACTATTCAGCCATTAAAAACAATGAATTCATGACATTTGTAGACAAATGGATGGAGCTGGAGAACATCATACTAAGTGAGGTAACCCAGTCTCAAAAGATCAGTCATGGTATGCACTCACTGATAAGTGGCTATTAGCCTAGAAACTTTGAATACACAAGACATAATCCACATATTTAATGATGTCCAAAAAGAATAGAGGAGTGGCCCCTGGTTCTGGAAAGACTCAATACAACAGTATAGGTGAATACCAGAACAGGGAAGTGGGAAGGAGTTGATGGAGGAGCAGGGGGAGGGAAGAGGGATTATGGGACTTGCGGGGAGTGGGGACCCCAAAAATGGGAAATTATTTGAAATGTAAATAATACATCGGGAAAAAATCAAAAAAAAAAAAAAAAAAAAAAGAAAAAAAGAAAAAAGAAACCCTGACTAAGACAGCATATCAGCTGCTAGAAACTGTCCTTAAAATAAAGTCTCTTGGGAATGTGCCTCGTAGAGCTTGTCAGTCTTAGGCTGTGCAAGAAGGTGGGCCACATCACTCCCTAGCCTTATCCCCTCCTAGATGGCTCCTGACACTTGGGAAACAAAGGCAGAAACAGGTTGATTTCTTGTAACTTTGAGGCCAGCCTGATCTACAGAGCAAGTCAAAGTCAGCCTGGTCTACTCAGAGAAACCCTGTTTCAATAAGTAATAATAAACATATGTCATTGTAAAGAAGGATATTTTGATTCCATACAATCTTGTTTGGGATTACCAAAATGAAAATGGCTATATGCTCAATGATAGCAGTGATATATATTGTCCTTCCTATTTAAGAGAGGTCAAAATGGAGTAGAACAATTGTATCCATCTATACTTAATAATGGCTTCAAATTGCTAATATATGTTAATAACAAAAATATGTTATGATAGAGGGTGGTTTTGTTTGTGTCCACAGAAAATGAAAAACAGCTTTGGATTCCATCCAAAAAGTAACAATAAGACTAGATAGAGGGAGACTTCCTGACAAGGCTGGCTGCATAATGAAACGAGAGAATAAAGACAAAATGAACCAGTAGTGTCTAATGCTAAGCCCTCTACTGAAACAACTCTGAAACTGACTGGGGCACATATATGTTTCCAGCCAGACCTTTAGCTTACATGGCCAGTAAATCTTGTCAACTACAGAATTCTTGTCTTAAAGATTTTTTTATGTTAAGTATGAGTACACTGGTGTTGTTTTCAGACACTCCAGAAGAGGGCATAGAATCACATTAGAGATGGTTGTGAGCCATCATATGGTTGCTGGGAATTGAACTCAGGGCCTCTGGAAGAGTAGCCTGTGTTCTTAACCGCTGAGCCACCTCTCCAGCCCAACTGCAGAATTCTTATGACTTATTGTTACATACCATCCCTTTGGATGGCCCGAATGGAGACTTGCATTACAGTTTGGTTATATCATCAAACTAGCTCAAAGAGCGACAGATGTCTTCTTGCTCAGATGGAGAGTGGAAAGTCATCTTTGACTAAACTCTGCACCTTGCACATTCCATACAGAACTATGGACATGTAAGAAATTATGTTTCAGAAAATGACAAGTAAGGAAGTTAACTAAATCAAAATAAGTTCTAATTTTGGTGGAATAATGACGTATGTACTTTAAAAGCCATCACCAATTAGTTACTGGTTTTCTGCCAAGTGGGTGATTCCTATATTTCTAACTTATGTGCAAAGTTCTCCTTTTTACTCTAGGCCTCACACCTATGTTAATATTGCTCCTTTTGCTATTCTGGACGATGGTTCACTTGGTGCTCTTACTGAGTTTTCTTTTTATGATATCGTTTTGTGTTATAACCAGTTATATTAACCAATAATTTGCTCCTGGTAATTTTTGATTGATAGGTAACCTTCTGATGTTCCTTTTGCTGTAAATATGTCTCAGCCATGATTTATTTGATGACCCTGGAATTTACACTACACAGACTGTGATAAAACCTCTGTCTTGTTAGAAATGCTTTATTGCTGTTATTATATTGGGAGTTACAGGCTTGATTTCCTTGGCACCCCATGTTGTTGCTTCCAGCACTGAGTTGATTCAGCTGGTCCACACTGTGGAATATTAACAAACTTTCTAAAAAGGTTTCTATTGCTATTTTTACATAAGCGAAGAATGATAAAGGCACTTTATGTAGAATTTTGTTTTAGCAGAACATATGAATTGGAATTCAAATTTAAAATATTAAGGTTAATCTTACTGATGCCTGTCACACTAAATATAAATGGATTTATAGGGCTCCTTTGTCTTAAGGTGGCTCAGTTTATATTTGGATGCATGTTCATACTCATATTAGAAGCATTGTGATTGATTCTTAGATTGATTACATATTCACACATTTCATGAGCAGATTGTAGCAGTCTCACATGCTCATTTAGGGTTGAAAATGTGGCTGCTCCATTTCTCAATTCTGTTCAGTGTTATGTTTCTAACATGTATTTCTTGTCTTTTCTGATTAATCATGAAATTGCCGTCAAACTCGTTCCCAATTGTGCTATTCTCTTTCCAGTCCTCATTTGCCAACTAAGCTTGGGTCCCCATGCTGCGACTCTTGATGTCCTATACCTTCCATTAAAACATAAAAAGATGGGGAGATGGCAGTGGCCATGCAATGTCTTCAAGGAATGAAATACTGGCTGATGCTACTCCACATAGCAAGGCTCATGGAAACTCTTCCCACTTTGTAAGGCCTGTGGGTGCGTTTTGGTGGCCTCTCTGCTTGCTAACTAAATTATGTGTACTACAAGATCTTCTTCACTATGCTGTTTATACTCATAGATTATTCCCACTTAATTTTGTCAGTCACGGGCAGGGCCAGGATCATGCAGACTAACAGCCAGTGGATGATTCCACGGTTTTCTCAAACCTCTTTTGAAGCACAAAAGCCCCTTCTCTTCCCTCTTCCTCTGTTGATTCTCCATGTTACCATTAATCCTGGGTATTGTGGGGCACATACTCATTTCCCTAGAGAAACAGCTACACATATACTGAGGAAGCATGCAATAGCTTTGGAGAGCAGTAGATCCTGCTTGCATAACTGTCCTGGGGAAGCTGTGTCTGATCAATGGAGGCTTTAAACATGTATTGTTGGAAAGATGGTATCTGGACTTGATGCGTGCATATCTGGAAAGTTTGCTTGGTACTATGAGCTTATCCCTGTCTGCAATTTAAAAAGAGTTGTTGACACATGGGTGCTTTTGATGACTGTGGGGAAAAGTAACTTTACCTTGTAATTTCAAAAATAGAGGGGGATGAACGTATACTCACAAGTGGTTAATCTGTCTCTCACATTGTACAACTCAGATGACAATAGGATACCTCAGGATAAACTACCAGGGCCTGGAGTTACAGTTGCATCTTGCTGTATACTTCTTTCCATATATGTTGCTCCCAGAAGGGTCATCCCTTGCCATTTTGCCCCCCACATTGGGCCATCCATATGGTGAGGAGTTTCCATACCACTGAACTCTCAGTGCACATGACTCTCAATCACTGCCCTTGGGCTTCTACCGTACACACACCTTAGACAGAATAAAGAGCTAAGCTGCAGAGCTTGCCAATTAACCAACAGCCACAATACTACCAAGCATCCAGGCTCTGAACCACAAGGTAACAGACATGTCCCAGGCATGCACTCAGGCCAGCACTAGTGACTCATACCCACAGACCTCAAGGAGCCTCAACTGGCCAAATAGAGCACACTGGCTGACACTGGGCCACTTAGCTGGCCACTTAGCTGGCTGCTTTCCCACCCTTCCCCTGCCCTTCCCCTGCCCACCGCCCTTGCTGTCCCCCAGGTGGGCAGAGATGGCAGTGGCAAGAACAGCAGTGGCAGCAAAGAGCTGTGTGCTTGGGAACTCTGCAAGACAGAAGGGCTGGACCAAAGCTGCTTTTCCTGCAGCAGCAGCAGCAGCAGCAGCAGCAGCAGCAGCAGCAGCAGCAGAGACTGAGCCCATGAAACAAAAGGCTGGATGGCAGCTCTAACTGCTGGAAGGCTAGTGTCCTAGGATGGGACAGGGGTGGGGGAAGGGAAGGAGAGAGAGAGGGGGGGGGAGGGGGAGAGAGGGGAGGGAGCATGCTCACAATGAGTTTTGCAAGAAGAGTCACTAAACTTTCATTTTGCTTCGAAACAAACAAATTTATTGGGAACAGAACCATGAACCAGGTGAACTTGCTTCAAAAGTAACATGAACTGACACCAGGTCTCATGACCAGGTGAAGTCCCCATGGCAGTGGGGACATTGCAGTTCAGTCCAGTTGAAGCTTCAGGACAGGCTGAGCTTGTCAAAGAGGTACTCGGCCAAGCTGTGCTCCAGTGCCCCCATCTGGTGCAGGTTGGTCAGGTAGCCGCCCATCTTCTTGAGGACACGGACCTGCTCGTCCAGAAAATTTTGCTCCAGGAAGCAGCAGAGGTGGGCATCACCCTTTCCCTTGGCCAGCTCGTGCAGGTTGAGCAGACTCTGGTTGATGGTCATCTCCATGCAGAAGGAGCATTCCATGGCCCGGAGGCCCCCCTGCCAATTGCTGCGGTCTGGTTTCGAGATGCTGGGCAGACAAGCATGGCCACCACGCTTATTCTGCAGGAACACGAACTTCTCCACACTGGCCTTGCAGTCGTGTGACTTGCTCAGGAAGAAACGCTTGAAATTCCCCAGGGCCACGTCATCACGGTCAAAGTAGAAGGCCATAGACAGGTACACATAGGAAGCATGGAGCAGCAGGAGGATATGAGTGTTGATGGCTTCCTCACAGCAGCGGTCATAGTTCTGTCGCACCTGTGAGGGCGCTTCAGCCATGGTGGCCGCTCGAACACAACCACTGTCTCAGCAGTACCTGTACCTGCTCAGAGAGCCAGAGCAGGCTCAGAGGGCAAGGCCCTTCTGTCCTGGAGTCCCTCTGAAGAGAGGAAGCGACCCAGTGGGGCAGCAAGTGGAAGCCTCAGGTGGCTCTGAGGCAGCCCCACCTGTGTGCTGGTGGGTGTGTATCTGTGCGCCTGAGTGCCTGCCTGCCCGCCTGCACGCCTGTCATTGGTCACACTGGAAATGACAGTTGGCGCCTGATGATGACATCAACTCAGCACCCCGGCTTAGAGAGGGGAGGGGCCGGGTCAGGAGCGCTGCTGTGGTCCATGGCAGAGTCCACTGCTGGGCCCTGACTGGCCTGCACCACAGACTTTAAACGACTGTATGGATAATCTGCAACATTTTACACTAAATCCTCAGGATGCTTTACAAAGCTGGTTCTCCGATTAACCCCAAAATGTTACTGCTTTCAACTTTCTGCTCTTTACTTTCCTTACACACATTTAGAATCAGAATGCCTCATTTGGATGACCTCAACTACTATTCACCTGACCTTGTGAGAACAGGGTCAAGGGTCAGGTTGAAAGGTCATCAGGGCTCAGGTCCGTCAGGCAACCATGTGATGACCTCTGCATCCATAGAAGACTTCAACATACAAGATTTTAAAATTCTTTTCTCAGGAGTACAGTAATAGTTGCCATTGTTCTGGTGGTGGTGGTAGTTGTTGTTGTTGTTGTTGTTGTTGTGTTATGGTGGAGGAGGGTACCTGAAAAGCAGAAGCTTTGATGCCTCTCTGTGGAAAGTATAATTATTCATGGCAGCTCACCACCATCCAACATTCTTTTTACTCCCATTGCCAAGAAAGAAGCTTTTTGTTGTTCATAACAAAACTATTATCAGAACTTGACAAAAAAAATAAATAAAAAGACTAGCACTAGGAATGCATTTTGTCATCATTATGAACATATGGGAAGCATTACCACATTCTCTTAAGCAGGGCTGATACTGCACTGAATTCATTAATATCACAAGCAAAATGGACTTAACCATCCACTATGCATAACATATTTTTTCTATATAGTATATAATAGTATCTCCTTTGTTTATTTTACAGTAGTTTTTAATTCTGAAAAAAACCTATAATACTCTGATTTGTTTCCCTTCTCTTCTGATTTTTACCATTTTATTTATTAGCTATTTTCTGGATTTTATTTATGTGATTTCTTTTGTGAATCTTAATTTTTTACAGGCTTCAACATAGGCATTCATTTCAGAATCAGTGAATAAGGTATATTTGAGAAAGTAATAAAAATTTAAAATGAAGCTTATATTTATTTATATAAAAATTCTTCTATTTTTATCCTAAATAGCCTTTTAAAAACATTTATTTTACATTTATGGACATATTTGTCCAAGTCTATGTATTTGAACCATATTGGAGGCAACTGTCTTGTGAGTCCATGAAAGTATACTGGATCCTCCAGAACTGAAGTCATAAGTTATAACTTAAATGTTACCTGTTATATGTTCTGGGAACTCAACTCAGTCCTAATTCAAAAGCACCAAGTGCTATTAACTAATGAGTTCTTCTGGGTACTTGTTTGATGTCTGCAAAAATACTATAATTGAATGTCAGGAAACATAGTTATGCTAATAGACTTAGGTGTGCCAGTCAATCTTTTTTTTCTTTCAAAACTTTTTCCATGGGCAGCTTTACAAAGCATAATACAAAATTGTCTCATTTTAAGATTCATATTGTATAACATATTATAAAGTATGATTATATTATATATTGTTATATATGATCTATATATAATATATCACACCATATATACATACATATATGACTATATTTAATATAATTATATTATGGTAATAATATGGCAGAAATTATGTTATGTTTCATAGAAAGCCATAACTTGTTTAGTAAATTTTATGCATATTCCATAAATACTTGTAGTGTTGTTTTGTATTGTGAAAAATTCATTTTTGGAGCTGACTTTGTTTTATTTCAAAGAAATAGCATAATATTCAGTATACCATGATTTGGTGTGGTTTATTTTAAAAAGTGTTATATACATCTTCTTGCCAAGCTTAAATACTAAACATGTAAATATCAAGATAAGTACTTATGCACCCTCTGGCCCAACTTTCACTGACTGTCAAGGAAGACATAACTACAATTCTGTGGTTAGCAAAGAGTATTTAAGATCCTTGACGTGATTCCCCTATATAGAAAAGGGAACCTATATTTTTGGAGGAGGTGTGTAGATGGAAGAAAACAGGGCATAAAGGCATACTAACTAAGAATCAAAAGAAATTGGCAATTCAGCATGCTTCAATAACTACCAGAGTTTATACACCTCTATCAGAAGCTGTACACAGTGTCAACTTAGCAGAACTCATGCACTGGTGATGATTATACCGAACAATGAGATACTTGAAACACTATTGTATTACTTCTGAAGGTATATCTAAACTCCATTTGCAACAAACAATATATGAGATTACTCAAAGAACTCTGAAGTTTTTTGCTTCAGTATAGCAGAACATACATTTCTAGGTAGAATGGGAGGTTTAAGAACAGTGAGAACTTGTGTTTTTCCAATATGTAGCAGCTGGGTGCAATGAAGATTGTCACAGAATTTTACTTTAACAGCAGAGAATTCTGATTTTCAGAAATGCAGATATATGACATTATTGTTGTAGCATTGCTGCTTCATAACAGTGATAGAACAAAAATTAAATAGAAGGCACATTGTCTGTAAAAGAAGCAGTACCATATGACTTCCTTCCAAATTCATGCAGATGTGATTAAACTACCTCAAAAGATATATTTGTGAAAATGAATGTACTACTGCCATGGTATCTAAACTCTGTAACAACAAAGCATATGAGATTATTCATAGAATGTGGGGTTACTTGCTTCAATATACCAGCCAATATGTACCCAAGTAGAATGGGATTGTGAAGAACACAGTAAAAATGGTAGCACTTTCCAACAGCAAGAATTTTGTTATACCAATGAATATTACAATAGGAAAATACAGGAATGTAAGTGGAAGAGATTGATTTAGTGTAAAGCATCCAAAATGAGTTATCATTATATCATGGATGCACTAGGACACTAATTGAACAAGACTGAAATAAGAGAACACAACATAAACATCTATAACTAAAGTAATACATAGTAGCATCTTAGGGAAACATATGACTGTGCCATCAAAATAACTTTCATGGCATACTCTCCAACTCCAGTGTACTACTACTACTACTACTACTACTACTACTACTACAGCAATATCTAAACAAATTTTCCAACAAAGCATACCAGATAACAAATGTAACTCAGAAGTTTCTTGCTTCAGAAAAGCGTTGCATATAGCCCTAAGTGTCCCTGGTGTTAGGGTTTGAGAATCACTGAAGAAAGACCCCAGACTCAAATATTATGCAAGAACAAAGAGCATTTATTCTGAATAGACCACCAGCATTCAGAGGTTGTCACCAGTTCAGAATGGTGACCCAAACAAAGACACCCAAACCGCCTTTATAATAGGATTGTTTATTAAATGTTTTCTGATATAAAAACTGCAACGAGAACTCTGCAAGTCTTCAAGAAACATGAGTTAATAGCTTCTGAGATAAGAGACAGGCATCTAAAACCTAGATCATATTCCAAGAAGTTGTAAAACTATCAAAGGTGATATAAAAGGAACCAAGGATTTGCTATAGGTGCAAGGAACAAAGATAAAATATTGACTGAGTTTATCTACACAAAAGTTCAAGGGCAACTTAGTTATGGTTTTTAACTCTCCGTGAACCTGTCAAGCTAGTAACAAATGATAAATGTTCAGCCAGATAATTCCTTTTAGTGAATAGGTCAGACTATGGCCTGAATTTACATGCAACATGTTTGTGAACTTTTTACCATATGATCATGCACTCTGAAAGACATACAAGTACTGAGAACAAAGAGCAGAATCAGGTTTCCTTTCCCCTTTTCTTCCAGTGGCTTCAGCTTAGAGTGTGCAGTTCCTCCAGAGATAGAACAAAGGCTACTTTACCCAGGCCCTGCTGTTTTACTATGATGTGCTAAACCAGAGACTTCAGCTTCCATCTTCAGAACTACTCAGATGGTCAGGTCAGCAAAGTAACTGAGACTTAAAATAGGTAAACCTTTGTTATTGTTAGAGTTAGGTAATCTAGGCATTCACTGATGGGTGCCTGGATGCCCCAGGTGGGCTGCATTCCTATATCATGAATGATTAACCACGGAATGGGCTGCTCAGCACAGATGACCTGTCTTGATATAAGATTTCTCCCATTGATATGAATATTTTTAGACTGTTCCTGGAATGGGGGATTTTATTATCTTGTGCCTGGACTTTGGGGTCTGCTCCTGTAGCAAAAGGTTTATGGGCTTGTTTCTGAGGGGAGAAAAATGGGATAAAAATGGCCCCTTTACCCGGATTGTTAAGAAAACAGTGAAAATTATGGTACTTTTACAAAAGAAAGAAATTAATATAGTGATCAATGTTATAACAGAGAACTGTAAAACAAGCATGGATTGATTTGCAGGAAGTAGAGAAAATGAGATTCTCATTGTAGCACTAAACCAGTATCCCAACTGAAGAAGAGTAGAATAGGAGCACAGCATATACATCTATAAGTGAAGCATAGTCTCTGATAGATTGGCCCATATAATTCATTAGGGATACCTGGTTGTTCCTACCTGAGGTCCCTGGAATATTAGGGTATAGAAACAATAGAAAAAGGTCAGCCTTTCCCCCCACCCCACCCTAAAGCAATTGTGGATTCTTAATGTGTTTGAGTTCCAGACCAGACTTGGATTAGAAGGGCCCTAAGAAAGAAGTTGATTCAGCAGGGTCTATGAGACTGCATGCAGCATCAGTGGTAATGCTGGGTTCCATGGTAGAGCATGACCTCTATGAAGCAGGTGAAGTAATGGCAGTAAAAAAAATACCTTTAATTTCATGTTAGATACTTATGTATGTACATGCTTCTCTACCCCTCTAAATGCTATCACCATTCATCACACAGAAAAGTTGGAATCCTCACTATTTTAGTAACCAGAGTCTCAGCCTGTTGAGATTGTGTGCCTGCTTCTCTTCCTTGTTTTGTTCAGGGAGCCCAGGTAAATGGCAGTTGCTTGTCTCAGAAGACAGTACTGCACACACACTATAAGGCTTCCTCCAGTTCTTATATTCGTTCCATCACAGCCCCCTTTTTCAAAGAGCACCAGTTTTTAAAGATGTATGGCTATAATTCCCCAACTTCTGTGAAGGACCCTATTCTTATGCATTTATATGCATTCCTGCTTCTCCTAGTCATGGCAGTTGCGGAGCTTCATAATCACCTTGACTACAAAAACACAAAAGGGAGGAAACAGCAAGCAGAGGGATACCTCTTGAACCCTGACTGTAGCAATAACAACTGGCCATAAACACAAATACTTGGAAGGTACTTGTACAGTACATCTGAATCTTAGAACAACACCCACCACCCATTGTGAGGTTCAAAGAAACTTGCAACAAATGCCAACTGTAATGCCTATTTAACATAACAAAATACTATCTTGCCCTCAGTCTCTCTAGGTGTTAAGGAGTCCTGGCTCTTCGAAGCACTTATCACCCCAGTCCCAACCTTAAATTTGTCCAGCCCTTGACCTTTTTTTGCTCCCTTTCCCTCATTTTTTCCCCTATATTACCATGCCATTTTGTCCACTTGCTCTCTTGGTTCCTCCCTCTCTCCTTCTCTCCCTCCCTCCATCCATCCTTTTTTCCTTTCCTCCTTTTCTCCTTTCCCCCTCCTCGCACTCTGGTTGGTTTCCTATGCTGGATCTCTCTCTCTCTCTCTCTCTCTCTCTCTCTCTCTCTCTCTCTCTCTCTCTCTCTCTCTCTCTGGCTCTCTCTCCTTTCTTTTGCTTTTTTGGGTTTTTTTTTTTTTCCGGGTTTGGTTCTTTTGAGACAGGGTTTCTCTGTATAGCCCTGGCTGTCCTGGAACTCACTCTGTAGACCAGGCTGGCCTCAAACTCAGAAATCCACCTACCTCTGCCTCCCAGAGTACTGGGATTACAGGCGTGTGACACCACTGCCCTGTGTCTCATTTCTTTTTTATTTACTGTCTTAGTATACTGGGTCATTCTGCTGGCCATGTTCAATTTACTACTTTCTCCCCCTGCTTTGGGCTCCTTCAGATGCTTCTGACACTTTTTCTCCTTCAAATCTACAATAAAACCTTTCTAAAGTATATCTTGGAATAGTTATGTCATTTTGATTCACACCAAAACTGCCACGAATTTTTATTCAAGGCCTTTGCCTTTATATGTAGATAATTTGTATATGTCAATGTGCATCCATTTACTGTAGCTTATGCAACTCTTTCTAAAAGGCCACATTCATCACTCTGCCCCATCCATAATTTGCACTTAGCTCATAGTTTTCTCAAACAGGCTCCCACAGTTGAAAACAGCCTCCCAACTGAGAACTATCAGCTTAAAATCTTAAGGCACTGCTATTGCCATCCAATGGGATAAGGGATAGTTTCCAGTTTAGTCCCAGCTTTATTTTTCCCTTATCTGTACTCACATCATGTAGTATCCTCATCAATAAGTTCTTACTATCTTGTTCTGGCATAAAGTCAACATCACTGGCGATAGTCAATTTTTTTTAATTGTAGGGTTCTCCCCACCCAATAGCTCATTGGGTGGAAACCCACCCTTGGCATGGGGATTCTCATATAACAGTCATACAGCTTCTGGAAGGGCCCTTTTCCACTCATGATGGCTCCATTCTGCCCTTCAGGTCATCAGTTGTTGCTTTAGAAACCCATTCTTTCTTTCAATTGACCCTGCCGAAGCAAAGTTATTAAGGAGAGAAACATATCACTTTATCTGCTTGTCCTCAGAGCAGATTTGCATATAAGTGTTCCTGAAATGAGTACCACTATCACTATCAATTCTGTGTGGACAGGCATATGTAAGACTGAATTGGGGTGAAAGGGCAACATAAACCCCTTTGTCTTCATTTAAGAACCAGGGTTGATTTAAAAAATAGCCATAAGGCACCAGATTCAGGAATAAACCATAAGTTCCAGGAACTCAGTTATAAGGCACTAGCTCTAGGAACAGGCCATAAAATCCAGAACAAGTTCATACCCATACCACCCCTCATGAAATAACAGCCTTTTTTAATTGGACATTTTCTCTATTTACATTTCAAATGTTATTCCCTTTCCTGGTTTCCCCCAGGAATCCCTCATCCCATCTCTTTTCCCCTGCTTCTATGAGGGTGTTTCCCTGCCAATTCTCTTTCTCTTGCCTCCCAACCTCTCATTCCCCTACACTGGGGCTTGGAGCATTGACAAGACCAAGGGCCTCTTCTCCCACTGATGTCCTAGAAGGCCATCCTCTGCTACATATGCAGCTGGAGCCACAGGTCACTGCATATGTACTCCTTGGATGGTGGTTTAGTCCCTGGGAGCTCTCAGGTTATGGTTTATTGATATTTTTATTTTTCCTATGGGGTTGCAAACCCTACAGCTCCTTCAGTCCTTTCTCTCACTATTTCATTTGTTACCCTATGCTCTGTCCAGTGGTTGGCTATGACCATCTGCCTCTGTATTTGTGTATGGCTTCATTGTTCAGCACACCTTGGCAGGGCCTGCTATGGTACTGTCCCATGAGTTTTTTCATACATCCATATGAAAAAACACAACATTGATGCTGAAAACTCGACAGGCTTTCCTAATACATATACTGGGATACTGGAACTATATTTTTGCCTGCCTGTGACAGGGTTTGTCTCTTCAGCTAACCTGAATGCTGGAGAACTGTTTAGTAGTGGACTATAGATGAACCTCTGTCATTTTAATTAATATATAACATCTAGATTATGATGTATCCTTCTCAGGTCTCTGATTATTTTGATGGCTAAATAACAGGCAACTAGCCCCTTACCCCAAGGTGACCTACCTTCATGTTAGTTCATTAGTCAGTTCATTAACTAGTTAAAACTACCAGATTCCTTATGAAAAGAAAAACAGGGTTTCCTTGTTCATAGGCTTCATATACACACATTTCAGATGTAAGCTTTTGCTACTCCTTTATCTTAAAAAACTAATTTTGCAGTGACTGTTCATCAATGATCAACTACCCATGTTTTATGGTGAATAATTACATAATAGAAAAAAGATAAACTTTATACAAGTTCTACAGATATGAAAACTTAAGTTATGAGTATCTTAAAAGTATTTGAAGGAAGGAATTTGTGGTCAGTAATAATAATATATAAATGTTGGAGGGCATAAAATATGTATGTTGATCAAGAAAATAATTTAATGTACAAAAATGCTTTAAATTTCTTCCCCTAGATATACCACTGTTATAGTGGGACTTCAAAAGTTTAGAATCCTAACATTCACCAATGGACTTCTGGTAAATTAGTTGACTAACTCTGATAGAAGCATTTTACTGTGTGATCCACTTTCATAAGTTCAAGTTTAAGATTTTAAGTTTCCTTTGGTTGTGTTTTAACTATAGACTGAAAGATGTTCCTCATGCTAAATTTATATGATCAATTATCAAAGTCACAAGCTGAAGATACTCTGGTCTACTGTCACAGATGCTTCTACTGGGTCTAAACTTTCCTAGATGAAAATGGTCCCATTCACCCTGTACAACAATGAAACAGCCAGGTCTTCCAGAACTTGACCAGCATCCCCATCCCAATTTTCTTAGTTTCCCAAAAGAGAGAGCTGTCACCCCAAAGTCAGCAGGAAGTAGTTTAAAGACCATGATGACCTCAATCTTGCTCTAACATTACCCCTTTCTAGTTTTTTTTTTAATTTTTAATTAAACAAAGATTTAGGGATGTTGGCAATTCCTCTAGGCTCTACCCAACAGCTACTGTCTTAGTTAGGGTTTCACTGCTGTGAACAGACACCATGACCAATGCAAGTTTTGTAAAAGACATCATTTAATTGGGGCTGGCTTACAGGCTCAGAGGTTCAGTCCATTTTCATCAATGCAGAAACATGGCAGCATCCAGGCAGATAGGGTGCAGGAGGAGCTGAGGTTGCTAGTAGAAGACTGACTTCCAGGAAACTAGGGTGAGGATGTTAAATCCACACCCACAGTGACACACCTATTCCAACAAGGCCATACCTCTTAATAGGGTAACTTCCTGGGCCAATCATATAGGAACCATCACAGCTAACTAGCAACAGTTTGCCTAGCTGCCTTCCAGGTATGATACAACCTAGCATTTAAGAAGTGCTGCTTAGTCTCTCTCTCTCTCTCTCTCTCTCTCTCTCTCTCTCTCTCTCTCTCTCTCTCTCTCTCTCTCCATTTTTCTTCCTCTCCTATTCTTTCTCTCTCTTCTTCCTGTGTTCCTGGAGAGCCTCATTCTCTTTTCCTCTCTTTCTTTCTCCTCTTTCCCATCCTTCTCTGTCCCTCTTTCTCTGCCTAAACCCATTTCCCAGGTTCCCTTCCCTTCCTGCCAATAAACTCTCATTATAGTAGGTCTATTGCATGCCTTGACTCTTCAGGGTGACATTTTGACTGGGCCTGCAAATGTATTCCTTCCTGTTACATTATGGCACCATTTTATCAAACAAAATAAGGTTGACATATGCACACATCCCATCATACTATACTGATGCTTTAACCAGGCATAAGTATTAGAGGGCTCTAGGCTTATTTGTCATAAACTACTTTATTTGAATTCTTTTAAAAAATATTCAAGTATTTGCATCCCAGATGCTTCCCAGGGTTCCTCCTTCCACCACCCTTCCTTTTGCATCTGAGAGAATAACCCCCTGGATATCCCCCCAACTTGCTACATCAACGCTCTGTGGCACATCCTCTTCCACTGAGGCCATACAAGGCGGCTTCATATTTGCATGTGGCCTTGGATCAGCTCATGTATGCTCTTTGGTTGGTAGCTCAGTCTCTGAGAGTTCCCAGGGGTCCAGGTTAATTGACACTGTTGGTATTTCTTTAGGGTTACCATCATCTCCAGGGTCTTTAATTCTTCCCCTACGTATTGCATAGGCATCCCTGGCCTCTGTCCAATGTTTGACTCTGTGTATCTTAAACACTTTAACCTCTCTTCTAGACTACCAACCAGAGATAGGGGAGAAAGAAGGTTTATAGGAAAAGGGGGTTGTGGAGCCATTCAGAAGTAGTTCCTTGGGGTGATTCCACTCTTCTTTTTCAGGATACCAGCAATATAGTTCAATACCAAACACTAAACACAAATCAGCAGTGGTAGCTCCATCCAACAGAAACAGCAAGGCTCTGCCAAATTATCCCGAGTCAGCAGAAGTAGACAAAATCAGCTGGAATACCACAGGAAATTCTTTGGCACATTTAGCTCTACAAAATGAAGACCAGTGAAGACTAGTAAAAACAAACAAACAAACAAGCAAAACAAAAAACAAAAAACCCAGAAGGCCAGTGGAAACCCAGCAAAGATTAGTCAAGAAGCAAAGTATTACAGTATTGCATGACATAGCAATACAAGAACATTCTCTCACTGTGAGATTCTATTTATATTCTTTCTAAATGTCATCACCCTGACAAGTGCCTGTTTTCAGCAAAATATCACGTTCCCTCTCACAAGACAGCTTCTATAAAGACATCACATAATACAACTGAGTTTTTAAACAAACAAGAAGTTTCCAATTAACGAGACTAGATAGCATACTGTATATCAGAGTATTTTAATGGAAGGCCAAGCAAGTTTGATATTTTCCAATCTATGTTGGTTCTCTGTTGTCCATACTTTCTTTAAATATGGAGTACTGCTTCCATTGGTACTTAAAAACAGAGAACCATCATTTGGTGATGGCATCAGTTTCTTCATTTCCTGGGAAACTCAGAAAGCAATAGGATTCCACATGATAAATCACCAGGAACTGGAGTTACTTTTGTACCTTGATATGTACTTCTTTATATCATGTTGCTCCTATGAGGGCCATCCAATTGCTTGCCATTGTCCCTCTCACATTGGGTCATCCAAAATGTCAAGAGCTTCTTGTGCATTGTCACCAATCACTGCCCTTCTGTTACAATTATCCATATAGATTTAAGATCTTTGTGCTGGACAATTGCTCTTTATCCTCCTTCAAGCTACATAGCATCTGTGTTTATTTGTATTGCCACTGCTACCTATTCTTATTTGGAAACTCTGCTAGTACCATCCATGCAGAAAGAATCAGCAGGAATGGGAGATGTCCTTTCTAGCACTTTCTCAGCCATGACAGGATGGTCAATTACAAGAGTTAATGTAGGTGGTGGGAAGGCTGGTATCCTGAAGCAACACTGGGACCAGCACTGTTTATATGGCATTGCTAATTGGGTTTGGTAACAGCACTCCTGGCTGCTGTAAATACATGTATTACTATGTAAGGGAAGTGAAATCAGTAAAGGACTCCCAACTATTATTTATTACTACCAATAATTGCTATTCTAAGGCTGTATACTGAACCTATCCTTGATTGGGACAAAAACCCTGTTGGGACTATCTAGCCTCATTATCTTAGCCAGAGACTCCAGCCACTGCCTTCAGGGCTCTGGGTACCTTCAGTAGGTATGAACATGGAGGGACCAGGGCAAACAGTTATTTAGCTTGTTCTACGAGTATCTTGGTTTGCTTACGGCTCCTCTATTTTACTCTTTTTTTTTTTGTCTGTGTGTTTGGTTTACATGCTTGTATAAATCATCTTGCTTTGCCAAAGACTTCCCTGCTTCATGAAGATCATCTTCTATCATGTGACATAGCATTACCACTGATGCTGCATACAGTCTCATAAAGCTAGCTGTATCAACTTCTTACTCAGTTTTCCTGTAAACCCAATCTTGACTTGGCATAAGAAGCAACATTCAGAATCCACAGTTCCTTTAGCTGTGCCTGATCTTCTAGTATGTCTTCCTATATCAAAACAAAAGAATATACTTTCTTCTCAGAACCTCATGGAACCTTCTGCAAAATTGACCATATAATCAGAGACAAAACAAACTTCAACAAATACACAAAGATTGAAATAACCCAATGCCTTATGTCAGATCAATATTGAGGAAGGTTGGATTTTGATGGCAACAAAAACAACAGAAAGCCTACATACTCATGAAAACCGAACAATTTTCTACTCAATGATAATTTGGTCAGGGAAGAAGTAAAGAAAGAAGTCACAGACTTTCTAGTATACCCCTACTTGTGGGACACAATGAAAGCTGTGTTAAGAGGAAAATTCATGTCAATAAGTGCCTTCATAAAGAAATTGTAGAGGTTCAATACTAACAATTTAATAGCACATCTGAAAGCTCTAGAACAAAAAGAAGCAAACATGCCCAAGAGAGTAGATGGCAGGAAATAGTAAAACTAGGGGCTGAAATCTACCACTTAGAAACAAAGACAACAACACAAAGAAAGAACAAAACCAAGAGCTGGTTCTTTGAGAAAAATCAACAGGATAGATAAATGCTTAGCCAGTTTAACTAAAGGCCATAGTCATAGTATCCAAATTCACAAAATCAAAAATGAAAAGGGAGTCATTACAATAGAAACTGCGGAAATTAAAAAAAAAATTGTCAGATCTTACTATAAAAGCCTATAATCAACAAAACTGGAAAACCTAGATGAAATGGATAATTTTCTAGACAAAGTTAAATCAAGGTAAGGTAAACTTTCTAAACAGTCCCATAACTGCTAAAAAATTAGAGAAGCAGTCATTAAAAACATCCCAACCCCAAAAAGCCCAGGACCAGACTGTTTAAGAGCAGAGTTTCTGCCAGACGTTTAAAGAAGAGCTAATACTAATACTCCTGAAACTATTACAAAAATACAAACCGAAGGAATAGTACCTAATTAATTATATGAAGCTACAGATAATCTGATACCTAAACAACACAAAGACCCAACAAAGTAGAAAAATTTTAGACCAATTTTCCTTATGAGTATAACCATAATTAGTTATATATGACCTATATATAACCATAAGGAGTTATATATGTCCTATATATAATATATCACACCATATATACATACATATATGACTATATTTATTATAATTATATTATGGTAATAATATGGCAGAAATTATGTTATGTTTCATAGAAAGCCCTAACTTGTTTAGTAAATTTTATGCATATTCCATAATTACTTGTAGTGTTGTTTTGTATTGTGAAAAAGTTCATTTCTTTTCTATTAGCATCAGAGTGTCTGGCTTTATGTGGAGGTCCGTGATCCATTTGGATTTGAGCTTAGTACAAGGAGACAGGGATGGATCAATAGAAGATAACATCCTTAGTGAGATACCCTAGTTACAAAAAAAATACACATGGTATGCACTCACTGATAAGTGAATATTAGCTCAGAAGCTTGGAATACCCAAGATACAATTCATAGTCCACGTGAAGTTCAAGAAGAAGGAAGACCAACATGTGAATGTTTTCTTCCTTCTTAAAAGGGGGAACAAAATACCCATGGGAGGAGATACAGAGACAAAGTGTGGAGCAGAGACTGAAGGAAAGGCTACCCAGAGATTGCCCCACCTAGGGATCCATGACACCAAACCCAGACACCATTGTGTATGCCAAGATGTACTTGCTGACAGGAGTCTGATATAGCTGTCTCCTGAGAGGCTCTGCCTATGCCTGACAAATACAGAGGTGGATGCTCTCAGGCATCCATTGGATCAGAACAGGGTCCACAATGGAGGAGGAGTTAGAGAAAGGTTTGAAGGAGCTGAAGGGGTTTGTACCCTCATAGGAGGAACAACAATATGACTCTAGACTTATATGTAGCAGAGGATGGCCTTTTCGGGCATCAATGGGAGAAGAGACCCTTAGTCCTGTGAAGGATTGATGAGCTATTGTAGGGGAATATAAGCCTGGATGGGTGGGAGTTGATAGGTATGTTGGGGACCATTCTCATACATGCAAGGGGAGGGGTATGAGATGGGTTTTCTGACAGGAAATCAGGAAAGGGGATAACACTTGAAATGGAAATAAAGAAAATATCTAATAAAAAAGTTAAATGAATGTATGTATGAATGAATTAATTTTTTTGTCTTGAGCACTGGTATATGGAGGGAATATTGAAGAGGTCTTCCAGATAACTCTATGTATGTTGCAGACTGCCCTTTTCCTACTGGGTTAGAAAGAACCTTTTGGCAGGAAATTAGCTACATTTTCTGCTTGATAGAATGGTTTGTAAATTGGGTTTTTTCCTCTGTGCTTCCTAGCCATCCTGCTGGTCTATAGATTACTTCGTTCTCTCTCTCTCTCTCTCTCTCTCTCTCTCTCTCTCTCTCTCTCTCTCTCTCTCTCTCTCTTCTCTCTCTCTCTCTCTCTTGCTCTCGCTCTTGCTCTCTTGCTATATTTCTCTCTTTCTTCTCCTCCTTATTATTATTATTATTATTATTATTTCTATTACTGTTGAGAGCCAGAGAGCTTGGCTCAACGTCCCCAGCTGATCTGTTTGCACAGGTTTCTTGAGAGCAAAACATCCCGTGGCTTAGCTTGATTCCTGCCTTCCTGCCTGGTGTGGTACAGACTTCCCAGGTGCCTGACCTATGACTATAATTGTTTTCTCCTGTTCCTTCCCTGGCCTCTACTATATATATTGCTGGTCTCTCAGTAAGGTTAGAAGAAGAAGAAAAGGGGGGAGCATTCTCCTTGCAGAATGACCTGTGTCTGTGTTCTTTTTAAAATCCCCCTGGGAATAAACTGCTTGTAGAAGATCTTCCTGCATTGCGTCATTCCTTGCTGGCGAGGGTGGTCGCGACAACTGGTGCTGAAACACGGGAACTCTCCTCATTTGGGGGTTCAAGGATCAGAACTTCTTGCAGTCAGAAGAAGAAGAAGGAAGAAGTCAGAAGGCAGAAGGCAGAAGAGGTCAGAAGTCAGAAGAAGTCAGAAGTTAGAAGATTTTTCAAGGTTCCTGAATAAACTGCTTAAAGATTTCGTGAAAGGAACGGCTCAGAACTTTTTGCAGTCAGTGTAGCACACTGGTAAGTTCCCGGGTAAGTGGGACAAAGTAAAGTTCTCGGTGAGAGACAATAAAGTTCCCAGGTAAGGAGAGACAAAGGGAAAAGTCCTCGGTACAAAAGGCTATAAAGACTCCGGTGTGGAGCGATAAATTTCCCAAGGTAAGGTGGGACAATAAAGACCTCTGAGAGTGCAGCTAGTTTACTCTAATTGGTAAAAACTTTATCTGCTGGAGGTCCATCTCTTGATCCAGTCTCAGTTTACACAGCAGAGGCTGCTTTAAACTGCCCTGCATTTATCTAGGAGTCAAGCACAGCTAGAGAAAAGATGTTTTTAAAAGGGCCAGCAGCTTCTCAAGTTCTAGAGCAAGTAGGCTGATGGTTATTTCTTCTTTTGGGTACAAAGGTTAAGGATCAGATGTCTGAGATTAAAAGAACTACAGGGAAGACTGCAGTTAAATTGAAAAGTAGAACAGAGTGCTTTGCAATGTTTCCATAAATACTAAATCATGTGTTTTAGTCCCATTCTTCTGTAGTTTGAAAAGTCTTTAATGAACAGGAAGAAGACAAGAAGAGATTGAATTGTTCTAGCAGATTGTGTGTACTGACAAACTACTGAGAGTATTAAGATGCTGCTGTGGTTGGAGGGTTCCTGGAATTGTGTCTATGCCTCTAAATAATGAAGGGAGATTCCTTGTCACCTTGTATTACCATCAAAGGTCTGGGTGTATGGCACTGGGGTTTTTGGCTTGTGGAGCTGCCACATTGGGATTGTTCCTGCTAAACTGTATGTGCAAACAACAAAACCAGTCCAGAGCAGTAATGGAACAAGTGCTTAGGCACAAGATAATACATCTGCTCAAATTTGGCTCAGCCTGTATCAAGAATAGTTAGTCTATGACGGGCAACTCCTTTGCCGTCCACACCAACCTAAGACAGGGGCTCTGGGACTGGCAGAGATTCCCAGAGACGGGTATTGGGAGTTGGATGGAAGGTGTCCTAAGACAGATGCTATTCATTCTTAAAAAATAAATAGATAGATAAATAAATAAATAAATAAATGAGGGGGAGCTGTTGGGAGCCAGAGAGCTTGGCACTAAGTCCCCAGCTGAGCTGTTTGCACAGGTTTCTTGAGAGCAAAACATCCCATGGCTTAGCTTGATTCCTGTCTTCCTGCCTGGTGTGGTATGGACTTCCCAAGTGCCTGACCTATGACTGTAATTGTTTTCTCCTGTTCCTTCCCTGGCCTCTAGTATATATATTGGTGGTCTCTCAGTAAGGTTAGAAGAAGAAGAAAATGGGGGGGGGGGGGCATTCTCCTTGCAGAATGACCTGTGTCTGTGTTTTTTTTAATCCCCCTGGGAATAAACTGCTTGAAGATCTTCCTGCATTGCATCATTCCTTGCTGGCCAGTGTGGTCACGACATATTACTATCATTATTATTGGTGTACTGAAACCTCAATTGAAACTCAGGACTTCTTTCTCCTAAGGACTCACTAAATTCTGACCAGTAAAAGGAGGAAGAAGGGTAGGAGAAGGAGGAAGAGGAGGAGAAGGATGATGATGATGTTGATGATGGTGATGATGAGGAGGAGGAGGAAGAGGAGGAGGAGGAGGAAAGCTTTGGTCTATCAGGTAGTCTGAGAGCTCTAAATGAGCAGATTGCATTCCAGATGTGTCAACTTAAAGGCAATAGAATTTTATCTCTGTAATTTTTGGAATTTTATATAATTAGAAATGTAAATCCCTCCCGTAGAGGAAAAATACCCTCTGCCATGTATGCCAGAAATGGGATTAGGAAACAGTGAGGGGCTGTTCTTGGTTGGGAGCTGGAAGCCTAAAGGGTCAGACAGTCCTGGCAGTTTCAGACTAGTCCTATCTTAATTTGCCAAGCCTCCAGGACAGCTCCTTCTTGTGTTGAAGGGACAGTTACACTGAAGTGGCTATGGTTAGTTCATCTTGGACTTTATGAAAAATATATATATACTGTTTGTGCAGAACATCTGAGCGAACATAGCAGCTAGTCCTCTAGAGACCTCCCTCTTGATTCCTTTTGAGAACATCTATTCCAACTTTGTCAGGCACTGCAGGAGAAAGGAGAGGGGAGAGGGGAAATGGAGAAGGGGGAAGGGGGAGGGGAGAGGGAGGGGGAGGGGAGAGGGGAGAGAGAGGGGAAAGGGGAGAGGAGAGAGGAGAAAGAGAGAGAGAGAATCTTTTTTTGTGATTCTTTTTTATTTTTTGTTATTTTCTATATTCTTTGTTTACATTCCAAATGATTTCCCCTTTCCTGGTTCCCCCCTCATCATATGTCCCATAAGTTCCATAAGCCCTCTTCCCTCAGCCCATTCCCCAATCAACCCCCTACCACTTCACTGTCCTGGTCATCCCCACATCAGTATTCCCTGCTAGAGAAGAGATAACTGTATTAGTATCTGGTCCTGCTGCTTGGCATCTTAAAGCCTATTTACTCTAACTGAAATAGATTTTCTTCCTTTCTTGGGATTTCTTTGCACTATGGCTAACATCTGCCTTTGCTTAAGGACCACCATGATTTGCTACTATTGATTTTATCTCTGATTTTAACTTGCAATAACATAGGCAAACTTAGTAAAAGGATAGACTGGTATCATATTTTTTTTCTGTTTTCTTAATTGGGTATTTTTCACAACAAAGGTATTTAACCCAAAAAATTACAGAATGCCTTATTTTTATGTTATCAGAAGCCTGAATGATAACTTTGCTTAAAACAGTAAACTCACCCAGAATGCTGTCAAGTTTGCCCCCTACCTAGAGTGAAAAGGGTTCTATGTGCTTACATATTATAAGTCAAAGACAAAGGACCAAAGAAAACATTGAGAATGTAACTGAAATTACAGTGACTAAGGAAGTACAATCTTATTCCGATTCTATTTTATGTCTGCTTAGGCACTTCTCAAACTTCTACTCATCCCCAATAGCCACATCAATTTTGGCAACACATTTAGGATTCCCATGACCTTTTTTTTCCTGACCACAGGAAATGTGATTTACTTTATTTTTCTATACTGGAATTTAGTTCCCATAACAAGCCTCCTGTCTACCAGGCAGAACCCTCATTCAAGATAGTTTAACAGTCCCCAATTACGATTTTAACGGAAGTCCAGCATTTTATCACAAAATTTGATGTACTATCTCTGCCTAGTGTCAATGGGAGGGGTGCCTGCTTGTCCCCCACTGTCATTTCTTTTTAATTAGATATATTCTTTATTTACATTTCTTTTTTCCCGATATTTTCTTTATTTACATTTCAAATGATTTCCCTTTTTCTGGCTCCCCACTCCCCGCAAGTCCCATAAGCCCTCTTCTCTCCCCCTGTTCCCCCATCTCCCCCTTCCCACATCCCTGTTCTGGTATTCCCCTATACTGCTGCACTGAGTCTTTCCAGAACCAGGGGCCACTCCTCCATTCTTCTTGGACATCATTTAATATGTGGATTATGTCTTAGGTATTCAAAGTTTCTAGGCTAATATGACTTATCAGTGAGTGCATACCATGATTGATCTTTTGAGACTGGGTTACTTAACTTAGTATGATGTTCTACAGCCCCACCCATTTGTCTAAGAATTTCATGAATTCATTGTTTCTAATGGCGGAATAGTACTCCATTGTGTAAATATACCACATTTTTTGTATCCGGTCTTCCGTTGAGGGACACCTGGGTTCTTTCCAGCTTCTGGTTACTACATATAGGGCTGCTATGAACATAGTGGAGCATGTGTCCTTATTGCATGCTGAAGAATCCTCTGGATATATGCGCAGGAGTGGTATAACAGGGTCCTCTGGAAGTGTCATGCCCAGATTTCTGAGGAACTGCCAGAAGGATTTCCAAAGTGGTTATACCATCTTGCAATCCCACCAGCAGTGGAAGAGTGTTCCTCTTTCTCCACATCCTCACCAACACCTGCTGTCTCCTGAGTTTTTGTCCTTAGCCATTCTGACTGGTGTGAGGAGAAATCTCAGGGTTGTTTTGATTTGCATTTCCCTAATGATTAATGATGTTGAACATTTCTTAAGGTGCTTCTCAGCCCTCCAAAGTTCTTCATGTGAAAATTCTTTGTTTAGCTCTGTACCCCACTTTTTAATAGGGTTATTTGGTTCTCTGGATTCTACCTTCTTGAGTTCTTTGTATATATTAGATATTAGCTCTCTGTCTACAGAAAACACAAAATGGAGTCAGAAAAGGATGGCATGAGCTTAGTCACTTCAAAGCAACTTCATTGGATTTCAGTGGTAATAGACTAATAAAATTAAATTATAATTCCTTTTTCTTAGCATAAACAGCTAAAATAGATTATATTTTGCCAGGAGCCATTCTCACTTAGACCTCAATGCCAAGAACTCTCCATACCAGGAGCCATCCCCACCTGGCTCTCAATGCCAGGAGACCTCGATACCAGGAGTCATTCTCACTTAGATCTCCATGCCAGGAACTATTCCTATGTAAATCTCAAAACCCCCTCCTTTTGAAGTTCATCTCTAGATAGGTTACTATAGCAACCTCTTTCCACTTCACTGCCTCATGACCCCCCTTTTATCATGCCAGAATTCCAGCAGCAATAAATAGCTTTACCAGAAATTATGAGAAACTGTTTCTTAGAAATGATGCCAACACCCTGAGATTGTTCCCCCTTTACCCCTCCCAAACCTTGTATGCTTCCCTTTATATTGACTTGTGTAAAAATTAAAGTTTGACAGCTTGATCTGGATTAGACTTGCTGTCCGGCCTCTCTCTATTGTCTTGTCGCCCCATCGCCTTTCTTCTAGGTGGCTTAAGGAAACCTGTTGGCTGTCCTGCAGGTTGGGACAATATTTCTTCTTGAATGCAACAAAAAATGGTGTAAATGTATAAGGCAATAGTTTGCAACCACTGATTACCAGGCATCAGAGATTAATCCTTATTAAAACAGAAAACAAATGTATAGAACCCTATGAATGACTCGAGTTATTTGTTGATTTTCTGCAAAAGTTCAAGAAAGAGGAATAAATGGTGATACCAGTGTTGTCACTAAGTTAAAGGTAATTAGATAAGTAACTTGATCCAGAAAAAAAAAATATGTGGAAATGTCATATATCATGGTATCCACACAATGCTTGGCCATCCAGAGAAAAAAAATAGCTTGAATATAAAGAAACAAAATAAAGAGTATTATCAACTGCCCACCAAAATCACTACAAGTCTGAAACCAGTGGAGTCACTTGCTCAAAGCACTACTACTACTACTAACATTAATAATAATAATAATAATAATAATCCAAAGTTTAGCACCAATTAAAAATGTAGTTCTAAGCCAAAGCTCAAACAGGATGTCCAGAAGGACACACTACATACATTATGAAACTTAAGGCCAGATTAATCTACATACAGAGTTTCATTCCTGTTTGGGCTATATAGTCAGATGACGCCATGATCTCCGTACACACAGGAAAATTTCATCGCTCGCAAATATGAGCTTCAATGGGATACCTTTTCCCTCCATCAAAACACATTCTCAATACAACTTGTTCCACACATGTGACACATTTAAGGAAAATCTAGAGGAAAAATAAGAGACAGATATATGACAAAATGGTATAATAATGCTGACAAAAGTAAAAAGCATATAAAAGAATGGAAATAGATATACCTGTTTCATAGGTCAGAATATCCAAAACAAGATATTAATTATCCTCATCAGTCTATGTAATCCACAGAACTATCATCAAAAGCAAAATGGGATCATTCTCAGACATTAAGTAAGCAGTGCTAACAGTTTTCACAAAACTTCAAAGTTTCCAGCATATACAACAATAGAAACTTTGGGAACAATAACATCCGTTTGATGAATAAACAGCACCATTTCAAGACTATTTGTTAATTTATACAGCAGAATTTTTGCTATAAAGAGAAACAAAGAAATTAGCAACAAACAAGCAAGCAAAAAATATGGTTTCTGAAAGAATATTCAGATAACTAGCATTTGGTAAAAGACAAAAGTAGAATCTGTGAATAACATCTTACATCTTTTCACAAAAGCTTTTCAAATATTATGCAACCATAGGTAAAATATTTAAGAAAATATTAATTATATTCATGATCCAAAAATATTAAACTTCACTAGATACCTGACCAAACCTAGAAATAAATCCTACACATAAAAAACAAAAATTTTATAAGCATTGCAAAGAATAAAATCTAGATGTCATTTTTAAACAATGCTTTATTAAAGACTAAATTAGCTGAAGGGACCATAATCAAATTTGATACTCTGTTCTTTGAAACAGATTGATGAGAAGACAAATGCTGGGGACCAAAATTTTTCACAAGTGGCATATTTGATAATGGAATTCAATCCAGAATACAAACAATTGTCAAAATTCAATAAAATATGTCTTAAAATCACTACAAACTAAACAGGGTACAGAAGTTGAACACATGATAAGCCAGTGAAAATATATAGATGACAAGTCAGCATATGGACCTGTGCAACAACATTGGCCACATAAAAAAGCAAATGAAAAACATGATGTGATACTACTGCCCCAACGTTAGAATTTTCCCAATTGAAAAGTCTAACCATACCTCATGTTACGAATATGTGGAAGAATTGAAATTCTCCTAATCTTCTGGTGGGTTTAAGAGGCCAGTCTATCATTAATGATTATTTTATACAAGTGTTTGAAGAATAGAAGAGAAGGAACTGTGGTACATCTTGTTCATCAATGTAGAATGTCTAGTTTCCTAGCAACCAAGCATCTTCTTGAAAACAATAACCTATTCTGGAATAGAGGCCTCAGAGCCATAGCTATCATGGGGGACCAGAGGCTGCCGGAGGAGAACCAGCCTCCTCGATTACCCAAGAACAAGCGTGTCTTGAAGCACAAGACAGAACAGCAGATATCTGCTCCTTTCATGGAGGACCATCACCAGCAGTTTTCTCAGGAAGAACTGGATGACTTTACTACAGATTATGAGCCACATGAAGAGAATCTTTCACAAACCACCCGACGGACTGTTTTCCCCAGAATTTGTCATAAAGTACCCAGTACTGCTAACACAATGAGCCAAGGAAAGCTGCCCAAGGATTTGGGATTGTTTAGCACAATTTCAATGGGTCAGCAAGGAATCAGAAAGACACAATACAAGCTGGATCACTTGTCACAGATGGAAGATGATGCTGAAGACTATGTCATACATTTGAAGGAGCAGCCAAAATGTGACCAAAATCTGAATAAGTGGCCTCCCATCGAAAATCACATGAAAGCAAATAAGAATATCAAGCATGGGAAGAACCTTCACAGAAGAGTCAACCTGCCACCCCTTGAAAATTCCAAGTTGGATCGAAAAAATTTTCTTCCTACACACACAACCAAGAATCAGAATTTGCTTGATTCTCTTAATTATCGATGCACACGAAGTGGGGGTGATAATAAATACCAATGGAATGAAGCACTGGAAAACTTGGATGTGTTGCAACAATTTGACATGGACTATGCTAACCAATCCACTTATGATGAATTCTCAGACAAGATAAACAGTTATCTTCCTTCTAAGCTCAAGTACTTCAGAGGATTAACCAGAGAAAAGGGAATCAAATTGTCCAAACAGATACCAAAATTTGAGATCAATGTCCAAAAGCCACATGATCTTTCTATGTCCACCAAGGAGAAGTTTAAATATGGACCATCACACCAGAAACTGAAGCAATTGAAAACACAGGCCACAAAAGAGCCTTTAAATGAACCTAAGAGCTTGCTTGAGGTTGAAGGTAAAACAGTGTGCAAACCAGATATACTTGAAAATCTCTATGGAACAATTGCCTTTAAGGATTTCATTATACAAAAAGGCTACAATATGCCAGTAATACTCCAAAAGTTTTTTATGAAAAAGGGATGGGATTACAATTCTGTTAATACTCCTATACCAAGTGTATTAAAACATCATGAAATGATTATGCAAAAAATGGATGATGAAGATGATGAAAACAGTGGACAGGAACTTGACTAAAAGATTTTCATATCACCATCTGCTCTACTGTGTCCCCTTCTCATTTTGCATTTGAGATGCATTGAGTGGACACCTTTTGGCACCACAACTATAAACATAACTCCTAACATTGAGAAGCATTTCTCAATGAAGTTATGCTTTGCATTCAAGAATATTTTGGATATTCTACACATGTAAGGCCAACATTAGAATCTAATTTCCTCACATAATCTTTCATTAACACTGTTAAAATAATCACTTGTAAAAGTACATAAAACCATTCATTAAAAGCATAAAGACTAATAAAAAGACTCAGTGGTATCATTTTGCAAAATGGGTGAATCTCAAAATACTATAAGCTTACTGAACAAAAGGAGATGTACATAATTGCCTATAAATTTACATAGTAACTAAATAATTGTAGAAATCATTTTTATCATCTAATCCCAAATTGTATACACAAAATGATGGATAGCTATGTTCCTTTCTTGAATATCACGGCCTTTATTCTCCTAAAATAGTGATTATCTTCAATGACTTCGATGTCAGGTACACTTTAATGTTTCCAAGGTTAATTTACCTGTTATGTGTGAAGCACATTTTCAAAGAAATGCACATTTTCTTCTATTGTATTTACATGCATATGCTGATAATGTATTTGTTATTTTCTTTTTTGGTTTGTTTATTTTTATTAGATATATTCTTTATTTACATTTCAAATGATTTCCCAGTTCCTGGTCATCACCCCCTGAAAGTCTCATAAGACATCTCCCCTCCCCTTGTTCCCCAATCAACCACCTTCTGCTTCCTTGCCCTGGTATTCCTCTACATTGCTGTATCAACCCTTTACAGGACCAGGGGCCTCTCCTCCCTTTGATGTCCAACAAGGCCATCCCCAGCTGCCTGTGCATCTGGAGCCATGGGTAACACCATGTGTACTATCTGATTGATGGTTTTGTCCCTGGAAGCTCTGGGAGTACTGGGTGGTTCATATCATAATTCCTCCTATGGCACTACAAAGCCCTTCAGCTCCCTGGGTCCTTTCTCTAGCTCACCCATTGGGGAACCTGTGCTCAGTTCAATGGATAGATGGGAGTGTCCCCCTCTGCATTTGTCATGCACTAGCAGAGCCTCCCAGGTAACAGCTATATCCAGCTCCAGTCAGCAAGTACTTGTGGTAATTTGTGTCTGGATTTTATAACGGTATATGAGATAGATTACTAAATAGGGTAGTCTCTGGATGGTCTTTCTCTCGCACTGCTCCACATTTCGTCTCTGTATCTCCTTCTATGGGTATTTTGTTCCCCCATCTAAGAAGGACCAGAGTATCCACACTTTGTTCTTCCTTCTCTGGGCATCATTTTATATGTGAATGATATCTTGGGTATTCCAAACTTCTGGGCTAATATCCAATTATAAGTGAGTGCATTACCATGTGGGTTCTTTTCTGATTAGGTTACCTCAGTTAGGATGATATTTTCCTGTTCCACCCATTTGACTAAGAATTTCATGAATTCATTGTTTTTAATAGTTGGGTAGTATTGCATTGTGTAAATATACCACATTTTCTGTATCCATTCCTCTGCTGAGGGACATCTGGGTTCTTTCCAGCTTCTGGCTATTATAAATAGGACTGCTATGAACATAGTGGAGCATATGCCCTTGTTACATGCTGGGGAATCCTCTGGGTATATGCCCAGGAGTGGTATAACAAGGTCCTCCCATAATATCATGCCCAGTTTTCTGAGGAACAGGCAGACTGATTTCCAAAATGGTTGTACCAGCTTGCAACCTCACCAGCAGTGGAGGAGTGTTCCTCTTTCTCCACATCCTCGCTAGCACCTGCTATCTCCTGAGTTTTTGACCTTAGCCATTCTGACTGGTGTGAGGTTAAATCTCAGGGTTGTTTTGATTTCAATATTCTTGAAGACTAAGGATGTTGAACATTTCTTTAGGTACTTCTCAGCCATTCGATATTCCTCAGGTGAAAATTATTTGGTTAGATCTGTACCCCATTTTTAATAGGGTTATTTTGCTCTCTGGGATCTAACTTTTGAGTTCTTTGTATATATTGGATATAAGTCTTCTGTTGGACGTAGGGTTGATAAAGATCTTTTGCAATTTGTTGGTTGCCGTTTTGTCCTTTTGACAGTGTTCTTTACTTTAAAGAAACTTGTAATTTTATGAGGTCCCATTTGTTAATTCTTGATCTTAGAACATAAGCTATTGGTGTTCTCTTCAGGAAATTTTCCCCAGTGCCTATGTGCTCAAGGCTCTTCCCCAGTTTCTTTTCTAGTAGTTTCAGTCTGTCTGGTTTTATGTATAAGTCCTTGATCCACTTGGACTTGGACTTGAACTTAGTATAAGGAGATAAGAATGGATCGATTTGAATTCTTCTGCATACTAACTGCCAGTTGAACCAGCACCATTTATTGAAAAGGCTATTTTTTTCCACCACATGGTTTTAGCTCCTTTGTCAATAACAATTGACCATAGGTGTATGGGTACATTTCTGTGTCTTCAATTCTATTTCATTGAGTTACCTGTCTGTCACTGTACCAATACCATGCAGTTTTTAGCACTATTGCTCGGTAGTACTGCTTCAGGTCTTGGAAAACTGATTTCCCCAAAATTTCTTTGACTGTTGAGAATAGTTTTAGCTATCCTGTTTTTTTTTGATATTTCAGATGAATTTGATAATTTCTCTTTCTAATTCTATGAAAAATTGAGTTGGAATTTTGATGGGGATTCCATTGAATGTATATATTGCTTTTGGCAAGATGACCATTTTTACTATATTAATCCTGCCAATCCACAAGCATGGGAGATCTTTCCATCTTCTGAGGTCTTCTTCAATTACTTTCTTCAGAGACTTGAAGTTCTTGTCATACAGATCTTTCACTTGTTTGGTTAGAGTCACACGAAGATACTTTATATTGTTTGTGACTATTGTGAAGGGGGTCATTTCCCTAATTTCTTTTTCAGGCTGGTTATCCTTTGAGTATAGGAAGACTACAGATTTGCTTGAGTTAATTTTCTATCTGCCCACTGTGCTGAATTTGTTTATCAGCTCTAGGAGTTCTCTGGTGGAGGTTTTTGTTTTGTTTTGTTTTGTTTTTTTGTTTTTTGTTTTTTGTTGTTTTTTTGTCCTTAATATACTATCATATTATCTGCAAATAGTGATAATTTGAGTTTTTCCTTTCCAATTTATATCCATTTGAACGCCTGTTGTGGTCTTATTGCTCTAGCTAGAACTTCAAGTACTATATTGAATAAACATGGAGAGAGAGGGCAGCCTTGTCTAGTCCCTGATTTTAGTGGGATTGCTTCAAGTTTCACTCCATTTAGTTTGATGTTGGCTACCGGTTTGCTGTATATTGCTTTTAATATGTTTAGGTATGGATCTAGAATTCCTATTCTTTCTAAGAACTTTAACCTGAAAAGATGCTGAATTTTGTCAAATGCTATTTCAGCATCTAATGAAATAGCCATCTGTTTTTTTCTTTGAATTTGTTTGTGTAGTGGATTACATTAATAGATTTTTATATATTGAAGCATCCCTGCATTCCTGGGATGATGTCTACTTAATCATGGTGGATGATCGCTTTGATGTGTTCTTGGATTCGGTTGGCAAGAATTTTATTGAGTATTTTTACATTGATATTCATAAGGAAAATTGGTCTGAAGTTGTATTTCTTTGTGGGAACGTTGCTTGGTTTGGTATTAGCGAAATTTTGCCTTCATAGAACATGTTGGGTAGTGTACCTCCTGTTTCTACTTTGTGGAATAGTTTGAAGAATATTGGTGTTAGGTCTTCTTTGAAGGTCTGATAGAATTCTGCACTGAAGCCATCTGGTCCTATGCTTTCTTTGGTTGGGAGACTTTCTATGACCCCTTTTATTTCTTTAGGGGTTATGGGACTGTTTAGATGGTCTATCTGATCCTGATTTAACTTTGGAATTTGGTATCTGTACTGGCTGGATTTGTGTGTCAACTTGAAACAGGCTGGAGTTATCACAGAGAAAGGAGTTTCAGTTGGGGAAATGCCTCCATGAGATCTAGCTGTGGGGCATTTTCTCAATTAGTGATCAAGTGGGGAGGGCCCCTTGTGGGTGGTTCCACCTTTGGGCTGGTGCTCTTGGGTTCTGTAAGAGAGCAGGCTGAACAAGCAAGGGGAAGCAAGCCAGTAAGAAACATCCCTCCATGGCCTCTGCATCAGCTCCTGCTTCCTGACCTGCTTGAGTTCCAGTCCTGACTTCCTTTAGTGATGAACTGCAACGTGGAAGTGTTACCTCAATAAACCCTTTCCTCCCCAACTTGCTTCTTGGTCATGATGTTTGTGCAGGAATAGAAACCCTGACTAAGAAAAATTTGTACCAGTGTAGTGGGGTATTCCTGTGACACCCTGACCATGTTTTGGGGAGGATTGTGGAAGGACTTTGGAACTTTGAGCTAGAAAAGCTGTGGAAAGTTCTGTAGGAGCTTGGAAGACAATGTTACAAACAGTGCAGAAGATGGAGGCCTGGCTTGTGAAATTTCAGAGGAAAGATTAAAGACTCTTAAAGTGGCCATGTTTTGATTGTGAAGATTCTGTGGTTTTGGTTGGCTGGGGCTGAAGAATCAGTTGTAAGTAACAAGATACGAGAACCACTAAAGCAAACCTTTGTGTTACTGGGACTATTGATGCTGGTTAGCTGGAGCTAAGAAATTAGCAGTGATTAAGAAGAGAGCAGCATCACTGAGATGAAATCTTCTTGGAAGTGTTTTCTGAGAACACAGTGAGTGTGTTCCAGAGATAGCCACAGTTGTATTTTGTGCTGTGGCTGGACTTGGTACTGTGTAAGAGTCACCCAGATGGTACTGGTTTTGAAGGCATGAAGGGGTCATGAAGAGCTGCTGAGGCTCTTGGCACAGTGAGAGGCCACGGAATGCCATTGGTGAAGGTGCAGCCTCAGTTGCAATTGATGGCCCAGGACTTGAAGGGGTCATGCATAGGAGCAGAGGCTTGTCACCATGAAGAGAGCCTATGAGAGGCTATTGGTGAAGCCTAATTACAGTGGAAGATAGCAGCGTTTTGGAGATGCCAGTACCATGTGATGACCACCAAGAACAGCAGCAGCAGTGGAGTACAGGCAGCTGGAGCCTAGAAGACAAGCTGTGTTCTACAAAGGGCACGACTGAAGGAGTGACCCAAGCCCTTGGAGGAGCCCAGAAGATCGTGAGTTGGATTCCAGACATTGGACATTTGGAGTTGAGTTTTGCTTTTGGTTGTGACTGTGCCCTGATATGTTTCCCTCTTGAAGGAAGAAAGTATTTTAGTGGAGCCCACAGTTAAAAGACTGAACTTTTAAAAGACTTTGAATTTTAAAGTAATTTAGATCTTGCGGATGATAAGAAAGTAAGGGTTGAGACTTAATAGTGATGTGTTTGTGTGTCAAGTTGACAAGGGGTCAATTGTACTGGTTGGTTTTGTGTGTCAACTTGACACAGGCTAAAGTTATCACAGAGAAAGGAGTTTCAGTTGGGAAAGTGTCTCCATGAGATCCAGCTGTGGGGCATTTTCTCAATTAGTGATCAAGTGGTGAGGGCCCCTTGTGGGTGGTTCCACCTTTCGGCTGGTGCTCTTGGGTTCTATAAGAGTGCAGGCTGAGCAAGCCAGGGGAAGCAAGCCAGTAAGAAACATCCCTCCATGGCCTCTGCATCAGCTCCTGCTTCCTGACCTGCTTGAGTTCCAGTCCTGACTTCCTTTAGTAATGAACTGCAACGTGGAAGTGTAAGCTCAATAAACCCTTTCCTCCCCAAGTTGCTTCTTAGTCATGATGTTTGTACAGGAATAGAAACCCTGACTAAGATAGGATCTGTGTAGTAAATTGCCCATTTCATTCAGATTTCCAGTTATGTTGAGTATAGGCTTTTGTAGTAGGATTTGATGACATTTTTAATTTCCTAAGCTTTGCTTGTTATATCTCCCTTTTCATTTCTGCTTTTGTTAATTTCGATATTGTCTATGTGCCCCTAGTTAGGCTGACTAAGGATTTATCTATCTTGTTGATTTTCTCAAAGAGCTAGGTCCTAGTTTTCTTGATTTTTCGTATAGTTCTTTTTGTTTCTACTTGGTTGATTTCATCCCCGTGTTTGATAATTTCCTGTCTTCTACTCCTCTTGGGTGTATTAGTTTCTTTCTGTTCTGCAGTTTTCTGGTGTGCTGTTAATCTTCTAGTGTATGCTCTCTCCAGCTTCTTTGTGGAGGCACTCAGAGCTATGAGTTTTCCTCTTAGCACTGCTTTCATTGTGTCCCATAAATTTGGGCATGCAGTGCCTTCATTTTCATTGAATTCTAAAAAGTCTTTGATTTCCTTCCTTATTTCTTCCTTGACCAAGGTATCATTGAGTAGAGTATTGCTAAGTTTCCATGTGTATGTGGGCTTTCTGTTGTTTTTATTGCTATTGAAGACTATCCTTCTTCCATAGTGATCTGTTAGGGGGCGTGGGATTAGTTTTATGTTCTTACATCTGTTGAAGTCTGTTTTGCGAGCATGAGGTGCTGAGAAAAATGTATATTATTTTGATTTAGGAATAAATGCTCTCTCTCTCTCTCTCTCGACATATATATATGATATATGTTAAATACATTTTGTTCCGAAAACTTCAATTAATTTCATTGCATCTCTCTTTAGTTTGTGCTTCTCTAATCAGTCCATTGAGGAGAGTGGAGTGTTGAAGTCACCGAAAATTATTGTGTGAGGTGCAAGTGTGCTTTGAGCTTTAGTAAAGTTTCTTTTACAAATGAGAGTGCCCTTGCATTTGGAGCATAGATCTTCAGAATTGAGAGTTCTTCGTGGTGGATTTTTCCTTTGATGATTATCAAGTGTCCTTCTATGTCTTTTTTGATGACTTAGGGTTGAAAGTCAATTTTATCCTATATTAGGATGGTTACTCCAGCTTGTTTCTTGGGACCATTTGCTTGGAAATTTATTTTTCATCCTTTTAGTCTAAGGTACTGTATCTTTGAGACTGAGGTGCATTTCCTTTATACAGCAAAATGTTTACATATCCAGTCCATTAGTCTATGTCTTTTTATTGAAAAATTGAGTGCATTGATGGTAAGAGATATTAAGGAATAGTGATTATTCTTTCCTGTCATTTTTGATGCTATTTTCATGTTTGAGTGGTTATCTTCTTTTGGGTTTGTTGGAAGAAGATTACTGTCTTGATTTATCTCAGGTGTAGTTGCCCTCCTTGTATTGGTGTTTTCCATCTATTATCCTTTGTAGGGCTGGATTTGGGGAAAGATATTGTGTAAATTTGGTTTTGTCATGGAATATCTTGGTTTCTCCATCTATGGTGATTGAGAGTTTTTCTGGGAATAGTACTGTTTGCTGGCATTTGTGTTCTCTTAGAGTCTGCATGAGCTCCGCCCAGGATCTTCTAGCTTTCATGGTCTCTGGTGAGAAGTCTGGTGTAATTCTGATAGGTCTTCCTTTATATGTTACTTGGCCTTCTTCCCTTACTGCTTTTAATATTCTTTCTTTGTTTAGTATATTTGATGTTTTGATAATATGTGATAGCAGGAATTTCTGTTCTGATCCAGTCTCTTTGGGGTTCTGTAGACTTCTATGTACATGGGCATCTCTCTTTTTAGGTTAGGGAAGTTTTCTTCTATCATTTTGTTGAAGATATTTACTGGCCATTTAAGTTGTAAATCTTCACTCTCATCTATGCCTATAATCCTTAGGTTTGGTCTTCTCATTGTGTCCTGGATTTCCTGGATGTTTTGGATTACAAGCTTTTTGCCTTTTGCATTTTCTTTGACTGTTGGGTCAATTACGCTTCTCTCTTAATAGAGGCAACTCTAGGACCTAGATGGCTTCATTAAAGAGCCAATCAATACAAAACAGTGCAATACAATACAATACAATGCAATGCAATACAATACAATACAGTAAATACAATACAAAGAGTATAAAATCTAAAAGTGGCCCCTAGAATTAGGGATGATTTGGAGGAGGGTTTTTAGGGTCTCCTCGGGTATAACATTATTGGTAATGTGCTACATCTTGATGTGGTCTATTTCTGGTTGAGTGGTAAGCACTACCTCCAGGGCTCATAATATATTTCCCCCTAGAAGATTGGTAGCTACTTGAGTTACCAGGGTGTATATCAGACGCCCTCCATCAGAGTCATACCACCTGTAGGCCTATTTGTTAATGAGTGTGTGAGAGGAAACCCCTATGCCTAGGAACTGGGGCCCAGGGATCAGTTGCCACTCATGTGGGATCTCATGTTGTCTTTAATTTGCCTTGACTGCTTCAATATCAATAAGGTGCTTAAATGACTCATGATCTGTCATCTGCAAATAATGATAGTTTGACTTCTTCCTTTCCAATTTGTATCCCTTTGACCTCTTTATGTTGTCGAATTGCCTGAGCTAGTACCTCAAGTACAATATTGAAAAGATAAGGAGAAAGGGGGCAGCCCTGACTAGTCCATGATTTTAGTGGGATTGCTTCAAGTTTCTCTCCATTTAGTTTGACGCTGGCTACCGGTTTGCTGTATATGGCTTTTACTATGTTTAGGTATGGGCCTTGAATTCCTATTCTTTCCAAGACTTTAAGCATGAAAGGATGCTGAATTTTATCAAATGCTTTTTCAGCATCCAATGAAATGACCATGTGGTTTTTTTCTTTGAGTTTGTTTATGTAGTGGATTGCATTGATGGATTTCCGTATATTGAACCAACCCTGCATCCCTGGGATAAAGCCTACTTGATCATGGTGGATGATCTTTTTGATGTGTTCTTGGATTCGGTTGGCAAGAATTTTATTGAGTATTTTTGCACCGATGTTCATAAGGGAGATTGGTCTGAAGTTTTCTTTCTTTGTTGGATCTTTGATAGTCTACCTAAGTGACCCAAAAAAACTCCACTAGAGAGCTCCTACAGCTGATAAACAACTTCAGCAAAGTGGCAGGTTATAAAATCAACTCAAGCAAATCAGTGGCCTTCCTATACTCAAAGGATAAGAGGGCTGAGAAAGAAATTAGGGAAATGACCCCCTTCACAATAGCCACAAACAGTATAAAGTACCTTGGGGTGACTCTTACCAAACATGTGAAAGATCTGTATGACAAGAACTTCAAGACTCTGAAGAAGGAAATGGAAGAAGGCCTCAAAAAATGGGAAAACCTCCCATGCTCATGGATCGGCAGGATCAATATAGTTAAAATGGCCATTTTGCCAAAAGCAATATAGATTCAATGCAATACCCATCAAAATCCCAACTCAATTCTTCACAGAGTTAGAAAGAGCAATTATCAAATTCATCTGGAATAACAAGAAACCCAGGATAGCTAAAACTATTCTCAACAACAAAAGAAATTCTGGAGGAATCAGTATCCCTGACCTCAAGCAATACTACAGAGCAAGAGTGATAAAAACTGCATGGTATTGGTACAGTGACAGGCAGGAGGATCAATGGAACAGGATTGAAGATCCAGAAATGAACCCACACACCTATGGCCACTTGATCCTCAACAAAGGGGCTGAAAACATCCAATGGAAAAAAGATAGCCTTTTCAACAAATGGTGCTGGTTCAACTGGAGGTCAGCATGCAGAAGAATGCGAATTGATCCATCCTTGTCTCCTTGTACTAAGCTCAAATCCAAATGGATCAAGGACCTCCACATAAAGCCAGACACTCTGAAGCTAATAGAAAAGAAATTGGGGAAGACCCTTGATGACATCGGTACAGGGAGAAAGTTTCTGAACAGAACACCAATAGCATATGCTCTAAGAGCAAGAATTGACAAATGGGACCTCATAAAATTACAAAGTTTCTGTAAGGCAAAGGACACCATCAAAAGGACAAATCGGCAACCAACAAATTGGGAAAAGATCTCCACCAATCCTACATCAGATAGAGGGCTAATATCCAATATATATAAAGAACTCAAGAAGTTAGACTCCAGAAAACCAAACAACCCTATTAAAAACGGGGTACAGAGTTAAACAAAGAATTCTCACCTGAAGAACTTCGGATGGCAGAGAAACACCTTAAAAAAATGCTCAACTTCATTAGTCATTAGGGAAATGCAAATCAAAACAACCCTGAGATTTCACCTTACACCAGTCAGAATGGCTAAGATTAAAAACTCAGGAGACAGCAGGTGTTGGAGAGGGTGTGGAGAAAGAGGAACACTCCTCCACTGCTGGTTGGGTTGCAAATTGGTACAACCACTCTGGAAATCAGTCTGGCGGTTCCTCCAAAAACTGGGCACCTCACTTCCAGAAGATCCTGCTATACCACTCCTGGGCATATACCCAAAATATTCCCCACCATGTAAAAAGGATACATGCTCTACTATGTTCATAGCAGCCCTATTTATAATTGCCAGAAGTTGGAAAGAACCCAGGTATCCCTCAACAGAAGAGTGGATGCAAAAAATGTGGCATATCTACACAATGGAGTACTATTCAGCCATTAGAAACAATGAATTCATGAAATTCTTAGGCAAATGGATGGAGCTGGAGAATATCATACTAAGTGAGGTAACCCAGACTCAAAAGATGAATCATGGTATGCACTCACTAATAAGTAGATATTAACCTAGAAAACTGGAATACCCAAAACATAATCCACACCTCAAATGAGGTTCAAGAAGAATGGAGGAGTGGCCCCTTGTTCTGAAAAGACTCAGTGAAGCAGTATAGAGCAAAATCAGAACAGGGAAATGTGAAGGGGTGGGTGGGAAAACAGGGGGAGGGAAGGGGACCGATGAGACTTTTGGGGAGTGGGGGGTCCAGAAAAGGGGAAATCATTTGAAATGTAAATAAATATATCAATAAAAAATGATGAAAAAAAAGAAAAGAAAAAGGAAATGCAAACCCCAAATACTAAAAAAAAAAGGCAGGAAATCGTCAAAAAATAAAATGACTCATGATCTATTGTGATGGTTAATTTTGGGTGGGAGCCTTCTGAGATGCTGGTCACCCATAGGGCTTCTATGGGAGTAGTTGTCCCTCTTACTGTCCTGGCTGAGCACTGCCCCATGTGAAGTTTAAAGGCTCCAGTGGCTTACCATCCTTATCATATACAGAGATACAATATCTTTCCCAATGGAAACTTTTCTTTCGCTGGATACGAATTTTCTTAGGGGGATCAGGATCTGTTATGAAGAGGAAGTTTTAGGGCACTCATTCCTCCAGTGTCCTGTCTCTCCATATTTCAAGTATATTCCTTCTGCTTTTACTGCTGCCAAAAATGCCTGAGCTGTGAATGTAATCTGATGTGATGCTGTTCCTATATATTGGGTTGCCACAATTCACCTATCCTGGTGCTTGTCTTTGAGATCTTGGCAGGCTAGTCTGGATTCAGAAGTCATGATTTCCCTTACAATAGTTTTAAGAAGGAAATCTCTGGCAGTGTGGTTAGGGATTTTTCTTTCTAGTCTTTATAGTTTTCTTTTCTTTCTTTCCTTTATAGTTCTGAGAATAAAATCAGAGAAGGATTCCCTGGGATTTTGGGGGAGAGAGAGAAGTGAGGAGGTGGGGTCCTGTTAATCTGAGAGTGCCTTGATCCTGTCCCACGTTTGGGTTGCACAGAGGCAGACCTATTCATAATATCCTGCTGTGTTCCAGTGGAAAATTCTTCCTCACCAAAGTGTTCACCAAAACCCCATGGGGTGTTCACTCACTCCTGATTTTGCCTGACATACTTGAGGACATTCCTACTCCACGAATATTGGGCCTGGCAGGAAGGAGCAGCAAACATCTCTCCAGTCTTGAGGACTATTTAGGTTGAATAGAAAGGGGTAGCAGTTTCCTTTTATATATTACATATACTTTTATATAGAAAATATTTTCCTCACAATATACTTTGATCATATTTTCTTCCTGTCACCAAACTCCTCCCATGCTCTTTTCATAGGACAGTTGCTTCCAGAATAATCAACAATGATTGGTCCAAATGAGGCAAATCACAAAGATGTTGATTTTAAGGTTAAATTGCTAGTAAAATGCCTATAGTATGTTCATCCAATCATAAAAGCCTGGTTTGTGCTGTTTATGAAGCATACTCAGGTGCCAATTCCTTGTATAATTTGATTCTTATGTACTATGCCTTTGTACCAAGTTTTCTTCTGTTTACATTGATCTTACATAAAATATAGCTTCAACTCTTTCATACTCTCTTCAACTACTTCTCATAATTCTCAGTAACCACAGAAATGAAGTCATAGACATTAAGGGTTTAAATTTGATGGAAGGATGTAAATAACTCTTTTTTTTTAATAAGCCACACCAATACACAGTACACAGAATACTATGCTATTTCCATGAACTACTACAATGTCAACTTCACCAACTATTGAATATTTCATAATATAATACAAAACAACACCACAAAACTTTGACATGTGTCCAATTCATCAAAAATTTTATGAATTTTATGCAACATAATTTACATCCTATTATTTCTAGAATATTATATTGTATATAATCATATATATTATGTAATATACTACACATCACATATGATTATACATAATATAATCATGTAATAATATTATATATATATATATGTGTGTGTGTGTACTGGCTGGTTTTGTGTGTCAACCTGACACAGACTGGAGTTATCACAGAGAAAGGAGCTTCAGTTGGGAAATGCCTCCATGAGATCCAGTTGTGGGGCATTTTCTCAATTAGTGATCAAGGTGGGAGGGCCCCTTGTGGGTGGTACCACCTTTGGGCTGGTAGTCTTGGATTCTATAAAAGAACAGGTTGAGCAAGCAAGGGGAAGCAAGCCAGTAAGAAACATCCCTCCATGGCCTCTGCATCAGCTCCTGTTTCCTGACCTGCTTGAGTTCCAGTCCTGACTTCCTTTCCTGATCAACAGCAGTGTGGATATATAAACTGAATAAATGCTTTACTCCCCAACTTGCTTCTTGGTCATGAAGTTTGTGTCATTGAAGAGAAACCCGAAGACAATATATGTATGTATGTATATATATGACATCATACAATATGAATCTTATATGCTTAAAATGAGACGATTAGACATCAAGCTTTACTAAGAACCTCCAAAAAAAAAAGCTCTGTAAATATTAAAAAAGCTTGACATATCTAACTTAATGAGTCGATTATCATAACTAAATTTCATAGCACTCAAGATTACAGTTATTTTACAGACATAAGACAAGTGCCCACAACCTTAAAAAGCAACACATGAGGGTAGAAAGATGGCTTGGCGGTTAATAGCACTAGATGCCTTTGAGTTAGCCCTGAGGTGGTTTGCCAGAACCCACACCAGACAACTCACAATTATCTGTAATGCCAGTTCCAAAAGATCCAATATACTCTCATGGACTCAAAGGGCACTTGGGCCCAACATGGTAAACATACAGTTCAAATACATATACTTGGACAAACGTGCAAAATGTAAAATAAATATTTTTAAAAGGATATAGAAGATAACAGTAGAAGAATTACTACAATGTATAAGCTACATTTTGAAATTTTATTGCTTTCTCAAATACACCTCTTATTTATTGGTTCAAAAATCAGTGCATACATATGATAGTGTAATAAATAACATTCCCAAAAGAAAACACATAAATACAGGCCCAAAAGTAGATATACATTTTGGACAAGGGATTAAAGTTGGAAGACAATTAAATAAAATCCTAGTAATTCTGGAATGTTCCATTCAGAATTAAAAACTACTGTAAAATAAACAAAGGAGATACTATTATATACTACATAGAAAAAATAGGTTATGCATAGTGGATGGTTAAGTCCATTTTGCTTGTGATATTAGTGAATTCAGTGCAGCAGCAGCTCTGCTTAAGAGAATGTGGTAATGCTTCCCATATGTTCATAATGATGACAAAAATGCATTCCTAGTGCTAGTCTTTTTATTTTTTGTCAAGTTCTGATAATAGTTTTGTTATGAACAACAAAAAGCTTCTTTCTTGGCAATGGGAGTAAAAAGAATGTTGGATGGTGGTGAGCTGCCATGAATAATTATACTTTCCACAGAGAGGCATCAAAGCTTCTGCTTTTCAGGTACCCTCCTCCACCATAACACAACAACAACAACAACAACTACCACCACCACCAGAACAATGGCAACTATTACTGTACTCCTGAGAAAAGAATTTTAAAATCTTGTATGTTGAAGTCTTCTATGGATGCAGAGGTCATCACATGGTTGCCTGACGGACCTGAGCCCTGATGACCTTTCAACCTGACCCTTGACCCTGTTCTCACAAGGTCAGGTGAATAGTAGTTGAGGTCATCCAAATGAGGCATTCTGATTCTAAATGTGTGTAAGGAAAGTAAAGAGCAGAAAGTTGAAAGCAGTAACATTTTGGGGTTAATCGGAGAACCAGCTTTGTAAAGCATCCTGAGGATTTAGTGTAAAATGTTGCAGATTATCCATACAGTCGTTTAAAGTCTGTGGTGCAGGCCAGTCAGGGCCCAGCAGTGGACTCTGCCATGGACCACAGCAGCGCTCCTGACCCGGCCCCTCCCCTCTCTAAGCCGGGGTGCTGAGTTGATGTCATCATCAGGCGCCAACTGTCATTTCCAGTGTGACCAATGACAGGCGTGCAGGCGGGCAGGCAGGCACTCAGGCGCACAGATACACACCCACCAGCACACAGGTGGGGCTGCCTCAGAGCCACCTGAGGCTTCCACTTGCTGCCCCACTGGGTCGCTTCCTCTCTTCAGAGGGACTCCAGGACAGGAGGGCCTTGCCCTCTGAGCCTGCTCTGGCTCTCTGAGCAGGTACAGGTACTGCTGAGACAGTGGTTGTGTTCGAGCGGCCACCATGGCTGAAGCGCCCTCACAGGTGCGACAGAACTATGACCGCTGCTGTGAGGAAGCCATCAACACTCATATCCTCCTGCTGCTCCATGCTTCCTATGTGTACCTGTCTATGGCCTTCTACTTTGACCGTGATGACGTGGCCCTGGGGAATTTCAAGCGTTTCTTCCTGAGCAAGTCACACGACTGCAAGGCCAGTGTGGAGAAGTTCGTGTTCCTGCAGAATAAGCGTGGTGGCCATGCTTGTCTGCCCAGCATCTCGAAACCAGACCGCAGCAATTGGCAGGGGGGCCTCCGGGCCATGGAATGCTCCTTCTGCATGGAGATGACCATCAACCAGAGTCTGCTCAACCTGCACGAGCTGGCCAAGGGAAAGGGTGATGCCCACCTCTGCTGCTTCCTGGAGCAAAATTTTCTGGACGAGCAGGTCCGTGTCCTCAAGAAGATGGGCGGCTACCTGACCAACCTGCACCAGATGGGGGCACTGGAGCACAGCTTGGCCGAGTACCTCTTTGACAAGCTCAGCCTGTCCTGAAGCTTCAACTGGACTGAACTGCAATGTCCCCACTGCCATGGGGACTTCACCTGGTCATGAGACCTGGTGTCAGTTCATGTTACTTTTGAAGCAAGTTCACCTGGTTCATGGTTCTGTTCCCAATAAATTTGTTTGTTTCGAAGCAAAATGAAAGTTTAGTGACTCTTCTTGCAAAACTCATTGTGAGCATGCTCCCTCCCCTCTCTCCCCCTTCCCCCCCCCTCTCTCTCCTTCCCTTCCCCCACCCCTGTCCCATCCTAGGACACTAGCCTTCCAGCAGTTAGAGCTGCCATCCAGCCTTTTGTTTCATGGGCTCAGTCTCTGCTGCTGCTGCTGCTGCTGCTGCAGGAAAAGCAGCTTTGGTCCAGCCCTTCTGTCTTGCAGAGTTCCCAAGCACACAGCTCTTTGCTGCCACTGCTGCTCTTGCCACTGCCATCTCTGCCCACCTGGGGGACAGCAAGGGCGGTGGGCAGGGGAAGGGCAGGGGAAGGGTGGGAAAGCAGCCAGCTAAGTGGCCCAGTGTCAGCCAGTGTGCTCTATTTGGCCAGTTGTGGCTCCTTGAGGTCTGTGGGTATGAGTCACCAGTGCTGGCCTGAGTGCATGCCTTGGGACATGTCTGTTACCTTGTGGTTCAGAGCCTGGATGCTTGGTAGTATTGTGGCTGTTGGTTAATTGGCAAGCTCTGCAGCTTAGCTCTTTATTCTGTCTAAGGTGTGTGTACGGTAGAAGCCCAAGGGCAGTGATTGAGAGTCATGTGCACTGAGAGTTCAGTGGTATGGAAACTCCTCACCATATGGATGGCCCAATGTGGGGGGCAAAATGGCAAGGGATGACCCTTCTGGGAGCAACATATATGGAAAGAAGTATACAGCAAGATGCAACTGTAACTCCAGGCCCTGGTAGTTTATCCTGTGGTATCCTATTGTCATCTGAGTTGTACAATGTGAGAGACAGATTAACCACTTGTGAGTATACGTTCATCCCCCTCTGTTTTTGAAATTACAAGGTAAAGTTACTTTTCCCCACAGTCATCAAAAGCACCCATGTGTCAACAACTCTTTTTAAATTGCAGACAGGGATAAGCTCATAGTACCAAGCAAACTTTCCAGATATGCACGCATCAAGTCCAGATACCATCTTTCCAACAATACATGTTTAAAGCCTCCATTGATCAGACACAGCTTCCCCAGGACAGTTATGCAAGCAGGATCTACTGCTCTCCAAAGCTATTGCGTGCTTCCTCAGTATATGTGTAGCTGTTTCTCTAGGGAAATGAGTATGTGCCCCACAATACCCAGGATTAATGGTAACATGGAGAATCAACAGAGGAAGAGGGAAGAGAAGGGGCTTCTGTGCTTCAAAAGAGGTTTGAGAAAACCGTGGAATCATCCACTGGCTTTTAGTTGTATGCTTCCACAGTCGATAAACCACCAAAGCCCCCTACTGCATACAACAACCCATTCAGCATAGCAGCTCCCAGTGTGCTTCTTCAGTCTGGCATTGTTTCCATGCTGGTCCAGTGGTCTTTCGCAGGGTCATAGCAATCTACTGTTCGAACTCTTAGTGAGCCATTGGAGCCACCAACATCAAAGACAAGTCATCCATGCAGAACATCCCTGCTCTGCACCTCCTGGACGGCAGTTCTGCCACCTAGTACCATCGTTGCTCTTTGAAGTTGTAGCATTCCTTGATCTGGATAGCCTTTGGAGCCTGGCCACCGACCACCACCATCAATTTGGGAAGGTTTTTGGTGTCCTCAGTCAGGTCGACATGCTCTTCATTAACGTGTATTGCTCTGTGGGCAGCAAGAGTTACTTCATGGCTTGTACGAGGTAATCTGTGCACGCACTGCTGTTCTTATCCAATGCTTCCTCTTCAACTCTCTGCACCAAGTATTCAGGAGCAAGCAGGGGTAACCACATATGCTCCATGAGCCTGGACATTAACTCCTGCCTTGTGTCTTTATCATGGTTTCCCCAGGCTATTACTGCTTCAAATAGCTTCTCCTCTGAGGAAATTGTGAGTTTCACACTTGAGACTAAGCTGCACACCTGCTCATTGCTGAGGCTGAGAAACCTCACTAAAGAAGACATCTGCAAAATGTTTTCCTGTGTATGGGAAGTCTGTGCATGTGTGCATATCAGCAAAAGTCCAGTTCCTAAGCAGTTGACAGGGTGAGGCTGGGATTGCATGTCTTTTTCACATCCTGTAATCCTATCCCACCGGCTGCTGGGAGAAGGACCTGTATGTTTTCTTCTCTGACCTGGATTTCTGCAGTGTAGATGTGATCGATTAGCATCCTCAGTGTCCAGCCATCTACCTCTTTTATTGGAACTATCTTTGCTCATCTCTCGCTCATCCCACCTGTAAACATTGCCTGGAAGTAAGGGCTGCGGGCCAACAGCACCACTCAGTGTGTAGAGATCTCCATGTCTCCTGCCACAATTGTGATATCACACAGCAGATTTTGACTTCTTCATTCTTTCATGACTTTAAAGGCTTTATTCAGGTGCCATGGGATCACCATCAGTGGGCTGTGCTTCTGAGGATTCTCATCTTTTGCATCGAGGGGCTTCTGATAATGACCCTGCTTTGTGCATGCGGGAGGCAGAGAGGCAGAGCTAGCATCCCCATTGTGGCTCCTCCTTGGCTTCAGAACTCTGCCCCTGCCAGCAACATACCAGCTGTGGACTTCTGCACTGTCTGCTCGCCCAGCCGCATTCCATCCACTCCGAGGGGGCGCAGTGCTCCACACCCAGTGCCAACACCTGAGAGAGCAGACCCGGTGGCCATGGCCCATCAACCCAGTGCATGCTTGTGCCTAGAGCAGCTCATGCACACCCTGTAGCATCGGGCAGTGGCAGCAGCACCTGAACAGGCATGTGGGGGAGCATGCTGCTTGGCCTGTTTTGTGTGTATTTTCATTCAATTTTAGAAGTTCTTTCATTTCTTTATTATGGTCTTGATCCAGATTTTATGAAGTAGAGATATTTTCAGTTTGCATGAGTTTGCAAGCTTTCTATAGTTTCTGTTGTTGTTGTTGTTGTTGACCCCCAGACTGTTCAGGTTCTGAAAGGAGTCAGGGGTTTGTTTCAATTTTAACATATCTTTTCAGACTTTGTTTTTATCTGAGCATATGGTCATTATTCAGTACAGTTCCATGAACTCCATCAAAGAAGTATATTCTTCTGTGCTTTGGCAAAATGCTTTGTACATATTTATTATGTCCATTTAATAGATAATACCTCTTTGCTCTAGAATTTTGAAGTTTATATTTTTTCTAGATGACATATCTACTGATAAGAATTGGCTATTGAAGTCTCCCAATCTCAGCGTTTGAGGGGCAGCATGAAATTTCGACTGTAGCCATGTTTCTTTACAATGTTGGATGCCCTTGTGTTTGGAGCAAAAATATTTAAAAATTCAAGGTAGTTTAGTGTTATTTTATTTGATGACTGTGTGGTGTCCTTTCCTGACTCTAATCATTATTTTTGGTTTGTAGCTTGTTTTGTTTTATATTAAAAGCTATATCTAAGCCATTTGTTTCTTAGTTCTACTTGCTTGGAATACATTTTTTCCAACATTTGCCCTGAGGTTGTCTTTGTTGTTTATTGAGGTAGGTTTCTTAGATGCAGCAGAAGGAGACATCTCATGTTCACAACTGTTTTATTGGTCTGTGATTTTTAATGAAGTGAGGCTATTGATATTCAGAGATATCAATGACTAATAATTGATTCCTCTTATGTTATTATTGTTGTTCTTACTGTTGGCAATTGTAGTATTGTTGCTACTGTTATTAGTGGTGCTGGTGGTGGTCATGGTGGTGGTAGTAGACAGTATTCCTCTGTGTGAGTGTGTGTGTATTTACATTTGATTTTCCTGGTCTGAGCTTTTTTGTTTCTTCTATTTCTATAGTTTTATTGAGCCTCCTCAGGTTGGAATTTACCTTCTGGTCCCTTCTGTAAGGCCAAATTAGTATATGATTATCGTTTTAATTTAGCTTTATTATGAAATATAGTATTTTCTCCATTAATTGAGATTGAATTTTTGGTAGCCTTTTTACTCTATCCAATCTACGTGACATGGCAATTAGAGATGTGTCTTGTACCTTTACATGCATGTTTAGGTTAGGAACTATTTTATCTGGTTGAAAAAAATGTCTGGGCCTTTAATCTGGACTGTTTGGGAATTTCAGATAATGTATCCCAATCACCCTTACTCCTCAGTCCTCCCAGGCTCATGCCCCCATCCTTGTGGCTTCCTCACCACACACACACACACACACACACACACACACAAAACAAAACAAAAAACAAAAAACAAAAAACAAAAAAACGAGACTAAGAAAATGAGCATATTCCAATCTCTACTATCAATATAGGCACTGAGATTGGTCAAATTCCTAGTGGCCTTGTCCTTAAAGAACTTGAGTCATTCCCTACCAAACCTCTGCAAGTAGCCATAAATGGTGGAGAACTACAGTTAAGCATCCTTATTAAAATCATAAAGAGTTCTCGTTGATGGCTTTTCGTCTTGGTTTTTACTAGTTTTTTGGAGGAGTGTTATCACTGCAACCTACTATGTGTCACTTTCTCAACTGAGAATTTACAGACATCAATAGCACTGTTAAAGAAGCTTCCTTATAGTCACACATAACATTGAACATGAATTTTGGCATGGTATCTGTCAACAACATGGAATATGAGCATCCATCTAACCTCTGGCATTGACAGATACCACAGATTTCAGTGTGGCAGTAGAGGACATGGATAATTAAATGGACCAATACAAGAGGCAGCATGGACCACAGATATCAACATGGCTTCAGTTGGCAGCACAGACCAGGCATATCTTCTCGGGCTTAGATGGTAAATCAACACACAGATATCAACATGGCCCCAGGCTGCTATAGGACCACAGACCCAGAAATGGCCTCTGAAACAACACAGTCCAGAGACAGCTACAGTGCTACAGGAGGCAACACAGACTATGGGCATCCACCTGTTTCAAGGCAGAATTGCAAGTTGCTACAGTTTGGATGACAAAACCCCTGACTACAGCAAGTCCATTTACTGAAACATAGACCGTGGGGGAAGCATAGACCATGGCCAGCCTCACAGCATTTGTTGAAAACAAGAACAAGGATATCATAGGAGGACCACAGACTCACACATAGCCCTCAGTGGCAGCAGACTATAGATATCAACATGGCCTCAAGTGGCAGTACAGATCCAAAAATTTATCACAGCCTCAGGCAGTAGCTCAGGCCCCAGACATCATCATGTTCATCCTTGGTCTACTGCATACATACACCTCTGCCCTTCAATTATTCCTACCACTCCACCTGGGTTTCTTTTCTTGCAGTGTCATTGGAAATAGCAGGGAAGTATACATATACTTTTGCCCACAGAGCTATACATGCAAATGCTTATCATTAAGCACTATTGGTCTAGCCCAAGGCCTCTGGTCTCTGAAGAACTATAAACACTTGACCATTGCCTAGAGTTCTTTGATCACAGTCATGCTTCATTCTTCCTTCTTTGGTGGCAATGATGTGCTCACAGATCTGGTTCTGCATCACTGTCTCCTACTTGAAGAATAGCAGCTTCTAGATGGAGTAGGTGCTGGGGTTCACCTACTCAAAGAAATGAATCTGAATCCTGATTGCTGTCAAGTGGTCAAACCAGCCATAGCAGCTGGGGGGATCTTGCAGTTCTTAAGTACATTGCTTATACCTTTTAATTTCCAATATTTTAGATATGGTCTTTTTATAGTGACCTAGATTTGATAGATATTTTATGTTAGGAACTTTATACATTTAACAATTTAAGAATCTGTATTATCACCATGAGTTGGTGGCACCTAGCTTTTATCCCAGCACTTGGAAGGCAGAGGAAAGCAGATGTGAGTTCAAGGTCAGCCTGACCTACAGAGCAAATTCTAGTATATCCAGGACTATACAGAGAAACACAGGATCAAAATCTATATTATTCAAAAAACAACATAAAAGAAACCAATGACCATGGTATATGACTATGAGCATTGAACATTTAAGGCACCTAAGTTTGTTTCCTTTTTAATATGTGGGCAAAACCAGATACCTTGATCACTTTCTAGGATATGGGTATTGAGTAACTTGTCCTTTTTTATTGTCACTGATTGGCAGTTTACTGTAAACACTGGCAATCCTTCCACAGCTAATCAGGTTTACTAAATACTTATGCAATCATTCTTCTATTACTTCTCAAATAGGGTCTAAGAAGACCTACTCTAATGTGAACTGTGAATATTAATAAGATATTGAAAGAATTAGATACACGAGTGATAATGACATGGAATAAAATAGTCTGATAGTAAGCCTATAGATGGTTTAATATCACATACTATTTAGATGGTACTTCTAATTTTAAAATTTTTCTTTGATTAAGACTGACCAACAAGACATTTTGTAAATCTTAATTTAACGCAATAATTTGCTAGCTTTCCACAGTGTATTTCATTTACTTATGTTAATATTTACAGCTTTATTTGTTCTTTGGATGCATATTCACGTGCATTGTGTGGCAGTCTGTATATCTAGCACACAGGTGCAGTATAAATGGAGACATGATGAGAATTTCAAAACCTTCTATAACTAATGTTAAAGCTGGTTGTTTGCCAACTGATGCATGTGACACATACTGAGCACAGATCCTCCGAGAGTGTAGCAGGGGCTCTGAACCAATAGGTCTTCTCTGCATCCCCTTCAAGTGGAATATTCCTCCATTTCTCATGGGATTGCAAACTGCACAACCACTCCAGAAATCAATCTGGCGCTTTCTTCAAAAACTGGAAATAGTTCTGCCTGAAGACACAACTCTACCCCTCCTGGGCATATACCCCAAAACTTCTCTACCATACTACAAGGACACGTGCTCCACTATGTTCATAGCAGCTTTATTCATAATAAACAGAAACAAGAAACAATCTTCATGTCCCACATCTGTAAACAAAGAATGGATAGAGAAAATGTGGTTCCTATACACAATGGAATTCTATCCTGCTATTCAAATTGAGGACATCATGAATTTTACAGCCAAATGTATGGAACTAGAAAGCAACACCCTGAGTGAGTTAACCCAGAATTAAAATGACATTCATGTTCATGATATGTACATACTAATAAGTGGATATTAGCCATAAAGTACAGGACACATACCCTACATATTCATAGACACAATGAAGCTAAAGAAGAAAGAAGGCCCAAGCAAGGATGTTTGAATATCACTTTAAAGATGGAATAAAATAGTCACAGAAGGCAGAAAGAGTGGGAGGGACATTGGTGGGAGAGACATTGGGCAGAAGAATGGGGATCAGGTTCAAGTGTGGGGAGAAAAATGAAAAAGGGCCAGAGTACTGTGAGGGTTACTGGAAATATGCATCTATGTGGAGTGGGGGACTAGGGTCTGGGGAGAATCTCTAGGAGTTGCCAGAGATCTGGGATGGTGGAGGCTCCCAAGAGTCAATACAGGTGACCGTAGCCAAGATGCCTCAGGGTGGGTACAAGGGAGGGTTCCTGAAGAGGAAACCTCTTATACTCAGGAAGAACCCCCATTAGAGGGATCAGGACACCAATCTGCCCACCAAACTTTCAGCTCAAAATGTGTCCAGTCAAAAGGAAATGCAGGGGCAAAGTTGAAGCATGGACTGAGGGAATGGCCAAGCAATAATCAACCCAACTTGAGAACCATCCCATGGACAAGAACCAATCTCTAACACTCTTAGAGATACTCTGTTATCATCGCAGACAGGAGTGTAGAACAACTGTCCTCTAAAAGTATCCATGCAGCAGCTAAATCAGACAGATGCAGATACCCACATCCTAACACTGGACAGAACTCAAGGACTGATATAGAATACTTGTAAAAGGATTGACACAGCCTTGAAGTTAATAGGAATTCCACAGGAAGAATATCAGTGTCCACTCACTCAGACTTCTGAGGTTCCTCAGAGAACGATCTATCAGCAAAAAGCATACAAAGGCTGGACCAAGACTCCTGGTACATGTGTAGCAGATGTGCATCTCAGTCTTCATGTGGGTCCCCCAGCAACTGCAGCAGGAGCTGTCCCTAAAGCTGTTTCTGTCTGTGGATTCCATTCCCTATCTGGGAGGCCTTGTCTAGTCTCAATTGGAGAGGCTATGCCTAAGCCTTCAGAGACTTGATGCACCATGGTGGGGGATACCCAGAGAGCCCAACCCTCTCAAAAGAGAAAAGGAGGAAAAGTAACAATCGGTGGAACAAGGGGACAGTGATCTCTATTTTCTAGTTCAAAATGACTTGGAAGTTATTAGACTCTAGGTGGAGCTCGTGACACTTCTTTGGAAATTTTTACTCCTTGAATTTAATTTTCATGGTTGCAACATATTTCAACATGAGTTTATGCAGCACATATTATTCGCCTGGAGGAAATGAGATGGATATATTCTCCCAACTCAACTCATATACAGTTTTTATCCTTGAATAATACCCAACATCCTAGATATATGTACACACAAAGGCTGTATACAAATACTCACACTACATATCCTAATACTCACACTTACATATCCTATACACACATAAATGAAAAGGAGTGCCATATTTAATATTTTTATCTCCTCCTAATTAGATTTCAAAATAAGTAATTTTATTCAAAAATTCACCTGTCAAAGAATTTTATTTACTAATTAGCAGTGAACAACAAGTGCACTAAACAGGGAAAGGAAAGGAATTTGAGGGAAAGTACTGAATTAAGGATCTTGGATACACAGGAAACGTGAATGGACAATTAGGAAAGAAACATGGATCCAACTTCACATATGTGAGTTTAACTTTATGGACAAATATGTGGCAGTTATTCTCAATCTTGTATCCTGTGTAATTTGGAATATAAATGAAAACATATGAAGTGATAATGAAGTCATTACGATTTATAGAATATACTGAAATGCATGATAGAATGGAAATGTGCAGAATGGTAGATTTCTCAAGCAGAAATCTCATCATAAGAACTCCATGTAAATAAAGACAGGGGACCAGATTTAATAATTATATAACTCAAAAGATTTTAGTTATCAGAAACTTTGTTTTCTCAAGTGCTTGGGGTTGCATTTTTTGTGAACACTGATATGTAATATAGGAAATATATATAGAGAGAAATTTTCCCCTTTTGGTTATGAACTATTTAGTGAATTCACTTTTAAGGCTTAATCTTGTGGAATACTTATATTTAATGAATCATTGCCATATTAAATATATTAACTTTGCCAGGAAATTTACTATGATTTGCCTTTAAATTTCATTTTTTATTTGAAACTATATATAAAAATAAAAAGACTATACAACTCTACAAATAGGGATATTTCAAAAAATGTCAGGCATAATTTATTGTCTTACCAGTGTTTGAAAATTGTTTCTTTTTTGTATTATTTTCAAGTTTTCATACAACATATTTGATCACATTTCTCCCAATGGAATATTATGATTGAATGATTGGTTTGATCTAAATCTACTGGAAGTTTAATAGTCAAGGAGTTTTATTATCTTTCAACTCACCAAATAAATATCATCATTGTGGACAGATATCTGTGAAATATTAAAAGGAAAGAAAATACTTATTCAACACTTTCAACATTAAAGGACTAAAAAGGTAAATCAAGAATTTTCATGACTTTCTCTTATTTCAGATCAATATTGTTTATAGTAGCAAAGTACATTGACTTACCACTTTTCAGGACATTTTTTATATTTTGAATGCGAATTCCATACTGATTAGTCAAAGTGACATAGAAATCCCATAATTCATTAGTGAGACTGGTCTCTTTTGCTTGTTTTACATAGAAAATTAGAGGAAATAATTATTAGAAATCTTAAAACTTCTCAAGTATGTATTACTCACTTACAGTTTTCCAGAAATGTAGAACTTAATGGTTTCTCAATTTACTTCCTTGATAATTTAGTTCCATAAATTTAAATCACATTCACATTCCTGACAACTCCTTGACTGTTCTTCTACTCAACATACAGGCACATGCAAACGCACACAGACACACATAAAATTTTCTTTTCTTTTAACCTATCTTGTGTGATTTCTTCTGCCCATATATTGATGGGTGTATAGCCTTTCACCATGGTCAGCACACCCGTCACATTTTTCGTTTCCTTTTAGAGTGTTATTGTAAAATACTTCAGTTAATCTCCTGTATGGTATTTCATACATGTAAAGATTTATCTTTTTCAGATTATTTGAGTAATGATATTATGCTTCAAAGAATTATGGATTAATCTAGGTCAGCATTCTGTGTATGCCAGAGTACTTCACAGTTGGTGGACTCATCAGATATGTAGTAAATGTTCATAATGAGAATTATAAATGTAGTTATTTTTCAAATAAGCATGATGGCATAATAAAGTACTTGGTTTAGGGTTTGGAGTGAGTAGATATGTCTTCCTTTTGCTCTAGTGATGGTGATACTGAACACTTTGGTCAATAAACACAATGATTGTCTCTTGGATTTCTCAATTAAGTGAAAAATACAAATTTACTTAAAAATCCTATATACCCCTAACTATCATTCTATACATATTTGAAGAAAGAATTATTGCCAGGTAATGCTGGCACTTAAAATCATGTTAAATATTTTTATATATAAAACAAAAGAAAGAATATATCTTAACCACCTAAAATTAAGATATCATACTTACAGAATGCTACACTTAAAATTCCAATGTTGTCATTTTCGAATATAAATTTTGCATTCATGATAACAGTAGTATTTGATACAAAATTTAAGATGAAAAAGATACCTGAAATAATAAAGAAATATTTATTCTCAATTAGATTATGGGACTGAATTCCATCTGTTACTTTGACTTGGCTGTATGTGTCTGTACATGTGAAAAGTGGGAATTTCCCAAGCAAAAAATATATAAACAAAATATTTTAAACTTTTATTGAAATTTCTGATTTTATTGTCAATGAAAGTCAATTCTGTTGTGCAAAAAAAGAATATATTCATGAGAAGTAAATAAAAAATTAAGACATTTAATCCAGCATTTTAGTTCAATGGAAGTTTGGTGATAAAAATGATTGGTGTTATTTTATATGAGATAATAAATAGGTATGTGGATCACACAATTCTATGTTAAATGTTCATTTTATGTCACAATCAAAAATATACAAACACCTATGACAGCAAATGATTTTATTAAATACATTATCCTACAAAAGGTTTATATTTCTCACATTTCTTGTAAACGAGCTGTGCCAATATATTATTTTAACTTTCTACATATGCTTTTTATAGAAATATTTAAGAAAATATAATGCTGAAGTTTCTTAATAGTCCTACTAAATATGTAAGGATTTTTTTTGTACTCTCATCAACTTTTAGGCTTACCCCCAACACAGTTTTTTTCTAGTTTTTATAAAACACTCACTAAATTGTCAGACTGGCATGAAACCCAAACACTTATTTCCTATCGTGTCCTCAGGCAAAATATTTTATTCATTTTTATTAATAAAAAAAGTTAATATTATCCTGCATTAGAAAACTCCCAAGTTACAGCAAAATTACCAAAAATTTCCTGAAATCCACAGAACTAAATAAAACTATTAAAACCTGGAGTACAGAGTTAAACAAAAAATTCTCAACTGAGGAAAATCCAATGGACTAGAATTACCTAAAGAAATGTTCGATACTGTTAGTCATCGGGAAAATGCAATTCAAAAACAAAACCCTGAGATTCCACCTCACATCAGACAGAATGGCAAAGAACAAAAACTCAGGGGACAGCCGATGCTGGCGAGGATGTGGAGAAAGAGGAACACTTCTCCACTGCTGGTGGGATTGCAAGCTGGTACAACCACTCTGGAAATCAGTTTGGCAGTTCCTCAGAAAATTTTAAATAGTACTAACTGAGGACCAAGCTATACCATACCTGGGCATATACCCAGAAGATGCTCCAACATGTAATAAGGACACATGCTCCACTAAGTTCATAGAGGCCTTATTTAAAATAGCAAGAAGCTGGAAAGAACCAGATGTCCCTCCACAGATGAATGGATATAGGCAATGTGGTATATATACATAGTGGAGTACTACTCAGCTATCATAAACATTGAATTCATGAAATTCAAGGGCAAATGGATGGAACTAAAAAATATCATTTTAAATGAGGTAACCTAATCACAAAAGAACACTCATGGCATATACTCACTGATTAGTGAATATTAGCCCCAAATATCAAAATAACCACAATACAACTCACAGATCATATGAAGCTCAAGAAGAAAAAAATACCAAAATTTGGATGCTTCATTCCTACTTAGAAGTGGGAACAAAACAATCAAGGGAGGTAGAGAGAGGGAGGGACTTGTATTAGTCAGGGTACCTATTCCTGCACAAACATCATGACAAAGAAGCAAATTGGGGAGAAAAGGGTTTATTGAGCTTACACTTCCACTTCCACGGTGCAGTTCATCAATAAAGGAAGTCAGGACTAGAACTCAAGCAGGTCAGGAAGCAGGAGCTGATGCAGAGGCCATGGAGGAATGTTCCTTGCTGGCTTGCTTCCCCTGGCTTGCTCAGCCTGCTCTCTTATAGAACCTAAGAGCACCAGCCCAGAGATGGTACCACCCCCACAAGGGGACCTCTCCCATTGATCACTAATTGAGAAAATGCCCCACAGCCAGATCCCATGGAGGCACTTCCCCAACTTAAACTCCTTTCTCTGTGAGAACTCCAGCCTGTGTCAAGTTGACACACAAAACCAACCAGTACAATTGACCCCTTGTCAACTTGACACACAAACACATCACTATTAAGCTTCAACCCTTACTTTCCTATTCATCCCCAAGATTTAAATTACTTTTAAAGTCCCACAGTCTTTACATATTAAAAGTTCAATCACTTTAAAATGTCCAATATCTTTAAAATGCAAAGTCTTTTAAAAATTCAAAGTCTTTTAACTGTGGGCCCCACTAAAATACTTTCTTCCTTCAAGAGGGAAACATATCAGGGCACAGTCACAACCAAAAGCAAAACTCAACCTCCAATGATTTAATGTCTGGGATCCAACTTACAATCTTCCGGGCTCCTCCAAGGGCTTGGGTCACTTCTTCAGCTCTGCCCTTTGTAGCACACAGCTTGTCTTCTAGGCTCCAGCTGCCTGTACTCCACTGCTGCTGCTGTTCTTGGTGGTCATCTCATGGCACTGGCATCTCCAAAACACTGCTGACTTCTACTGTAATTAGGCTTCACCAATAGCCTCTCATAGGCTGTCTTCATGGTGACAAGCCTCTGCTCCTATGCATGACCCATTCAAGTCCTGGGCCATCAATTGCAACTGAGGCTGCACCTTCACCAGTGGCATTCCGTGGCCTCTCACTGTGCCAAGAATCTCGGCTGCTCTTCATGACCCCTTCATGCCTTCAAAACCAGTACCATCTGGGTGACTCTTACACAATACCAAGTCCAGCCACAGCACAAAATACAAATGAATGGAGCTAGAGAATATCATACTAAGTGAGGTAACCCAGACTCAAAAGGTGAATCATGGTATGCACTCACTAATAAGTGGATATTAACCTAGAAAACTGGAATACCCAAAACATAATCCACACATCAAATGAGGTACAAGAAGAAAGGAGGAGTGGCCCCTGGTTCTGGAAAGACTCAGTGAAACAGTATTCAGCAAAACCAGAACGGGGAAGTGGGAAGGGGTGGGTGGGAGGACAGGGGAAGAGAAGGGGGCTTGCGGGACTTTCGGGGAGTGGGGGGGCTAGAAAAGGGGAAATCATTTGAAATGTAAATAAATTATATCGAATAATAAAAAAAATATACAAATGTGGCTATCTCTGGAACACACTCTCTGTGCTCTCAGAAAACACTTCCCAGAAGATTTCACCTCAGTGATGCTGTTCTCTTCTTAATCACCGCTAATTTCTTAGCTCCAGCTAACCAACATCAATAGTCCCAGTAACACAAAGGTTTGCTTTAGTAGTTCTGGTATCTTGTTACTCACAGCTGATTCTTCAGTCCCAGCTAACCAAAACCACAAAATCTTCACAATCAGAACATGGCCCCTTTTAAGAATCTTTAATCTTCCCTCTGAAATTTCACAAGCCAGGCCTCCATCTTCTGCACTGTTCTTAACATTGTCTTCCAAGCTCCTACAGAACATTACACACAGCTCTTAATATCCTAATGGCTTTTCTAGCTCAAAGTTCCAAAGTCCTTCCACAGTCCTCCCCCAAATATGGTCAGGTTGTCACATGAATACCCCACTATGCTGGTACCAATTTGTCTTAGTCAGGATTTCTATTCCTGCACAAATATCGTGACCAAGACGCAAGTTGGGGAGGAAAGGGTTTTTTGAGCTTACACTTCCACATTGCTGTTCATCACAAAAGGAAGTCAGGACTGGAACTCAAGCAGGTCAGGAAACAGGAGCTGATGCAGAGGCCATGGAAAGATGCTTCTTACTGACTTGCTCCCCTGACTTGATCAGCCTGCTCTCTTATAGAACCCAAGAATACCAGCCCAGAAATTGTACCACCCACAAGGGGACCTCCCTCCTTGATCACTAATTGAGAAAATGCCTTACAACCGGATCCCATGGAGGCACTTCCCCAACTGAAACTCCTTTCTCTGTGATAACTCCAGCCTGTGTCAAGTTGACACACAAAACCATCCAGTACAGGACTTGAGAGGGAGAGAGGACAAGGAGGGGCAAGAGGGAATCAGGATCATATATGGGAGGAGAAGGGGGAGGGAAGTACAGAGGGTCAGAAAATTGAACAGAGTTGTGTAGCACTGGGGGATGTGGAAATAGGGATAGCCACCAGAAAGTCCCAGATGCCAAGAAATCAAGAGGCTCCCAGGACACAACAGAGATGACATTAGCTAAAATACCCAACAAAGGGAAGACAGAACCTATAGAGAACATATCCAGAGGTTGTGCATAACCCCCAGTTAAGGCATGGGATCACCCACCCAAAAATCTCAAAAATATTAAACCAGACTTGTTCATGTCTAAAGGAAATACAGGGACAAAAAGTGGAGCAGAGACTGAAGGAAAGGTTGTCTAGAGACTGCCCTACCTAGGGATCCATCTCACATGCAGACACCAAACCCAGATACTTTTGTGGATGTCAAGAAGTGCTTGCGGACAGGAGACTGATAAGGCTGTCTCCTGAGAGACTCTGTGAAATCCTGACAAATACAGATGCAGATACTTGCAGCCAAACATCAGAATGAGCACACGGATTACAATGGAGGCATTAGGACTGAAGGAGCTGAAGGGGTTTGCAACCAATAGGAAGAATGACAATATCAATCAAACAGATCACCCAGAGCTCCCAGGGAATAAAACACCAAGCAAACAGTACATATGGTAGAGACCCATGGCTCCAGCTGCATGTAGTAGAAGATGGACTTATCAGACATCATTAGGAGGGGAGGGCCTTGGTCCTGTGAAGGCTCAATGCTCAATGCTACTTCAGTGAAGCAGGAGTGGGTTGGTGAGGAGCACACTCATAGAAACAGGGGGGATGGAGGATGGGATAAAGGGTTTGCAGAGGGGAAACGACAAACGGGGATAACCTTTGAAATGTAAATAAATATAATAACTAATAAAATAAAAAATAAAAAATAATAACAGTTTTCAATATTTTGCCAAGAGTTGAAAAAGGTATTCTAGAAACACCTTATCCACTAAAGATGGAGAGAACATATAAATTAACATTCCCACTCTGTTCATGGCTTTTGTGAGAATTTTAGATGATGAGCAAAATGATATAGAAAGATCATTAGTTAATGGATTGAATATATATATATATATATATATATATATATATATATATATATATATATATATATATATATTTGTGTGTGTGTGTGTGTGTGTGTGTGTGTGCATGAGTGCATGATCTTTGAACTGTAGAATTACACAAATCAGGAACAATCTAGCCAGTCAGAAACTATTAACTATTTAATAAAGACAACTTGATGCATGTGTTGTTATATAATTACAGACTTGTTTGGCAAAGCGGGTGAACAAATCATAGAGTGAATTCAAATTCTGTTCCTAGAACGATTTTAATATATTGGTTGTTCTGTCCTAAACGTATATAGCTCCAAATATAATAATTACTAATTCTCTAAAATCTTGTTTAGTGATTTAGAGAGAAGATTCAATTGTTACAGTATTATGGTCTGATATGGACCCAGTATTTTTATCCACAGTTATACGGTATTATTTTTTACCTCTACTTTAATCCCTAATTGGAATTCCATGCTAGAATTTCAAGTGCATACTTCAAATTTAGGGTTAATAATGGTTTAGTATTCGAAAAACATCTAACACCTGGCAGTGGTAGTGCATGCCTTTAATCCCAGCTCTTGGAAGGTAGAGTCATGCAGATTTCTGAGTTTGAGGACAACCTGGTCTACAAGAGTGAGTTCTAGGACAGCCAGGGCTACACAGAGAAACCCTGTCTCAAAAAAAAATCTAACATGTTGCATTTATAATTTTAATATTATATATATATTCATATATGCATAAAACAACAATAAATTTAAAAATATCCATGCCTTTAGTTGAGAGCCACTACAGGAGACTAATCATGTTTTCAGGAGGAAAGAGGGAAGGATGTAATATAATTATATTATACTCTCAATAATAAATGATAATAAATTTACAAAATTATAAGAAACAGTCACATAAAATATTTTGACTTGCATTTATAATTTCAGTGACATATGAATCCAAACAAGAACATCTAACAAAACAACACACAGAACGATTTCATACCTCAAGTTATTGATTATTTATATTTCCATATCACAATTTCAGAGGCAATACTCACCAAAGATTTTACTTTTTCACTTATAATCTACTAGAGTTGATTTGAGGAGAAACTAATGTCTTTCACCATTGTCAGTTCCAATGCAGTTATTCAGTTTCATCTAGTAAATATCAGTATTGGAAACTTGACTTCTATCTACTGACTGCTTGGAGTACAACCACAAACAAGAATGACTTGCTTTGATGTATTTATGAATTTTTTATTTAGAAAACTTACATTAAAATAGTAAGAGTATAGATGACATGTTATGAGGCTGTAATGCAGAACTTATAAGGTGGATCAATGAAGATTAGAGTTCAAGAGAATACTCCTCTACCTGCTGGACATGAGTTCACTTTGCAGGATATTAAACTGGAAGTTATGAATGATTTAACAATTACATCTAACATAGAGTCACTGGAAAATTCTTGGATTCTGACAGCTCAATAACAAAGCTATATCTAGATGTTTATGAAGACTGGACTATGTGATTTTCCATGTTCCTACCCTGGTATCTGAGAGAAATTCTTTGCACTTAACTGCATTTCCTGATTGACATGTTTGACATGCCACTATAACATGATGATATAAATAAGATATGATTATCAAGAATCTATCATAAACTTATTTTCATATAATATCAATGAAATTTGGGCTGAATACATTTACCTTACCTTATGTAAAAGTGATGAGCATTTCATTGTAATTATTATAATAGAGGATGTGATGTACATGTACTCTTAGTGGCCCATTCTCTTCTATTAACTTTAAATTATCAGCTGCTAAGTAGAGGGTGCGGAATTCTCCTGAAAACTGAACAAATAAGGAACTTAAAACATCAGTAAAATACTGTTCTTTCCTTTTTGGTGCCAGTGAAAACAGTTTAGCAGATGATCTTATATAATATCATGATCAGAGATTGCTTTTTAAACAAAGGTATTTCTAATTGTTAAATGCTGCAGTCCAAAAATAAAACAATGTTGAGCTTCCATGCAGAGCCGTGTTATCTCAGTAGGAGAAAACAGCAATGTACAGATTGGAAAAAGATCTTCACTAGACCTACATCTGATAGAGAGCTAATATACAAACTATATAAAGAATTCAGGAAGGTAGACTCAAAAACACCAAATAACCCAAATGGGGTACAGGGATAACTAGAAAACTATCAACAGAGGAATCTCAAATGCCTTAGAAGAACTTGAAGAAATCTTCAGCATTCTTAGTCATCAGGGAAATACAAAAGGACCCTGAGATTCCACCTTACACCAATCAGAATGGCTAAGCTCAAAACCTCAAGCAATAGGGGTAAGGATGTGAACAAAGAGGAACACGCTTTCATTGATGTTCGGATTACAAACTGGTACAATCACTCTAGAAATAATTCTGGCAGCTCCTCAGAAAATTGGAAATAGTTCTACCTGAAGGCCTCTCCTGGGAATATACCCAAAAGATGAACTACCTACTACAGGAACGTACACAACAATGTTTATAGCAGCCTAATTTGTAATAAGCTGAAAACAACCCAGATGCCTCTCAATGGAAGGATGGGTACAGAAAATGTAGTTCATTTACACAATGGATTACTACTCAACTATTAAAAATGAGGATATCATGAATTTTGCAGGCAAGTGGATGGAACTAGACATTATTATCCTGACTGAGGTAACCCAGACAGAAAATGACACGCCTGGTATGTACTCACTGAGTGGCGCGGAGCTTAGAATACCGTGGATACAACTGACAGATCATAAGTAATGCAACAAGCATAAAGGCCCAAGTGAGGATGCTTTGATCTTATTTAGAAGGGGTAACACAATAATCATGGAGATTATATGGGACATGAAAGGGGAGGGGGAAAGGAGGACATATCAGGTATGGAAGAAGACAGGAGAGAAGCCCAGAGGTCAAGGAGAAAGAATGGAAATATGCAGCAGGAGGGGGTGGGGGTGATCTCTAGAATGTCCTGGAGACCTGGACATGTGAGAGGCTCCCAGGACTCAATGGGGATGACATTAGCAGAAATGCCCAACAGTGAGGAGATGGAACCTCCAACAGATGGCCTCCAGTTGAGGAGAAGGCCACCTACCCATCTTCAAAATTTTTAACGCAGAATTGTTCCTGTCTAAGGAAATGCAGAGACAAGGATGGAGCAGAGAATGAAAGAAAGGCTACCCAGGTACCAGCCCAACTTGAGATCCATCCCATGTGCAGTCAACAAATCCTGACACTATTATGGATACCATATTGTTCTTTCACACAGGAGCCTAGCATGGCTGTCCCCCGAGAGCCTCTATCAGCAACTAACTGAATCAAATGCAGATACTCACAGCCAACCATTGGATTGAGGTCAGGGACCCCTATGGAAATGTTAATGGAAAGATCTAAGCAGCTTAGGGGGATTGCAACCCCATGGGGAGAAGAACTGTTTCAACTAACCCAGGCCCCTCAGAGCTCCCAGACACTAAGACACAAACTCAGGACCATACATGGGCTGTTCTGTGGCCCTGAACACATGTGTTGCAGCGGACTGACTTGTCTAGCCTCAGTGGGATAGGATGTGCTTAATCCTTTAAAAACAAGGTGAACTGGAGAAGGGTATGCTGGTGAGGTTGATGTTGGTGTGGGGGAGCAGAGCATCCTTTCTGAAGTAAAGGGGAATGGAGGTGAGGTGAAGTATAAGGAGAGGGGGGACTTGAAAAAGGGGAAGTTTAGGAAGGCACATAAAATAATTTAACAAAAACATGAATGAATGAATGAATGAATGAATGAATGAATGAATAGATAAATAGATAAATAACAAAAATGATAAAACCCAGACATTTTGCAGAAATTGGGATATATAAGTAAAAACACTTTTCAACAGGCATGTAAAATATGCAAGCCCTTAGGTTCTATAAGATTTGGATTATTAACTAAAAGTCAGGGCCTAGCATGAGTTACTTCATTGTGAGTACTTTATCAACAAGTTTTTAGTAGCCCTCAGAAAATTCATGTTTTTCCTTCCTTCCTGATTGTTAAGTGTAACTTTATAATAAGGTCCTATTTCTGAACAAACCAAAAACTTTAAATGTAGGGCATAGAAAAATCATTCTTGAAGTGATTGGGAATTATTCTTTCCTCTGGGTAACTTTCATAATGTAGTAAGATGCTTCAGAGGGAGCACTGCACAAGGGAAGCAATCCTTTTATGTCCTACTGGATCTTGCCAATCACAATATTGATCATCCACCCAAGAAGACCCTCTGGTGCATTAGTGTAAAACCTGTTTAAGGGAGATAAACATAGTCCTCATGCTTTAATTTGAGTTGGTCTGGTCCACAAAAATTAATTAGAGCCTGGAATTGTAAATCTGGTCAAAACCCATACTGATAGATAGCATGTGCCCTAGGAAAGGACCCACTATGGTTTTCTAAATTTCTGTGCTTTTCAAACTGCCTTTTCTATATTTATACTTATATCCCCAGGTAAATTCTGATCTCCACTTTGTCCAGGGATACTTTCTCTTGCAGTGAATTGTGGTAAATATATAGGATCCTAACTCCACAATATTCTGAGGATAAGCTATTGAGCATGCTTATAGGAACACACCAGAACAGAAGTATATGGAACATCTAGGAAGACATTATGAAAAGACTACAATTGTCAGAGCACACAGATGGGATAATTTGAAGTAAAATGAAGTATGAATATCATTTTGGTAATGTACATATAAAAACAAAGAAGCCCAGGTTACCTTAATGAAACTTTTATGAGGTCATGGCAGGTTATACTTTCAGGATACAAATGCCAATAAATCTCAAGACAAATCCACAGCTGTAACGTTACTGGTAATTGATAGCTTTGGCTAAAGCAGTAATCAATATCCTTCTTGGCCTGCCATTTCTAGTTTTCTCATATTCCAGGGTATTACTGCTCTCTAATACATGCCTAGGCAGGGTCAACTGGTTTTATTTAATTCTTAAAAGGGGAAAGAGTATGAAGACTTAAATAAGGAAGGAGATATGTTCGTAGATGAGCACCAGTGGATTAAGAATGAATAAGTGGCCAGGCATAATGGTGCATGCCTGTAATCCCAGCACTTTGGAGACAGAGGCAGGCAGATTTCTGACTTCAAGGTCAGCCTGGTCTACAGAGTGAGTTCCAGGACAGCCAGGGCTACACAGAGAAACTCTGTCTCAAAAAAACAAAAACAAAAAAAGAATGAATACGTGGAGGATACCCTTAAAGTTCTCAAATAATGAATGCATACAGTGACTTAAAGTTAAAACTAAAAGGCAATGGTTTATACCATCTGAAGAAAAACCAAAGTAACTCAATATTGGGAATCATTTACTCCTGTTGTTTTGTCATGTACATCATTAATGAGATAGTTTTCCTTTACCTTACTATATTTTATTTTATTTGTTTGGCTGTTATCTCTTTGAAGCCTGTTCTTCTCTAATGAGAAGCAGAAAAAGAGTGGATTTGGAGAGGTGGGGAGGTTTGGAAGAACTGAGAGGAATAAAGAGACCTGAAACTATAATTAGTATATGCTGTATGAAAAAAGAACCTACATTCAATAATTGAACAAGTATTTCTGCAGATGTTCTTTACTATTTAAAGATTTGATATAAAAATTTTAAAAATATATTAAAATTGATTTTCCTGATATTATGTATGGCTGAACAACTCCACAGTTAAAATTATTGTATTTTCTCATAAGAAAATTTACAGAAGCAAATTATGACCAAGAGAACTGTAAATTCATAGACAAAATACAGATTGCAACAAGAAAGATAAAAATGTGAAATTACTCAAGGAAATTAATGTCTTAATTGAAGCTAAATTAAGTTGAAAGAAAGAAACTTTTATCTTGGTAACATACATAGCTCACTTACTATTTCACATATATCTCTCCCAATGTTTTAGGTGGTTCCTATTTTAGTTATGGCACTGCTAGATCTGAGAGCTTCTCATTCAAATAGTTATAAACATCATGAGATGGGAAGAAGGAATGAAATTTTTGATAAATGTGTTATATAAGAATCAATGGGGCACAATTCTTGAGTTATTTTTTATTGATTTTCATGTAGGATTTAGGAAGAGGCATTTAAATAATTGAAAACTTAGTTTCTACTTCTATTTAACCAAAATTTTATATGACATAAAGTTTTACACTACACCATTTACTTTTCCTAAGCTCAATATTTATTTATTAAAATATCTAAATCATGAGGATGGACTTTGTTTGGTATGAATAGACATAGACTTATACGTTACAAACCTTGATTATTATAAATATTTACATGGCATATGTCATAAGCACAACCATTATCTAATGTATATTTATTGCTGAAAATTTAATCCCAAATTCATTTCAGAATGCTCCTTACATCTTTTTTTTTTTTTTTTTTTTTTTTTTTTTTTTTTTTTTTTTTTTGCTCCTTACGTCTTAATGAACTAGTATCACATTTACTGTAAAGCCCAGCCTATTGCACCTTCTCTGGCAAAATCCTCTATTGTCTAATATTTCCAAATATCTGTGTTCTGGCTGACAATTGTATTGGACAAAATTCTACCTATGATGAAATATCTAGGAATATTAATACTTACATTGTTTCATTGTCAAAGCAAAGAAACATGATTATATAACCAATGAACTGCAAAAGGATGGTCATTGACCTTACACAGTAAGCAAGAACAATAAACAAGAACAATCAAGTTGGTAGTTGTTCTATAACTTTAGCCATAGAGTTACCTTTTATGGATTTATAAGAGTATATAACTAAACTATTCAAGTCTATGAATATGTTAAAATCTCTTTAATTATCCAGATTCCAAGCAGACAATAAAATTATAAACTGCACTTTTAGATACCAAATATGATTCCTACATAAGGCATTTATACACATACCAATTAAAATGCATTTGTCTTATAACACTTTTTCATGTTTTAATAATCAGTGGTTAGATTTTCAGCCAATCCAACATGGCAGATTACTATAGACAGAAAGGAAAAAGGAATTCATATTTATTTTTTAATTCTTTTCCAGTTTTTATTTGATATATCCTATATTTAAAGTTCAATTGTTGTCCCATTTACGGGTCACCCCCCAAATCCCCTAACACATCCCTCCTCCCCTTGCTCACCAATTCACCCACTCCTGATTCCCTGTCCTGGCATTCCCTGATACTGGTGCCTCTAGCCTTTTCAGAACCAAGCGCCTCTTATCCTTTTGATGTTCAATAAATCTATCGTCTGCTATATATGCAGCTGGAGCCATGGGTCTCTCCGTGTGTACTCTTTTGTTGGTGCTTTATTTCCTGGAAACTCTTGGGGTACTTGGTCATTCATATTTTTGTTCCTCCTATGAGGCTGCAAATCCCTTCAGCTCCTTGGGTCCTTTCTCAATTCCTCCATTGGGGATCCTGTCCTCAGTTCAATGGTTGCCTGAGAGTGCCCCTCTGTATTTGTCATGCACTGGCAGAGCCTCCCAGGTGGCAGCTATATCAGGCTATTGTCAGCAAGCAATTGTTGGCATCCACAATAGTGTCTGGGTTTGGTGTCTGTATATGGGATGGATCCCTAGGTGGGGCAGTCTCTGGATGGTCTGTCCCTCAGTCTCTGCATCACACTTTGTCTCTCTATCTCCTCCCGTGGGTATTTTGTTCCCCCTTCTAAGAAGGAGCAGAGTATCCATACTTTGTTCTTCCTTCTTCTTGAGCTTCATTTGGTCTGTGAATTGTGTCTTGGGTATTCCAAACTTCAAGGCTAATAACCACTTATCAGTGAGTGCATACCATGTGTGTATTTTGTGACTGGGTTACCTCACTCGGGAAGATATTTTCTAGTTCGATCCATTTGTCTAAAATTCATATTTATTTGAGTAGTCCTTTACATAATTACCAGCTACATTTAAAAGACATAAAAATATATTCTATCAATGAGTTTTACATATATAACAGTATGGATAAAAAAGCATATATTTGTTCTACATTATTAAATTTTCAAGCATAGTTAAACCCAGAATACTATAAACCTCTTTTTTCTTAAAGATAATAATTACTCTGACTATAAGAATTGAAAATACAGACTGATTGATAATGATGTTTTGTACCATGATTTCAAATAGTGTAAGCAGAATTAAATCATGAAAAGTGTAATTTAACAAATATAAAATATGGACATAAATATCAGACAACATATAATATATTAATATGGAAAAATAGATTAATCAGATTAAAAAATTTAATGAAAATATGAGTGTTTTACTTTTTCCCGTAATTGATGCGAATTACAAATGTATATAGATGTATATATATAGATGTATATATATATATATATATATCAATATACCATAATGATATATATATATATATATATATATATATATATATATATATATGCCAATCACAATTTAAAAGGATTAAAGTTAAGCACCTCAAAGTAATGTAGACTATGCCATGTCAAAACAAAAAAAGCTAATTTCTGTCTCTTCACTCATTATTAAACCCGCATGAAAAACTTCACATACACATAAACAATCGTGAATATCTACACATACATATGTGAACACAATTGTACAAAATTTGTATGCCAATATGGAATATTATGCTTATCAAATAGGCTTATAGGACAGGGACCCATATACAAATACCCTATCAGACCATACCTTTCTTTCTACTTTAAAATAAGGAACATCTTCAGCACCAACAATGCTGATGACAACAATTAACAGCAGAATCTTCATTTTGGTACTTCTTGGTTTCCACCTTCTTGAAAAATTCTCAGTATTTCAGTTGTTGGATAGGATGTAAATTAAAACACATTTTATGCATTTCCTTTATTGGATCAAATGCATTATCAAGTGTGGTTCATTCTAGAAGCTGTATTGTCTTGTGTCAATGCACCCTATTTGGCAGTCATTCCAGTACATTAGCTTGATGTGGATTGTTGACAGAAGGATGAGGAAACACATTATATAATGTAGAAAGACATTGATGATACAGTCCTCTAGGGTCCTAATGTAATGGAGAATGAGGCATGATTTTCAATAGCTAATTTAAGCTATGTGGATCATAAGAAATTCTTAGGCTGTAAGCAATAAGCTCAGAAGTGACTCAGCTATTTGGCCTAATACTAAACCAAATATTCTCATGAAGGTAAATTCTACAGTGGTAGAGATGATTGTCTAGAGAAGGATATTTAAATATGTAGACCTTTTTACTATGTGTACAATGAAGATCACAGATGTATATATAGGCCTTCTAAGAGTATCACAGATCCATATTATTGGCCTTCTTATTCTCATTTACTAGTCACCACCTCAGATCCCATCACCTCCTATATAATCCTTCTTGTCACAAAATTCTCATGTTGTTGACCACAAGGCAATGTAAGATTTATATTTTCATCATTTAATCTTATATTCATGGTCTTTACATGTATTGCTACACATTTAAGTCTTAGCTCCTCCTGCGTTTAGGGAAGGGTATGTTGAAACCTTTGTGCATGCATAGTCACATATCTGTCCTGTACACAGACTCTTGATCCTTGTGTGCATGCCTGATAGTATGCCAATTGCTGACCATCATAATTTTTAAAGAATTTTTTAGGCATCCAGGTTAGGACTGTGGTGCTGTACTTAAAATTGTTTTAGTGATTAATGATATTAGGGTTAAGTAAAGATGAAGATGGCTTCAAAACTGACCTTAAATATTTCAGAATCCTATGAACTAGAAGTGTTTAAATCACAGTTATATTTTCTGATATTCATATACTTATATTTGTTTAAGAGAATATCAAACATATGCATTTCCCAAAAATATCAACATCTTTTTCTTTATTTCAGTTTGAAAAAGAAACATTTCAAGAATTAAGATGACTCTCTAAAGGTTTAGAATGCGCTGTTGGTTATTCACTATAGAAATTGCAGTTCAAACAGTGCCACAGTGAAGTTCATACATATAGTTAATAGTACATGACAATGAATACAATATTGTCTTCTTTTCTATAATCATGTTTTTCTCTGTTACCCAATGCTAGGGGTTCATCTTCTACATGCATCCACACACAGAAAAAAGGAAAACAGATTAATTTTAGCCTACTTATATACAGAAATGAATAAAACTCCACAAAAATGATTGGTGATGTATCTTTTAATGTTCAATGTTGTACCATTTACTGCATTAATACTCAATTTATTAGAGTTTAATTTCACATGGAAAAATCTGAATTGATTATGATCTTCCTTAGGTTAGTTTTCATGTCTCTGAAGAAATGCACTGATTGTAATTAAAGGAGAAGGGACAACTCAAAAATTGTCCTGATTTCGATAGAGGACTGCTGACTGTACAAGGACCAAGAGGGCCTGAACAGTATAAGACAGCAAGATTATTAAATAATTTATTACTAGAGTTCATAGATCTAAATTTTGATCTCTTTGATTTAACAATACTATAATCTCAGAAATTAAATGAACAGAATAATAAATCTAAGTATGAGACAGACGGAGACAGAGAGCCAGGCAGTAAGCAGACTTCCTCCATAAAACTAAACTTCCCTGGGATGAGCTAATGTCCTTTGAAAGATCAAGGAGGCCTTGGTTTCCTCTCTCTCTCTCTCTCTCTCTCTCTCTCTCACTCTCTCTCTCTCTCTCTCTCTCTCTCTCTGTGTGTGTGTGTGTGTGTGTGTGTGTGCATCCAAAATTTCTCATTCATTAATTTCATACTAATTTGGAAATTCTAATTTTGAATTGCTTTTCCTAATAATGGATCTGGAAGTTTAAATCTAATAAAGCCTCTCTTCCTGGGTTAATTTTGATCCGAAAAGGTTTCACAGCAACAGAAGAAATATGGAAGGCAATGTAACCCAAAGACAAGAAGGGGGAAATACCATGAAGTATCGTATAAAAATCCTCCATTCCTGTCTTTTACAAATGCTTATTTATCTGGGAGTAGCTATGTACAAAGGCCAATGAAGCAGAAAAGGGCTGAGAGAGGGGAAATAAATTTTCCTGAGTGAGTAGTGAGTTTGTAGCATAGCATGAATGACCTGAAGACAGGGCACTGTTACAGGTGGATTATAGGAGGCTAACAGAGAATGGAGGGGAGGAGTGCGTGACAGGGTTCAATGACAACGATATGGTTTACATGTCCCAATGAAACACAAGTTGGTGACCTGTTTATTATAGCTTTCGAATGCAAGAATTAAAATTTCCATATTGGTATGAAATTAATGGCCAAGGAAATTTTTGTGTATCTCATTCCACTGTGCATGCATGTCTGTGTGTGTGTGTGTGTGTGTGTGTGTGTGTGTGTGTGTGTATCTTCATTCTTCAGAGGCAAAGGAGCAACATTCTGCTAATGCAGAATGAAGTATAAATAGGAGTTACTTTAAAAGGAAAGAAGACTGCTGGATAGAATTCTAGTATATATAAGTGTGCGACATTTGGTAAAGGAAAAAAAATGTACCCACAAAATATCAACAAAATAGTTATATGCACAAGACTTACATTTTTAAAAATTAATTTATTTGTTTTTTACACTACATATTTTATTCCCTTCATCCATCCTCCGAATGTTCCATATCCCATACCTCCTTCCCACTCTCCTGTCTCCATGTGGATGTCCCCACTCCCCCACCCCACCTGACCTAAAAAATCCCTGGGGCTTCCAGTCTCTTGAGGGTTAGGTGCATCATCTCTAAATGAACACATACATGGCAGTCCTCTATTGTATGTGTGTTGGGGATGTCATATCATCTGGTGTGTGCTGCTTGTTTGGTGGTCTAGTGTTTGCGAGATCTCGGGGGTGCAGGTTAATTGAGACTGCTGGTTCTACAGGATTACCCTATTGCAACTATTTTTATCCTTTTGTATGCTTTCTTATCAGTGTGGTCAATTTTTATTTCTCTTTTTAAAAGAATCATTTATCAAGGGTTACACTTTAGATTACTCCAGAGGGAAACATATTCAACTACATGATGATTTTAGAAATCTAAAGAAGCTAAAAATATTCATTACTGAAAATGCAAACTACATGAAGCAGTAGGCAATCCAGATGGTGAAAACTTTATGAAAACTGTAGGAGCATAGTTCTCTGTGATAGAGACAAAATTTGGGGGATTAATATTTGTTCCATCTGTTCTTGTTTATGTTTGGTTCAGTCTTCCCACATGGATCTGTATGTGGAAATAGATGCTTTGCTGATTAAGTTGTTTTGTCTTTGATGCTAGAGAAAGTGGTGCTAGTGGTTCAAAGTTATTCATATTGTCATGTAAATTAAGTTATTTGAGGGACAAAGCACTAATGTTACTACAAGAAGAAAAATCTGGAAAAGGCACAAAATCCATCATTCGAAAGTCAACATAATACATAATCATATTATGGTTATAGCCTTACTAGAATCATATACTTTGTCTGTAAAAGAAAACTATTATTTATACTTACTCAAATTTACATTTTTTCTGAATAAATCCCATAGAAAAGACAATAAAATACTTCAAATAGGCTTATTTATGTTTTATTTTCTATGTTGGAAAGTTGTTTCCTAATTTTTTTAGTATTACTCTTTTAGTATTACTTTTTATAGGATACATTTTGATTATGATTCTCTCAGTGGAATATTTTTAATTAATATTTTGATTTCACCTAAAATACTCCTGAATTACAAAAGGCAAAGTATTTTAATAACTTAAAAATCACCAAACCAATATCATCATTGAGGATAGGTGTCTATTAAATATTGGATATGCAAAGGAAATAGAAATTTATTTACTTGATATTTCGTTATTGATTTATTTATCTTTCATCTATTACACCCTGACTACAGTTTCCCTTCCTTACTCTCCTCCCAGTCCATCCCCAACAACCGCCCGTCTCAGATATATCTACTCATCCTCCATTCTCAGGCCTCCCAAGGATGTGTATCACACAGGGCATAAAATGTTTCAATAAAATAGCGTCATATCAAGGTTGGAAAGGCAACTCAGTAGGAAAAATGTGTTCTAAAAGCAGGCAGCATTGTCAGAGACAGCCCCTACTCCCAATTTTAAGAGTCCCACTGGGACACCAAACAACATAACCATGACATATGTCTATTAAATATTGGATATGCAAAGGAAATAGAAATTTATTTACTTGATATTTCGTTATTGATTTATTTATCTTTCATCTATTACACCCTGACTACAGTTTCCCTTCCTTACTCTCCTCCCAGTCCATCCCCAACAACCGCCCGTCTCAGATATATCTACTCATCCTCCATTCTCAGGCCTCCCAAGGATGTGTATCACACAGGGCATAAAATGTTTCAATAAAATAGCGTCATATCAAGGTTGGAAAGGCAACTCAGTAGGAAAAACGTGTTCTAAAAGCAGGCAGCATTGTCAGAGACAGCCCCTACTCCCATTTTTAAGAGTCCCACTGGGACACCAAACAACATAACCATGACATATGTGTAGAGAACCTAGGCCAGACCTATACAGGCTCTCTGATTGCTGGTTCTGTGATGCACAGTTTTCTGTGGTCTGTGCCCTTGTGGTGTCCCTGGCCCCTATCTCTCCTAAAGTCCTTCTTTCCCTTGTCTGCAGGATTTCTCAAGATCTCCCTACTTTATTTTTTGGCTGAGGATCTCTGCATCTGCTACTATGAGTTTTTCAATGAATCCTCTCTGAAGTTGATTATGCTGAGCTACAATCCACATATAGCAGAACATCTCTAGGAATCCTGTATTTCCTTTCATTGGTTGTTTGTTTGTCAGTTTGTTTTGGTGGGTTGTGCAATCCCTTTGTTCTTTCCTACTTCTTTGGGCAATCTTGCCTCTGGTTCCTGGAACTCCAGGAAGTTTCAGTCATGGTCTACCTCTAGTGGCATGTGTCTCCAGTTGAATTAGTCATTGGTTGGTCACTCCTACAAGTTCTATACCACTATACTTTTAAGTGTTTGTAAACAGAAAAATGCAATCAACATTGTTCGTAGTTGATTTCTCAATTCCAATGAATTTTTATACAATAGCAAAGCACAGTAATTTACACTTTTTTGAGGGTACCTTGAAAGTGGTCAGTGGCAGTTTTCTGCAGAGTGTTCTTTTTATTCTTTACTCTTTATTCATTCATGATACATCCTGATTGCAGCCCTCTCCCTTCTACCCTTTCAGTCCCACCCTCACAAATCCACCATGCCAATCAAAGGCCATCATGTAACACCAGGAATAAGCACATCCTTTCCCACTGAGGTTCAACCAAGCAGGCCAATTAAGGAAAGGGCACCAATGGCAGGCAACAGAATATTTTGCTTATTAGCCTTCACTCAGATGTGGGGTTAGTGAAGATCTTTTCCTAATCTATAGGCTGCTGTTCTGTATTGATACTGTCCTTTGACTCAGAGAAGCTTTGAGTTTCACAGGGTTCCATTCATCAATTGTTGATCTTAGAGCCTGAGTCATTGGTGTTCTGTTCATGAAATTATCTCCTATACCAAAGAGTTCATGGCTATTTGTCACTTTCTCTTGAGGTCTAATGCATCCAGTTTCATGGTGAGGCCCTTGACCCACTTCAACTTGAGTTGTGTGCAGGGTGATAAATTATGGGCCTATTTGCACTCTTCTCCATGCAGACATCCAGTTGATTTCTAAATCTTGGTCCAAAACTTCTATTCCTCAAAGGGGTTATGGCTTCCACAATGAAGCTTACTGTAAAAAGTAATAATCCACCAAAAGTTTCATAGGTATCAAGGTGATAAGATTTCAACCAGGTCCAACCCTGAGAGGTGACATAGAGCAGAGTAGAAACAAATAATCAAAATATACAAGGGACTGTATGCAATGATTGAATTTAATCATAGAAGAAGTAAATAAACACCAGAGTGAAAATACTAAAGGAGACAGGAAAGGCTTGAAGTAATGACCTCAGAAAAAATTGGAAATATATTTGAAATATGATAGTAAAGAAAAAGTATTCAATTCTTATGGTTATAATTCTACCAAGATATTGCAGTGAAACATGGCTAGGAAGAAGCAAATAAAGTAAGAACACTACTTTTCCATTTTGGTGCTAAAATTAGCTTAAATAAACAATTATATTAAAATAAACACAATACAATATTGAAGATAGTATATATAGGTTAATAACAGTGAAATCTAAGTGATAGATAGAGCAAAACTGAAGTAATTCTCAGTAATAAATCTCATTAGAGGACTCTAAGGCTGACAAATATTTTTATGATTTTAGGATATTTACAGAATTTTCTTAATTAATAGTGTTTCCTTTTTCAAGACTTAAGTTTGATTTTTGTGTGCATTCTGATGTCCCAGACAGATACAAATAACATGTGCATTTGCATCCCACATAGGAATAATGAACTTTATTTAAAACTATGGAAGATTTGAAAAATACCATTTAGAAAATTCAAAAGAAATTTAGAATACTACTCATATTTTCCTTATTTCTTCACTAAATTCATTCATCTCTGCCTGTAAATAAACAACTCATTAGACTAGATCAACTTTACTCATTTCTACATGAGTCACGTGTATTAAATGATGTAATTGCATATTCCATATTTTATGTGGGAATATTTGGTTATTAAATCACTCAGTTGCCTTAAAACCTATTCCACTATCATATGAAAAGTGATAACAAATGTTTCATTTACTCAATTGATGTCTTCATAGAGAACACATGTCTGAGAAACATAAGAAATATAAATAAACATGTTATATATGTTCATTGGTAGTAAGATATAGGTATAAGAATATTTTTCTATATTCATTTATGTGTGTATACATGTATGTGTTAGCATGTGTTTATATATACATAAATGTAGAGGTCTTCAGAAGTAGAGGACATGGTCTCTCTTTGTACAGTGGTAGTAGACACTATTCAATTATATGGATAAGGGAACACATTCTAGGACCTATACAAGAACAATATGAGCTCTTAACCACTGAACCACTTGCGTACTCCAGAACTAAGAATTTTATTATTGTCTTCTGTACTGGAGGTGAAAATCAAGAATCAAAGTAATTTAATTTTCCTTGAAGTTCATGATAATTTTTCTATAGTAGAAGGTGAATTGTGTCATTACTAGATCTGGTGCCATCTTGGATGTTTGCAACTGGCCTGTCTAACCTCATAGTCAGCATCTAGTATGCCTCCTGCTTGTGTTTAGTAAGGTAGGATCGTATAGCTCCAGTTCATGCAGAAAACTTATGAAAAAATATCTGTTAGAATTGTGCAAAAATACAAATGTTTGAGTTCAACAGACTTAGCTGTCCAGTTGTAAACTCCGTAATCTCTATCCACACTCCAACTTCTAGTAGATATTCAATAAAGGAAACACATTCAGCCATTAGCTTCAAAGACTATACATAGCCTGTATTATATTTCATCCCCTAATTCCTAAGCAGAAAATACCTATATATTAAAGACAATGATGTCAGCCACCATCACATGTATAGGTGTTAATACTCTAAGCCAATAAAGCATAAGTAGATGACTGTTTCATACTGTGGACATTGTTCCAATCCTATCAGTCCATATAATTTATTTATGGGGTAGATACACTCCATCCTTCTCTTCATTTTACATCAAATTAATTGAAAAATGATATCAACTCCTATCTTAGCACATTGACTCTCTCATCTTTGCTTATGAACAACCAAATGGTATATTAAATATTCACTTTATAAAAATGTGTCAGTCATCATCTGAGGCATGTTCCCTCTATGTGAGTTCATATGTACTTTGTTCATGTACACTTAAAGAGGTTTGTTTCTCTGCTGTCACAAACCATCTTTCTTGCTAATGAACCTGATATATTCCTTTCCACAGTGGAAGTCAACCTTTGAAAATGTCAGGGAGTGCCTCTTTTGGAATGAACATGACTTGAGAGAATGTATCAAGTCTTTTCCCTGTTTCTGCAACCTTGTACAGGCATTTAAGGCTGCCAAGTGACATAATGTTAAGGTTTCTCCATCATATTCAGCTTGTACATCTATCTTAGCAAAATGACCCTCACCAAGCAGCTGATCTTTATAAGTATTGCCACCTCTGACTTTATTTTGTCATGCTATCTCCTCTGACTCTTCTCTCCACCATGAAAACAATTGTAAATGTGGCTCAGGTTCTAATATTGCTTCCTCCACATTCTAGTGTTAGAGGATTCTTGTATTTTTAATAGCACAAGAAGTTGGGATTTGTTTTACAAACAGCAAATGTATTATGAAATTAGTGACACCTTAAATTTTCTCAATCATATCCACGAATTGCCATTCAAATTCCTGATAACCCTGCGGATGATTATCATCTGCTGGTCTTTGTTATACAGTAACTGGATAGACTAAAGTTTGTTTTCTAACACCTTTTGTTTGTCTTTCTCAAATTTTATCTTCTGTCTCAACCTGAGTATTTTTCCTAATACTTCAAGTTCCTGTCTTAAGGTCTGTGCCCATGGACCTTTTGTTGTTCATCCTGTTCCGTAAGTTCCTCTATTCTCTTTTCAAGGTTCTGCTTCCACAGTTTAATTTTTCTTTACATTGTAATTTTGATACTCTGATGTCTATTATACTTTGATTCATTAATTTTAAAAGATTGTAAAAGCCTTGTTTCCAATCTTCATTATTTTCTCTCTGCTACTCTGTCTATGAGATGCCGCATCTTTTGTTCTTTTTCATCTATGAAATTCTGCATTTGTTCTAGTATCTTTTCTAGCTCCTGTCTCCAATCTTCATTTTCATCTCTCTGTCACTTATGACATAGAGTTCTAGTGCTTCCACTAGCCTGTGTTGCAAAGTCTTAAATTTCCATCTGTGGTGTCATGCTGTTCTATAAATTCTTATACCTTCTGTTCTAGATCCTGCTTCCATAATTTTAATTTCTCTTTTAATTTATGTCATAATTTTGATATTGTAGCATCTACCTTATTTTGATTTACTAACATTAGTAAATTATCCTCTGCACTCTGCTCCAAAGTTTATCGTTATTTCTTTGCTGTTCAGTCTGATCTATGAAATTCTTCATTTTTGTTCTAGCATCTTTTCCAGCTCCTATCTCCAACCTTCATTTCCTCTCTCTGACGCTTATCACAACCTATGAAATACTGCAATCCCTTTCTAAGGCTCATAAATTTTTATCTAGGGACTTGTCTTTTGAGAAGACATAGTAAACCAAGGTATTTAACATTGTAATAATGAGAGCTGGCAAAGTGTCAATTTCCTTTCAATCCAACCCCGTCAATGCATTCAGAATATCATAAGAACACACACACACACACACACACACACACACACACACACACGAATTTATAATTCTTATCACCTGGTCCGAAACTTCTTGTACCTTTGTCTCCCTCTGGTGTCCGATTCAGGACACTGCAGTCCTCTCCAATTCTTTTATTCAAAGCTAGGAGCTAACTGTAGAAAGACTAGGGCTTCTGAGCCTTCTTTGTCTTTGTTTGGGTTGCAGCTGGCAGTGTGTATGCAGATCTCAGACAGCCTGCAGGACAAGCAGTTGATAGATCCTGTCTGACTGTCCTGTCTCCTGTTTAGACGTGGGGGACACAAGAAAGTGAGGACAGAAAAGTTCACTAGGGCAGAGATGGCTATATCAGGCTTTGGAAAGTTAGCTGCTGTTTTGTTTTGTTTTGTTGTTAGTTTGTTTGTTTCAGCTGTGAAGACTGCTTCAAATGCAGTTTTTCCCCAGTGTCCTTGGTCATTCTACAGGCTCAAGGAACCCCAACCGTGTTGTTGGTGCTGCCTAAGTCCCAGCTCATGCTCAGGCACTGCCTCTGAGATTTGCTTGGGGCTTGGGGAGGGAGCTTGTAAGTTAGCTCTGTATACCCATTTGACCTGCTTCTTGTGTAATTTCCACAGTGCTTCAGCTCTAGAGCGAAGCCCTGGTTATTTATATTGGGGAGCTGAACGTTTTTCTCAGGTTAGTTGGGTTCCATGTCCAATATATGGTGGTGCACCAAATTGTTACTGGAATTCCCAATCCCAATAAGCCCATATAAAACACACAATCCAGTTATAATTATAAACTAGAAGCCAAGATTGGGCAGATCTAACATTATACTCAAGAGTAGTTTTTTTTTTCCTCCAGGGATATAAACTTGAATAAAAACTAAATTTTTATTTGTAAACAGTTATCAGTTGTGTTAGGGATAGGGGTTTGATCATTTCTCTTTTACCTTGCAGGACCTAACGTATAGCAAACTCATTTATGTAGTCTCTGTGCACACTGCCTCAGTCTCTATGAGTTCAAATATGTGTTACTTCTGTTCATTTAGAAGCCTTGATTCCTCAGGGGTGCTCCATCACTTACTGCTATTAAGGTTTCGGTACCTCTTCTTCAGCAGGGTTCTATGAGCACTGAAGAGGGTGGATTTAATGGAGACAAAGAGTCCCTTGCTGACAAGAGTGTCTATGGTCTTGCACTCACACACTATGCATATTGTCTGCTTTTGATCTATATTTGTTCCCATCTGCTGCAGAAGGAAGCTGCTATGATGATGTCTGAACAAGCAGAATGTCATTGGGACTTAGACTTAATGGTTTTTAAAAGAGTATATGGAATTACAGGTTTTTGCAACAAAAAAAGAATGTGTGCTTGCTTATCAAGGACAAATCCCTCATCTTCCAAAGTCCCCCTTCGAACCTAATTTCTTCACATTTACGTATATTGTATATACATATGTATAGAGGTATTCATTTTGGCACATGTGATGAGTTATGATAATTTAATTCCATATCATAGTACTCAGAAAAATAATACTGAATTAGAAAGTCTTTTCATGACCTTCTGGTCTCAGCCAGTGCTCTGAGCAGACCTTTGGCACTAGTTCTGCACCCAATCCCACAACACCCAGAGGAAGCTGGACTCCCATGTCCTCTAACACACCCAAGATCATAACTGAGGAAGCCACAACATCTGCCCCAACACCAAGAGTTACTGGGTCCCCTGGGGAGCCAGGAACACAGAAACATTGGGCTCTAGCTCTGCACTAAGTCCCACAACATGCAGAGGAAGCTTGAATCCCAGGTGCTCTAACTCACTCAGCATCATAGGATTATAGGACCACAGGATCTCTGGTGCTTGGACACACCAGGATCTCACCTTCCCACAGGCAGTGTCTTAATCAGGGTTTCTATTCCTGCACAAACATCATGACCAAGAAGCAAGTTGGAGAGGAAAGGGTTTATTCAGCTTACATTCTGCACTGCTGTTCATCACAAAAGGAAGTCAGGACTGGAACTCAAGCAGGTTAGGAAGCAGGAGCTGATGCAGAGGCCATGGAGGGATGTTATTTACTGGCTTGCGTGCCCTGGCTTGCTCAGCCTGCTCTCTTATAGAACCCAAGACAACCCGCCCAGAGATGGTATCACCCACAAGGGGACCTCCCCACTTGATCACTAATTGAGGAAATGCCCCACAGCTGGATCTCATGGAGGCACTTCCCCAACTGAAGCTCCTTTCTCTGTGATACTAATTGAGGAAATGCCCCACAGCTGGATCTCATGGAGGCACTTCCCCAACTGAAGCTCCTTTCTCTGTGATAACTCCAGCCTGTGTCAAGTTGACACACAAAACTAGCCAGTACACCAGCTTGACTCCAAGGAGCTCTTACATACAAGATCTCAGGATCACAGAGACAGCTGGACTCAGGAGTTTTGACACAATCAAGATAACAGGAGGGACAGGCTCCAGTCAGACAGTGAGTGCAGGTAGCACAAGATATAAACAGATGGTGAGAGACAAGCACAAAACATAAACAAGAAAAACCAAAGTCACTTGGCATTATCAGAACCCAGATCTCCCACCATAGAAAGACCTGGATACCCCATCACAACAGAATAGATAAATTCAGATATAAAATCCCATCTCATAATGATGATAGAGGATTTTAAGAAGGACATAAATAATTCCCTTAAAGAAATACAAGAGAACACAGTCAAACAAACAGTTAGAAACCCTTAAAGAGGAACACAAAATTCCCTTAAAGAATTGCATGAAAACACAACCAAACAGTTGAAGAAATTGAACAAAACCTTCCCCAGGATCTTAAAATTGAAGTAGAAGTGATAGAGAAATGACAAACATAAACAACCCTGGAGACAGAAAACCTAGTAAAGAGATTAGGTGTCATAAATGAAAGCATAAAAACAAAATACAAGAGATAGAAGAGAGAATCTCTGGTGCAGAAGATACCATAGAAAAGGTTGACACAACAGTAAAACAAAATGCAAAATGCAAAAGTTCCTAACCCAAGACATCCAGAAAATCCAGGACACAATGAGAAGACCAAACCTAAGGATAATAAGTATAGAAGAGAAAGAAGAAGATTCTCAAATTAAAGGGCCAGTAAATATCTCCAACAAAATTATAAATGAAAACCTCCTTAACCTAAAGAAAGAACTCCAAATAGACTGGACCAGTAAAGAAATTCCTCCTGTCACATAATAATGAAAACACCAAATGCACAAAACAAAGAAAGAATATTAAAAGCAGTAAGGGAAAAAGTCAAGTAACAAAAAGGCAGGCCTATCAGAATTACATCAGAATTCTCACCAGAGACTGTGAAAGCTCCTGAGCAGATGTCATACAGACCTTAAAAGAACACAAATGCCATCCCAAGCTACTATACCCAGCAAAGCTCTCAATTGTCATACATGGAGAAACCAAGATATTCCATGACAAAAACAAATTTACACAATATCTTTCCACAAATCCACCCCTACAAAGAATAAGAGATGAAAAACTCCAACACACAGAGGGAGACTACACCCTAGCAAAAGCAAGAACGTAATCTTCTTTCAACAAACCCCAAAGAAGATAGCCACACATACATAATTACACCTCTAATAACAAAATTAATGGACACAACAATTACATTTCCTTAATATCTGTTAACATCAATGGACTGAATTCCAGAATAAAAGGACATAGACTAAGAGAATGGATAAGTAAACAGAACCCAGAATCTTGTTGCATACAGGAAACTCACTTCAGGTACAAAGACAGACACTACCTCAGAGAAAAATGGTGGAAAAACAATTTTCCAAGCAAATGGTCCTAAGAAACAAGCTGGAGTAGCCATTCTAATATAGAATAAAATCAAATTTCAACCAAAACTTATCAAAAAGAATGAGGAAGGGAAATCATCCTTCATAATCATAAAAGGAAAACTCAACCAAGATAAGCTGTCAATTCAGAACATCTATGCTCCAAATGAAAGGGCACCCACACTCATACAAGAAACTTTAATAAAGTTCAAAACACAACTTGCACAACAGACAACAATAGTGTTAGACTTCACAGCCTACTCTCAGTAATGGACAGATCATGGAAACATAAAGTAAACAGAGACACAATGAAACTAATGGGACCAGATGGTTATAGTGCAGAATTTTATCACAACTTCAGAAAAGAACTAACACTGATACTCTTCAAACTATTCCACAAAATAGAAACAGAAGGCGGGGGTGACACACACCTTTAATGCCAGCACTTGGAGGCAGAGGCTCATAGCTCTGTGTGCCTCCAAAAAGAGAATGGAGAGAGCTTACACTAACACCTTGACAGTGCACTTGAAGCCTCTAAAACAAAAGGAAGCAAATATCCTCAAGAGGAGTAGATGGTAGGAAATAATTAAACTTAGAGCCAAAATCAACCAAGAGTTATACAAAGAATCAACAAAACAAGGAGCTGATTCTTTGAAAAAATCAACAAGATAGATAAACCCTTAACCAGACTAACCAGGGGGCACAGAGATAATATCCAAATTAATAAAATCAGAAATGAAAAGGGAGACATAACAGTGGAAATAGTGGAAATTCAAAGAATCATCAGCTCCTACTACAAGAGTTTATACTCAACAAAGTTTGAAAACCTGGATGAAATGAACAACTTTCTAGATACATACCAGGTGCCAATGTTAAAACAAGATCAGATAAATCATCTAAATAGTCCCATAAGCCATGAGGAAATAGAAGCAGCCATTAATAGTCTGCCTTCAAAAAAAAAAAAAAAAAAAAAGCCCAGGACTAGATGGGTTTATCAGGGAATTCTATTAGAGCTTCAAAGAAGAGTTAATACCGATACTCTTCAAACTTTTCCATGAAATAGAAACTCAAGTAACACTACCCAACTCATTCTATGAAGCCACAATCACACTTATACCTAAACCAAACAAAGACCAAACAAGGAAGGAGAACTTCAGACCAAACTCCCTCATGAACATTAATGCAAAAATACTGAACAAAATCCTGGTCAACTGAATCCAAGAATGCATCAGAATTATAATTCACCACAATCAGGTAGGCTTCATCCCAGGGATGCAGAGATGGTTCAACACATGGAAATCCAGCAATATAATTCACTACATAAACAAACTAAAGGAAAAAAAAAACACATGGTCATTTCATTGGATGCTGAAAAGGCATTTGACAAAATTCAGCATCCCTTCATGATAAAAGTCTTGGAGAGATCGGGAATCCAAGGCCCAAACCTAAACATAGTGAAAGCAATATACTGCAAACCAGTAGCCAACATCAAACAAAATGGAGAGAAACTTGAGGCAATCCCACTAAAATTGGGGGCCAGACAAGGCTGCCCACTCTGTCCCTATTAATTCAATATAGTACTTGAAGTCCTAGCCAGAGCAATCAGGCAGCAAAAAGAGGTCAAAGGAATATAAATTGGAAAGGAAGAAGTCAAACTATCACTATTTGCAGATGATATGATAGTATACTTAAGCGACCCCAAGACTTACACCAAAGAACTCCTAAAGCTGATAAACAACTTTAGTAAAGTGGCTGGATATAAAATTAACTCAAGCAAATTCGTAGCCTTCCTCTACTCAAAGGATAAACAAGATGAGAAAGAAATTATGGAAATGACACCCTTCACAATAGTCACAAATAATATTTCATACCTAGGTGTGACCCTGACAAAGCAAGTGAAGGGTCTATATGATAAGAACTTTAAGCCTCTGAAGAAAGAAATCGAAGAAAGTCTCAGAAGATGGAAGATCTCCCATGTTCATGGATTGGCAGGATCAATATAGTAAAAATGGCCATCTTGCCGAAAGCAATCTACAGATTCAATGCAATTCCCATCAAAATTCCAAATCAATTCTTCATAGATCTAGAAAGAGCAATTCTCAAATTCATCTGGAATAACAAAAAATCCAGGATAGCAAAAACTATTCTCACAACAAAAGATATTCTGGGGGAATCACCATCCCTGACCTCAAGCTCTACTACAGAGTGATAGTGATAAAAACTGTTTGGTATTGGTATGCCGACAGGCAGAAAGATCAGTGGAATAGAATTAAAGGCCCAGTAAAAAAAAAAAACCACACACATACAGTCACTTGATATTTGACAAAGGAGCTAAAAAAATATCCAGTGGAAAAAAGACAGCATATTTAACAAATGGTGCTAGATCAACTGGAGGTCTGCATGAAGGAAAATGCAAATCAACCTATTCTTATCTCCTTGTACAAAGCTCAAGTCCAAGTGGATCAAAGATCTACACATAAAATCAGACACACTGAAGCTTATAGAGGAGAAAGTGGGGATGAACCTTGAACACAAGGGCACAGGGGAAAAGTTTCTGAACAGAACACCAATGGCTTATGCTCTAAGAACAAGAATCGACAAATGGGACCTCATAAAACTGCAAAGCTTCTGTAAGGCAAAGGACATAGTCAATAGGACAAAACAGCAACCAACAAATTGGGAAGAGATCTTTACTAACCCTACGTCTGAAAGAGGGCTAATATCCAACGTATACAAAGAACTCAAGAAGTTAGTCTCCAGAGAATTAAATAACCCTATTAAAAAATGGGGTACAGAGCTAAACAGGGAATTCTCAACTGAGGAAACTCAAATGGCTCTAAAGCACCTAAAGAAATGTTCAGCATCCTTAGTGATCAGGGAAATGTAAATCAAAACAACACTGAGATTCCACCTTACACCAGTCAGAATGGCTAAGATGAAAAACTCAGGGGACAGCAGATGCTGGAGAGGATGTGGGGAAAGAGGAACACTTCTCCATTGTTGGTGGGATTGCAAGCTGGTAAAACCACTCTGGAAATCAGTTTGGCAATTCCTCAGAAAATTAGTACTACCTGTGGACCCAGCTATACCACACCTGGGTATATACCCAGAAAGTGCTCCTAAATGTAATAAGGACACATGCTCCACTATGTTCATAGCAGCCTTATTTATAATAGCCAGAAACTGGAAAGAACCCAGATGTCCCTCGACAGAGGAATGGATACAGAAACTGTGGTATATATACACAATGGAGCTATTAAATTTAATTCAGCTATTAAAAGCAATGAATTCATGGAATTCTTAGGCAAATAGATGGAACTAGAAAGTGTCTTCCTGAGCAAGGTAACCCAGTCATAAAAGAACGCATATGGTATGCACTCACTAATAAGCAGATGCTAGTTCAAAACCTCAAAATAAACAAGTTACAATTCACCCAGCACAGGCAGCTCAAGAAGAAGGAGGACTTAAGTGAGGGTGCTATGGTTCCTCTGAGAAAGGGAACAAAATGCTCAGAGGAGCAACAAGGAAGGCAATGTGTGGAGCCGAGTCTGAAGTAAAGGCCACCCAGCGAGTGCCCTACCTGGGGATTCATCCTATAAATAGTCAGCAAACCCCGACACTATGACGAGAAGTGTGTACCAAAAGGAGCATACCATGGCTGTCTCTAGAGGGGCCCTGCCAGTACCTTACAAATACAGAGGCAGAAACTAGCAACCAACTATTGGACTGGGCTTGTGGTCCCCAATGGAGGATCTGGAGGGTGGTCCAGAGAAGCTGAAGGGGTTTACAGCCCCATGGGAAGAACAATGAGTTCAGACACCCAGACACCCCAAGATTCCCAGGAATCAAGGGGTATACATGGTTTCAGCCAAAAATGTGGCAGAGGAATGCCTTTTTGGGCATCAGTGGGAGGAGTGGTCTTTGCTCAGGTAAAGGCTCAATAGAGGCCTCAACAAAGGAAAACAGATGGGGGGAAGATGGGGGGAACAGCGGGGAGGTGTCCTTATTACATGGAGGAAAATCCTCTGAGTATATGCACAGGAGTGGTATAACAGGGTCCCCAGTAGTATTATGCCCAGTATTCTGAGGAACCGCCAAAGTGATTTCCAGAGTGGTTGCACCATCTTGCAATCCCACCAGCAGTGGAGAACTGTTCCTTTTTCTCCACATCCTTGCCAGCACCTGCTATCTCCTGAGTTTTTGACCTTAGTCATTCTGACCGGTGTGAGGTGAAATCTCAGTGTTGTTTTGATGTCCATTTCCCTGATGACTAAGGAAGCTGAACATTTTTTTAGGTGCTTCTCAGCCATTTGATATTCCTCGGGTAAAAATTCTTTGCTTAGCTCTGTACCCCATTTTTAATAGGGTTTTCTTGGTTCTCTGGAGTTTAACTTCTTGAGTTCTTTGTATATATTAGATATTAGCCCTCTGTCAGATATAGGGTTTGTAAAGATCTTTTCCCAATTTGTTAGTTACTGTTTTGTCCTATTGACAATGTCCTTTGCCTTACAGAAACTTTGTAATTTTATGAGGTCCCATTTGTCAATTCATAAGCTATTGGTGTTCTGTTCAGAAAATTTCCCCTGTACCCATGTGCTCAAGGATCTTCCCGAGTTTCTTTTCTAGTAGTTTCAGTGTGTCTAGTTTTATGTGGAGGTCCTTGGTCCTCTTGGACTTGAGCCTAGTACAAGGAGATAAGAATGTATGAATTTGCATTCTTCTGCATGCTAGCCTCCAGTTGAACTGGCACCATTTGTTAAAAAGCCTAACTTTTATCCACTGGATGGTTTTTCTCCTTTGTCAAAGATCAAGTGACCATAGGTGTGTGGGTTCATTTCTGGGTCTTCAGTTCTATTTCACTGCTCTCCCTATCTGTCACTGTACCAATACCATTCAATTTTTAAGACTTTTGCTCTATAGTACTGCTTGTGGTCCGGGATACTGATTCCTCCAGAAGCTCTTTTACTGTTGAGAATATTTTTAGCTAATCTGGGTTTTTTGTTATTCCAGTTGAATTTGAGAATTGCTCTTTCTACCTCTGTGAAGAATTGAGTTGGAATTTTGATAGGGATTGCATTGAATCTGTAAAATACTTTTGGTAAGATGGCCATTTTTACTATATTAATCCTACCAATCCATGAGCATGGGAGATCTTTCCATCTTCTGAGGTCTTCTTCCATTTCTTTCCTCAGAGACTTGAAGTTCTTGTCACACAGATCACTTACTTGTTTGGTTAGAGTCACACCAAGATACTTTATATAGTTTGCGACAATTGTGAAGGGTGTCCTTTCCATAATTTCTTTCTCAGTCTGTTTATCCTTTGAGTATAGGATGGCTACTGATTTGTTTGTGTTGATTTTATAACCGGCCACTTTGCTGAAGTTGTTTATCAGCTGTAGGAGATCTCCAGTGAAGCTTTTTAGGTAGCTTAATTATACTACAATATCATCTGCAAATAGTGATAGTTTGACTTATTACTTTCCAATTTGTATCCCTTTGACCTCCTTTTGTTCTCTAATTGTTCTAGCTAGAACTTCAAGTACTATATTAAATAAATAAGGAAAGAGTGGGCAATCTTGTCTAGTCCCTGATTTTAGTGGGAATGTTTCAAGTTTCTTACCATTTAGTTTGATGTTGGCTACTGGTTTGCTGTATATTGCTTTTACTATGTTTAGGTATGGGCCTTGAATTACTGTTCTCCACAAGACTTTAAATATAAAAGGATGCTGAATTTTGTCAAATGCTTTTTCAGCATCTAATGAAATGACCATGCAGTTTTTTTTCTTTGAGTTTGTTTATGTAGTGGATTACTTGATGGATTCCCATATACGAAAACCTCCCTCCATCCGTGGGATGAAACCTACTTGATCATGGTGAATGATCATTTTGATGTGTTCTTGAAATTGGTTGGCAAGAATTTTATTCAGTATTTTTGGATCGATATTCATCTGTTGACAAGCCCCTTGCCACTAGAAATTCAGAGAGGAAAATTAGTCTGGTTCTGTTTAACCTGCACAAACTATTGCTGTTAAGGGAAGCTGACTATAGACCTGCAAACAAGAAAAGAAAATGATACTTCAAATGAAAGTCACCAGAAGTTAAGAATATTTTATCAGTTCCTTTATAACAATATACAAGATAACAGACAGAAGCCATGACCTGTACTTCCCCTGATGCACTTTCAACTGCCATAAGCTGTATAGCTTAGTGGAGCATCTAAATCTCTGCCATAGAAGATTTGTCTTCAATTATGTATATCATCCAAAAGGTGCTAGGAGAGACGTTTCTATCAGTGAGTGTTATGAGGGCTCCTATGCAAAAAATCCTCAAGCTATATATTGCCAACCTGGATTTGCTTTTAGTTTCTTGAATGTGAAAACGGAGAGATAGAACAGACAAGAACATTCAGTAGTGGCCATAATCGTCTCTATTTCCACAGTGATACCTGCTTTACCTCTTTGGCCACAAGAAATGGACATAGATAGTGAAGATGAGAAAGATCCAGAATGGCTGAGAGAGAAAAAATATTACTCAAATTGAAGAATTTTCAGATGTGAATGAAGGAGAGAAAAAAGTAATTAAACTGGTATCTCTATGTCATGAAGCATGGATTTATGGCTGACAGTCAAATGAATCATGCCTATATGTTGTTTGTAGAAAGTTATGGAGAGAAAATAATAAAGAGGAACTTATGTCAAAACTTCATGCTTCATCTAGTCACCATGTATAACTTTAATCTTACTAGCATTATGTTAATAAGATAAAGCTGTTACTAAGCTTCAAGAGGACAGATCGGCAACCAACAAATTGGGAAAAGATCTTCACCAATCCTACATCAGATAGAGGGCTAATATCCAATATATATAAAGAACTCAAGAAGTTAGACTCCAGAAAACCGAACAACCCTATTAAAAAATGGGGTACAGAGTTAAACAAAGAATTCTCACCTGAAGAACTTCGGATGGCGGAGAAGCATCTTAAAAAATGCTCCACTTCATTAGTCATTAGGGAAATGCAAATCAAAACAACCCTAAGATTTCATCTTACACCAGTCAGAATGGCTAAGATTAAAAATTCAGGAGACAGCAGGTGTTGGAGAGGGTGCGGAGAAAGAGGAACACTCCTCCACTGCTGGTGGGGTTGCAAATTGGTACAACCACTCTGGAAAGCAGTCTGGCGGTTCCTTAGAAAACTGGGCACCTCACTTCCAGAAGATCCTGCTATACCACTCCTGGGCATATACCCAGAGGATTCCCCACCATGTAATAAGGATACATGCTCTACTATGTTCATAGCAGCCCTATTTATAATTGCCAGATGCTGGAAAGAACCCAGGTATCCCTCAACAGAAGAGTGGATACAAAAAATGTGGTATATCTACACAATGGAGTACTATTCAGCCATTAGAAACAATGAATTCATGAAATTCTTAGGCAAATGGATGGAGCTAGAGAACATCATACTAAGTGAGGTAACCCAGACTCAAAAGGTGAATCATGGTATGCACTCACTAATAAGTGGTTATTAACCTAGAAAACTGGAATACCCAAAACATAATCCACACATCAAATGAGATACAAGAAGAAAGCAGGAGTGGTCCCTGGTTCTGGAAAGACTCAGTGAAACAGTATTTGGCAAAACCAGAACGGGGAACTGGGAAGGGGTGGGAGGGAGGACAGGGGAAGAGAAGGGGGCTTACGGGACTTTCGGGGAGTGGGGGGGGCTAGAAAAGGGGAAATCATTTGAAATGTAAATAAATTATATCAAATAAAAAAAAAAGACAAAAAAAAAAAAAAATTAAAGGCATCAAGAGATAAAAAAAAAAAAAAAAAAAAAAAAAAAAAAAGAAATAACTGAGGAACAAAATGGGACAGCAAATGAATTCAGTGAAACTAACTCAAAAGAGGAAGTTTTAAAAACAGTGTCTCAGGCGTTCCAAAACAGAGAAAGAAACAAAAATTCTGAGAACTACCCCTGTGTTGTATGGACAGACACTGAAGTTGCTTCTAGGGAATTCAGCCTCTAGGAAGAGTTTTGGCTTTAGGTTGTTTGGTTTTTAATCATGGATCTGGAGCAGGCATCGTTAGATGATGCCATTGATTTCAGCATGGAGGCTCTGTGGGCCTGCTTTGCTTCTTCTCTTCATGTGCTTATAAGCTTTAGTGATGTCCTCACAATTTGGTTTTAGCCCGAAAAAGAGTTTTTCATATAATTCATTTTTTCTTAGCTATAACAATCATACTTTTAAATATATTGGGTTAATTTTGTTAGAATTGGGTTAATAATGTTAGAAATTTCACACCTAAATTTTAATGCTCGTTTCATTTGTGACTGTTTTTCTGCTTTGTAATTATGAGACACTTTCTGGGAAAGGGAGGTTGGAATGCTATGCTGTCTTAGAGATTGAGAATTTTTGTGAAATTGTTACATTGCCCCCTTTCCCCCAACTTTGACCCTTGATTCAGAAATCATTTATGCATTTGGGAAGAGAAGTTACAATGCAAGTTCTGCATCAGTTCTTGTTAGAAAAAACAGCACCAGTTGGTCTCCTCCTGTTGGAGGCCATGTGACCTCTCCCTGCATCCAGTGCTTGTTTTCCCAATTTAGTTTTTTACTTGAACATGTTTTTAGTTTTTCCTTTTTAATCAGGTAATGCCTTGGAAAATTGTTCTGTGCACATCTTTTGCACTAGGATGGAGATTTAAAAGATTCCACTTTGTGGTAGAGTATGTCCCTGAGTATGAAGCAGAGGGTGTCACACCTTGTTTCGTTTGTGATGTCCTTCTTGATTAGAATATCCATACAGATAATCTGACTTGAATTCTTTTGAGCAATTTTCCCTGTGTTCTGTGTTTTATGCACATATTCATGGTTGGGTTTTCTCTCACAGAAAGTGGTTTCACTGCTGTCATATTAATAAGCACAGATAGGTTTTTATGCCAACTCAAGCACTGTGGTTGAATAACATCACCACAATTTTTTATTATCCTTTAAAGATACTGCATTTTCATATTCGTTATTTATAAAGCATCAATGCTGCTGTAAATACTGGTACTTTTAATGTTTTAATTTAATTCCAGTACCATCAAATGCAGTTCCCTGTTTTGTTTAGCAAAGGGATATAAGCTCTGGTGTCTTCAGAGATTTATAAATGTAAACACTGATTTGGCTGGTCTTTATGATGTGTTTAACTGTGAGACTATTTAAATAGTGTGAATGTGACTTGTCATCCAACATTAAGTTCTTAGTTACTGGTTTTGTGTGTGTGTGTGTGTGTGTGTGTGTGTGTGTGTGTGTGTGTGTGTGTTAAAAAAATAAGTAAGAGGGAAACTTCAGTTTTCATTGTAAGTTCCCTGGCTGGTAAACTCTCCTTATTAGTTCACTGAAAACTCTCATTTTGCCTCTGGGTAGTGGGTTCTGAACCATTTCTTCTGCGCTTTAATTTGCTAAATCTGTGCACATCTGTAAAGAAAAAAGATTATTTTAGGGAAGATGTAGATATAGAATTATTGCTTATGTCATTTCTTAAAGGAATTATGATCTTAATGTTTAAAATAAGGCACCCCCACCCCACCCCCAAGTCAGCAACAGGCCTGTGAGGCTGCGGCGAAGGGGGCAGAGGAAGAGAGCAGCTGGCGATGGTCCACACCATGCTTACACAGGGATGTAGGGATTTTTTTGAATTGACTATAGTAGTAATTGCATCTGCAGCTGCTGCAGCAGTCATTGGCATCCTGAACTGGAATAAAGGCAGCCCTGGGACCAAGCAGAGATTTGGTTTTGGAGGTTTTGCCCTCAGTGCCAGGAAGAAGGAGGAAGCCAAACTGCCACAGCAGTCCCACAGTGACTTTGGGGCAGCCAGCTCTACTTCTGGGTTTAGAAAGTATGTTCTACAACAGATTCCTTCTTTCTACAAAATTGGATCCATATGGGCCAACTTTGATGAATAAAATCTGTATTTTGCAGATGAAGAAGACTCCAGCAATGTAGATTTACCTTATATGCCTGCGGAAAACTCACCTACTGGCCAGCAGTTCCATTCCAAGCCAGCAGTCTCTGATAGTAACAATGACCCCTTAGATGCATTCAGTGCTGAAGTGGAGGATCAGGCAGCTAGAGACATGAAGAGACCTGCAGAAAAGGACAAGGAAAGAAAAATGTAAAGGGTATTCGAGATGAAATTGAAGACGAAGATGACCAAGAAGCTTATTTTCAATATATGGCAGAAAAACCAACTGCTCGGGTGGTTCAGGAAGAAGAGGAGGACAAGCTGGAGTATGACAGTGATGGAATTCAAATTGCACCTTCCTAAAAAAAATCATCAATCCCCTTCCTCATATCGATAATTCAGAGATTGACTATCACTTGATTTTTTTTTTTACAATAAACACGAGGAGATAGCCACCCTTAGTCCATAGCAGTTAATAGACCTGCAGCATAAACTCAACCTCCAGGTCTCTGGTTTTGCACCTCCCAGATCAGAAAGTAGTTTTGTTCATTTTGGGTTTGATGAACATCTTATGTACCAGATTAGGAAATCTGAGTTCACACACCCAACTCCAATAGAGTGTCATGGTATGCCTGTATCACTAAGTGGTAGAGACAATATTGGTATTGCTAAAACAGGCAATGAGAAAGTGCAGCCTTTATTAAGACAATCATTAACTATGATGTAGCACAAGACATTGATACCCATACTCATAGGATTGGCCAAACAGGAAGAGTTGGTGAGAAGGGTCTTGCCTATATCTTACTGACCCAAAAGACAGCAATTTTGCTGGTGACCTTATATGGGAGCTGGAAGGAGCCAACCAACATGTTTCTAAGGAACTCTTAGATCTCACAATGCAGAATGCCTGGTTTTGGAAATCTTGCTTTAAAGGAGGAAAAGGCAAAAAGCTGAACACTAGTGGAGGCTTGGCCTGTAGAGAGAGCTCTGGGTTAGGCTCTGAGAATTCTGACAAAGGAAATAATAACAATGTAATGAGCAATGATGAAGCCTACAAGCCCTCCACAGGAGCCATGTGAGACAGGCTGAGAGCAATGAAAGCAGCTTTTCAGTCCCAGTACAAGAGTTACTTTGTTGAAGCCAGTTTAAGTAATCAGAAGACCTCTACTGTTGGGGCATGTAGATGGACTAGTGCAGGAAGCTTAAATTCTGTTCCAACAAATTAAGCACAGCAGGGCAATAATAGTACTGACAACCCCATCACCAGTTTTACCAAGAACATCCCAGGCTTCAACAATTCTGGGATTATCAGTTGTGCCCTAGTGACTTACCCTTCTATTGGAGCCCAAGGAGTCAACAACACAGTTTCAGGGAGTAACAGCCATGAAGAGATTGGGGATAGTGATGGGAGAGAGAGAGAGAGAGAGAGAGAGAGAGAGAGAGAGAGAGAGAGAGAGAGAGAGAGAGAGAGAGAGAGAGAGAGAGAGAACCTAGGTGGTGGCCGTCATAGTCATGGAGATGGTGGCAATCAGCATGGAGATGGTGGCCATCATGGAGATGGATAGCGTTATCCAGAAAGCAGTAGCTGTCATATTGATGCTGACATCAAGAGACCAGGATCAGAGGAAGTGCAGGCAGACATGAAGAGAGCCGGGGTGCAAATGATGGCAGGAATGGAGAAAGCAGGAAAGAAGATTTTAATCATAAAAACAAGATGGACCCCAAGGTAGATAGCAGCAGGATGGAAAAAGTGGACAGCAAGAAAGATAAGACACCTGATGGCTTTGCCATTCCAGAGCCACACAAATGCAAGAAAAGCTGATGGAAGAGTTAGAGGGTATGTGAAAATCAGTATGGCCAGTTATCTTTAATTTTATTTTTAGAAAGGTTTTGGTAATGAGGTGTCTTAGGGCTGGGTTGGGGTCCAAGATACACAGACCCCCTGCCCTTGGTGAAGAACTGGAGCATGGAGATATTATACCTTCATCTGGTGTTCATTTAGATGTTTTCTAGGGAACCAGAGTTGACCCTGGAAAGCACAGAGTTGGGATACTTAAGGAGAAGGGGTCTTTTAGGGCACAAAAACTCACTCTAGGTTTATAATAGCTTATATTTTTTTACTAAAATGTCACATTATAAACATCTATAAATTGGATTTTTTTCTGAACTGTGGCCAGGCAGTCCCATTTTTTGTAGTTGGCTTCTGCCAACTGTTATGACCTGTTATGGATACTTGGGAAGCAGTTTGGTACTTTGAGATGTTCACAGCGAAGATACCTGATAGCTCAAGTTCCCAGAGTTTGTTTGCAGCCTTGAGACATACAGGAAAGACAGCTTTCCAGACACAGGCTTTGAAATCCCAAGCCTTTAGGACTGAAGGAATGATCATCTTGAAAGGATTCTAGGATTATTCAGGCCTGGAGTACTGCTAAATTTACCATTTAAAACCAACCCCCCCCCCCCAGATTAGCTTTCAAAGTATCTACTTCATTGGTTTATTTTTTAATTTGCCCATAATAGTAGAAAAAGTCTTCTGTATTTGATTTTTGTTCTATCTTATTTACAAAAGGAAAAGAAATATACAAACTTTGAAATTTGTGATTTTTGTAAAGGTTTCTTTAAGATGTGCATTCTCTCTCTGCTTTCTTTTTTTTAATTTTTTTATTCGATATAATTTATTTACATTTCAAATGATTTCCCCTTTTCTAGCCCCCCACTCCCCGAAAGTCCCGTAAGCCCCCTTCTCTTCCCCTGTCCTCCCACCCACTGATTCCCACTTCCCCGTTCTGGTTTTGCCGAATATTGCTTTACTGAATCTTTCCAGAACCAGGGGCCACTCCTCCTTTCTTCTTGTACCTCATTTGATGTGTGGATTATGTTTTGGGTATTCCAGTTTTCTAGGTTAATATCCACTTATTAGTGAGTGCATACCATGATTCACCTTTTGAGTCTGGGTTATCTCACTTAGTATGATGTTCTCTAGCTCCATCCATTTGCCTAAGAATTTCATGAATTCATTGTTTCTAATGGCTGAATAGTACTCCATTGTGTAGATATACCACATTTTTTGCATCCACTCTTCTGTTGAGGGATACCTGGGTCCTTTCCAGCATCTGGCAATTATAAATAGGGCTGCTATGAACATAGTAGAGCATGTATCCTTATTACATGGTGGGGAATCCTCTGGGTATATGCCCAGGAGTGGTATAGCAGGATCTACTGGAAGTGAGGTGCCCAGTTTTCAGAGGAACCGCCAGACTGATTTCCAGAGTGGTTGTACCAATTTGCAACCCCACCAGCAGTGGAGGAGTGTTCCTCTTTCTCCACACCCTCTCTAACACCTGCTGTCTCCTGAATTTTTAATCTTAGCCATTCTGACTGGTGTAAGGTGAAATCTCAGGGTTGTTTTGATTTGCATTTCCCTGATGACTAATGAAGTTGAGCATTTTTTAAGATGCTTCTCCGCCATCCGGAGTTCTTCAGGTGAGAATTCTTTGTTTAACTCTGTACCCCATTTTTAATAGGGTTGTTTGGTTTTCTGGAGTCTAACTTCTTGAGTTCTTTTTATATATTGGATATTAGCCCTCTACCTGATGTAGGATTGGTGAAGATCTTTTCCCAATTTGTTGGTTGCCGATTTGTCCTCTTGATGGTGTCCTTTGCCTTACAGAAACTTTGTAATTTTATGAGGTCCCATTTGTCAATTCTTGCTCTTAGAGCATACGCTATTGGTGTTCTGTTCAGAAACTTTCTCCCTGTACTGATGTCCTCAAGGGTCTTCCCCAGTTTCTTTTCTATTAGCTTCAGAGTGTCTGGCTTTATGTGGAGGTCCTTGATCCATTTGGATTTGAGCTTAGTACAAGGAGACAAGGATGGATCAATTCGCATTCTTCTGCATGCTGACCTCCAGTTGAACCAGCACCATTTGTTGAAAAGGCTATCTTTTTTTCCATTGGATGTTTTCAGCCTCTTTGTCGAGGATCAAGTGGCCATAGGTGTGTGGGTTCATTTCTGGATCTTCAATCCTGTTCCATTGATCCTCCTGCCTGTCACTGTACCAATACCATGCAGTTTTTAACATTATTGCTCTGTAGTATTGCTTGAGGTCAGGGATACTGGTTCCCCCAGATTTTCTTTTCTTGCTGAGAATAGTTTTAGCTATCCTGGGTTTTTTTTGTTGTTCCAGATGAATTTGATAATTGCTCTTTCTAACTCTGTGAAGATTTGAGTTGGGATTTTGATGGGTATTGCATTGAATCTGTATATTGCTTTTGGCAAAATGGCCATTTTAAGTGTATTGATTCTACCGATCCATGAGCATGGGAGGTTTTCCCATTTTTTGAGGTCTTCTTCCATTTCCTTCTTCAGAGTCTTGAAGTTCTTGTCATACAGATCTTTCACATGTTTGGTAAGAGTCACCCCAAGATACTTTATACTTCTTAATAGTAAATGTCTTACTACTAATACCTGAGGGCTGTTGGTTCTACCATACAAATTAATTGCTGCATGATGTGAAATGTGGGGAAGTTCTTGCTTATTAAAATATCAGAAAAATTTAAAAAACAGAAGGCTAACATTGTTTGCACAAAAAATTGATTTCCCACCCTTGAATAGCAATGAAATTACTTCTGTTGAGTAAACTTTTTAAGTCATCTTATAATAAAAGTTGAAAATGCCTTTTGTTTCTGTTTATAAAAAAAGCCTTTTTATATGTAACCCTAAGAACAGATTTTGAAGAAGTCATGCAAGATGATAAAGTATTTGAATGGTACAAAAGATGTAAAGAAAACAATCACTTTAAAAGAAACATTTGTTTTTACATTAAATGTTTATGTAAATCAAATGATTTTTTACATAAAGTTAAATAATATTTTTATAAAATCATTCTACCAAATGAGCTTCATTCCCAGCCTGAGTTGTGCTAGTTTTGAGTTATTTACTACCTTAACAGATTTATAACTGTGTCCTCTTTGTACCTCCACTTATACTGGGACAGGTTTCTCCAGCATGGTTAAAGAGCACTCCAAGAAAGGCAAACTAAGTTTGCAGCACACATTCAGTTAGCTACCAGATGAGAGGCCAATATGTTCACTAGTTAATAAACCTGGAATGTCTGAAGACTCTTAAATTGGTGCCAGTTTCATATATCAATTGATCGATTGTTTGAATACTTGGTCAAACAAGAGTGTGATGAATGACTAAAGGGAAGAGACCAAAATACTATATTTCCTTCTTGGTAAGTGGGATACTATTTTCCATACTAATACTGATCTAGTGTTTATATGGCTCATATAACTGGTCACATTGTGGTGGGGAGCAAAATGGAACATTATACATGGGTATGCGTAGTAAATGACATGACAAAAATATCCTTCAAGTCATGTCACAGCATAATTGCATGAGGTTGATAAAGAGCTACCATATTGAGAACAGCTTCTGGTGGTATGTATGTATGTTCAGCTAGTCAAATTGAGTGAGAGAAAATCACACAATAAAGTTTTCCCTGGGATGCACTCATTCATTCAATATTCTTTGGCCATGTTCCTTGTGTGGCCTTTGAAATATGTGTATTTGTTTTGTGATAAAACTTTCCCTGGAGAGACACAATACACATCTTCTCACTGCAGAGAGGGAACCCATACTTGACCAAAGTATAGATACCACAAGTATCTAATGTGGTGAAGCAATGAGGTTTACTGGGTTTACTTGTAGGACTATGGGTGAGTGGTTATATATGGGAGCAGAAATGACTCAAAGACAGCTATATCGCTAAGGCCCACCACAATATGTATGACAGCTCACAATTTTCAGAACGTGGAACACACTCACAGTGGAGTGTCCTCTCTAAGTGACTTAGTTGGTGTAAAACCTTTTTTGGGCAGCTCGGCTGTTTTCTGCTATTTCCAGGCAGTTCATCTGGTATGTCTTCTTTGCAGCTTGGTTAGTTCGAGCTGGACTCTCAACAGCTTTATTGTTGCTTTGGGAGAGAGGGGGCTAGTGACTCTGGTTAGGTTTAGTGACTTCCTGAAGCTATTTTGAGATGTTTGCCTTCTTGTTAATGGAGTTCCCTGCAGAATGGAATGTTTTAACCTCAGAGGAAACTGTTAAAGAACAGTATTATAGAACAGGGCCAGTGATTGAGAGACTATAGCTCAATTTCTTGGCTACAAAGAACATTATCTAGATTACTTCAGGAAAAACAGATTTTTCTAAAGAAGACATGAAAGGCAGGTTTGGTACTCTACACATAATAACTATTTTACTAACAAGCAAACTTCTTCCTGAGAATGGTGCCCCTATAGCTTGCTATTCCACTTTTAAGCAAGAATTCTTAAGCCAGGAATCAAGTCTACATGTCCTCTATATTCTAATTATATTTTTTCCTTGAAAGCTATGGTTGTCTGAGTCTCCAAAACACAAAATGTATTCATGACCCAGTCTATCTGCATGGGATTCTGTAACTAAAATTTCTGGGAAGTTTCTGCCTTTAGCAAAATTTGGGGCTTCATAGCCCCCCAAACTGTAATAAAAACACTTTTATTGCTTATACATTCCTCATTTGTTTTTATCTTATTACAGCTCCCCCAACGAATTAAACCAGTCATATCCCTCTGACTGCTTATTAAAATATGAGTACGGGGGAAAGAATCACAAAACTATAAAAGCTCACTGGATTTTCATATACTGAAAGGAATCATTGTGTCAGCACTCTGCTACAGATTAAAAGCATCACCTTCAGGTCTGTTCTACTTTACTACTGAGAAGTAATACAAACTGCATATATGAAAATTTATATTCTACAAGAGCCCTGCCATTTGACTGCCTCAATTACTTGAAGTCCTGTACTACAGTGCCATCTGCTGGTAGCTCATGTGATCCTCTCACACTCAAGGAGTGAAAGGAAATGATGCCCCCTTTTATGTACTGAAGGTCTTACCTTTTTGTTGGTAGATTCAATTGACTTCTTTTATTTTATGTCTTTGCATTGCATATAGGAGGGGAACATAAAATGGAAAAGAATAGGAGTTTGAAACATATTCTACAATGAGCTGCTAAGACTTCTAGCAAATATGACAGGATGTTAAATTAGGATTATTTAAAAGTAATCTTCATTTTGAATTTTTATTCTCACAAAATTTCCTTAGACAAAATGCCCGCATGTCCTATTAGCAATTTTCTTACTATAAAACATAGTTAGAGAAAGTTTGCTCTGTGATAGTAATAAAATAATGTTGTGGACTCCATTAAATATAATATAAACTCTGTCTATGGCAATATCTCCCTGAACATAGCTGATCTAATTTGACCACAGAAACAAATATGAATCCTCTTCTCTTAGGCCTTAGTATTTAATTATACAAAGAATTAGTCAAGTTTAACTTACATACAATGAGTCATTTCTCCAACATATTGTGATGTGCAATAAAAACATATAGTATGTATGCATGGCAACCTGAAGTTGGTGCATGGTTAGACAAGTGGTTAGACAAGAAGAAACTCCAAAGCTCCAGCTTGCACCAAAAAGAGGCCATGGTCATTGCCTATTGGTGTGCTGCCAGTCTGAGCCACTACAGTTTTCTGAATCTATATGAATGATTACATCTGAGAAGGATACTCAGAAAACTGGCGAAATACACTGAAAACTGTCAAGTCTGACAGTTGCCTTGGCAAACACAAAGGGCCAACATAAGTCACGCAGAACCTTCAAAGTTGAATAAGTTGGTAAGCTCTCAGCAGATAAAAGCATTTGCTTTACAAGCCAGATGAACTGAGTTGAATACCTGGAACACATATAAAGACAGTATAGAACTGACTCAATAGCTGTACTCTGACTTCCCTAAGCATGCTCGATCCTGCCCTGTTATGTTCACCCATCAACACATTAATAGAAAGCATATCTTTACAATGTATTTTTTAAACTGAGAAAATTGTTAAAGAAAAATCAAATCCAAAGAACAACAATCCCAAAAGGGACACTGCAAAGATGGTCATTGAGTTGTCAATAATAGTTCCCCCCCCCCCCCGGGAGTATAAGGGGAATAGGTAATGGATATTTTGGACTGATGAGATTGCTCAGGGAGTAAAGGTGTTTGCCACCAAGTCTAATTTTAGGACCCACAGGGTGAAAGCAAAGAACCTTCTTCTACAAGTTGTTCTCTGACACCCACACTTTCAATGTATCGACTATGCTTCCATCCCACTCCCATACACAAATAAATGTAATTTTAAAAACTTTAATAAACCGTTTAATGAAATTTGACATTCTCCATTATTTGGCTTGATTTCCTACCAACTGATTATCACTTATTCAAGTATTTACATAACCCTTTGCAGAGAGAATACCTTCACAAACAGCAAATAGTTTCGAAGAGTTTATGAAATTCCTAAGCATAGATTTGTGTTGCACAGGAATACATGATTTTATTTCTCATTGAATTAAAAAAGGAATGATTATAATGGATCCTGTTTTCACTGACAAATATGTGTTTGATCCTAGGTATAATGACTTGAAATTCATGATTCAAAAATCTGAGGAGCTATGGGCAAATAATCGCTGGTAGAGGAGCAGTGTTAGGATATTTTTTAGGGATGCATGCTCTACTTTCACGTTCTATGTGAATTCAGTGGATGTTTAAAAAGAGAACACATGCAATTAGAAAGGAATAGTGTTGGAGAAATAGGGAAGGAATTGGAATGGAGAAAATACGGGTAGATTTTTGCCAAACACATTTTATGTATGTCTAAGATTCTCAAACAACAAAAAGAAAGCTCAAAAATTCATAGCCCAAAACAACAGATTATTTTACATCAACCTAATATATCCTATGCTTTAATTACCTATGCGGTAAAATTAGCTACTATAATTGATTTATGTGATGTGATTTCTGAGACATAATGGCGACATCAGTCTTATATGGATTTAACATACTAACATCTCATAATTTAATAGATGACAGTATCTAGGGAGAACATTTTCAGCTTGGACAGGCTCTATAAGCCACTATAAACCAAGATGCTAAAGTCCTCCAGGCTCTGCTATCTCCCTAAGAAGGAAACTTAGACACCTTCAGAATTCATTATAGTTTTAAACTGTATTTCAAGCCAAGGAACTGTCATCATCTGTGCTCTTGCACAAGATCATATTTCCATCTTGTCTTGGTGAGTTTAGTCCACCCCCCATGCCCCCATACGCACTGACTGTCAAATTACTCCTTACCAATTGGCAGTTCATCACATGACTTGGGGGAAGGGCTAGAATAAATGTTGGCTGGCAAACGCTAGAGTGGGGTGTCCATCTGTGCAGTTGGGGACAACTCTCACCCCTTCTGGGTAAGACTTTCCAGGTATGTATACTTGGCAGAGGAGTATTCATGCCCCTGTAAGTAACTCCTTCAATAGTCTCTGTAAGGAAATCCAATAAACTCATTGGTTCCCCAGAGTGAACTTAGAATATTTTTTATTTAATATTTTATTTTTATTAAATATTTGCTTTATTTACATTTCAAATGTTAACTCCTTTCCATGTTACCCTACCAAAACCCCCCTATCCCATCTCCCCTCCCCTTACTCCCCTCCCCTCCCCCAATTTCCTGACTTGCATCCTGCTATTCTCAGAAATTGAGCCTTCACAGGACCAATGGCCTCTCCTCTCATTGATGTCTGAAATGGCCATCTTCTACTACATATGTGTCTGGAGCCATGGTTACCTCCGTGTGTACTCTTTGGTTGGTGGTTTAGTCCCTGGGAGCACTGGGGGTACTGGTTGGTACATATTATGGTTGTCCACCACCATGGACAACTCAGAGTAATTTTGAATGTATTAATAATTTATTAGTCGTACTTTTTATTTTTTTATGTCCTGTCATTATACCCCTTCCTGTCCGCCCTCCCTCAATTCCTCATTCCATTCCTCCGCCCTCCTGCCTCCAAGAGGATGTTCTTACTGTTCCCCAGGTCTCCCCATTCCCTGGTGCCTCAAGTTGCTGGAGGGTTAGGTACTTCTTCTCTCACTGACGCCAGAAAAGGCAGTCCTCTGCTGTATATGTGTTTGGGGACTCATATCAGTTAGTGTATGCCTGGTTAGTAGCTCAGTGTCTGAAAGATCTCAGGCATCCAGGGTAGTTGAGACTGCTGGTCTTCCTATTGGGTTACACTCATCCTCAACTTCTTCCAGCCTTTACCTAATTCAACCATAGAGGTCCCTGACTTCAGTCCATTGGTTGAGTGTAAGTATCTGCATCTCTCTTGGTCAGCTGCTTGTTGGGCCTCTCAGAGGGCAGCCATGCTAGCCCCTGTCTGTAAGCACATCAATAGCATCAGTAATAGTGTCAGGCCTTGGAGCCTCCCCTTGAGATGGATCCCAAGGCAGGCCAGTCACTGGACCACCTTTCCCTCAGTCTCTTCTCTAGTTTTGTCCCTGCAGTTCTTTTAGACAGGAACAATTTTAGACAGGATCAGAGTTTTCGACTGTGGGATGGCAACCCCATCCCTCCACTTGATGCCCTGTCTTTCTACTGGAGGTAGTCTCTACAAGTTCCCTCCCCCCACTGTAGGGCATTTCATCTAAGGTCCAGCCCTTTGAGTCTTTTTTTTTTTATTCGATATAATTTATTTACATTTCAAATGATTTCCCCTTTTCTAGCACCCCACTCCCCGAAAGTCCCTTAAGTCCCCTTCTCTTTCCCTGTCCTCCCACCCACCCCTTCCCACTTCCCTGTTCTGGTTTTGCCGAATACTGTTTCACTGAGTCTCTCCAGAACCAGGGGCCAGTCCTCCTTTGTCCTTGTACCATATTTGATGTGTGGATTATGTTTTGGGTATTCCAGTTTTCTAGGTTAATAACCACTTATTAGTGAGTGCATACCATGATTCACCTTTTGAGTCTGGGTTACCTCACTTAGTATGATGTTCTCTAGCTCCATCCATTTGCCTAAGAATTTCATGAATTCATTGTTTCTAATGGCTGAATAGTACTCCATTGTGTAGATATACCACATTTTTTGCATCCACTCTTCTGTTGAGGGATACCTGGGTTCTTTCCAGCATCTGGCAATTATAAATAGGGCTGCTATGAACATAGTAGAACATGTATCCTTATTACATGGTGGGGAATCCTCTGGGTATATGCCCAGGAGTGGTATAGCAGGATCTTCTGGAAGTGAGGTGCCCAGTTTTCGGAGGAACCGCCAGACTGATTTCCAGAGTGGTTGTACCAATTTGCAGCCCCACCAGCAGTGGAGGAGTGTTCCTCTTTCTCCACACCCTCTCCAACACCTGCTGTCTCCTGAATTTTTAATCTTAGCCATTCTGACTGGTGTAAGATGAAATCTCAGGGTTGTTTTGATTTGCATTTCCCTAATGACTAATGAAGTTGAGCATTTTTTAAGATGCTTCTCCGCCATCCGAAGTTCTTCAGGTGTGAATTCTTTGTTTAACTCTGTACCCCATTTTTTAATAGGGTTGTTCGGTTTTATGGAGTCTAACTTCTTCAATTCTTTATATATATTGGATATTAGCCCTCTATCTGATGTAGGATTGGTGAAGATCTTTTCCCAATTTGTTGGTTGCCGATTTGTCCTCTTGATGGTGTCCTTTGCCTTACAGAAACTTTGTAATTTTATGAGGTCCCATTTGTCAATTCTTGCTCTTAGAGCATAAGCTATTGGTGTTCTGTTCAGAAACTTTCTCCCTGTAGCGATGTCCTCAAGGGTCTTCCCCGGTTTCTTTTCTATTAGCTTCAGAGTGTCTGGCTTTATGTGGAGGTCCTTGATCCATTTGGATTTGAGCTTAGTACAAGGAGACAAGGATGGATCAATTCGCATTCTTCTGCATGCTGCCCTCCAGTTGAACCAGCACCATTTGTTGAAAGGGCTATCTTTTTTCCATTGGATGTTTTCAGCCTCTTTGTCGAGGATCAAGTGGCCATAGGTGTGTGGGTTCATTTCTGGATCTTCAATCCTGTTCCATTGATCCTCCTGCCTGTCACTGTACCAATACTATGCAGTTTTTGACACTATTGCTCTGTAGTATTGCTTGAGGTCAGGGATACTGATTCCCCCAGATTTTCTTTTGTTGCTGAGAATAGTTTTAGCTATCCTGGGTTTTTTGTTGTTCCAGATGAATTTGATAATTGCTCTTTCTAACTCTGTGAAGAATTGAGTTGGGATTTTGATGGGTATTGCATTGAATCTGTATATTGCTTTTGGCAAAATGGCCATTTTAACTATATTGATTCTACCGATCCATGAGCATGGGAGGTTTTCCCATTTTTTGAGGTCTTCTTCCATTTCCTTCTTCAGAGTCTTGAAGTTCTTGTCATACAGATCTTTCGCATGTTTGGTAAGAGTCACCCCAAGATACTTTATATTGTTTGTGGCTATTGTGAAGGGGGTCATTTCCCTAATTTCTTTCTCAGCCTGCTTATCCTTTGAGTATAGGAAGGCCACTGATTTGTTTGTGTTGATTTTATAACCTGCCAGTTTGCTGAAGTTGTTTATCAGCTGTAGGAGCTCTCTAGTGGAGTTTTTTGGGTCACTTAGGTAGACTATCATGTCGTCTGCAAATAATGAAAGTTTGACTTCTTCCTTTCCAATTTGTATCCCTTTGACCTCCTTATGTTGTCGAATTGCCCGAGCTAGTACCTCAAGTACAATATTGAAAAGATAAGGAGAAAGGGGGCAGCCTTGTCTGGTCCCTGATTTCAGTGGGATTGCTTCAAGTTTCTCTCCATTTAGTTTGATGCTGGCTACCGGTTTGCTGTATATTGCTTTTACTATGTTTAGGTATGGGCCTTGAATTCCTGTTCTCTCCAAGACTTTAAGCATGAAAGGATGCTGAATTTTGTCAAATGCTTTTTCAGCATCCAATGAAATGACCATGTGGTTTTGTTCTTTGAGTTTGTTTATGTAGTGGATTGCATTGATGGATTTCCGTATATTGAACCAACCCTGCATTCCCGGGATAAAGCCTACTTGATCATGGTGGATGATCGTTTTGATGTGTTCTTGGATTCGGTTGGCAAGAATTTTATTGAGTATTTTTGCATCGATGTTCATAAGGGAAATTGGTCTGAAGTTCTCTTTCTTTTTTGGATCTTTGTGTGGCTTTGGTATCAGCGTAATTGTGGCTTCGTAGAAGGAATTGGGTAGTGTTCCTTCTGTTTCTATTTTGTGGAACAGTTTGAAGAGTATTGGTGTTAACTCTTCTTTGAAGGTCTGATAGAATTCTGCACTGAAACCATCTGGTCCTGTGCTTTTTTTGGTTGGAAGACTTTCTATGACTCCTTCTATTTCTTTAGACATTATGGGACTGTTTAGATGGTCTAGTTGGTCCTGATTTAATTTTGGTATTTGGTATCTGTCAAGGAAATTGTCCATTTCCTCCAGATTCTCCAGTTGTGTTCAGTACAGGCTCTGGTAGTAGGATCTGTTGATTTTTTGGATTTCCTCAGTTTCCGTTGTTATATCTCCCTTTTCATTTCTAAGTTTGTTAATTTGGATACTTTCTCTGTGCCCTTTGGTCAGTCTGGCTAAGGGTTTATCTATCTTGTTGATTTTCTCAAAGTACCAGCTCCTGGTTTTGTTGATTTTTTGTATGGTTCCCTTTGTTTCTACTTGATTGATTTCAGCCCTGAGTTTGATGATTTCCTGCCTTCTACTCCTCCTGGGTGAAATAGCTTCTTTTTGTTCCAGGGCTTTCAGGTGTGTCATTAAGCTGGTAATGTGTGCTCTCTCCATTTTCTTTTTGGAGGCACTCAGGGCTATGAGTTTTCCTCTTAGCACTGCTTTCATTGTGTCCCATAGATTTGGGTATGTTGTGTTTTCATTTTCATTGTGTTCTAAAAAGTCTTTAATTTCTTTCTTTATTTCTTCCTTGACCAAGGTATCATTGAGTAGAATATTGTTCAGTTTCCACGTGTATGTGGGTTTTCTGTTGTTTTTGTTGCTATTGAAGATCACTTTTACTCCATAGTGATCTGATAGGAGGCATGGGATTAGTTCGATCTTCTTATATTTGTTGAGGTCTGCCTTGTGTCCAATTATATGGTCGATTTTGGAGAAGGTACCATGAGGTGCTGAGAAAAAGGTATATTGTTTTGCTTTAGGGTGAAATGTTCTATAAATATCAGTCAAATCCAATTGATCCAAAGCTTCAATTAGTTTTACTGTGTCCCTGTTTAGTTTCTGTTTTCCCGATCGGTCCATTGAGGAAAGTGGAGTGTTGAAGTGCCCCACAATTATTGTGTTAGGTGCAATGTGTGCTTTGAGCTTTAGTAAGGTTTCTTTTACGAATGAGGGTGCCCTTGCATTTGGCGCATAGATGTTCAGAATTTGAAGTTCTTCTTGGTGGATTTTTCCTTTGACCAGCAAGAAATGTCCTTCTGTGTCTCTTTTGATGACTTTAGGTTGAAAGTCAATTTTATCTGATATTAGAATGGCTACTCCTGCTCGTTTCCTGTGACCATTGGCTTGTAAGATTGTCTTCCAGCCTTTTACTCTGAGGTAGTTTTTATCTTTGACACTGAGGTGTGTCTCCTGTATACAGCAAATTGTAGGGTCCTGTTGCCTTATCCAGTCTGTTAGTCTATGCCTTTTTATTGGGGAATTGATACCATTGATGTTAAGAGATATTAGGGAATAATATCTCTGTCCTGTCATTTTTGATGTTCTTTTTATATTTGAGTGGTTATCTTCTTTTGGGTTTGATGAAGGAAGGTAACTATCTTGCTTTTTCCAGTGTGTAGTTTCCCTCCTTGTATTGGAGTTTTCCTCCTATTATTCTTTGCAGAGCTGGGTTTGTGGAAAGATATTGTGTGAATTTGGTTTTGTCATGGAATATCTTGGTTTCTCCATCTATGGTGAATGAGAGTTTTGCTGGGTATAGTAGTCTTGGCTGACATTTGTGTTCTCTTAGAGTCTGCATGAGATCTGCTCAGGATCTTCTAGCTTTCATGGTCTCTGGTGAGAAGTCTGGTGTGATTCTGATAGGTCTTCCTTTATATGTTACTTGGCCTTTCTCTCTTACTGCCTTTAATATTCTTTCTTTGTTTAGAGCATTTGGGGTTTTGATTATTATGTGACGGGAGTTATTTCTGCTCAGGTCCAGTCTGTTTGGAGTTCTGTAGGCTTCTTGTATATTCATAGGCATCTCTCTCTTTAAGTTAGGAAAGTTTTCTTCCATAATTTTGTTGAAGATATTTGCTGGCCCTTTCTGTTGTAAATCTTCACTCTCATCTATACCTATAATCCTTAGGTTTGGTCTTTTCATTGTATCCTGGATTTCCTGGATGTTCTGGGATACAAGCTTTTTGCATTTTGCATTTTCTTTGACAGTTGAGTCAATGGTTTCTATAGTATCTTCGGCATCTGAGATTCTTTCTTCCATCTCTTGTATTCTGTTGTTTATATTTGCATCTATGGCCCCTGATTTTTTCTCAAGGTTTTCTATCTCCAAAGTTGTCTCCCTTTGTGATTTCTTAGTTGTTTCTATTCTGTTTTTAGGTCCAGGATGGTTTTGCTCATTTCCATCATTTGTTTGTCTGTGTTTTCCTGTAATTCTTTAAGAGATTTTTGTGTTTCCTCTTTCATGACTTCTGCCTGTTGACTCAAGTTCTCCTGCCTTTCTTTAAGTTTTTTTTGCCTTTCTTCTTTATTGGCTTCTATCTCTTGGGCCTTATTCTCCTGCATTTCTTTAAGTGTTTTTTGTGTTTCCATTAAACGGGTTTCTAGCTTATTCATGTTCCCCTGTATTGCTTTAAGAGATTCATTCATGTCCTTTTTGTGTTCTTCTAGCAGCATCATGAACAGTGATTTTAAATCCAAATCTTGTTTCTCTGGTGTGCTGGCATAACCAGGACTTGCTGATGTTGGAGAGTTTGGTTCAGATGCTGCCATATTGCCTAGATTTCTGTTAGTAGCGTTCCTGCGTTTGCCCTTTGCCATCTTGTTCTCTGGAGCTAATTGGTCTTGTCTCCGGCTGGTGTTACAGCCTCCTGAGAGGCTCTAGGGCTATTTCTGCAACACTGGAGGGCAGGGTTTTCCCTTTTGCAGATTGCTGATATGCTTTCCTCCTCTTGGGTGCCCTTGCAGCCCTAGTGTTCTTTGCCCCAGATTGTGTCTGTGAGCCAGAAGGTGCCCGTTTGCTCCTTCAGGGAGCACTGAGGCTGTATGCTGCAGGGACCTTTTCTGTGTGCTGATCTCTCTGCTGGGCAGCAGGACTCCCAACCGGGTTGGTGCACACAAGGCTAGCCTAGCTGCTCAGGCCCTGAGTCTAGGCAAAAGCCTGGCAGGCCAATGTCGGGGCAAAGTTCCCCTCAGCTGTGAGTGTTAATTGGGTCTGTCAGGTGGCTAGGATGGTGGCGTGGGCGGGCTCCCTGAGAGTGCTGGGAGAGTCTGCTGGGCTAACGACCTCCTGGCCAGGTCAGCACACAGATGGCCCACCGAGCAGCCCAGGGCCTGGGGGCAGTCCAGGGCCTGACGTCTGAGACCCCTGCTATGTCCGCCTCGGGCTATGCCTGTTAGTTGGTTTGGTTTTGCCTGCTAGGTCTCTCTGGCTTCCCGTAGGCAAAATGGCGGTGGTGCGCAAACCGGCCCAGATAAACAACCTCCTGGCTGGGTCAGCACACAGATGGCCCACCGAGTAGCCCAGGGCCTGGGGGCAGTCCAGGGCCTGACCGTCTGAGACCCCTGCTATGTCCGCCTCGGGCTATGCCTGTTAGCCGGTTTGGTTTTGCCTGCTAGGTCTCTCTGGCTTCCCTTAGGCAAAATGGCGGTGGTGTGCGCGCTGGCCCGGGGGAAAAAAACCTCCTGGCCAGGTTTGCACCCCGTTGCCCCCCGATCAGCCCAGGGCCTCGGTGCAGGCCAACGCCCGTCGGGCTTAGACCCCCGCGATGTTGGTCTCGGGTTATATTTGCGTACCTCAGTCTGATTTCTCTGGCGACCGAGAACCAATATGGAGGCCTCGTAACTGACTGGCAGGAGGCAGAGTTCTGATGTGGCTTCTGTGTGGTGAAAGGCGCCGTAAATCCTCCGCTGCTCGCAGCCTGGCTGGCCAGCGATGGCCAGTAGTCGTGGGCGCAGGGTCTGCCTAGACCCTGTCCGCTTGGTTCTACTACTGATGGCCCTTCCTCTGGACCAGCCGCTGCTGCTGCTGCTGCTGCTGCTGCTGCCGCCCAGCCCTTTGAGTCTTGAGAGTCTCTTACCTCCCAGGTCTCTGGTACATTCTAGAGGGTCCTCCCACCTTCCACTCACCCCTAAAGGTCATATTTCCATTCATTCTGCTGGCTTTCAGGGCTTCTCTCTTATCTCCCCCCATAGCTGATCATGTTCCCCTTTTATCTTCCCATTCACTTCTCCCACCCAGATCCCTCCCTCCCTCTGCCTCTAGTGATTGCTTTCTTCTCCCACCCAAGTATGTCTGATGCATCCTTACTTGGGGCTCACTACTTGTTATCTTCTTAAGTTTTGTAGATTGTACCCTAGGTATTCTGTACTTTTTTGGCTAATATCTACCTATGAGTGAGTACATACCATTCATGTCCTTCTGAGTCTGAGTTACCTCACTCAGGATGATATTTTCTAGTAACATCCATTTGCCTACAAAGTCATGGCGTTCTCATTTCTAATAATTGAATAGTATTCAGTTGTGGAAATGAACCACATTTTCTGTTTGCATTCTTCTGTCGTGAGGTATCTTGGTTGTTTCTAGCTTCTGCATATCACAGATAAGGCTGCTATGAATAATAATAATGGAGCATGTGCCCCTGTGGTATGGTGGGGCATCTTTGTGTATATTTCCAAGAGGTATAGCTGGATCTTCAGGTAGATCTAATTTCAATTTTCTGAGAAACCTCCGGATTGATTTCCAGAGTGATTGTACCAGTTTGCAGTCCCACCAGCAATAGAGGCATGCTCATCATCCTTGTCAACATGTGCCATCACCTGAGTTTTTGATCTTAGCCATTCTGATTGGTCCATGGTAGAATCCCTGAGTCATTTTGATTTGCATTTCCCTGATGACTAAGGATGTTGAATTAAGTGTTTTTTGGCCAGTCAAGATTCCTCTGTTGTGAATTCTCTGTTTAGCTCTATACCTCAATTTTGGATTGGGTTGTTTGGATTTTTTTGGAGATTAGCTTCTTAAGTTCTTCTTTATGTTTTGGATATTAGCCTTCTATCAGATGTGGAGTTAGTGAAGATTTTTTTTCCCAATCTGGTGGTTGCTGATTTGTCCTGTTGACTATGTCCTTTGCCTTAGAGAAGCTTTTCAATTTTGTGAGGTCTGATTTATCAATTCTTGGTCTTAGAGCCTGAACCATTGGAATTCTCTTTAACAAACGCCTCCTACTGGTGCCAATGAGTTTGAGGCTCTTTCCTACTTTCTCTTCAATTAGATTCAGTGTACCTCTACGTTATATTGTACATTGAGGTACTTGATCCACTTGGATTTGAGCTTTGAGCAAAGTGATGAATATGGGTCTGTTTTCATTTTTCTACATACTGACTGCAAATTATACCAGCTCCATTTACTGAAGATACTTTCTTTTTTCCATTGTTTATTTTTGGCTTCCTTGTCAAAGATCAAGTGTCCATAATTGTGTGGTTTTATTTCTAGGTCTTCAATTCTATTCCACTGATAGATCTGTCTGTTTTTGTGTCAATAGCATGTAGTTTTTATCAATATTGTTCTGAAGTACAGCTTGAGATGAGGGATGGTGATTTCGCCAGAAATACTTTTATTGTTAAGAATTTTTTCCGCTATCCTGGTTTTTTTTTCCCCATATCAAAATGAAAATTGTTCTTTCTATGTCTTCAAAGAATTCTGTTGGAATTTTGATGTGAATTGGATTGAATCTGTAGATTGCTTTTGGTAGGATGGCCATTTTTTTTACTATGTTAATCCTACCAACCAATTCTTGAGCATGGGAGATCTCCTGTCAGCACCTTATTTTACCTTCTCCAAAACTGGCTATATATAATCGATCACAAAACAAGCTGCAACAGATACAAGAAGATTAAACAATCTCAAGCATCCTATCAGACCGCCATGGACTAAGGCTAGACTATTGACTATGTCTAGACTACAATAACAAAAGGAAAGAACTGAAAACCAACATAGCCATGGGGAACTGAACAAGTGTCTACTCAATAATAACTTGGTTAAGAAAGAAAGAAAGAAAGAAAGAAAGAGGAAGGAAGGATGGAAAGAAAGGAAGAAAGGAGAGAAAGAAAGAAAATATAGAAAGGAAGGAAGGAAGGAAGAAAAGAAAGAAAGAAAGAAAGAAAGAAGGAAAGAACGAAAGAGAAAAAGGGATAGAAAGGATAGAAAGAAAGGATAGAAAGAATAGAAAGAAATGATAGAAAGAAAGGAAGGAAGGAAGGAAGGAAGGAAGGAAGGAAGGAAGGAAGGAAGGAAGGAAGGAAGAAAGATTACTTCCTCGAATTCAATGAAAATTATCACACAGAACACTCAAACTAAAATTATGGGACACAATGAAAGCAGTGCTAAGAGGAAAATTCACAGCACTATGTGCCCTGGTAAAGAAGCTGAAGAGATCCTACACTAGCAACATAACAGCACACCTGAAAACCCCAGAACAAAAAGAAGCAGAGGAGTAGACAGCAGGAAATAGTCAATATCGGGCAGAAATCAACCAAATAGAAACAAGAGAACTATACAAAGAATCAACCAAACCAAAAGTTGGTTCTTTGCGAGAATCAACAAGATAGATAAACCCCCTAGCCAAACTAAGGAAAGGGCAAAGAGACAGTATCCAAATTAACAAAATCTGAAATGAAAAGAGAGACACAACAACAGAAACTGAGGAAATTCAAAAAATTATCAAAACAAACTATAAAAACCTATATTCAACAAAACTGGAAAATTTAGATGAAATGGATGATTTCCTAGACAAATACAACATACCAAAGTTAAATCAAGAGCAGGCAAACTGTAACTGTATTTTGTATAGTACTCAGAGTTCTAGCTAGAGCAATAAGGCAACAAAAGTAGATTTATTTGGCAAAAGGAACATTAACTGAGAAAAATGTCTCCACCAGACCGCCCATAAGCAAATCTGTAGTGCATTTTCTTTATTAATGATTGATGTGTAGGCCCAGCCCAGAGAGGGCAAGGCCACCCTTGGACGTAGGTTCTATAAGTGAGCAGGCCATGCGAACCATGGGAAGCAAGCCAGTAACAGCATTCCTTCGTGGCCTCTTGCACCATATTCCTGCTGTCAATTCATGCCCTGTCTTCTCTCAGTGATTGAATGTATCTTAAGAGTTGTAAGGACACATGCTTCACTATGTTCATAGCAGCCATATTTATAATAGCCAGAAGCTGGAAAGAACCCAGATGTCCCTCAATGGAGGAATGGATACAGAAAATGTGGTATGTTTACACAATGGGATACTACTCAGCAAATAAAAACAATGAATATATGAAATTCATTGGGAAATGGTTGGAACTGGAAAATATCATCTTAACTGAGGTAACTCATTCACAAAAGTACACACATGGAATGCAGTCACTGATAAGTGGATATTAGCCCAGAAGCTCTGAGTACCCAAGACACAACTCACATATCAAATCATTCCAAAGAATCATTGCCAGGACGGAGAAGTAGGAGGGGGTTGATTGGGGAATGGGCGAAGGGAAGAGGATTTATGGGACTTATTGAGAGGGGGGAACCGGGAAGGGAAAATCATTTGGAATGTAAACAAAGAATATAAAAAATAAAAAGAAGAGTTGTAAGATGAAACAACCCCTTTCCTCCCTAAAGTGCTTTTGGTAGTGGTGTTTTATCACAGCAATAAAACCCCTAAGCCAGACAGTAAAACATTTATCCTCTGTCTTGAATTCTTGTAAATATTGACTCATGTCTCAGGGTTTTGTTTTGTCACTTCTACACTAAGAACATTGGACTATTATTTTATAATGATTTCCCTCTTGTGTACAAATGTGGGCTAGCAGAGGACCTTTAAAAAAAACAGCTGGGCAGTGCTGGCACAAGCCTGTATCCCAGCACTCTGGGAGGCAGAGGCAGGTGGATTTCTGAGTTTGAGGCCAGGCCTGGTCTACAGAGTGAGTTCCAGGACAGCCAGGGCTATACAGAGAAACTCTGTCTCGGAAGAAAAAAAAATTAAAAAGAACCAAAAAAACCAAACAAACAACAAAACCACACAAAGTGTCCCATACCCTTTATCTTACTGGTCTTCTAGAATGTTGTCCTTATGTACATAGCCCCATACTCTACTACTACCTTATGTGCACTGTACACTACTTATAGAGAGAACAGAAGGGAGGAGAAATCAGTTACTTTCCTTTGCATGTTATTAGTCAGAGCTGAGTTAGCTAGTCAAAACAGCCATCAGGAATGCATGGATGCAAATATTTATATTGGTTGGATATGCACCAGATAATTATTAGTACTTCTATTGAGTAGAGAGAAGATGAAAAAATAGTGGGATTCAGTTAGCAATAAGATAGCTTATAAAATCTCATTTAAATTATAATTCTAAAGTTATGATTTGCAGTTTTAACTTTTAATTGTGAAGCTATTGTTAGGTCTATTCTTTGGAAAGAATTAATGGGTTCATTGTTAAATAATGATTTGCTGCTACCAGAAAAAAGTCTTAAGCATAGAGTCTTAAGCATATAAAACCACATCTCCCATTGTGGTACATCAGAAAACTTTTACAGAATTTCCTTTAACTCTTCACTAATCTATTTTGAGTCCTATGAACCTGCCAATATTTCTATAGCATAGAATATGAATTCTATGATTCAAATGTAGTGTATTTATATACTTTCTCTAGAACATTAGTACCAAATACAAAACCAAAATTATTAATTGACTTTACAAGTCATTGTTTCTAAATGCATAATCGTTAATTTTTAAAGAGGCTTTGTTCTTTACATCACTATTTTTTAAAGGAATCCATCAATGTTCAAAACACCAATATTATAGAACTCTTGTGAATTTGTACAAGAAATATGAAATTCCTGGGACCAGTCCAACTGGGACACATATATGACTAAAAGATTTTTTACAAGATGACTTATTATTCACAAAACAGAACTGCAAGTCATTTTCTTTTCTTTTATCTAAACCAAGAACATAAAACTGACTTGAGAAAGCACATTGAAATCTCCTTGAATGCTGGTATATAGCTCTGAAGATTTGTTGATTCAGTTAGAGGGGAAAGGCCCTTTAGCTTACTGAAGTTAGTTGCTCTTTAGAACGGTATTTACTCAAAATGGACTCTTAAGGGTGAGAGCTTATCTGGGAAAAAAAATATTCTTTTGAAGGTGACTGCTGTGTTTTTCCATTTATTGAAGTTAATTTTCAAGCAATATTTTATTTGGGTATATGAACTAATAGAATGTTTTATTTCTTCAAAACCAAATGAAATTAGCAAAAGAATTGAGATAACAGTTTCTCATCATGAACACGAGAACTTATTATACTGCTATATCAACTTTTGTGTACATTAGAAATGACATTTATTCAATAGATAATTGAAACATATTTAGGTAGAAGACAACTTTTATATTATTTCACATAAGCACAGTTTTGTTTCAAAATGTAATAACTGTAATTTATATTGATTATTCAGACCATCATGCAACAGTGTTTAAGGCTAATGAGCCTTATTTACCTTAATGTTCATAATGGCTTGGCACTGTTGTATCCAACTGAAAACAAAAGTTCGTTGAGTGTACTGCAGGATCGGGATAAGCTAGACAATAACTTCAATACTGATTATAGAGGGCCATAGTGGTCTCCATTTGGATAAGTACTTGTTTTGTTAAGATGAGTTTATTCATATGTAGTTTCCTATCATGTTACTCTGCTTTGTAAGGAATGGCAGTCCAAATTAGCTGTTATGTAGCTTTATGAGGCTATTATGAGTTACCACATACATAATTTACATGTATATGAATGTAATGCAAATAAGGGTCATACAAATAAGGGTAGCCTTGATTGATGATTCTTACTCAGTATCCAAGTTCCCTGGGTTAAACTAGAAGCTAGGTAAAGTTCTGCTATATTCAAGGAACCCACACCAGTTGGACAAGAAAATGTCACATGGCTACATCTGTCAAGAAGGAGGGAGGAAATGAGGAGTTTATACTGATGGTGGCTAAAGGACTTGAGTGAGAATAACAGCATCAATGACAAATCCGAAACTATTTAAGTATTTTTATGATATTCTTGATTGTCATCTTGACAAAATTTAGAACTACCCCCAAATTATCCAAAATTAACATACGACAAAAGTATATGATAAATTTCTCAATTAGATTAATTCAGGTGAGAAGATTGTGGTTATCATGCCCCTGCTCGGCCTTCCACTAATGGTCTCAGGGTTCAGAGGAGCTGGGGATCAGGGTCTCCTGCAGTAGTAATTACAGGAGCTATAAACAACCTGGGAGAGTGTGTAGGAGGATAGCTCATTTATTGAAACTTGCTTAAGTAGCTGGAGTCAGTGGGGAGGGGATGAAAAAGGACAAGGGAGAAAATGTGCCTAATTTGCATATGTGGGCCTGATTGAAAGTAGGAAAATATTAATGACACAACAATTCAAATATGAAGCACACAAGAGGAGGCAGGGAGACAGTTCTCTGGAGGGGAAACAGAAGCCTAACTGGCTCTTTCATAACATGGTCTTTGTCTCTATAAGGTTGGGTAGGCCTGACTCCTGCCTTGCTCTATGAGAGTTTGTCCAGGGTACGGGCAGTGCTCTAGCATCCCTCATCTGGATGGAAACCCATAGAAGGTGAAATAGCATCTCATGGACAAAAATCCTGGGCCAAATATAAAAGAGCAAACTATTTAGCAGTGTTCATCTCCTTTTCTACATTCTTATTTTCAAAGCAATGTGACAATCCACCTGAAACTCTTGCTTTCATGCCTTCTCTACCATGATGCATTGAACCTTTGAAATGTACATAAATCTTTCTTTCCTTTAGTTTCTTTTGTCAAATATTTTATCTTAGAAAAGTAACCGAGAGACCAAATTTTGGGGTTCCGACTACATCTTAAAGAACCTAAGTTTGAACTCAAATAAACTAACAGGCCAGTAAATAGCTCCAGTTTTCAAGTTACCTTCTCCCCAGAACAAAACCTGAGCCTAGCTCTAGTTCCCAACAAGACCTTCTTCTCCAGGTTATTCTCCCCCAAGAAATCCAGCCTTTAGCATTGGTTTCCAAGTTAACTACCAACAAATCTTCTCCTTTAGGCTACAAACCCACTCCCTGCCTAACCACTACCAATTAGGGGGAAAGAAGAAGTTAAGTTTATGGTTTGGCTCCCATCACCAGATAATTATGCTAAGGGCCACAGTAGAAGCACCCCAATTAGTTGCTTGCCCAGTGCTTGGATCTCAATCAGAGAGGATTAGGTTTTAATGGGTGATGGAGAATAAGCAAAATGGAACCATACTAATGATACTGATCATTAGAAACACTCACCCCTCGCTTGCTGCTTTCTATAAAATCTTGTCTAGATGAATGTTCAGTGCTTTTCTCCACCAGAACCATCCTGTGGGTCAGTGGTGAGTTAAGCCTGAGCTAGCTTAAATAAAGACCCTGGTGTGATTGCATCAGATTGGCTCCTGACTGGTCTTTCCGGTTCACAAACACTTCCTTGGACTACAACAGTTTCTACTGCTAAATCTGGAATAGAATACACACTCCCATTAGAGCAAGGGCAAATAGGAAGGAAAGAAGGTTGATGGTACCCAAGAAAGTCCAAAAGGAAGGAAATTCTATTGTGTCTTAAGAAGTGACAATAATTCCCTTTGGTTCCACACTTTGACCTGCATCCCTTCTTCAGTGTCAATGTCACTTTAATGGTTCTGTTTGTGGGTTTTCACTTCTATACCTCTGCTGGTAATCCTTCCAAGAAGGCTCAATATATACCCACCTGCATGGTTCTGCAGGATCATCTGGCTACCATGGTTATAGGCAAAGCTGCATGCCTGAAACAATCAAGGTATTCCTAATGTTCTCACCTTCATGCTAGAGGACATGGGGGCAGAGAAGAACTGTTTACAGTTATAACTTTAACATATTCATAGAAACAAATAAAAAAGTTTTGAAAGTCTTATTTTGTTTTTTTTTTCCTAAATCGGCTGAATTGGCAGTGTTTCTGCATTAATTTCATATTGAGGGATAGTGTACCTGTGTTTTTTGATACTTCACACCAAAATTTAACAGTTATTTGCAAAATAGATAAGGAAACAATTAACCATCAAATTGGGGATTAGAGTTGTGACAGGTGGATATTGTGGGGGCATTCAGTATATGACAACAGAGAACTGAAGGTACAATGCATACATGTTTGAAAATCAGAATACTAAAGTAGTGGTGTGCAAATTTCAGTGTGAAGATTGGTTATCTGGGTATTTGTAAAAATGCAAAATCTCATTCTTTTGGTGGGGATTGAAATTTGGAGTTAGCAATAAATAGGTGACACTGATGCTACTGGTTCACTAACTGAGCCACAGTCTAAGGCACTGGTTTTCAATGCCTGTTATTGTTTCAGTCTTGCTCTAGAAACTGATGATGGGTTGTGTCTTGGAAAAGTCCATACCATAAAGTTTTAAAAAGGTGACTACATATACAACAAGGATTACAAGGCTCTGAGTAAAGTTTCGGGAATTATTAATTTTAGCCATGAGGTTTTTGATCAGTATCATTAGTATGGTTCCATTTTGCTTATTCTCCATCACCCATTAAAACCCAATCCTCTGATTCAGATCCAAGCACTTGGTGGTGAGAAGTAGAGTTGGCGGTGGTGATAAAAAGTTAAGGAAAGGCACTTGGTGGTGAGAAGTAGAGTTGGCGGTGGTGATAAAAAGTTAAGGAAAGGATCAGGGAATTCATGAAGTTTGAATTTGGGAAGAATGGGTACAAAGCATTCAAAGAGTGATGAAGAAAAGCATAGAGAAACACAACAGGTAAAATCCCTATGGAAACCTGACATTGCAAAACTTGCCTGAAGTTGAAGTCTTGGTTCTGATACTGTGGTGGGTAGTTGAAACAGTAGTCTACAATTCCAGTAGCATGAGGACAATCAAAGGCACAGCTAAGAATTTCCCCCTTTAAAGTCTGTAAGATGGCATGGTTAGTAAATATAAAAGAAAGTCACGGAGTAGCAAAATATGAATGTGAAACCTTTTCTAAACCAAATTCACAGAGGAAATTAGAAATTAGTCTAAGATGCTAGTAGCTATGGTGATGATTAAAGAATAGGAAACATGTAAGGTCCTCCCTCAACTAGGCCAGGTACTCTTCCACATTATTTACATGCATTAACTTACTTAATCTCTGTTACCATGAAAGGCCAGGCATATGCCATGTTGACATCTGAGGACAGTGCAGAGCTGGACACGCCCCTTGCCTGGGCATTGTGGGAGAGCTGGCCCTGCACATCACCAGCTACAATAGTGAGAACAATGGGCCCTTCACCTTGCTCAGGAAACACAGTAAATCTGGTCCTAATTGTCAGAGTTTCAGGTGAGCTGGCCTCCAAGGATGTGAGCGTGGGCCACCTGGCCCTGCCACTCATCTGCCATGTGGTAGTAAGGGTGAGGAAGAGATTCCCTCCCTCCTTGCTCATGCCATTTGAGGCAAGTAAGAGTGCTGGCAACAGGGACATGAGAACAGGAGAGCAGGTCCTGGCCTGCAGCAGCTGCAACACTTGAAGTGTGGGCCTTGTATGTTACCTGGGAAGCACAGTAGAGCTGACCCTGGTGGCAGGGGCACGGGGGAGCCAGCCTAGAGTTTGTGAGCATGGGAGAGCTGGCCCCAAAAATGTCTGCTACAGTACTTGGAAAAGCATCCCTTGCCTGACGAGTACAATAAAGCTTGTCCTGTTGGGGTGGGCATAGGCAAATGTCTGCTGGGGCATGAGAGTAGGAGTGATAGCTTTGTCCCCTTCCTAGGTGTGGCAATAGATGAAGTAGCCAGGGCAGTGCTAGAGGCTTGTTGTGGTAATGTAGGTGCAGGCTGACCAGTTCAACTAGCACCCAGACCCAGATTCAGGGTTTTGATTTTGTTTACTCTTATATCTATGCCATCTATGGTCTACTAGAGCATGTGAAGGGAGTAGTCCTACATATTCAAAGCTGCAGGATCTCTGTGACACAGGGCAACAACATATCTGACAGGAGTCCCAGAGAGGATCCAGTATTACTAGTGTTCTAGCAGAAGCCAGAGGCCTCAAACAAGACCAATGACTCATTGTAATGAACATTTCCAAGAAATGTGGACAAAAGGGTGCACTGTGGTACAAACTAGTACATGCTCAAGCATCTATGACAAGATTTTTGTTGTGTTTTGTTTGGGGGAGATATGGAGATAAATGGGACTTGGGTGCATAATATAAGCTCACAAAGAATAAAAGAAGAATCCAAGAGAGTGATTGCCTCTGCTTTGGCTGTGAAACAGCAGAGAGCTGAGCAGAATACTGGGTTTAAATAGTTTCTTATGGGGGTGCTTTTCAAGCTGGCCTAGGACTGGAGAGATAATGTGGCCAGATCATTTAGGCAAACTTGGAGATTTTTGAGATTTTTTTTCCTGTAGGGTAGGACCTGGCCATTCCTCTGCCAGCGGTTGGGAACAGCTATTACAGCCATTAGAAAAGGACTGTTACAGTCTTTATGGAAATCTGGAGCAGGGGCAGAGGGTAGGGGGCAGGTGGCACTGGCCATTTTCTCACCTTGAGGGGATGGAAGACTGTTACTGATATTTTACCCTTTACTGCCATTAAGAAAGTCTGGGTATGGGGACTGACCACTGGAGCTCCTCAGGCAGGGGCTGAGACACTTACATACCTTGAGGATTTACAAAGTATACAATGTATACAAAATTGGCAAAGGGATTCCAAGGCAGTCAAAGCTTTCCCTGCAGCTTGAGTTGGCATCAGTAGTAACACATGCTGGTGCAGGGAATCAAACATAGCTTCTCTGAAAAAGCAGTCAGTCGACTTGATTACTTAGCTGTTTCTACAAATTCTGCAAATTTTTATTTTTATTTTTGAAATACATATAGCACAAAAAATATTTCAGATTTTTCTTTGCACTGATTAGAGATTATAATAAATGGAATGACGTGTGCTTACAGTCTGAGTAGATTGAGGATAGAGAATGATTAAAGAGAAAAATTACATGAAGAAACAGATTTGACTTATTTGTGGAATCACTTTATCATGGAAAATAATTTCTAACTACTGTGACTAAGAAGAGAGAGAGAGGGAGAGAGGGAGAGAGAGGGAGGGAGAGAGAGAGAGAAAGAGAGAGAGAGAGAGAGAGAGAGAGAGAGAGAGAGAGAGAGAGAGAGAGAGAGAGAGAGAGATTTCCAGGGTGAGTGGCAAGATCTCAAATCCAGAGCTTGGGGAAGGTCAAGGATTGGCATGTTTCTGTATCAAAATCAGAAACTGGCGGCTTTTCCTGTTCAGGGATTGGTGGGATTATTTTCTTGTAGGATGGGCCTAGCCATTCTCCCACCTGGTGCTGGGAATGACCTTTACAACTATCAGAAAGGGATGGGTGGGACTGTTAAGAAAGTCTGGGGAGTGGGGTATTGTGGGAAATATTAAAAAAGACTGGCAAGTTCCCGCATTACTCCGGGCACCGGCAAGCCACATGGCTCTAGTGGGGTGTTCACAACTTGGTGATCTCTCTGGGCCATCACTGCCATACCAGCCCCACCCAACAACTACAGACCAACCCCTGCAGTCAAACAACAGGCTTCCATTGCAATTGCCTGCAACTCTCTGCCTAGGCTGCACTATCGCCACCTCTGTCTCTAGCTAGGCCCAGTAGCAACAGATCTCTATCTTCCCAGCTCCCGTTCACTTGTCTCTGGAGTTGCTAGTTCCTTCTCACTCATAAACTCCCAGTGGTCTGTGGTCTCACATTCCAGCAACCCAGTAAAACAAAATTCTAGAAGCTTATAATTAAAGTCATATATATATAAACAAATTCCCATACAATAATTTCAGGGCCAATTGATAATGGTACAAGCTGCCCACCTCGATTAGACAAGTTACCCCAATTATTCTATCCCTATATGATAACATATCTACCTGTGGCTATTTATAGCCATACTGAGTCTGGATCGTCCTGTCCAACCACCTCCATCTTGCTTCCCTCTCCTCTCTCCTCAGTCCATGTCTCTACAACTCTTAGTTCTGCCTTCCTTTTCTCTGTCCAATCACAGGCCTCCTGCTGCACTAATATTTAAACTCATTGGATAGGGAAAATCCTGCCACAGCAGAATCTGGCTGCAGGAGTTCCACAGGCCTGGCCACTTTCTGCCTTAAGGGTTTACAAAGTATACAAAGTTTACAAAGGGAGTCCACAGCAACCAAAGCTTCATATGCTTCTTGGGTTGTCATGAGCACCTTTCCTCCACATTCCAAAGAGAAAAAAACAGACCTCTCTAAGACTAAAAATAACAAACTGATTTCAGAATGACCTTGTAGCAGTCATTGGTGCTCCAGTGTGAAAGAAGGAAGCAGTCAACATGGGAGCAGCAGCTTTCTGGGTATTGCAGTATATGAGCTCTCTTGGAATTGTCAGATGCCCTTGGCTTGGGACTAGAATTGTCCATATGCACTATCTACTATTTCTGATTAGTTTTCCAGGCACAGAGATTCTTTAGCATCTATGGGAGAAGGCTAAGTGTTTTTCTATAGAAAGGAGAGGGTTAATTAATCTTTTAGACCTCCTGCACTATATCTCTATTTCTTTTTTGTAATAAGAATTTCAAATTTGAGCTACTGTGGTTTCCTCTTGACCCCAACATTAGGCCTCCATTAAACCAATTATACAAATATGATCAATGCACATGTTTAAGATCAATTCCTAGAACCTAGATTATTTCTTCTGTCCCAATTTATCCATCCAAGAGCAAATATTATTGACTTGTCCAAAATCCACCAAAATCCTTTCCAGTTCCTTGGTCACCACTACAGTCAAGCCATATTTGTCTCTTTTCTGAACTGGATATGTTTCTTTGTTAGTCAGTTTTGGTTTTCAACTTGAATCAATGGAGTAAATTCTAGAAAATTGGTAAAATACACTTCCTAATGTGTTTGCTCAAAGGATTGTTCTGAGTCTCAACAAACTGGGTAAGGAAGGCCGACTCTGAATAGATGCATTACTATCAAATAGGTGAAACTACCCCCCCAAAAACACAAGACCACCAAAAACCTATCAAATAGGTGAAAGTAAACTCCAAAAATGACAGCTCACATCTGTGCACAAATTGAAGTCTTCCCAAGAGGGAGCATTTACTTGGCCTGTAGGGTTCTGGCTCCTGGTTCTACCTTTGAATTTTGACTTATAACAGAGACCCATCCAGGCTAGCTTTGAGCCAGGACTATGTTATTGGACCTCTTTAGACTCTCAGCTTCCTGGACTAAGAAGCCATTGGAATTCCCAGCTCTTCAGTTTTTCTATTTCAATTGTAGCAATATCCTGACTCTGGTTCTATAAGCAAACTTCATGAATCTCTGCTATTACAATATTGCTCCTAACCTTCCCAACTCCTGTACATTATTAAAATCAAACATAGAATTAATTGGCTTAACATTTAGGAAGAATTTGTCCTTTTATGTTCAAGATTATAAATATAAATTCCACCCATATATTTCAGACCTTAAAAGGATATAATGTAGAATTTTGGTATATGCTTAATGAGGAATTGCTATGGTTGGAATGAAATAGAAATGCATGTATCAAAAAGGCAATATATATGACTACCCCAGTAACCCCAGTAAGTCACTATGGGATTATAAGGAAAGCATGGGATTGCTCACTTCCATCATCACTGTGATTCAGGGTGACCTGGTAAGTTCTCCAACATGCCCTCTTGCAGGCTTTCTTTCTTAGAATCTGTATTTTGGGGAAAAAAACTTTCACTATTTATTAAAGTAAGAATCTTAGTTAAAAATTTAAAGACTCTATATTGTGGCTTGATGGAACTGAGGAAGTCACAAGCTAGGCAAGTACTTTTTGAGTGAGTTAAACATTGTAACCTTAGATCCTCTAATTTTTCAACCCTGATCCACCTTATTTCCTCTACTTCTGTCCCAGAGTCACCATGTAATTACACTGTCATGAACAGGCAATAGGTACCAGACCACCCAGCACATAACAACCCACCATATCACATACCTTACAATCACGTAATTAATGAGAGAAAGTTAATTTTGGTGTTTTTCATAATCCCATGAATTACCTTTGCTCTCTACCCATTGGCAATCCCAGCTGCAAGGTGTGTGGAAAGGCTCATGGAGACTTGTGCAAGGGATCTGCCTTCATTTTTTAAAGGCAAAACTTGTGAATATGTAACTGGAGACTTTCAAATTGTTGAAAGAAAATAATTTTGTTATTATCAAATAAAATGTAAATTGTAGAGGACACGTTGAAAGTGCAATATATATGACCACCTATCTTGGCTACCTGGGAACACTCCACCAGAGTGGAGAAAAGTCCCAGCTTAGTTCTCCTTTATGATGCCTACTGCTGTGATTCTGTCAATAACTGAAGCAATTTAGGGCCTATATGTTGCAGTAGGCAATTAATGTCACTCAAATCAACCCCAGTAGTAACAGCTCATGATCCTCACTGCCTGCCTCAGTGTTCTGACTTCCAGAATGAAACACGCACAATATGGCTTAAGAAGCTCAGTGGTTGGGCCACTCCAAACCTCCATGCAGTTAGCACACTCTCCCTTCTGATATTCCTGAATTATTACTTACTAAAACCTATATTTCATCCTAGATGCAGGCCTGCAGCTCTCCTGGGCCATGCTCTAACATGTTGGCTCTCTCTCTGTCCTGCACTTCTCAGGCCTGATCTTTTTGCTTTCCCTGCATGGCAGTTCTTAATTCTTCTTCCCCTCTTGATTCCCTTGCCCACAGATCCTAAAGTCTTCCATTAGCCTCTGGAAACCTTAACAATCAGACCAACTGGGGTAGGGACCTTCAGTGTCATGTGGATTTTCATGCAATTTTGGGAAGCCAATTAATATAATACAAACATTAGACTAAATCCACAACACATACACCTTGCATAGGTTGTTCAGATAGCTGCTTATCTCTTTCAAAACTTCAATCTGCTGCTACAAATGGTAAAACTTCAGGTATTTTTACAATTGTGGGCATTGCCTTCTATATCCAGCTGGTGCACAAAGTTAGTTCTGGGAAGGTTTTCCTGGGTCATATAAGAAAGCAAGAGAAAGAGATGGCTCAGCAGTTAAGAACACTGGCTAGTCTTATAAAGGACCTAAGTTTGATTCCCAAGACTCACAAGGGAAATAAGCTTGGGACAAATATGTAATCAAGGAAAAACATTCATTCTAGGTCAGATGCCAGGTTGAAGCCACTATGATAAAGTAAAGCCATGTAAAAACAGTTGCTTTGAATTTATGAGCCTAGGGAATGAAACACTGCTTTGAACTCGCTATTGATATCCTCTGTAACTCTCCCTTTCTATATCTTTTTATAATGAGGTAATTCTTTCTTACATAGAGAACTTTTTTGTCTAAAATCTCTCAAAAGCTAATAGCAATAAAAAGACAGTGTAGCCATTTTTCCAGTGTGTATGTGTCTATGTGAGTGACATCTTTTCTTTTTTTTTCCTCTCTGATTCAAAATGTGTTAAAGAGCTTCCTGGCCAGCAAGAGGCCTCTTGCTGACTTGCCAGAGTAAGGAGCCCTAGCAATACATCCTTTTTACTTAAACTCCCCCTGCTGTTAAACAGCATGTGTTAATCACCAGATATTAGTGTTTATTTAAGCACAAATAATTTTTAAGTTTTTACGACAAAGCAAGAAGAAAGTTAAATCTTCAGTGCTTATTTAAGCACATAACAGTAAAAAAGAGTTAATATCTTCAATGTAGTGGCAGTGCTTGGCCCCCTTGTGGGTTTTCTTCCCTGAGTTCTGGCCTAGATAGCTAACAATCTAAGGAGATCCTAGGGCTCTCTTCCTAAGCTACATCATGGAATAACAGAAAAAGTATATGTACTATTAGATTACATCAAAATTACACAATATGTCATTGCACTTTATTTCTATTCCACTTTGAGTAACAAGCTGCTTTTAGTGTCTGCTTATGTTTTCAAGTCAGTACTTCTGTATTATTTTTAATTTATCATGTTAAATTTCTATTGAATTTTAAATTGTGCAGTAACATTTTTCAAGTTCACAGAATTTCTCTTGTCCTCTTTTTTTCCTATTGTAACAATCAGTACTTACTTCATAGTCCCATTAACTTCTATAAAGTCATGAGAAGTTATGATAATTTCTGGTTAAGTTTCCTTCTTTTTCCTGTAAGATATTCTCTTCAGACTTGCTAATATTTATCCATTCTAATGTCTGTACTTTGTTTAAAACACCGATCTATTTTTTCCTGCTAATAATTCGAAATTAAAGCCCCATTGGATTATACAAGGCAGTAAGCACAGTTGTGGTCTGTGGATGTTGTACTAGGCTTCACCTTGAGTGGGGTGTCAATGAGGGAATCTTTTTATTCTTTGATGGTATATCACATGGAGCTTGCAAATGTGCAATAAATTATCTCACTTTGAGCACTGTTGTTTAGACTGCTCTAATAATAGCCCCTGTGTTTCTCTCCTCAATTTCAAACCTATGAATAAACAAAGAACTCAGATAAGTGAAGGATAGTCTTTGCTCTAAAGCCAAATGGACTGGCTTATACCTCTCTATTTCCACCAGCTAAAAAATATGACAGGGTAAGAAAAATAAATATTTTAAATAAAATTGTAGAGAAAAATGAATCCTGGAAACGTTGGTTCTAACGATTGAGTTATGATGCAGTTACAGGAGTGGATGGCACATAACAATTTGCAGATGTTTTCTGTTACTGAGGGGTTATAAATGTGAGGTTTTCAACAGCAATGGGTTTCCTGGAATGAATTAACTTCCATTTTCTGCAAGATCTGCAGGAATATAAAAATCTGTGTTCCACAGGGCTCTTGACCTACCACTACAACTGTGCAAATGGAATAGAGTAAACCTTATTTACCAGAATAAGTTATCATGGTAGCAAAAAATAAGGTGGGATATTGTGTCTTTTTCTCATCACATGGCTTTAGTATATTACTACCACACTTATGATTATGTGGGAGTATATAAAAATTGTGCCTAATGGAAAAGAGGGGTTATTAGGAAATGTCTATGCAATATGTATGCTGAATATAGAAAAGGAAGAGATCCTACAATGTGGAAGCTACAGTGTGGAAGACTTTTGGAACTTTGAATGTCCTTGGAAGAATTCCACTCCCCTCATTATTCCCACCTCCAACCTGCTTTGGAATTTCTTAAACAACTAAATTAAAAATTTCTGTCACAAGCTAAAGGTATTTTAAATTATTTTTTTCAAATATTAGGCAATCTCCCTGGCTGAGCTGTATACCCAGCCACAGAAAGTCCCCACAAGACCATTTTAAGTCTGTGGTATGACCAAAACATTTAGTTTGATCAAAATATTTTGGTTAAAATGTTTATCTAAAATAGAAATTAAGAAATTATTTGAAGATTCAGAAGCTATATCATTGTAGGTTATGCATTATTGAGGTAAATGAATATGTGTACACATAACCTCCTAAAAAATAAATTGTAACCATCCTGATGGCCCTTAATAAAACCTAGATAAAAAAATTAATGCTTTAAACGTACTCTAAAGGAGACCATGGTAATGATGGCTCACAATTACAGCATTTAGGAGCATAAGGTGGGAGGATTTCTAGTTTAGGGTTAGCCTAAAATACATAGAATGACTACAGCTTCAGACTGCTTACTACAGAGACCCCCTATAGACATTAATTAACCAGCCTCCTATTTCAGTTATATATAGTAACCTGTCTAGTTCAGCTATAAAATAATAAGTGTGCTCAGTTTGGGGGCTGCTCATACATTGCTATTAGAGGGTACATTTAACCAGATTCCAGACTTTCTGTATGTATGTCAGTGTGTCTGTCCTTTCTTTATTCCCATACCCAATCAAGTCAAATCCAGAGCCATGCCAGCCACAGCAGCAAAGGACTCTAGACTCTTAGTTTGGTTAAAGTGGTCTTGAGAATCTGCTTTATCTGGGGTGTAAACAGAGTAGCCCATGTGATGTTAATTACCTGAGAGGCTATAATTGTAGTATAAGGAAATTTGTGAGATCCTTATAAATAGATCTATTTACATTCCTGTCAGCCACCCAATATTAATTGCTAGCTTTTGAAGTGCATCCTGTTACACATTCCTCCCAATGTAAGCCTTTCAAATTATACTGGCTAGCCTCTGACACTGACCACATGAGAGTTTCTTAGTGGGACATAGCTAACCAAGGTGACAAAAACCTACAACAGTGAGGGACTAAAATATATCATTGTCTTGAGCCACTGATAGTGGGGATAGCATTTTTTTTTTTATAGAAAGAGATGGTAGAATGAAACTAGAACTAAGAAAGCATGTGAAATTCTATTCCTTCATTCAACAGCAACACATTTCCTCAAAGGAAATGTTTCCTCCCTTAAGTCTACTTGACTCTGACATTGAAATGCACTCTAGCTCTTTCTTTCCCTTCTAACTTGTCTAATCTTGTATGTCCTTACAAGTTGACTGTGCCAAGAAAATCATACGATATAAATGTTCTCATTGCTGATTCCTGTTAATAGTCATTTTTACAGAACTCTTTTGAAGCCTGTTCTGTTAATGTCCCCATTTATTGGTGAAGAAACTGAGAAAAGGTAGCTAAAATTTTATGTTCTGTTGTTCCACTTTTAAATAGTAAAATTAGAATCAAACTTTAGCAGTCTACTTAGAGTCTATATCTTTAATGAAGAATGCATTGAACCATTTTGCTCCTCTTAATTTACATGTAACTTGTCTACTCTGCTCAGAAGACAGGAGTATCATAAAACGAAGGAGCAATACTTGTGTTAGTCTTCAGAGTTCCTAACACTTTATAATGACTAAAGTTTCATTTAAATATGTTCTTCACTGTTAAATATTAAATAAATATTTTATATTACTTTATATTAAGTTATGAATAGCACTTAAGGGAATTTTGACTGAAAAAATTATCAGATCAAAATTGTACTATAGTTTTATTATTTATGTGTATGTGGGCAGTGAGTATGCCTATATGCATGTGGGTACCCATGCAATCTTGGAAGGCTGAGATGCCATGGAGCTGGAGTTCTAGGCAGGTGAGCTGCCTGATGGGGATGCTAGAAGAAAGCCATCTTTCAAGTTCTGGGATCCAAATTTTAAATGCACAGTATTTAAAAATAAACATAGGTTAACTTTCTTCCACTCTTAGCTATTCATTTTGGAACATTTTGTAGAATGTTAATATCTTGATGGCTTTTCTCTCATACATGTACTTACACTGATGTAGAAAATGAACAAATTGAATCTAGACCTAAGAAAGCAAAATGTTCACAAGTTTTAATTTTTTTAACATTTTAAAAAATGTTCACAATTTTAAATTTTGTGGCTATGCAATGTCATAAAAGTAGCTTATAGATTCTAAGAGACTGTAACTTTTGCTGGACCTCACAGGCAGAATTAATAACACACCTACCCTGAGGTAGCTTAAGAATGCCACCCTAGTATGTACTCACTGTTTAACCGGCCTTTAAGAGACCAATTTAACAGTCACCCTTACTTGGCTTGGATTTCCCATGAAATCTAAAAGTTGACCCAAAATGGGAAAACCAAAATCCCATGTGATCAACTTTTACAACCTAAGCTAATGCATAGATGTCATCTTAAATAATCTATTCTTTCATGCTGCTCACCCAGAACAATGCATAGGTATTATATGTTGAAAGCAGCAAATGCAGACGTACAAGTCAATTTTCTAAAATTAATATTTATTATAAATACTGGGTACAGCTTGATTATTGATGGATAAAGTGAGAGTTCATAGTATTGGTTTTTTTTAATCTGGGTCAGCTGGAATCACTGATTTAATCCCTTGTAAATGTATGTTGTGATGCTTTCTGTGCTCTTCAATAAACGTAGGGCAAAAGCCCCCCTTTAGGGATGTCAGAGCTGGTCATCAGTAGTCAGCATTGGAACCCTGAAGTAGGCTTTAACACATGTAAAGCAATAAATGAATGCCTCGTAGGCAGGATAGATGATATTTCCAGAGAGAGGGTAAACAGTTAAAAGACAAAATCTTCCTTTTTTGTCCTTTTATGTAGGCTGTCACCAAAAGGTGTAACCAGAATTAGGGTTGGCTTTCTGAACTCAATCTTTCACAAAACATAATTCACAGGTGTACCTAGCTGCTTGAGTTTTAGTTGATTCCAGACTCGGTCAAGTTGAAAGCCAAGATTAGACATCCATCACATTGGCTAATAAGAAATGTCTCAAAACACAACATTGTTAGGTGGAGTGTTACTTAGCAAGGAATCACTTAATTTAAATCTCTATATGATCATTCTCTCAAAGGCAACTGTTTGCTCTCCCTTATCCCTGGATCCTTGATGTTGTTTTGTACTATTCAAAAAGAGTAGGACTAAGGGAAGTAGGGCTATATTTTTTTGTCTGCTAAATCTACTACTGATCAAACTAGCTTTCTACTTTTAGTCTTCTTTTTAAAAAATAGTTATTTTATTTATTCTCATTTCAAATGCTCTCCCCCTTCCCAGTTTCCCCTCTGAAAATGCTATATCCCATCCCCTTTCCCCCCTACTTCTATGAGGGTGCTTCCCTACCCACCCACTCCCACCTCCCCGCCCTTGCATTCCCCCTACACTGGGGCATGGATCCTTCACAGGACCAGGGGCTTCTCCTCCCATTGATGACAAATAAGTCCATCCTCTGCTACATAGGCAGCTGGAGCCATGGGTCCCTCCATGTGTACTCTTTGGTTGGTGGTTTAGTCCCTGGGAGCACTGGGGGTGGGTTCTGGTTGGTTGATATTGTTTACTTTTAGCCTTCATATTCCATTGCTTATTTTTCATCTGTTCTGCAAGCCAGTGTTTTCTCCTCAATGGCTGTTTACACTTTTTCTTGACTTTTGTCGAAGTTTGCTTGTCATTTATATCTTAGTAGTAAAGCATGCACAAGGCCCAAAGTTCTATCCCAAGCACACACAAAAAAAACCCAGACAACCCATAATAATTATAGCTAAAATATAAACTTTAAGAATAACAGCCAGCAAAATACTGCTACTTTGGTAAATTTATAGACTAAAAGAATGAGGCCCTTGCTTTTAAACATTTCATTAGTTTGGAGAAATTAAATTGATTAAATACAACTCTTACCAGAAAATAGCATCAGAGATATAAAAAGGCTCAGATAAAATATAACTTTATAGTAGACACAGCTATAGTATTATTGTCCAAAAAAATTCCTCTTAAGAACCAAGTTTAGGGTTTGTAAATTTAGCTCAGTGGTAATGAGCTTATCTAGCAAGTACAAAGCCCTGGATTTGGTCATCTGCTCCAGAGGGTGGGAGGATACCATTTATGAAATAGATGGGGTACACAACATTAGTGTAAAAGTATATCTTCGATAAAATATATATGAATCTCTTTTGTTCATAGGTACTATTGAAGCTATGTAGTACTATGGTACATAAAAAGTTAGAACATTAAAGAAATTTAATATTAGCCCATTAAAACATACTTTGAAATAAAAAAATTGGCAGTATTATATTATTTACAGATCAAAAATACCAAGTTAAAATTGTCCGTATATATGTGTGTCTAAGTATCTAGTATATGGTATCAGAATTGAGTAGTAAAAAAGCAAGCAAAAACCAGTCCTATGGAAGGAAAAAAAAACACCAAAAATATACTACTTTCAAATTGTTGAACCTGAAAAGCAAAAGGAGGGTGAGGACTAACTAGGATTGTCAGAGATGAAATCTACAAGATAGTGATCCCAAAGTCAAAACACAGGAGGTCTCAGATAAAAGTTAAAGATGCCTGTAGTATTAAACTGAGGTCATTAAGGGAGAGGAAAGGAAACACTTTCAAAAGCCAAAGATTGATGGAGTTACCTGAGGCCAGGAAGAGGCAGCATCCAATCGTGATGTCACAGTGTGGTCCTCCCTGTTGGCCCCATGACCCATCTTACAGCACTTACTCTTAAGACAGGTGAAGGGCAGAACTGGTGCCCTCCATAGAACAAATCAAAAAGTGGCCCTCCTGCTGGGACCTAATGGGAAAGCACCATACAGGGAAGTACCCAGTATTCTGGGCAGCTAGTCCTCATCTCCACTTCCTGTTTGGATACCACAGATCAAAGGCGTGGGCATTGCTTTGTGTCAGAAACAACATGCACTTTACTTTCTGGCAGTTTTTGTGTCTTCTAGTCACTGTCAACCCTCTGGGGGACAATAACATCATCGTTTTTAGTTCTTGCTTTTTTTTTGGCATTTGTGTTGTGTTTTTGTAGATCCTCACAGCCCTGTACTAGACTGTAATGGAATTGCCTATTTAAAGACACTATGTGACCTCAGGTGTATATAGTTTTGCTTTGATTTTGATGGAATTGTTTCATTTCTCATGTTGATGTGAAAGACATGGCAAATGATTAGTTGATCTATTTTTTAATTTAATATTTAAATAAAATATTTTTGGGGAAAAAGTTTATGAGGGAATCTTAGATGTACTGAAGTGACTAGGAAATGAATAAGTGTGTGATCGTTGAGATCACAGTGTTGAGGATATATGATGACATTATCTGAGGTGCTGTGCTTGTCTTGATGCCATGAGATTCATGGTTGCCATAATTAAGCAAAATATTTCCCCAAAATTAAATATATATATATATATATATATATATATATATATATATACACTTAAAATTTATATTTAAAATTTCTCCAAACATATAAATAACTTAAAAATTTATAGCAGAAACATCAAATCATTTTTACAAAGCTTCCTTAATGTTACTGAAATCAGACTTGCTATTTTAAGTTAGCTACATTTGGGAAAATATCATATGGTCACAACATTTTCATCATATGGTATCTTTATGCCAAATGTCAAGAGCAAGTTATCTTAAGCAGGAAAAAGCCAGTTTTAAAAGAAATGTGAGCTCTACCCTGCTCCTCTCTTCCTCCTCCTCCCACCTCATTACAGCAGTGCCAAGCCCCCTGGTCTCAGAGAAGGTGCTGTACCCCAGTAGGAAGGAGCATCATCTGGCCATGTTGGGTGAGGTGTGGATCTTTTGAATTTATATTTATACACAGTCCTATTTCTTTATGTCCGCACTGTCTCTTCTTCCTCCTCCCTCTCAGGTGGCAGTATCAGCTAGTGCCACAGAATTCTGTGTTTCCCAGCATCTTGAGACAATGTGGGCTTTGAGTTGATCATAGCAGAGTAGAGGGACATTTTCTGGAGCTGTTCCTGAGGACTATCTCTATTGTTATGGCAACCCTTCCCCACCCTCACCCAGGTCACTTCCTCATACAAAAACAAAGCAAACAAAGGCACTTCCCATAGAGAGTGGAGTCCTGCTTCCAATTATTCTCAGACCTGGGTTTTAAGGGCTCAGGACATAGGGGAACTGGAACCAGAAAAGTCCTTAGGGGGCCAGAAAAAGAGCAGGAAGAAGTGAAAATATTTAATTTTTTTAAAATGACTTGTAGTTATTAAAGTTGCTTGTCTCCGCAGTGATATTGTATAAAGAACATCTTGTGAAATACTTGTCATCTTGCTTTGGCACATGTACAGTACTGTTCCATATCCCATACATCTTCCCCACACCCCTGCCTCCAGGAGGATGTCATCATTCCCCACCCCACACCCTACCTGACTTCTAACCTCCCTGGGACCTCCAGTCTCTTGAGGGTTAGGTGCATCATCTCTGAATGAACACAGACCTGGCAGTCCTCTACTGTATGTGTGTTGGGGGCCTTATATCATCTGGTGTATGCTGCCTGGTTGGTGGTCCAGTGTTTGAGAGATCTCAAGGGTCCAGATTAAATGATACTGCTGGTCCTCCTACAGGGATCCTGTCTTCATCTTCTTCCAGCCTTTCTCTAATTCATCCACAGGGGTCAACTGCTTCTGTCCATTAGTTGGGTGGAAATATCTGCACCTAACTCTTTCAGGTGTTGGGTCATTTAGAGTGCAGTCATATTAGGTCCCTTTTTGTGAGCACTCCATAGCCTCAGTAATAGTGTCAGGCCTTGGGACCTGTCGCTGGACCTTCTTTTCCTCAGGCTCCTCTCCATTTCCATCCCTGTAATTCTTTCAGACAGGAACAATTATGGGTCAGAGTTTTGACTATGGGATGAATACCCCATCCCTCACTTGATACCCTGTCTTCCTGTTCTACAAGTTCCCTCTCTCTATTGTCAGGCATTTCATCTAAGGTTCCTCCTTTTGAGTCATGAGAGTCTCTCATCTCCCAGGTCTCTGCTACATTCTGGAGGGTCCCCCCAACCTCCTACCTCCAGAATTTGCCTGTTTCCATTCTTTCTGCTGGCCCTAGGGCCTTCAGTCCTTTTCCCACTCCCAATGCCATATCAGGTTCCCCTCTCCCCCGTGCCACGTCCCATCCACTTTCCCTCCTAGGGTATCCCTCTCTCCCCACTTGTGATTGCTTTCTTCTCCCTCCCAAGTGGGACTGAGGTGTCCTCACTTAGGCACTTCAGCTTGCTGGAAATCAATCTGGAGGTTCGTCAGAAAATTTGGAATAGATCTACCTGAAGACCCAGCAATATCACTCTTGAAGATATACCCAAAAGATGTCCCACCACGCCACAGGGGCACATGTTCCACTGTGTTCATAGCTGCCTTATTTGTGATAGCCAGAAGTTGGAAACAACCCAGATATTCCATGACAAAAGAATGGATACAGAAAGTGTGGTTCATTTACACAATGGTATACTACTCAGCTATTAAGAACAAGGGCATCCCAAGTTTTACAGGCAAATGGATGGAACTAGAAAATGCCATCCTGAGTGAGGTAACTCAGACTCAAAAGGATATGCATGGTATGAACTCACTAATAAGTATATATTAGCAAAAAACAACAACAAATTCACACAAAAACCAAAAACACCCACAAAAAACAAAAACACACAAAAACTATACAGAATATACAAGATATAGTCCACAGATTAAAAAGTAGTATAGAAAGTTTTTAATGCTGAGAAAACTGAAGTTTTCACTAGATTATTTCTGATTTCTGTATAGTTACATCCTATAAATTCATAAGAAAAACACAATCATTTAAACTAATTAAATAATGTAATTACTAAGAGCTTATTCAGTGATTTTACCATCTATTCATGTTAATATATAAGAAAAATCAACTGTTCGGTTTAAAAATAGCTTTATTTAGCATACCAAAAACACAGAAACATAAGAAAATTATATCTAGTATAAACATAAAAAGTTAAATATCATAATTTAATGTAAACCAAGCATTTGAAAATGTGAAGAATTGTAATAAAATGCATGCTATTTACACAGAACTTGGTTAAAGCTACCTCTGTAGTTACTGGATCAGATTATCAATCTTGAAGAAGTTATCATTAGAATTCAACAAATATAACAGCTCTCTCTTTTTATTAGTCAACAGGAAAAAAAGCAATCAGCTTATTTATTTAAAACATATATAATTTATTGTGACATTTAGAGCAGGAAAGCAAAAAGTGTCAGTTCAAGGATTCCAAACTCAAGCAATGTAGGTGGGGGGTTGAAAATCAGTCCATTGGAAGAACCTAGAGCAGATCTGTTTATTTAAATATAAATTGTTTAATTCCATTTATTTACTGCTTAGAAAGGTATTAAGTATATTCTGCAAAAATAAATCTTCATTAAAAATGATCAAAGGCAAATGCAGTATCAATCAAGTAGGAAATGCAAAGCATAAAAATATATATTATTCCAGATAAGCCCCTTAATTATAATAAATGTTAAGAAACTCAGTTTATAAAACCAAAAGGGGTAAAGGGGGGAATTTTAAAAGTATGAAACCTAAACTATACTCAAACACAACAAAAAAGTGTAAAATAAAAGTTCATAAACTAGTATTTTGATTATACTCTTCTTATCATAGAAAAGCTGCCATGAAATTTATGGTTAGTGAAGCTATTAATTACTATGACATAGTGTTTTCTCTGACCAACAATCTAAACAGTTGTCATTACTGATCAATTTCTTTAGCTTTTGTTTCAAGAACCATCATTCATTGTTCTACTTCAGTTCAAAAAGTGTTACATCCAATATTGAGACTACAAAATATAAAGTAACTTTACAAGAACAAAAATCTAACTTAGTGAGAGGATGTCGTGTTCTTTTGTCTAATCCCGTAGTTCTTATAATTTTTGTTTCTGGATCCCTCCTTAAAGTCTTAGGGGAATCAAGACCCCAAAGAACTTTTGTTTTTGAGATTTATATATCAGTATTTAACTTGTTAGAAAGGAATTGAAAAATTAAAACACCAATTCAGCTAAAAATTAAAAATATGCAAATATAAATTACATTTTTATGAAAATAGCTATATTGTTTTTTTTAAAAGATGCATGTGAAGACTGTATTGTTCTCCATTGTTTAACTCTGTTTTGAGAGAACTATAATAAAGAGACAAATAATGGTTTCAGATAGGATGAAAATATTTTGATTTCACAGATTCCCTGGAAGACTGTTCGGAATCTACTAGGATTTATGGGCCACAATTTGAAAATTGCTGCTCTCATCTAAAGCCTAATATTAGTGTAACACACACACACACACACACACACACACACACACACACACACACACACACACATGCATGCACACACACACACACACACACACACACAGCCTTAATTTTCAGTTATAAACAACCCATACATATCTTCTCTTGTACACTGAATCAAACATCTCAAACTTCAGATTTAACTAGAAACATACGACTATCATAGAGTAAGGAAAAATATTTAAAGCAATATTGTTATGTTGAGACCATTATCCAGATACAAATACCTTTTCACCTATCAGACCTATTAACTAATTCATGTACTTTAATGTAAATTCCAGCATTTCTTCATCTAATACAGCACTGGCAAATGTACTTAAATTGGCACAGCTTTTGTACAGTCCAGATTATGTGTGAAGGTAAATTATAGCCCATACACTCAGCGTCAGAAAATATTAACTATGGAGCAGGCTATTCTATTTCTCATTATGTAAAAGCTCTGATAGAATTCTAGGGAAACAGGGAGAAATGTTACCCTGAAGCACAATAATAGCACTAAGACCTTACAATTAAACAGTTCTTCATACTGAAAATTTATTTGTACACATACCATCTCATTTGACCTTTTTTATACTTTCTGAAATAGTATATTTTGGCAATTCATTCATAATCTACTCCCTTTCTTCCAAAAAAAAGAAGTAAAACTACTACAGCTAAAAAATATAGAATATAAAACAACAACATGATGAGATCTATGTGGGACTAAACTAGATTTAGTACACATCTACTATAGCAGATACTGTATAATCTTCTTTCATCAACAGAACATTAATACAAAAGTCACAGCTTATAACTAAATGAAAAACTGTGTACTAATAATTTGGAGAATAGGATTTTAACCTGTGCAAAACATTAAGGAAATAATACAAATTGATTTTGGCTAAATTCGTGAGGATATGGAGAGTCTATAGTAGCAATGAGAATAAAAATGACTGTAAAAAACTACTGCCAACCACACAATGAGGAATGGAGTAGGGAGTACCTACTCCTTGTCATTAACACAAACACTATTTCATTACCTAGAAATACTTGCAATCAAGAAATTAATATGAGTGGCATGAAACATCCAAAGGTGCTAAGAAAATTTTAATGGGATGGTGTTTGGTAATCAGCCAAGAAGGAATACCCTAGTATGAAATAAGCTAAATGCCACTAATGATAAATGATTCCCTTGTAATATACTACAATCAAGTACATATACTAAATGCTACATGCTCTCTCTGTGTCTCTCTGTGAGATATTTCAATAATTGAGGATGAATCCATGCATATTTTTTCCTTTCATGAAAGAAGAAATAGGAAGTTAACTGATGTCTTTAATTAGAAAACATGCATGTTGCTGTCTATCACATACACTGTCTATGCTCCCTGCCTTTTCAATTTTGGTGAGTAATGCTGTCTTTATGGGTGGTGTGGTAGAAGTTAGTTGTACACAATTTGGATGGTACACATGTGGCTATATGCATACATATGCATTCCTTACAGCACATAAAGACTGCCACTGACATGTCATTCCTTCATATTTCCTCTTGCAAAAACAAATACAGATAATGATTTTATAATAAGAAACAAAAGTAAAGATAAATCAAACCAGTAAGTGCGAAGGGATATGCTCTAAGAGGCTAATAAAATAAGTCAATGCACATTTATGTAGTAGTAAAGTGCTAGAAAGTTTTTCCATTAGTATTTTATAAATGATTAAAGTAAAAAAAATGTTTTGCAGCTTCATTTGATGGTGGTGACCACAGGCACCATAGCAATGGCACTAGCTGAACTGGAGTTGACTATGTCCTCATATTCTGGCGGTGGGTCTAAATGAGGGTCTGTTTCACTCCTTCTCAGGTTCACCTGGCCAGTGGCTTCCTCATAGGTAGGTGGGGGATCACAGTTGGAAAGGCGAGTGGAAACTGAATCTGAGCGCCCAACAACATATTCCAAAAACCCTGGAGACAATCCACTGCTGTCAAAGACTTCATCTGGTGGAGGAGGTGGAGTAATGATGTTCAGATGTTGAGGAAAAGGAATATGGTTTTCAGTCACTGTCTGTCTCCGAGTTTTGTTTCTTAGAAAGCATCTCCAGATTAAGAAGATGACAAGGAGAATAATGAAGAGGCCAAATATTAATGGAAAAGTAAGATAAAATTGAAACCAGTCACTTCCTCTGTTGGTTTCTCCTTGTTCTGCTTTTGTGTAGGTGCTCCAAAACTCCCTCTATAAATGCAAAACAAATAGGTAAAAAAAATCAATATGATCAAAACATGGCTAAGTATGAACAAATACTTGTATTCAGATAGTGACAAAAAACAGAATCAGATGTATTAGGTCAACTGACATAGCTGTATTTTCCATACCAGTAAATAACAAATAGAGAAGCCTGTAATTAGAAACTGGTTATCAGATAAAAACATCATTGATTTGTTATACTTAATAAACCTAACTATCAACCATCATAGCTTATGGTTCAATACACTGAAGTTTCAAGTCTCTTGTGGTTACATGGCTGACTGAGAGATAGCAATGGGCTGCAGTTCATTTGTTGGTGCTCACCAGTATCTACAAAGAGTTATTTACTGATAGTTAAGGAAAAGCTCAAAATCCAAAAGCTGAAATGCAGTATCTACTAAATGAATATCATTTCTACACCCCTGGAAAGTTGAGAAATTGTAAGTGAAACCATTATTAGTTAGGGATTATCTATAGATCGTCATGTTCATTCTGAATGCTGCCTACAATAGTCATAACTCAAAGCACTTTAAGATGTAGAGTTAGGTTTATTTACACTTTTAGCTGTGACATTTTAGCAGTATGAGAAAGCTTTACACTCGGGAGAGAATCATAGTCATGTTTTAGAGTGAAAATTATAAGAGTAGGGAGATGTTTTAGTAGATCAAGTGTTTGCCATGTAAGCATGAGAACCTGAGTTGACTCCCCATCGCACGTGTACACAAAGAATATGTACGTATGTATATACGTATATACCAAACAAAAAACAATTATGAGCTGAGTTTTCCTCTTTTAACAATAATGTCAAATCATTTACCTTTACAAATTTAAGCCAAAGGGCTGGGCATGTTTTAGTGTACTTTCAATATAGAGAAGCAAGTAAATATAAGCACATATAGACATGTGGTTAAGAACTGTCACTTTCCATATCCAAATCTGAGATTCTTATTATGTAAGCCCCATCATAATTAATACTATCTGCTGGTTAAAGCTATATGTTTTTAGTACCAAACATTCAGCAGATATACACCTTAATTCCTAATACTTTTGTTTGGGGGACCCAACATACATCCCCTCCTCAACCCTTTTATCAACTGCAATGCTTTATATACAGATGTTACCGATGAATACAATACATTGTCTTCCCGCAAGAAGCATTATGGTAGTGTAGAAATTCTGTCACTGTACTCTGAAATGTAGATTTTAAATTCCAAATGAAAAAATATATATTGGGTATTTAAAACTTTTCTTGTTTGTTGGGAACTATTTAGAAGATACAAAAGAAACATCATGTAATTATAAGGTATCACATTTCTTTTTGAGCCTTAATTTTTTACCTGTAAATTGGGACAATAGAAATTGATTTTTCTTTTTTTAAATTATTTTATTTCTTTACATTCCAGCCCTTTCTCCCAATCTAAGTCTCCCCTCCCACATTTCCTCATCCCATTCCTCCTCCCCCTGGCCTCTGAGATAATGCCTTCACCACCAGACCTCCCTGATTTCCTGTGGCCTCAAGTCTATAAGTGTTTTTATATAAGTCATGCTATCTGACCTAACTCCAGAATTCTAATTAAGTGAAATACCACTATTATGGACATTGGACAGTGTGATTACCCAAACATCTACAAATTACTTTATATTTAATAGAAATTGTTTAAAAAGTAAATCAGATAGCACATACAGTACATCTAGTTAAGTTTCTTGTATTGTATATAAACTCTCAAAAGTAACGCTCATAATAAATGTCATTTCTTCTTAAGCCTTTGCTTTTAAATGACTAACTTAATTTATATCTTGATTCAGGGAAACTTTAGTGTCATTCACATCCTCCCTTTTCCTTATTTTCTTCCTTTTTTGTATTAGTCACTTTTGTGTTATCATTGAGAGGAAGTTTGAAGAAAAAGAATTTAAAAGAAGGAAGAGTTTGTTTTTCCATTTTGTTTTGTTTTATTGGCTTTTGGTTTCACAGCCTTCAGTCCATTGTCCCTGCCTCTGTTCTGTCTGGACTTGCACTGAGGCAATACATAATGACAGGTATGGTTATTATGTACAGACTTTCACACTTTATGGCACCAAGAAGAAAATATGGATTGAGGAATGTACCTAATACAAAGTAGAGCACTTAACAATATGCCTGCCGGAGAGACCTTCTACCTCATATGGAATTCTACCTCCTAAAATTTCCACCACTTTTCATTAATATAAATTAACCAAGTAAATTATTGTATTGATTAGGTCAGAAGTCAGCTAATACAATCACTTCTTTAAAAAGTTTATTTTCTAGGATGCATATACATACATACATATGTATATGTGTATGTGTGTGTGTGTATGTGTGTGTGTGTATATACTTATGGTACAACATGTGTGTAAAGTCAGCGAACAACCTTTAAGAGTCAGTTTTCTCCTTATCATGTGAGTCCTAGGGATTGAATTCACATTATGAGGCTTGGTACTTTTACCACTGAGTTATCTTACTTCCTCTTAATCATGTCTTTATGATTGATTCTACTAGCTGGGGCTCAAGAGTTCAACATATGAGCCTTATGAGCTTCATGTACAAACTATGAGTTTTTAAAATTCATACATGTTCAGTTTCTAATATGACACATATCTGTGGTTTTAAAATCAGATATGCTATAGGTTTATAAGCCTTTACATAAAATACCAAATGTTATAAAGAAAGATTCTAGGCCTTAAAATGGGATATTTACAATCTTATACCCATAAAGCATTAAATGTACTTGTGGACATTGCAATGATTCAAAATGATATCCTCTCTAAGATGCATGATTACTGCAAATGTCTGTGATTCTAAGATTAATTGGATGCTCTACAAAAATATTATATTATTTGCTAAATGATATATAAATTTTCATGATTAATTTCAGTTAAAAAATAGGAGACTGGAAAGAAAGCTCAGGGTTAAGGGCATTTGTTGTTCTTACAGAGGACTTGTTCTTAGTCCTCTGTAAGTGGTTCAAAACCAACTCTGAATCTAGTTTCAGGGTATCTGGACACTGAGGGAATTAGGCATACATATGGAACACACACACACACACACACACACACACACAGAAGGAAAACATTTATCACATAAAATAAAATGGATAAATCTAAAACAGTTTGTTTAGGATTCAGGAGGAGAATAAGAGGCATAGCTCAGCAGTTAAGAGCACTTGCTCTTCTCCAGAGGACCTGAATTTAAATTCTCGCAATCCATGACATCTAACCATAGTTCAAAACTCTAATTCCAGGAGCTCTATCACCTTCTACTGACATTCTTTGGGTAGTGACACAAGTGGTTTTCAAATGTACACATGGAGAAAAGACACTTAGGACACATAAAACAAAAATAAGTAATAGAAAATTAGGAGCGAATAAGCAAAGTTAAAAATATGCCAGCTACACATGGTGACATAGATAGACCTTTAGTCCCAGTAGCTACACATGGTGACATAGATAGACCTTTAGTCCCAGTACTCTGGAGACAGAGGGAGAAAGATTTTTGTGAATTCAAGGCCAGCCTGGTATACAAAGTGAGTTCCAAGACAACCAGGAGCACATAGAGACACCTTCTTTAAAAAAAAAAAAAAAGGAAGAAAAAAAAACAAAGAAGGAGGAGGAGGAGCAGGCGGAGCAGGCGGAGCAGGAGGAGGAGGAGAAGGAGGAGGAAGAGGAGGAGGAGGAGGAGGAGGAGAAGGAGGAGGAGGAGGAGGAGGAGGAGGAGGAGGAGATGAAGAAGAAGAAGAAGAAGAAGAAGAAGAAGAAGAAGAAGAAGAAGAAGAAGAAGAAGAAGAAGAAGAAGAAGAAGAAGAAGAAATAATAATGGGGGAGGAAGAGGAATGAAAAAAGAAAAAAATGTTCCATATATCCAGAAGTAGCATTTATTTATTTATTTAAGGATGATAAAACAATTATAATAGTATCAAATGATTCTTACTTCACTTCTATTAACACTATAAATCACAAATGAAAACTCAGGAAATGTGTATATAAAGTCTGGGGTTTGGGTGCTAGGGGTAGGCTCTCAAGAACCTCACACATGCTAGGAAAGCTACGTTCTCATATAGGTGTTTTTAAACAAACAAACATCTTATGCTTTTAATAATACATATATTTTATACAATGACCTACTTTACAACTGGTAATTTTCAGTACATACAATGACATTTGGAATGCAGAATTTAATTATATGAAGTGTTATTAATCCAGAAAGCTAGAAGAGAAACAAATCAGTTGCAATTTCATCACAATGATATAAATCAGCATTATTAATATTTGGGGTACATATACTTTAGAAACATTTTGAGTCTATTCAGACTAAGTTTTCCTTTATCTTTACATAAAATTTTACCATCTTCCTAGTCCCTTAGATCATGACATCCTGTTTTCATTTTATCTTATCAATGAACACAAATATGCTTTCAAGAAATTAGATGTCACCTTAGATAAAAACAATAAAATGCGTGTTTTTAAAACATAATCCAGATTAATTCCAAATAGTTCAGCATTATCAATGTGCATGAAAAGGAATTTTAGAGACAGCTTAGTGGTTAAGAGTACTTGTTACTCTTACAACAGGTCTGGGTTCAGTTCTTAGTATACACATGTTAGCTTATAACCATCTATGACTCAGTTCCAGGATAATTCAATTCCGTTTTCCAGCCTCCATGTTTACAAGGCCCACACATGGGGGCATAAATATGCAAGTAAAATAAAATTCACTTTACTAGAAAGTAAGCAAGAGTGGAGAAAGAAAATGAGTCATTTTTACATATATAGCTTGTACAATTCATTTTTTGTTTCTTTGATATAATAGGAGCTTAAAAATCTAGCAGCTAATCCTCTTGTTTGATTAAGAAATGTTAGAGAAAAACAAACTTTTATTTTGAGGGAAAAAAAGAAAGAACATTTTAGGCAAAATCAGATTTGCTAAACCTATTTTTTATTTACTTTACACATTGTAAAATTCTTCATTACAACCAACAGTCTAGGTACTATTATCGAACCAGTATTTCAAGTGAGGAATAAAGGCCCAAAAGTAAATACATAATAGACTTTTAACTTGTAAATTCCAGCTGGAATTTCAACCAGGAGGCAGTAGTAACGTGTATTCTAAACCAATCTGGCCATCTCCAGAAAAAAACTGAATAGTTCCTTTAATGTTTAATGTATAATTAAAAGCAAGCATATGTATTTTACACTTAAAAGTATTTTCAATTATTGTAAAAATGATATAAATAGCTAGGTACTGGAAAATTATTTCTTTGAGACATAAAATTATTTTGTCCTTGAGACCAGGAATTCAGAGGTAGAAAGACTTACTAAATGGAATTCATACTTTCCTGTTTTATTTAATTTTGTCTTGTTTTGATTTGCATTGTTGGAGACTGAACTCAGGACCTTGCACAAAGTAGACAAGCACTATATACCACTGAACTACAACCCAAGAAAGGGAAATTGAAAATTTTAGAACAAGCTAAAATTGAAATGAAAAACATATTCTAAATCTATCAGAAAGGTTAGAAAACTATGCCAGAGAGAAGAGGACCATGGGGCAAGCATTTTATTGTAGAAGGGAAATTACAGAACAGAATTCAGTAAGTTAATGATTCTCTAAAAGAATAGTTGACTTTCTATAAATGTGTGACTTTCTATTTGAATTTACTTACTGCCATTGATGAATAGGATCTGAGTGATTCAAGCAAGACCTTAACAGCTCTACAAATACCTGGAAAGAGTAGAGCTGTGGATCCTCATTACACCTTAATGCTGAGATGTGTGAACACAGCTAGGGCAGAATAAACACAAATGTTCTAGGCTACATTCCATCCTCACTGCTGTTGGGGTGTGGTGGTGGTGGAACATAGCCTGGGTGAGAAATGACACAGGCTTGAGCTGAAGCTAGGGTAACTCCTATACACCCAGAGTGCCCATGTCCAGAGGACAGAGGGGCCTTCTGTGGGAGACTTAGGTAGCATGGCTTTGTATGAAGAACAATTACCCCCATGGTGGTTCTTGATGAGAGAGACAGTCTTTATTTGTCCAAACTGTTTAATGATAATGAACAATGAAGCATAAGACTGACTCTGGGTGGACCAGAGATTAAATACCCTTTACGGGAAGGAATCTCTGTGAAGGGAAGCTTATTGGCTAAACACTTAGGCTGGCCCATCTAGAAGCCTTATTAGCACAGAGAACTCTGCGCTCTGTGCTGTGTGACTAGTGGTCAGGATCCTCATGTGGGGTGTTGTGGTCACATGCTCCAAGACAGGAACCGGGTTTAGAAGAAAAGAAATAAATGCCTACTGTTTTCAGATATGACAATTAACCAGTATTTCTGAATCCACTCAACCTTCTCAGTTTTTGTCTGGTAACACAGTTCCATTTGCCCCACATGAAAATGTATTTTAAGAGTTAAAAATATATGTGTGAATATTTCCCATGTGTGGAGGCCAGAAATTGTATTGCAATCCATGGAGATGGAGTTACAGGCAGTTCAACTGTCTCACATAGGTGCTGGGAACCAAACTCAGGTCCTTTGGAAGAGCAGAAAGGACTGTTAACTACTGAGCCAACTCTTTAGCCCCATAATTGTTCATAATTTACTTTATTTAATTATCTCAGAACCCATTTGGGAAAGTAGAGCAGTGGGTGAGTTTCCTGTCAGTTTGAACTGGTGAGGATGGCTCAGTTGTTAACATTTTTGTCATGCACAGTCATCATATGATGCAAGATGTTCCCTGTCCATTCACATTGAGGCAGTGAGAGGCCAGTGTTTGGAGGGGAGAGAGGAGGAGGAGCTAAGAGAAGGAGGGGCAGAGAGAGAGGAAGAGGAGCTAAGAGAAGGAGGGGAGGAGAGAGAGAGAGAGAGAGAGAGAGAGAGAGAGAGAGAGAGAGAGAGAGAGAGAGAGAGGCAGTGAGAGGCCAGTGATTGGAGGGGAGAGAGGAGGAGGAGCTAAGAGAAGGAGGGGTGGAAAGAGAGGAAGAGGAGCTAAGAGAAGGAGGGGAGGAGAGAGAGGCAGTGAGAGGCCAGTGATTGGAGGGGAGAGAGGAGGAGGAGCTAAGAGAAGGAGGGGCAGAGAGAGAGGGAGCCTGGGAGCTGCACGAGGGAGCGGAGGAGGAGACACAGATCCAGAAGGCATCAGATGTGTTTCTGGTGTGCTGAGAGGTTAGAAATATTGGGATAAAACTTTATCATTGTAATTCGGCATTATGTAATTGGGAGTTTCATATACATAAATATATTTGGTTAACTAGTCAAGTTTAAAAGTCATGCTTTGTCGGATACTTGGAAGGAGTGGGTGCTGGGCAGGAGAGAGAGATGGCCAGGCTCAGGGGCCTGGTAGGGTGTTACTATATTTTAATCATTTCCCACTACAATAATAGAAGCAGGGCAAATTAATAAAGAACATATCATGAAGGGACATGGTTCTCATGCTTAATGTAGACTTATTGTGATTTATTTCTTGGAACTTGACATATTGCCACTGCTTCAAAATCATTGTTGATTTAGCAAAGAAGGAATAAAATGGCTACCTTATAATGTTAACAGTTTAAATCTGAACTATTTCCTAATGGATAATATTTTGAATATTTAACTTTTGTGGTTTAGACTTTTACATAAGTCAAGCTGGTTAGATTTAGAATTACCTAGGAGGCATGCTTCAGGGTATGTCTGAGGGCATTTTCAGGGAGATTTAATTATGGATAAAAGGCCTACTCTAATTTTTGAGAGTACTATTCCACTGGTGAGAGTACTAGACTCAATAAAAAAAGGAGAAAGTCATCTGGGTATCATCATTGAATGAATATCTTTCCCGGTTTCCTGGATATAAATGCAATAAGACCAACTTCATAATATTCCTGTCACTACAGATAGAATCACTGTGACCATCATGCCTTCCCAATACACATTATAAAATAAAATAAACTATTTCTTCCTTATGTTGCTTTTTGTCAGATATTTGATAGCAGAAATAAGACAGTAATTAATACGGAGAACTGGTACTAAGAAGTAGGCTAATTACAGTCATAAATCCGTCCATGTGAAAAGTTTATGTGGAAAAATTTGTGGCAAGAATGTGGAAGAGTTTGCAGTTGTGGGATAGATAGATAAACCTTAGCATGCTATAAGCAGAGATTAATGGGCCATGGATCTGAGGTCTATAAAATTACACACCAAAATAAGATAAGTAAGGAGAGGGGAGGCTTAGGCTTAGCACATAGGTTCTAGAGGGGAATAAGGATGCCATTGGGAAGATGAATTCTTTTTTTTATTTCATATAATTTTTATTTACATTTCAAATGATTTCCCCTTTCCTGGCTACCCACTCCCCGAAAGTCCTATAAGTCCTCTTCCTTCCCCCCTGTTCCCCCATCTACCCCTTCCCACTTCCCTGTTCTGGGATTGCCCTATATAGCTGCACTGAGCCTTTCCAGAACCAGGGGCCACTCCTCCGTTCTTCTTGGACATCATTTGATATGTTGATTATGTCTTGGGTATTCCAAGTTCCTAGGCTAATATCCACTTATCAGTGAGTGCATACCATGATTGATCTTTTGAGACTGGTTTACCTCACTTAGTATGATGTTATACTACACTCTGGCAAAGTCAGGCCATTTTAGCAATTTTCTGAAAATTTGTGTGAGGCTGAATGCAAAAGTAACAGACTAAGTTATTTTGTGGAAGAAATTTCATGAGAAAATAATATCCAAACTGTGATATAGTTATTGCTCACTATTTTTTTATTCAGATTTCCAGTAAAACAGAGAGCAGAGAAACATCCACTTTGGTAAAAAAAGGAACAAATCAGAGTATAAGCAAGATATGAAATTTAAAACGGGTTACAGACATAGGGGGTACAGAAAGCAGCTAAAGTTAAACTCCATTACTCAGCCCTGAAACAACAGGAATTTGACAATTTATAAATGCAAATGATCCAGGTGTATTTGCACTCCTTGATCCTAGCATTTGGAATGTAGACCAGCCTGGTTTACCATATTGAGTTCTAGGCCAGCCAAGTATATGTGTGTGTGTGTGTATATATATATATATATATAAAGACCCATCTGAAAATGCAAATTTACTTGGAAAGAGTGAGTCTGAAACTGAGAATGCTATTACAGGACTTCTCTCCTCCAAAATGGCCACCTAAGGAAATATTTTCTCAAGTTCAGAGATTGTTTTGAACTTTGATTAAACTGCTAAGTGAGATTATTGAGCAATGTTTAAACTGTTAATGCTATGAGAATTTCTAAAATTGGAATTTTGTATTATAAGTTGGCAATGAGACTTTGAGAGTCAAAGGTGAGATGTTATGATTTAAAGTGGTGTCTTTGGCAGAATGGATAGAAATGTAGTAGTTAGGTAAAAATCATTATTTATATTATACCATATTACACTATACCATTTCATATATATATATGAGAACTTTGCCTGTGGGCATATAAACCTGTTGTCCATAAAGGTCAAAGAGGGTGTTAGAACCACTGAAACTTGATCTACCACAGGAGGACTGAGGACCAAATCCAAGCCCTCTGCAAGAGAAACAAGAGTTCTTAACCACTAAGTCAAGTCTCTATAGCCCCTATGGTACTCAATTTCAGTTGTCAACTTGATTGAATTTGTAATGACCCAGAGGACACAACCTTTGGGTATGCCTATAAGATCCCTTTTCAGGGATATTTCCCTGGGGTGGAAAGAACCACCTTGAATGCCGAAGATATTGTTTCATGGGTTGGGATCTAGGACTGAATAAAAAGAAAGGATAAAATCAGCCTAAGTATTAATCTCTCTGCTTAATGACTGTGTTGACAATGTGTTAAGATACCTCATACTTCCACAAAAATAAACCCTCTCTTAACTTTTTTCTCATAAGGTATTTATTTATTTTGAAGTTATTGTTGTTTATGAGACAGGGTTTCACTGTGCTGTTCTGGTTGTTCTGGAATCACTCTGTAGATAAGGCTGGCCTCAGATGCCTACATCTAGTTTCTGAGTGATGAGATTAAAGGTGTATGCCACTAGGCAAAACTTGTTATGTTGCAGTAAAAACAAAGTAGCTAATATACCAGACAATGTTGCATTTGAAACTTTGTGGAACATTTCAGGAAGTGGGTCCTAACTGGGATTCATTAGTCATTAGAGATGGGCCTTTGAAACTTACACCAGTTCCCTTTTTCTAGATTCAATCTCTGCTTCCTAGTGTGCTGTGTTGTGAAAAGCCTCACTATAGTGTTCACACTGAGCTCTTCTAACAAGATATTTCATGCCATGATAAATAGAAATCTGAAACCATAAGCCAAAATAAATTTTCCTATTTTAAATTATTTCTGTTTGGTATTTATTGTCATTTTCATGAAAAAGTAACTGATACAGGTAAGCAGCCAAGTGTCTACCATATTTCTAAAGGGCTGTGGACAAGAAATTCAGTGGTATCATTCTAGGCTAAATGCATTTTTTTTCTGCCAGATAATATCTATGTTACAGAAATCACTGAGCAAATAATTGCGAGAACACTGGAGTCATAAAAATAGTTGAGAAATTGAGATTTGGCAGTACCAGATAAATGTATATACTATTACATGTTACTATAAAATAGTATCATAAAGGGGTAAAAAACAATGACTTACCAGGCCAGTTAACAGCACTTGCTGATCTTACACAGGACTTGGGGTTAGCCTCCCAGCTTCCCCTCATGACAGGTAACTGTTTAGAATTGCAGTTCCAGAGGACCTGACATCCTCTTCCTGCCTTTGAGGACATTGACAGGCATGCAATGAACAGATATATGTACAGACCACACATATCATTCACTACATATAAATACTCATTCACTACATATAAAAAAATAAATCTTCAAAGTCTGAATCAGCAAACATTTCCCATTAACATAGTTAATGCTTTAGACTTTGTAGGACATAATGTCTCTGTCTTACCTATTGACTTTAACTTTGCTCTAGAAACACAGTGGTGTAAAATATGTTAACAAATGGCCATGCATCTGTTCTTTTAAAATTTATTTACAAGAACAGATTGTCTGCATTTGCCTTCTAGGCTATATTTTTCCAGCTCATGTTCTTGATATAACAAGCAAGTTGCCATAATGTTTATAAAACAGAATGATTAAAAGTATGCATATTTGGTGTTTATATATGTATGTCTAAAACATAAATGTAAAGCAGAAATTTTCTAGTTTTCTAGGATATTTGTTACTTCAATTGTTATTGAATTACATTTTCAGTGATTGGTCAAGTGTATGCATGAGGCCATGACTATATAAATCATTTGGGCAGTGTTATTTTTTAGCATCTTAAGTTATCTTAAAGTGTATCCATGGGACAATCAGCATGATAAAGATTACTTCACAAACCCAAGGTATACTCATTACAAAGTAACTTGTCAAGATGTAGATTCTAATTTAGGAAAATGGGGTTTTAAAATTTGCATTACAAAATAGCTTTGAGGCCAGATGGCTAATGCTATGCCACAGACCACTCTGATTCACATGGTTTTCAATGCCTGCAAACTAATGCCTTAGCCCAGAGGCTAAGACATTTAGTCTGATAGAGACCTAGATGATATTTGTAAAGCTCTTTGGTGACTCATACTACAGAATAGCTTGAAATCTCAATGTCAAAGCTCACAGTAAATTATCAACTTTACTTATGATGATGTTAGTAAAATTTTCCCCCTTGCTTTTTGAGACAGGGTTTCTGTGTAGCCCTGGCTTTTCCTAGAACTCAGACATCGGCCTGCCTCCCAAGTGCTGGTATTAAAGGTGTGCTACAATACAGTCTACCTGATATTAGCAGGTGGCCTCTTTTGTTCATTTATTTCACAACCACGACCATCTACTCTTGTCTGTTATAAGCACAAATACCTGGGAGACCAGGGTTAACAGTACAACTTTTTGCTCTTTTATTTAAGAAGTGCAAGGATGCCATTTATCTTTCTGACAAAACAACAGCTAAGAATTTTCTATTTTAAATGTACAGTGATCTTATTAGTTGTAATACAAGAGAGACATCCAGTGGCAAAATATACTCCATTCTCTAAAGTCTAAGTACCAGAAAGAAATCTAGAACTAGATATAAAATGACACTGGCTGTCATGGTGATTGACATATAATATATGAAGTACAGTGTGTTATGTACTAGATGATTTATATACATAATCTTCACAATGAAAAGGTATTCTTTTGTTATACTTATCTTACATAAGAGGAAAATAGAGGCAGAGACTTAAAGAAATTACATAAGATTATTTAAGACAAGTAGCTAAAGTGAGACTTTCTAGGAATCTATGGATAAAAGACCACAATAGCAAAATGTTCCTCTAAAACACAGAAACAAGAATCATTCACAATGAACTGAGTTTTATAATATACAAAAATGATTGTTTCTCATTTGTAGGAGAGAACAGTGTATTGACAATTGCATATGGAGGGACAAAACATAAGTATGAATATGAAATAGGCTCAGGTTCATATAGTAGAGATATGGTTGACAGCTTCTAGAAAGTGGTTGGATCCTGAGGGCTCTGTCCTAATCCTTTGTCACTAATTCAAAATATAATGATATTATTGGGAATTGATAAAAGATAGGTGGGTCGAGCCCAGTTGTGGGAAATATGTTACAAATGGGATGTCCTGGAAAACTTTAGCTTGTTCCTAGGTCCTTTTCTCTCTCTGCCCTCCAGGTAGCCATAATGTAAGCAGATAGCTGCCATGCCTTTTTACCTTGACATTTGCCTCACCTTAGGCCAACTTGTGAAGTAAGCTAAAAATGAAAGCCAAAACAAATTCTTTGTCCTGGAAATTGTTTCATTTATTGCCTCATAATAGTGTTAGGTCTTGGGCCTCCAGTCTCTTGAGGGTTAGGTGCATCATCTTTGAATGAACACAGACCTAGCAGTCCTCTACTCTATGTGTGTTGGGGCCCTCATATCAGCTGGTGTGTGCTGCCTGGTTGGTGGTCCAGTGTTTGAGAGATCTTGGGGTCCAGATTGAGACTGCTGGTCCTCCTACAGGGTTACCTTTCCTCCTTAGCTTCTCTCACCATTTACCTAATTCAACCACAGAGGTCAGCAGCTTCTGCCCATTGGTTGGGTGCAAATATCTGCATCTGACTCTCCACTGCTTGTTGGGTCTTTTGGAGTGCTGTCATGTTAGGCCCCTTTTTGTGAGCACTACATAGCCTCAGTAATAGTGTCAGGTCTTGGGGACTCCCTTTGAGCTGGATCCCACGTTGGGCCTGTCGCCGGACCTTCTTTTCCTCAGGCTCCTCTCCATTCTTTCTGCTGGCCCTCAGGGCTTCAGTCCTTTTCCCTCACCCAATACCAGATCAGGTTCCCCTCTCCCCTCCGGTCACTCACCCCAGCCAAGTCTACTTTCCTTCCCTTCCTCGACACTTGTGGGACCGAGCCATCCTCACTTGGGCATGTCAACTTGTTGAATTTTTTTGAGTCTGTGGACTGTATCTTGGGTACTCTGTACTTCTTTTTTCTTGGCTAACATCCATTTATTAGTGAGTGCATACCACACATGTCCACAAATAGGGACCTAGCATGGTGGCACTCCTGAAGACCCATCAGGCAGCTGAAAGAGTCAGATGAGGATGTTTGTGCCCAACCAATGGACAGATGTGTCTGACCCCTGTTGTTGAATTAGAGAAGGCTGGAAGAGGCTGAGGAGAAGGACAATCCTGTAGGACTAGTAATTTCAATTAAATGACCCCCTACCCGAGGATCTCTCAAACACCAGACCACCAACCAGGCAGCATACACCAGCTGATATGAGGCCCCCAGCCCACACTGAGTAGAGGACTGCCTGGTCTGTGTTCATTCAGAGATGATGAACCTATCCCTCAAGAGACTGGTGGCGCCAGGGAGTTTAGAGGTCAGGTGGGGTGGGGAATGGGGTCATCCATGTGGAGACAGGGGAGCGGGGAGAAGGTATAGGATGTGGAACAGTTAGAGGGTGGATGGGGGTAGGGGGCATAAAATATGGAGTGTAAAAAAATTAATTAATTAATTAATTTAAAAAAATGAAAATTTGTTTTGTTCAGTATTTAGTCACAGAATTGAAAAGTCTAGACAGAGGTTCTTAATCAGCTAATGAATGATAGTAAGGAGAATATGTTAGACTGGGGATGGCAAAGGACAAAGAACACTTTATGGAAACTTGATTAATATGACTAGAGGGATGGTTCAGCAGTTAAGGGCATTAACTGCTCTTTTAATGAACTCAAGGTTAATCCCCAGTACCCAACATTACAGCAGGTTACAACACCCATAATTCCAGTTTCAGAGTATCCCATACCTTCTTCTTGCTTTCTTGGGTACCACATGTCCATGGAACAAAGATATATGCAGCCAAACTATTCATACACATAAAGACTGATAACAAAAATTATTTTTTTGATTATTTTTGTTTTTGTCTTTGGTGTTTTCCAAGACAAGGTTTCTCTGTGTAGCCCTGGATGTCCTGGAACTCACTCAGTAGACCAGGCTGGCCTCGAACTCAGAAATCCACCTGTCTCTGCCTCCCAAGTGCTGGGATTAAAGGCATGCGCCACCACTACCTGACTTAACAAAAATTGTTGAAACAGACAAGATGTCTATCAATAGGTGAATGGATACTGAAAATATGGTACATATAAAAATAGTATTCAGCTATAAAGAAAAAATGAAATCATGAATTTCGCAGGAAAATAAATGGACCTGGAAAGTACATTAAGCAAGATTAGCCATACTCAAGGAAAAAAAAAAAAAAAAAAAAAAAAAAAAAAAAAAAGAAAAAGGTATATATTTATCTCATATGCAAATGGTAGCCTTATAATATATACATGTATGCATATAAATAAGTCTAAGGGGTGGGTAAAGCAACAAACAAAACACATACAGAGAAAGAAGATCAGGAGAGAGTAATAGTAAATAATGATGAAAGACATGGGCAAAAGGATACATAGAACAAGAAAGAAGAAAGGAGAGGACAGGTGAGGGCTGCAAGAGAAGGAGGGCTATCAGAGGAAATGTGGGGATGCAAATCAAACATGCATTGTTCAAAACTGTCATTTGCTCAAAACTATCATAATGATATTTAACACTATATATATTAATGCGAAAAAAAGGGCAAGAATCTGGGGAAAGGACTTGCAGGGAGGGAACAGGTAAAAGGAATGGGAGGGATATAAGAGAGTGACAATGACAGGGACATAAGAGAGTGAGGGTGATGATAAGTTACTTAATATAAGCCTAAAATTGTCAAAGAATGAATTTAATAAATTTAAAAGAATCATCACATTTACTGTGTTAGTCACTTCTCTATTGGTATGCTAAGATAACATAACCAAGGCAACTTACAGAAAAATGTTTGTTGGGGGCTTACAGTTTCTGAGGGTGAGTCCATGATTGTAACAGCATGGCAGCAGGCAAGCAGGCAGAGCTCTAAGCTTACATCCTGATCCACAAGCATGAGGTGTGAGTGTGTGTGTGTATGTGTGTGTGTGCGCGCACACAAACACATGCAAGTGCCCTGCCCCAGCCTTGATTTGGCAAAAACCCCAGATGGTTTTTGCACCTTGCTGGAGCCAGCTTCTGGCCTCACCACATTTGCATTTCCCTGCTAGAGCTTTGAGGAAATGACTGCTTACTTTGCAAAAGAATCCAGGAGAAACAAAGCAACAAAACTCTGCTGAAACTAAGGATGGTTCTTTGCCTATATAAACTCAGAACTGAAAAGTAAACTTTGAGCCTTGATCAGAAGGCTCAGTGCAGCAGTGTAGGGGAATACCAGGACAGGGAAGTAGGAAGGGTGGATTGGGGAACAGGGGGCTTATGGGACTTTCAGGGAGGGGGTATCCAGGAAAGGGAAAATCACTTTAAATGTAAATAAAGAATATATTGAATAAAAAAACAAACAAAAACAAATGGTGATACTTTGACTTCTTCCTTTTCACTGCATGTCCCATTGATCTCCTTTGGTTGTCTTATTGCCTTGGCTAGAACTTCAAGTTTTGTGTTGAATATATGTGAACAGAGCAGGCAGCTTTGTCTTGTTCCTGGTTTTAGTGAAATTGCTTTGAATTTCTCTCCTTTTAAGTTGATGTTGGCTATAGGCTTTCTTTAATTGCCTTTATTATGTATAGGTATGTCACTTGTATCCCTAATATCTCTAGGACTTTTATCATGAAAAGGTATTGCATTTTGTCAAATTTTTCAGCATTCAATGGAATGATCATGCATTTTTTCCTTTTCAGTTCATTTGTATGATGAATTACATTTATTGATTTTTGTATCTTGAACCATTCCTTCTTCTCTGGGATGAAGACCACTTGATCATAGTAGATGATCATTTTGGTGTGTTCTTAGATTGAGTTTGTAAGTATTTTGCTGAGTATTTCAGCATCCATGTTCATAAGGGAAACTGGTCTGTAAATCTCATTATTTGTTGATTCCTTGTGTGATTTGTGTATCAGAACCTTGTAAAATGAATTTGGCAATGTTCTTTTGTTTCTATTTGATGAAATAATTTGAAGAGTACAGGTGTTAACTCAGCTTTGAAGGTCTGATGGAATTCTGCACTAAAACTTTCTGGCCCTGGGATTCTACTCTATTTTACTTTTTTAGAGGTTGGGAAATTTTTAATGACTGCTTATATTTTACTGAGAATTATAAGTCTATTTAAATTGTTTATCTGATCTTGAGTTAACTTTGGTAAATGGTACCTGTTGAAAAAAATGACCCAGTTCTTTTAGCTTTCCAATTTGGAGGGGTACAGGTTTTTAAATGATGTCTTTATGATTCTCTGGATTTCCTCAGTGTCTATGTTTCTTTTACAAGTCTGATTTTAATTTGGATATTCTCTCTCCATCTTTTAGTTAGTTTGGACACTGTGGATGAATATCATAGCAAATTCTAGAATAAGGTAATGGTTAAGGTAAGAAGAATATCTTTTTTGGGTGCTTCCTCTAAATGAGCAGTTGCTTGGCCATACTTGCCATGTTCTGTTTTCTTTCTGGTGAGCATTCTCAAATGCCTATTTAAAAACCTGATAATCCATCTTGGCTCCTATTGAAAGAGAGTGCATGTTCATTGTCTCCAACTCTACCATAATATTCCTATCTTTATGTGTAATAGGAATACAAAATTTTATAAAACATATTTTATTCACTCTTTTAGCCCAGGTGTGCCCCTTGCAAGCATCTTCAAGTTAGCGACAGCATCATCAATAGTTAAACTGCAAAGTCTATAATTGTACCATCTCCTATTCATTACCACCAATTTGTGGACAAACCATGTTTACTTCTCCCATCCAGAATATGCCTATTTTTCTATAAATTCTCAGTTAGCACAGAAGTTCAAGCAACACTACTTTTTCACGTGGACTAGACCCAGTGACTGATGGCTATTAACATGACTGAATAAAGAAAAGGCTACAAATTAGGTAAAGTCCAGTTCTGGATATATCTGTGAGAATGACTCCAAAGGTGATTGGCAAGAAAGTAAGCACACAAGGTGAAAATTAGGTCATTTAAATATGAGAAGTACAATCTATTAGCAAGGACATATATTCAAGTGCTAATACATATATAATAAATTTTAATTATAAAGACAAAAGAGGAAGCTAACAAGTCTGTACAAACTTTACTTTCTTAAAATGCTTATTGTCTTGCTGCAATGATGGTCTACTTGCATCAGACACTAGATTCTTTACCCCCTACATTCCTATTTATATGTTCAGGCTAGTTATGGAAGTTTAGCTGATCCTCTTTTATAGGTTTCTGACTTCTTGGACTGAGTTACCAAGGCTGATCAGTCTGTACACAGACATTGTAGCAAAATCCAGCCTTTTAAAAATAAATTTATAATTTATTCCCTCTCATAATTATGTAACTGCAACTGTTCTCTACTTTAATCCTCCTCATCCTATACATTATTTAAAGCAGCCAGTTTACTGACTTAACATTTACTTAAAATTTATGCTTATATATTTAATGGCTTAAATAACAACCTTTTGCTTAACCTCATGATTTTTCAGCCCTTCTGAGGAAGTAAGATTTTTATGTTTCTTGGGGCAGGGGACAGTGTTATGATTTTAGTGGTATAAATATTGTATTTTTTAAGAAACAGTAACAGAAGCATTATGAAGGCACTATGTATGCCCTATTGATGACCATAATAAATTCACCCTTTGTTTTTGGAGAATTCAGGCTAAGTCTCAAATCCATTATTACCATGGCCCAGTGTGACCTGGTCACATACTTGTTTTGGCCACATACAATTTCATGACTTCTTTCTTGCTACCTAGAATTGAGAAATACTAATTTTCTCAAACTAAAAGTATTTAGGGAAAGTTAAAAAATTCTTTTAGTTTTGGAGGGTACCAGAGATTGAACCAAGGGACTCACATGGCAGGTGAACATTTGAAGCCTAAGGTTCTTTTTAAAAAGTCTTTGTTTCATTTCATTTGCTCTATTTTAAGTCCATAGATAATCTCTCAGTTATACATGTACTAGGCCCAGACAACAAGGCCAAGTTCAACTATCCAATCACATCCAATGTCCCTATCCACCCTATCCCATGCTCACAGGGCTTATAAGGTTAACCTGGTATCATAGGGACCACAGAATGCCTCCTTCCTTACCAATCCTTTAAAGATCCAGGCCATAAGAGGATGAAGCCGCAAATATTTGGAACTATTAGATACTAAGAGAATCTGACCTCATTCATTAAAGGTGAGAATTTTGCATAAATAAATCAAGTGGACACTTTTAATTTTGCTGAGAACAAAAGAACTTTATAGAAAACAGTTGAAACTGGAAAAGTAGTGAACTTGCTCTAAGGGCAACATGGGTCTCAGTCTGGTGATCCAGCGACAATCACCAGTCAATTCTTTGAGCTGTCGTCATCCAGGCAAAGCTTACTGAAAAGGTACTCAATAACGTCATCGTTCCCAGCCTCTACCTGGCGCAGGTTGGACAGACAGATAAACATCTCCTGCATGTCCTTTAAATGAGGCTTCAGACACTGGTGCTTCAGGAAGCTGCAAAGATGAGCATCTCCTTTGCTAAAAGCCAGCAGATACAAGTCCTGGAAACTTTCATTGACAGTCATCTCCAGGTGGAAGGCACATTCCATGGATGCGAGGCCATCAACCCATTCATCACTGTCTAGCTTTTCAATGTCACGGAAGGAGATGCGACCTCCTCGCTCATTCTGAAGCGTCAGTAATATCTCAGTAAGTGCTGACCATTTATGAGACTTACTCAGGAAGAAGCGGGTGAAGTGCTTCTGTTTCAAACCTCCGCGGTCACAGAAGGCAGCCATGGACAGGTAGATGTAGGAGACATAAAGCTGGAACTGAATGTGGTTGTTGAAGGCGGCTTCGCAGTCAGGATGGTAGTTCTGTCGCACTTGAGAGGATAAAGCAGCAGTCAGGGTGGCTGGCAAGAGCAGCAGCGGGTAGGCGATGCTCACACTGGAATTGCGGAGAGGGCAGCGACGGCGTTGGCGCAGACGTTGCCTACGCGGAAATCCCATTTTGGATGGATGTTGGGATAACCTGAGAATGAGGACTCCTGGCTTGTTTGAGTCAAATCTGAGGTAGAACAGGAAGTAATGGCAGCTGAGGCGAGAAGGAGAGGCAACACCGGAAGGAAGTAATGGTAACAGGCAGATCGGGAGGCGGGGATTGAGAGGGGGAGGCAACACCGGAAGGAAGTAATGGTAACAGGCAGATCAGATCGGGAGGTGGAGATTGAGAGGGGGAGGCAACACCGGAAGGAAGTAATGGTAGCAGGCAGATCGGGAGGCGGGGATTGAGAGGGGGAGGCAACACCGGAAGGAAGTAATGGTAGCAGGCAGATCGGGAGGCGGGGATTGAGAGGGGAAGGCAACACAGGAAGGAAGAATGGTGGCAGGAGGAGGGGGTCAAGGAGTGAGGAGCTGGAGGTGTGGGGGTGGGATTGGAGAAAGAGTCAGAGGTCTAACAGCTGGAAAAGTGGTCAACTGTCCATGTTGAGGCAGAAGGGTCAGAGATTAGGGCGTGAGTCCTACTTTCTGTATCAATAAATATATAGCATTATAAAAGTTATTGGGGCCAGAGAGATGATTCAGGTGAGGAGGGTGTCAGACAGTCTGAGATCAACTACCAGGACACAGATGAAAGGAAGAAATTGTTTTCTGACTTCTATCAGAGCTGTGAGCCATAGCACACAAAAACTCTAGCATAAGTGAGTTAATGCACATAAAAGCGTTACTTATTAAAAGTCATTTATAAATAAAGTACAATGGTGTTTAGTAAACCATCTGGATACCTCTCCACTTTCTTTTTTATTAATTATATGGATATGCATATTTTTGCCTATATGTAATTTTGCGCATCACATGTACACAATATACACAGAGGCCATCAGATATCCAGGAACAAGACTTAGGGATGTGATGTGTGCCACTCTGTTGGGTGCTGGGAATCAATCTAGGTCCTTGCCAAAAGTAGCAAGTGCTATTAACGATGAGCTATTGCTCCAGTCTCAAAGACCAACTTCAAAACATTTCTTAAATTTAGATTTATACAATGTATTATAAGTATTTATATAATATGTATGAATGTGTACTATGTACATGCCTGGTGGGAGTGAGAGACTGTCAGATGGTGTGGAACTGGAGTTCACCACTATGGAATGCCTCTAAAAGAGGTCAAGAATCAGGGTCAGGTGGAGGCAGGTAAGCCCTGAGTTGCCTCAGCTTTCTATAAGACTTCACAGTCTTCCCATTATTAATTTTAATTTTATAATATTTGTATCATGTAAGTCCTCTTTCTTCTTTATTGATCATTATCATAGGCAGTTTTCATATTAACTGTTGTCCTAACAATTATAAGAACATGAAATGGAAGTTTTTGAATGTTCTCTTCTGTTTTCTGTGTTTTGTCTGTTTTTCCAGCAGTATTAATTCTATTTGTTAATTAGGGTATCTTTTTCACTCTCAGGTAAGTGAGTACAACTAGTCAGTACAAAATGTACAATTTCTTCATACAAAATTGTGGTCTGATAGTGGTATCCTTTCATAAACTTGTGTAATTTTTCTGTGTGTATAGAGATTTTCATATATTGAGCCACAATTCCATTATAATTTTAAACATTTGTGGAAGTGCATGTTATTTCTTAAATCCATGATAGATGCTTTAAAAGCCACAGGGGTCTCCTATCAATCACATGCCAATTGCTTATATGATCATAATGAGATGGAATATGAAAAGAAAGTAATAATACATAAGTATAGGAAAAACTTTAGCCTATATTTTATAAAAGCATATTCTCAAGCTCAAATGGAATGTTTACCAAAAGTCCTTTTTTGAGTAATAACTGAGCCTCCAAATGATTGAATGAATAACCCCAAAAAGATTCAAATTGTATAACACTAGAAAGGGAAATATAACATCAAAAAATAGAAAATTAAAATTCTACTTTAAGTACCAAATCAATACACATCTAAATCAAGCCAAAAAAGGAAAATGTCTTTTTAAAGGGGCAGCATTCAGTGAAATATAGACAAAATAAAACTCCAAAATTTTGATATTAAATATAGAAAAATCGAGCCCATTTTTATGAGTAAAAATATATCTAATTAGTAGCATAGAACATAACTAGATTAGGGAATATTCTTTTCTTTTTTTATATACTCTTAATGTATCTTTTTTTTCTTTTTTTTTCTTCAATATATTTTTATTTACATTTCAAATGATTTCCCCTCTTCTAGACCCCCACTCCCTGAAAGTTCCATCAGCCCCCTTCCCCCCCCCCCTGTTTCCCATCCACCCCTTCCCACTTCCCTGTTCGGGTTTTGCCCTATACTGCTTTACTGAGTCTTTCCAGAACAAGGGGCCACTCCTCCATTCTTCTTGTACCTCATTTGATGTGTGGATTATGTTTTGGGTATTCCAGTTTTCTAGGTTAATATCCACTTGTTAGTGAGTGCATACCATGATTCATCTTTTGAGTCTGGGTTACCTCACTTAGTATGATGTTCTCTAACTATTGCTCTGTAGTATTGCTTGAGGTCAGGGATACTGATTCCCCCAGAATTTCTTTTGTTGTTGAGAATAGTTTTATCTATCCTGGGTTTTTTGTTATTCCAGATGAATTTGAGGATTGCTCTTTCTAACTCTGTGAAGAATTGAGTTGGGATTTTGATGGGTATTGCATTGAATCTGTATATTGCTTTTGGCAAAATGGCCATTTTAACTATATTAATCCTGCAGATCCATGAGCATGGGAGGTTTTCCCATTTTTTGACGTCTTCTTCCATTTCCTTCTTCATAGTCTTGAAGTTCTTGTCATACGTATCTTTCACATGTTTGGTAAGTGTCACCCCAAGGTACTTTATACTGTTTGTGGCTATTGTGAAGGGGGTCATTTCCCTAATTTCTTTCTTAGCCTGCTTATCCTTTGAGTATAAGAAGGCCACTGATTTGCTTGAGTTGATTTTATAACCTGCCAGTTTGCTGAAGTTGTTTATCAGCTGTAGGAGTTCTCTATTGGAGTTTTTTGGGTCACTTAGGTAGACTATCATATCATATGCAAATAATGATAGTTTGACTTCTTCCTTTCCAATTTGTATCCTTTTGACCTCCTTATGTTGTCAAATTGCCCGAGCTAGTACCTCAAGTACAATATTGAAAAGCTAAGGAGAAAGGGGACAGCCCTGTCTGGTCCCTGATTTTAGTGGGATTGCTTCAAGTTTCTCTCCATTTAGTTTAATGCTGGCTACCGGTTTGCTGTATATTGCTTTTACTATGTTTAGGTATGGCCCTTGAATTCCTGTTCTTTCCAAGATTTTAAGCATGAAAGGATGCTGAATTTTGTCAAATGCTTTTTCAGCATCCAATGAAATGGCCATGTGGTTTTTTTTCTTTGAGTTTGTTTATGTAGTGGATTGCATTGATGGATTTCCGTATATTGAACCAACCCTGCATCCCTGGGATAAAGCCTACTTGATCATGGTGGATGATCGTTTTGATGTGTTCTTGTATTCGGTTGGTAAGGATTTTATTGAGTATTTTTGCATCGATGTTCATAAGGGAAATTGGTCTGAAGATCTCTTTCTTTGTTGGATCTTTGTGTGGTTTTGGTATCAGCGTAATTGTGGCTTTGTAGAAGGAATTGGGTAGTGTTCCTTCTGTTTCTATTTTGTGGAATAGTTTGCAGAGTATTGGTGTTAGGTCTTCTTTGAAGGTCTGATAGAATTCTGCACTCAAACCATCTGGTCCTGTGCTTTTTTTGGTTGGAAGACTTTCTATGACTCCTTCTATTTCTTTAGGGGTTATGGGACTGTTTAGATGATCTATTTGGTCCTGATTTAATTTTGCTATTTGGTATCTGTCAAGGAAATTTTCCATTTCCTCCAGATTCTCCAGTTGTGTTGAGTATAGGCTTTTGTAGTAGGATCTGATGATTTTTTGGATTTCCTCAGTTTCTGTTGTTATATCTCCCTTTTCATTTCTAATTTTGTTAATTTCGATACTTTCTCTCTCTGCCCTTTGGTCAGTCTGGCTAAGGGTTTATCTATCTTGTTGATTTTCTCAAAGAACCAGCTCCTGGATTCGTTGATTCTTTGTATGGTTCTCTTTGTTTCCACTTGATTGATTTCAGCCCTGAGTTTGATGATTTCCTGTCTTCTACTCCTCCTGGGAGAATTGGCTTCTTTTTGTTTCAGGGCTTTCAGGTGTGTCGTTAAGCTGCTAGTGTGTGCTCTTTCCATTTTCTTTTTGGAGGCACTCAGGGCTATGAGTTTTCCTCTTAGCACTGCTTTCATCGTATCCCAAAGATTTGGGTATGTTGTGCCTTCATTTTCATTAAATTCTAAAAAGTCTCTGATTTCTTTCTTTATTTCTTCTTTGGCCAAGGTGTCATTGAGTAGAGTATTGTTCAGTTTCCATGTGTATGTGGGCTTTCTTTTGATTTTGTTGCTATTGAAGACTACTCTTACACCATAGTGATCTGATAGGAGGCATGGGATTATTTCGATCTTCTTATATTTGTTGCTGTCTGTCTTATGACCAATTATATGGTCGATTTTGGAGAAGGTACCATGAGGTGCTGAGAAAAAGGTATATTCTTTTGCTTTAGGGTGAAATGTTCTATAAATATCTGTCAAATCCAATTGGTCCAAAGCTTCAATTAGTTTTACTGTGTCCCTGTTTAGTTTCTGTTTTCCTGATCAGTCCATTGAGGAGAGTGGAGTGTTGAAGTCCCCCACAATTATTGTGGTACGTGAAATGTGCGCTTTGAGCTTTAGTAAAGTTTCTTTTATGAATGAGGGTGCCCTTGCATTTGGCGCAAAGATGTTCAGAATTGAAAGTTCTTCTTGGTGGATTTTTCCTTTGACCAGCAAGAAGTGTCCCTCAGTGTCTCTTTTGATTACTTTAAGTTGAAAGTCAATTTTATGTGATATTAGAATGGCTACTCCAGCTCATTTCCCGAGACCATTGGCTTGTAAAATTGTCTTCCAGCTTTTACTCTAAGGTAGCTTTTGTCTTGGAAATTTAGGTGTGTTTCCTGTATGCAGCAAAATGTAGGGTCCTTTTTACTTATCCAGTCTGTTAGTCTATGTCTTTTTATTGGGGAATTGAGTCCATTGATATTAAGAGATATTAAGGAATAGTGAATATTACTTCCTGTCATTTTTGATGTTATTTTTATATTTGAGTGGTTGTCTTCTTTTGGGTTTGATGAAGGAAGGTTACTATCATGCTTTTTCCAGGGTGTAGTTTCCCTCCTTGTATTGGAGTTTTCCTCCTATTATTCTTTGCAGAGCTGGGTTTGTGGAAAGATATTGTGTAAATTTGGTTTTGTCATGGAATGTCTTGGTTTCTCCATCTGTTGTGATTGAGAGTTTTGCTGGGTATAGTAGTCTTGGCTGGCATTTGTGTTCTCTTAGAGTCTGCATGAGATCTGTGCAGGATCTTCTAGCTTTTATGGTCTCTGGTGAGAAGTCTGGTGTGATTCTGATAGGTCTTCCTTTATATGTTACTTGCCCTTTTTCTCTTACTGCCCTAAGTATTCTCTCTTTGTTTAGTACATTTGGGGGTTTGATTATTATGTGACAGGAGGTATTGCTGTTCTGGTCCAGTCTGGAGTTCTGTAGGATTCTTGTATATTCATGGGCATCTCTCTCTTTAGGTTATGGAAGTTTTCTTCCATAATTTTGTTGAAGATATTTGCTGGCCCTTTAAGTTGTAAATCTTCACTCTCAGCTATGCCTCTAATCCTTAGGTTTGGTCTTCTCATTGTGTCCTGGATTTCCTGGATGTTCTGGGTTACAACCTTTTTGCATTTTGCATTTTCTTTGACAGCTGAGTCAATGGTTTCTATGGTATCTTCAGCATCTGAGATTCTTTCTTCCATCTCTTGTATTCTGTTGTTTATATTTGCATCTATGGCCCCTGATTTCTTCTCAAGGTTTTCTATCTCCAAAGTTGTCTCCCTTTGTGATTTCTTAGTTGTTTCTACTTCTGTTTTTAGATCCAGAATGGTTTTGCTCAGATCCATCATTTGTTTGTGTTTTCCTGTAATTCTTTAAGAGACTTTTGTGTTTCCTCTTTCATGACTTCTGCCTGTTGACTCAAGTTCTCCTGCATTTCTTTAAGGTTTTTTTTTTTTTTTTTTTTTTTTTTTTTTGCCTTTCTTCTTTATTGTCTTCTATCTCTTGAGCCTTATTTTCCTGCATTTCTTTAAGTGATTTTTGTGTTTCCTTTATACGGTTTCTAGCTTATTCATGTTCCCCTGTATTTTTTTAAGAGATTCATTTATGTCCTTTTTGTGTTCTTCTAGCAGCATCATGACCAGTGATTTTAAATCCATATCTTGTTTCTCTGGTGTGTTGGCATAACCAGGACTTGCTGATGTTGGAGAGTTTGGTTCAGATGCTGCCATATTGCCTAGATTTCTGTTAGTAGTGTTCCTGCATTTGCCCTTTGCCATCTTGTTCTCTGGAGTTGGTTGGTCTTGTCTCTGGCTGGTGTTTGAGCCTCCTGAGGTGCTCTGGGGCTATTTCTGCAACACTGGATGGCTGGGTTTCCCCTGTTGCAGATTGCTGATGTGCTGTCCTCCTCTTGGGTGTCCTTGCAGCCCTAGTGTGCTTTGCCACAGATTGTGTATGTGAACCAGATGGTGCCTGTTTGCTCCTTCAAGGAGTGCTGAGGGTGTATGCTGCTGGGACCTTTTCTGTGTGCTGATCACTCTGCTGGGCCGCCGATCTCGCAACTGGGTTGGTGCACACAGGCTAGTTTTGCTGCTCAGGCCCTGAGTCTAGGCAATAGCCTGGGAGGCCAAGGTCCGAGCAAAGTTCACCTTGGGCTATGACTGTTAATTGAGTCAGTCAACTGGCCAGGATGGTGGGCGTGCACGTGCGTGCTCCCTGAAAGTGCAGGGAGAGTCTGCTGGGCTAACAACCTCCTGTCCGGGTTGACACACAGATAGCCCACTGGGCAGCCCAGTTCTTGGGGTCAGTCCAGGGCCTGTTGGGGCCTAGACCCCCGCTACGTTAGTCTCAGGCTCTGTCTGTTAGCTGGCTTTGCCTGCTAGAGCTCTCTGGCGTCCTGTAGTCAAAATTGCGGAGTGCTTGTAGGGCCCGGGCAAAAATCCTCCTGGCTGTGTTGGCACCCCGATGGCCCCCCGAACAGCCCAGGTCCTGGTTGCAGGCCAACGCCCGTTGGGCATAGATACCGAGATGTTGGCCTGGGGTTATGTTTGCGTACTTTAGTCTGTCTGATCTCTTTGGAGTCCTAGAACCAAGATAGAGTGAGTCTCTCAAGACTGGCCGGAGGCAGAGTTCTGATGTGGCTTCTGTGCAGTGAAAGGCACTGTAAATCCGCTGCTGCTTGCAGCCCGGCTGGCCAGCGATGGCCAGTGGTCGTGGGCGCAGGGCCTGCCTGGACCCTGTTACCTTGGCTCCACTTCTGATGGCCCTTCAGCTGGACCAGCCACTGCTGCCGCCACTGACGCTGCTGCCGCCCAAAAAGGAATATTCTTTTCTATCTGTAGTAATACCTTCTTTCTCATTGCTGATATTGGTAATTTGTATTCACATGCTAGGCCCATACTACTAAAAATCTATTTTTGGGGATGTAATTGTAACTTTTATTTTTTTAATCTCATTTTACTTATCAGTACAAATTTTGTTGTTTTTTTTTTTTTTTTTTTTTTTGAGACATTGTCTCACTGAATAGACCTGAAACTCAGTATCTAGACCAGAAGGGCCTCAAACTTAGAGATCTGCCTGCTTCTGCCATCAAGTGCTGTGATTAAAGGTGTGCACCATTGTGTTCAGCTTGGATTATAATGCAATCTCTTTTCCAGAGCTAAAAAATAAAAAGGAATTTCTGTAGCTTGAAGGAAGTTCAATAACTAGATAAAAGTGGTTATCATTTTTCTGTTCCTTTACACAGTAATCTAGATATATAATGAAACTTCATTAATTTACATAATTTAAAAACAGCTCTCTCAAAAAGATGTCACCATCACACCTGGTAAGTGTCTATGTAACAGATCCGGTTGTCATTTCTCAGATATAAGGGAATCTCAACTTCTATATTTCTTTTGTGCTAGTTTTATTGGGTTTCTCTTTCTTCTAGACATCATACCTTGTTTTTGAATGTGTCATCTAACATAGTACATTGATTTTTGAGGAGTGGTATAGTAATCAAAAGCCAGAAGTTTCTTCAATTCCAGAAAAAAACCAAACACTAGTATTATTATTAGCATTCACAATACTGGTTTAAAGATGGAAAAATATTAACTTTGTCTATCCCAAAGGGTATTTATTCAAAAAGCATTGTAAAGAAATAAAAGTAAAAATAAAGATAATAACATTAAGATGTTACTGATCATTGTAGTGGTCTGACTGAGGAATCTGTAGTGGTCTCCCATAGGCTCATGTATTTAAACACTGTCCCCCATTTGGTGGCACATGTTTTGGGAGGTGGTATAACCTTGCTGGAGGAGGCATGTCACTGAATCAGATTTTGAGAGTCTGCATATTTTATGTTTTGGGTTATAATCTAACACTATATTATCTATCCTCTTGCTCCAAGTACTCAGCTTCAGCCACTGGGGCTCCTTAAAACTAACTGTCAAGTCCATTTATCATGTTTTTATCCTTTGCTTTGGTTTCATTTTTTTCTTTTGACATGTCCTTACTTTCTAATACTATAATAAGTGCTATCCCTATAATCAATAATTTCTTCAAAGAATTATGATTTCTTTTCCAGGCTGAGAATACATAGTGGCTCAATATAGAACAACTACCTGCCCTTCATTCAATTTTCAGCTCCACAGAGAGACACAAAAAGAATATAGAACTAAGCATCAGATAGGATTGTACCAGTTTGATAAAGTATTTCCAGATCCTTTAAAGTTTGAGGTCAATTATCCTAGAGTCAAGCAAAGTAAGCCTTCCATTATTTGTGAGGAAAAAAATGTTCTGAAACAATCACAAGAATTTTCTTCATAATAGTTCAATTTTAAAAAATTCCAGCACAGAGAGATTCTTTACACCCTAAATATCCAGGTAGAGACTGGAGAGATGGCTCAATCGGTAAAAGCATTAGCAGACCCTCTAAACCAAGCTTGGCCCTAGATTCTACCCACATAAAAAGCCATTTGTAATGGCACACATCTGTAACCCTAGCACTCCTATTGTAATAATGTAAGATGGAAGAGGGGGATGGCAGTATAGTGACAGCACAAAACAAAGTAAATAAAGGTGAGAACTCACTCCTCCAAATGTATCTTTTCTCTACAAACACACACACACACACACACACACACACACTTTCAGACAAAAAGGGGTGGGGGAAGTTATCAGGAAGAAATGAGTCCTAAATAAAATAGCTATAATTCATCAGCTGAAACGTGAATAAAATATATTTATTTTAGGATTTGTCTGTTATAGGTACCACCTCACACCCAAAAATGTTTGTATAATTGAAATTTATAAAGGTGAAATATTTAATTGAAAATACTACAGACAGTAGGTGGGTAGGTGGCAGAGTTGAGACACCAAATCAGATCTATCTCATTCTCTGATGTTTCAAAATAACATTCAGAGCTTTTTCTCCTTCTATCTTATTGAAATATAAAGGACAAAAATTCTACATATTTAAGATGAAATAGAATATGGCTTAGTAGAGCACTTGCCTAGTGTGAAGCCACTAAATTTAACCCTTAGTGCCATGCATAAACATAATGCTGTGAATTTCAGGTTGGAATGTAGGTCAGTGGTAAAATGGTGACCTAGCATTGAAAGTCTCTAGATTAGGCCCACATTTCCCCTCCTCCAAACAAAATGTACTAAATTTTTACATGAATTTTCATGTCTAGTCAGTCACTTCTATCAGACTTCAACTTTTTATATATCCTATGTACGTTACATAGTAGTTATTTAGCAGGTAACATCCACATAAATCTGAACCACTTACATGGTGAAGGGAAGGACCACTAAGCATGTCCTTTTTCCCAATCTGTAATTAAACGTGTGCACTCAATTAGGTAGAGTTACACATAAATATTTCATGAATGCTACCTACTAAATTCACATAATCTATACTTGAGGATGATCAATATGTCACAAAATCTGTTTTAGGTAAGAAATTTTAATATGCAAAAATATAAGAAGTGTATGAGAAAGCAAATTTCAAAAGCTAATCTTTTTTTCCTGTTACTGTAGTACCTTCTTAGGATGTAACAAACATGTTTCTGAAATAGTTGCCTTGAAGCATTACTACTTTGACCTAAATGTCTTCCAGGAACACCCTATTATAAATGCCATCATTTTAATTATATAAATAATTATATAATTATTGCATGCCATTTGCAAGTGAAAAGCCCCAAGACTCAGTTGTATTAACTGTAAGAAAGCAGAGAAAGCTACTAAGTAATCACTAAGGAGATAGAGTCTTCGGAGATATAAGATTTCTTCTGTAGGGAAGTGCTAGTTCAGGGTGAAAACAACTGTACCCTCTAGGTGATTCTGAATTCTTTGGCTTTTACAGGGGAGATATGAAGCCTTGGCAGAGATGTGTGTTACTTTGTTTTATTTTTGAGAGTTGTTCTTACTAATATGGCCAGACTAACTTAGAACTCACTACATAGCTTAGGCTTAATTCATAATCTTATTACCTCCTGAGTATGAGTATCGCTTTTATAGGTATGAACTACTATGCATAGTAAAGAAAAGTTAAAATGTCATTCAAGCCTGCCATATTAAAGATTATGCATATATCACTTAGATGACTAAGTTGGTAAAAGTACCTGCCACCAAGCCTGATGACCTGCAGGCAAGCCCTAGTACTCACATGATGGAAAGAGAAAACTAACATGTGCAATTGTCCTCTGACCTACTGGCATGTACCCCTCCCTCTTCCTACAAAATAACTAAATCAATCAATAAATAAATAGGACAAAAAAAAAAAAGCTTTAGTACTCAAAGAAGTGGAGGTGGATCTTGGAAAAGCGTGGGAAGAGAGGGAATATGACAACATTGTATAAAATTCTCAAAGAATTAATAAATAAATGTAAATTTTAAATTATCTGGTAAGGATAAAAAATAGACTTAAGATGGTAGTAGTAATGTATTAATCATACATTCTGTTGCTCAGGAAAATACCTGAAAGAAACAGTTTAAAGGAATGGGATTAAATTTTGCTTATTGGTTAAGAGGTATCAAAGTATGGCTGGTAGGATATATTGGTTTGAGTCTGAGGCAAGCATGGTACTGGAAACTGTGGCAGTCTACTCACCTCATGGTGGTCAGACAGCAGAGACAAACAGGAGGAAGCATAAGTACCTTTCAAAGATACACCCCCAGTGATCTACTTTGTTTCCTGAGGCACTTCCTTCTAATGTTCCCAGTAGATGGGAACTAACCTTTCAATATGTGAGCCTGTAGAGTGACTTAGGAATCAAACCATAATAAATGGTTTTGCTATAAAGAGGCAACGAGTACATGGGTGAAGTTACTACTTACCAAGGCAAGAGCTGATTATTTGGGAAGGAGTGCAAACTGAAAAAAAATCCCAATAAAAATACTGATAAAATACTTTTCTTATGCTAGACCATTTAATACTAAAATTCCCATGACAAAGGTAGCCCATTGTTTCTTTTGTAGGTAAGAAATTTCACAGACTACTGTAGAATACCATAACAACATAGAACTACTTCTAATTTATATTAGAATATAAAACAAATCTTCTAAAAGCAGAAAGGATAAACTAGAACAGAAAAATCTAGAAACAGATGTAGTACATATGGAAACCAAGTATCTAATAAAGGATAACTAAGTGACTGTGAAGTGGGGCTGTTTGTTAAGTGGTGTTTGAACTACATAGCCATACAAAGAAAACTATACCTGTAATTCAGTACATATATGACACTAAACTACTACTTGTAAAACCAGTAAAGCTTATGAAGATCATAGCTTGTTAATTATAAACAGATTTTGTATTTTCTTTGAGCATGAGAATCTAGCAATTTCTTCTAGGTCCTGTCTCTCATTTTAAGTGCCTTCTTTACCAAAGAAAAGATCAAACCCTCCTTTAAAATGTGTATGTTCCTGTGGCAAAAAGAATGAATGCCCCTATAGCACGTGACATACCACCTATTTAGCATATAGTATTATATACTTGGTACTCAGGCATGGATCTTTACACAACAGCTAACTCTGGTGTTTTAATTTATAACTGTAGAGAAGACCTAGAAAATTTACATCCTTATTTCTGCTTCTACAACCCTGTTATCTTTGAATAGCCTAGAGTCAGAGTAAAGTGAAGTAAATCAGTTTTGTGAAAAGTGGAAGAGGAGACCAAAAGTACAGAGAACTAAAACAAAGTTAGTTTGTTGTTTTTGTTTTTGTTGTTGTTGTTCTATAGTTGGAACCTAGGGTCTCAAGCATACACGGAAGGCATCCTACCACTGATGGGGGCTATATACCCCCAGCCCAGGAGATATAAAACATAAAAACAGTAACTGTTCCCCATACCTTCTTTCATCCTCTTTCTATGATTAAGCATTGAGAAGTAAAGACTCCACCTACTTTATAGATTAAAGCCTTGTGTGAACTGGATGCCTCCCCACCATAACTGCTAGCTAAGCAGAGCACTGTGGAAACATGACCCTCAAAGATAGACCAATACAAAGAGAAGTAAGCCTAGTTTTCTCTTATAAAGAACAGTATTAGCTGTTACATGGAGACTTCTTCAGCAAATTAATTTTTAGCTAGAAGCAATTCATGTTCTTTGGGAATGTAGGTTTCAGAATATATAAAATGGTAAGTAATCCTGTGAACAAGTTTTAAGTTGTCAGTATACTTACTGTTTTTTCATGATTTTCAAAAGCCTCTCTGGCTTCTTCATATGTGCAGACTTCTTCTCTGCACTCACGCTCAATGTTGCCCTGTCTTATTTCTTCAAAAATCCCATTGGCTCTTGGGTAGCGTTTTAGTACTGAGTTGGCTTTTTCTCCCGTGAGGAAAACTAAAAAGAGATATAATAATAAACATAGAAAGCAATAAGAAACTAATGTGGGAAGTTGATATGCAAGAAGAAAACTGCCAGATGCACCCTAGAAATCACAAGCAACCTTCTAAATATCTTTCAGTAACTTAGGAGTGAATTAATGTTTAACTTCAAACCAAAGCATATGATAGCTTCCTCATAATGGGAATATCTCCCTTTAGACAACATGGGCAGGAACAGTAACATAATTAAACATGTAATATTCAGACTTTAGTGCAGTCGGGATGACCAATGGATGTTTAAAAATAGCAATAATGATATCACTACTTATATCCATTACTGTAAATGGATACCCAAACACATTCAAAAGCCAGTCTCTGCCTACCTAAAAATAAATACAAATCCAATTGACCTAATAGTATAAACCTAGCGAACCATAACTTAAAGACTTAACATAGTGAATGTCTCATTACATGTGTTTCTAACTAGCAAAATAAAGGGTATATTCCAAAGAACTTTCTAAAATCAATGAGACATGAAAGATAAATTTATCGACATCTTAGTCCACGAAAACAGTAATAATAATTTTGCTTTAAATAAGCAAGTTAAATATAGTGAAGCTGTACTTAAAGGCATTCAATCTCATTTCATTGTCCTTAAGGAAAAGAAAACAAAGGAAACTTCGCATGAATTATATCTTAGAGACATTCAACCTGCACTTGTGAAATCCAGTAGAATAAATGATCACAGTAAATTCAATACCACTTTGGGCTACATAGTAAGGCCAGATCTTGGAAGATAAACAGATAGTTGGTTGGGAATATAGATCAATGGTAGTACACTTGCCTAGTGTGTCTACAGACTTGGTTCAATTCCCAGCACTGCAATAAATAAATAAATAAATAAATAAATAAATAAATAAATAAATAAATAGATAAATTTAAAAAGCAGACACTGACTAGACCATAGTTATGTTGTTGACCCTTTATGGGGGAGGGATGCATTTACTTTTATATAAAAGAACATTTAGGCTCCACTTTTTTTCTAAAAATGTCTCATTTGCCTGGTGTGTAAATACCATGCAACCATAATTTGATCTGTTAATATAAAAAAAGATTAGAAAATTTCCATTTTACAGACGTCTAACCTGGAAAAAACTCATTACAGAAGTTGGAAATATAGTTAAGGGGTTAAAAAGACTCACTGTTTCTGCAGAGAACTTAAGTTCATTTCCAGCAGCCATGTGATGGCCCACAAATATCTGGAAGTTATTTCAACACCCCCTTGGTCTCTGGAAAATTTCACACATAGACACAGATGCAGAAACAGACACACACAGGCATAGACGCATATGCACGTGCATGCGTGCACACACACACACACACACACACACTTACTTGTAAAATAAATCTTAAGAGTGGGCTGGAAAGATGCTATCAAGGTTGTGGAGAAAGAGGAACACTCCTCCACTGCTGGTGGGATTACAAACTGATACAACCACTCTGGAAATCAGTCTGGAGGTTCCTCAGAAAACTGGGCATGACACTTCCGGAGGACCCTGCTATACCATGCCCGGGCATATACCCAAAAGATACTCCAACATGTAATAAGGACACATACTCCACGATGTTCATAGCAGCCTTATTTATAATAGCCAGAAGCTGGAAAGAACCCAGATGTCCCTCAACAGAGGAATGGATACAGAAAATGTGGTATATATACACAATGGAGTACTACTCAGCAATTAAAAACAATGAATTCATGAAATTCTTAGACAAAGGGATGGAACTAGAAAATATCCTGAGTGAAGTAACCCAATCACAAAAGAACACACATGGTATATACTCACTTAATAAATGGATGTTAGCCCCAAAGTTCAGAATACCAACAATACAACTCACAGACCATATGAAGCTCAAGAAGAAGGAAGACCAAAGTGTGGATCCTTCAGTCCTACTTAGAACAGAAACAAAATAATCATGGGAGGTAGAGGGAGGGATGAACCTTAGAGGAAGAGGAAGGGAGAGTGGAAAAGGGTGGCAAGATCAGGTATGGGATGAGACAGGGGAGAAGTTTAAAGTGGCAGGAAATTGAATGGAGGTATGTAGTAGTGGGGGATGGGGAGCTGGGGGTAGCCACTAGGAAGTTCCAGATGCCAGGAAAGCAAGAGGCTCCTAGGACTCAACAGGGATGAATGACATTAGCTGAAATGCCCAACAAAGGGGAGAGAGAACCTGTAGAGACCAAATCCAGATGTTAGGCATGCCCCCCAGTTGAGGGATGGGGCAACACATCCATCACAAAAATATTAAAACAGAATTGTTCTTGTCTAAAGGAAATGCAGGGGAAAAGAGTGGAACATAGACTGAAGGAAAGGCCATTCAGAGGCTCTCCCACCTAGGGATCTATACCATCTACAGAACTCAAACACCAAACACTATTGCTGATGTCAAGAAGTGCTTGCTGAGAGGAGCCTGATACAGCTGTTTCCTGAGAGGCTCTGACAGAGCCTTACAAATACAGATGCAGATTCTCCTAGCCAACACTGTGACTGAGCACACATGGAGGAGTTAGGAGAAGTCAGTTCAGAAGAAGCTGAAGGGGACTGTAACCACACAGGAAGAAAAACAATATTAACCAACCAGTACCCCCAGAGTTCCCAGGGAGTAAACTAACAAGCAAAGAGAACACATGGAGGGAGCCATGACTCCAGCAGCATATGCAGAAGAGGATGGCCTTGTCAGACATTAATGGGAGGGGAGGAACATGGTCCTGTGGAGACTCAATGCCCCAGTGTAGGGGGGAGCGAGGGTGATGGGTGGGGGGTGGGAGAGATGCCTCACAGAAGCATGGGGAGGTAGGATGGGATGGGGGGTTGCAGAGGGGAAACTGGAAAGAGGATAACATTTGAAATGTAAATAAATAATGGATTAAAAAAGAAAATGAAAGAGTGGACTGGAGAGATTGCTCAGTGGTTAAGTGTACTTATTGCTCTTGCAGATGTACAAGGTTGTATTCCAAGAATCCACATGGTAATTTACAATTATCTTTAAATTCAGTTGCAGGTGATCAAATGTCTTTGCACACACACACACACACACACACACACATATCTTGAACATTGTTTTAAATTGCATTAGTGTCTCAGTGGTTAAGAGTGCTTGTTATTTTTTTAATATTTTTTTTTTACATTTAATTAAATGTTTCAGTTCACACTTAATTTTTTTAAGGGAAGTAAAAACACTTTATGGTAAAATTAAAGATTTACATGGAAAATCTTTCAGATAAACATGTTAAAATTGACAATTTTCATGGAAAATTAAAGAGTAAAAAGTGGTAGACATGTAAAATATTGCTAAATTAATTGAAATGTGGGATAGAAACATTTTATGATAGAGCTGAAGACTTACATGGAAAATATTTCTGATAAAATTGTAGAAAATGTAGAAAAACATGTTAAAATTGAAGATTATCAAGGAAAATTTTATATAGATATAATAATGGTAGGTATAAAAGTATTCCTAAGTTGATTGAAAGTGGAATTATAAACATTTTCTGATAAACTTGAAGATTTACATGGAAAATATTTCTGATAAAATTGAAGAAATATATAGAAAAACATTATAGAATTAAAGATTATCATGGAAATTATATAGGTAAAATGATTGGCATCAAGATAATTCTAAGTTGATTGAAGGCAGAATTATAAACATTTTCAGATAATCTTGAAGATTTACATGGAAAATATTTCTGGCAAAATTTAAGAAATAAATAAACAAACACGTTAAAATAGACTATTTCATGGAAAATTTTACATAAAAATGGTAGATAAAAACTCTAAATTAATTGAAGGTGCAATTAGAAACATTTGTGATAAAATCAAAGATTTACATTGAAAACATTTCTGATAAAATAGAGGAAGTATGTAGAAAGACATATTAAATTTGAAGATTATCATCAAAAATAATGCAGATAAAATAGTAAACATAAAGAATTACTAAATTAATTAAAAGGGTAATTGCAAACATTTTCTGATAAAATTGAAGATTTCCATGAGAAATATTTCGTTAGTCTATGTGTTTTTATTGGGGAGTTGAGTCCATTGCTGATAAGAGATATTAGGATAGCGGTTGTTGCTTCCTGTTATTTTTGGTGTTATTTTTATCGATTTTTATCTTCTTTTGTGTTTACTGGAAGATTACTTTCTTGCTTTTTCTAGGGTATAGTTTCCCTCCTTGTATTGGCATTTTCCATCAATTATCCTTTGTAGGGCTGAATTTGTGGACAGATATTGTGTAAATTTGGTTTTATCATGGAATATCTTGTTTTCTCCATCTATGATGATTGAGAGTTTTGCTGGGTATAGTAGCCTGGGCTGGTATTGTTATCTCTTAGGGTCTGTATAAGGTCTGCCCAGGATCTTCTAGCTTTCATCATCTTTGGTGAGAAGTCAGGTGTGATTCTGATAGGTCTGCCTTTATAAGTTACTTGCCCTTTTCCCCTTACTACTTTTAATATTCATTGTTTAGTGAATTTGGTGTATTGATTATTATGTGCCATAAGGACTTACTGTTCTGGTCCAGTCTGTTAGGAGTTCTGAAGGCTTCTTGTATGTTCATGGGCATCTCTTTCTCTAGATTAGGGTAGTTTTCTTCTACAGTTTTGTTGAAGATATTTACTGGACCTTTAAGATGTAAATCCTTGCTATACCTATAATCCTTAGGTTTGGTATTCTCATTGTGTCCTGGAGTTCCTAGATGTTTTGGGTTACCAGCTTTAAGCATTTTTTCATTTTCTTTGACTATTGAGTCAATATTTTCTATGGTATCTTCAGCACCTGATGTTCTTTCTTCTATCTCTTGTATTCTGTTGTTGATGCTTGCATCTATGACTCCTGAATTCTTTCCAAAGTTTTCTGTCTCCAGAGATGTCTGGCTTTGTGATTTCTTTATTGTTTCTACTTCCACTTTTAGATCCTGGATGGTTTTGTTCAGTTCCCTCACTTTATTGTTTGTGTTTCCCTGTAAATCTTTAAGGGATTTTTGTGTTTCCTCTTTAAGGGCTTCTGCCTCTTGACCCATGATCTCCTGTATTTCTTTAACGGATTTTTGTGTTTCCTCTTTAAGGGCTTTTACCTGTTGACCAATGTTCTCCTGTATTTCTTTAAGGGAATTATTTAAGTCTTTCTTGAAGCCCTCTATTAGCATCATGGGATATGATTTTAAATCCAACTTTTGCTTTTCAGGTTCGTTGGGGTATCCGGGACTTGCTGTGGTGGGAGAACTAGGTTCTGATGTTGCCATGTGGCCTTGGTTTCTGTTGGTAGGGTTCTTGTGCTTGCCCCTTTCACCATCTGGTTATATCTGGTGTTAGTTGGTATTGTTTCTGGCTGGAGTTTGTTCCTACTGTGGGCCTGTAAACCTGTGTGTTTACTCCTCTGAGCTCAGAAGTGAAAGCACTGCTGGGAGATCTCTCTCTCTCCTGGTGGGCTGTGCACAGAAGACTGTGGAGTTTCCCGGCTCCCTGGTGCAAATGGCAGTGGGAAGACTTCTGTCCCAGCTGCTCCACTGATCTTATGCCCTGTGTGCTCCTAGCTGTTCCCCACCAGAGAGAAGGTGGAGATCTCACCTCTGTGCTTAGAAGTGAAAGTGCTGCTGGGAGATCACTCTCTCCTGGAGGGCTGTGCACATAAGGTTGTGGAGTCTCCAGGCTTCCTGGTGCACAAAATCGTTGCTATTTTTTTCAAAAGACCCAAATTCTGCTCCCTCTTTTGGCCTTTTACCCCTCTATGGTATCTGTATGCATGTATACAAACACATACATAGATAAACACACACACACACACACACACACACACACACAATACTTCCTTTTTAGTCCTTATTGGATTTTTATTTTCTTATTGAATTAGATTTTTAAAATCTGGCTTATATTTCACATATATGTTTCACTTCAGTACAGATGCTAAATTTGAATTGAGAAAATTTGATCTGTATTTGAATTTCATAAAATGTACTCTTCAAAGTAGTCACATAGCAAGACTGAAAATTTTTCCAAAACTGAACCAAGTTATAAAATCATCTTCATCATGTATAGTCATATTGACAAAATGGGTGCATCATTTTCAGGATAATTAATTTCCTTTGAAGCAAACATGGCACTTTTAAAACTGTATGACTTCAAGTTAAACAGTCTTCCCTCCTGGTCACAATACATCTTTAAAAGCTATATTTGTAATGAATTCCCATGCAATCCTAATATTGCCACAGTTTGTGAATCACTACCCTTATATCAATTCCTCAGAAGACGAGTTCTGAATGTTTATGAAAATCCTGGATTAGTAGATTTAAACATATTTAACTGATTACTAAGATCTTTAAAATCTATTTAATATATATTTTATAATTCTCTTTAAAATATGTATGTCTGATATTGTTTTGACTACAATATTCCTTCTTCTCAAGACTTATTTCACTAAATTGTAACAAGTAAGCCACTGATCATATTTATATCCTCTAACATAACATAGAGGTCTCCTTCAATTAATAGAAGATACCGATTTTTACCCAAGACTTCTCTTTTCCTACATGAAGTTTTCTTTTTCATTTTTTAGTTCTTCATCTGTTTATCATTTAAGTGTATATGATTTTCTGGACCAACCTTCTCTCCTAAAGTAGCTAACTCCTAAATGTAGAAATCAAACTAGCAGGAAAGGTGATATATCAGGACACATATCTAGTATCAGACTAATCAAATTACCAGGAGCATTCCACATAGACATTTCTAATATATTTCTTCTACCAAGGCGCAAGGTAACATAATACTAAGAATTTTAGATGCTGGCAAGTAAACTTTATCTCCTTGCCAAATACAGTTAATTATAAGACATTACATGAAGTAAAAACTTGATCAGTAATAAAAAAATAGTATGATAGGGAAATTTTATCTGCCATATATCAGGAAACAAGTAATGAGAGCAATGCATTTGACAACCTTTTAAAAAGACCACTTGAAGCTCAAGAAGAATGAAAACCAAACTGTTGGTACTTCAGTCCTTCTTAGAAAGGGGATTAAAATACTCATGGGATCCAATACAGAGAAAAAGTGTGGATCAGAGACTGAAGGAAAGGCCATGCAGAGTCTGCCTACCTGGGGATCCATCCCACAAACAGCCACCAAACCCAGAAACTGATGTGGAAGTTAAGAAGTGCTTGCTGACAGGAGCAACAGTGTACTCATATACATTAAATAAATAAATAAATAAATCTTAAGAAAGAAAAAAATCAAGATTTTTTTTTTAAAAAAAAGTGGTTTGGAAATCTAATAAGCTCTACATTAGCATAAAAGAATTAGAGGCTTGTGTGGCACTTCATTAGGTACTTGCCACCAAGTCTATTTACCTGATTTTGATCCCTGGAATCCACAGTGGAATGTAAGAATCTTTATATCCATACTGGTCCACACATGCATGCATGCATGCATGCATACACACACACACACACACACACACACAAACACACACACACACACACACACACAAGAATTTTAGTTTTTTTTCAAGAGTAGAATATGGCAGCTATGATCTATCAGATGAAGACACAAGGTTTCTTTTTCATAGTGCTTTTCTTTATTGAAAATGTTGTTTTCATATAATATATTCTAATTATAGGTTTTCTTCCTTGGATGACCTCCAGATCCCCCCATTCATCCAATTACATGTCTTCTTTCTCTCTCTTTAGAAAAGAAATAGGCAAACAAACTTAGAACAAAAAAAAGCACAAGAAACACACATACCAGCAAAGCCCATAAAATCACAAAATTGGAAACCATAATATATAAGCAAAATACCAGTAAGACAATAAATCCTCAAAAAAAAAGCAAGGAGAAAAAAAAAAGCCTACAAAGATTCCATCAAATTCATTTGTGTTGGACATCTTGCACCTGGGCATGGGGGCCTATATGTAGGAGTACTTAATATTCCAGTGAGGTCTCATTTGATAAGTTTTCCTTTGCAAGTGATGTCAATTGTAGTTATCTTCTTGGTTAGGGATGGCCACTTCCCCCCTCTCAATTAGTACAGGGCTAAAAACTGTACAGTATTCAGGCTGCAAGGCTTGCTTTGGGACCTTTCCTAAGTATATGGAGTTGCATTAGGAATTTAAAATTCAAACCTAGTGGTTAAGGGGATAGCAGGATGTTAATGCTTTCCATATGTAAGGCTGTGTGTTCAATCTTTAGTTTAAAAAAAATAAATCAAACCGAAGCAGTGTCATTTGAAACTTGAGCTGATTATGTCTTTCTGCCTTTCTCCTTAAGCTGTGTGAGTTAAATCAAAGCTGACAGAAACCATATACATAACTTAGTCATGGATCACCTGATAGTACCAGTATATAGAATACAAATGAGCTTTCAGAATTGCTTAAGATGATAAAGATAAGCAGTTTTCTCTCTAAAGGAAACAAACAAACAAATGCAAGTGCTTTTTTCAGATTCAGCAAGAAAAATTCCAACTTAAAAAATATTTCATATCCCAACTAATATCCAAATATTCAAAAAATATTAATTTAATGAGAAAAACATAACTTTTCATTATTTCAAAATAAACTCATAGTCTCTCTTCAAAAGAAAAAAATAAAAATAAATGAAATAAGAAAGTTTTTCAAGTGATTATCTAAATTACTGTGTTAAGCCAAAATATACAATAAATAGCAGCATATAAATGTGTTGACTTTAATGCACAGGTTAATAAAATTGATATTTTAAGCATTTAAACAGCAAATAATCTTCAGCAAGTAAAATTATATGTGCAACATTGCCAAACAATAGCAGAAAAAACAGCCTAAAGCTGGAAAGTTCTCTACTACAGTTATCTCATTGGTTTTTTCATCTTGGGTCTGATTTCACTGAAGGAGACAATATTAAACGTTTACATTTTAAAGTGAACAACATTTGTTGTCTTGGGTATAATAAATGAGCACAACTACGTACAATGATGAACATAACAACTCAAGATGAGGAACAGACTGACCTCTGCCCTCAAGGACAAAGATTAAAAAATACACAAAGAATTCTACAGAAAGACTGAACACAATGGAGTTTGTTGGTGGTCAGAAGACAGGCACATTTGGAACTGGGTGTATATGCTTTGGAGGTGGAAGAGGGGCCCATGAAAATGATCTACATTTGATTTGTAAGAAGTGACAGAATGGGGACATGGGCACATGGGGAAATGGTGGGAACAGATGTACTGGGAAAACATAGAATTGAACAAGAGCTTGAATTGAGAAAACAAGGGCTACACAGGAGTTCATAGGTAGGTCTCAAGTAGAACATAGCTGGGAAATGCAGGATACTAGCAAATTGCCGTTTATGGAGGTGCCTCATCTTAAACTACCACATTTGAAATATTTAATAATCATTCAGGGTTTGTTAATGTCATACTAGAAACAGAGATATACCAACAGAAGAGAGTAGGGGAAGATGGAAGGGAAAAATCGAAAGGGAAAGAGGCTTAGGAAAGGTCCCTTAATATAGTCAGGTTAAAAGATACTAAGATTGCTTTAGTATGACGACTGCAAAATGAGTGGAGAGGAAAGGTCAGAAATGAAAGCTAAGATTACAAAGTAATCTCTGTGGCCATGTCTCTCACCATGCATCTTTCTCCTCAGTCAAACTAAATCTAATCCACATGGAAGATGGAGTACATCTTTGATCCCAGCATTCTAAAGGCAGAAGCAGGCAAATTTCTGTGAGTTCCAGGTCAGCCAAAGCTATATGTTGAGACCCTGTCCTAAAAACAATAAACAACAACAAAATACCCAAATCTCGTCAGTCTACAGACTGGCCCTTTTGGGTCTCCACAATTTTTCACCTAATACTTCCTTTCCTTGGTGAACTCCTTTTCTTTTTCTTTTTCTTTTTCTTTTACTTTTCTTTTTCTTTTCTTTTTTTTCCCTTTCTTTCTCTTTTGTTCATTCATTCGTTCGTTCGGTCATTCGTTCGTTCTTTTTTTTTTTTTTTGAGACATGGTTTCTCTGTGTAGCCCTGGCTGTTCTGGAACTCACTCTGCAGACCAGGCTGGCCTCGAACTCAGAAATCCCGCTGCCTCTGCCTCTGCCTCCCAATTGCTGGGATTACAGGCATGTGCTCCCACTGCCTGGCTTCAGAGTCTGTTTCTTAATTATTGAAGTGAAAGTGCTGAATGTGATTTCTTAAAGTTGTGAAAGTAAAGATCACCATCACTGGAAAGATTCTGAAAAATTGGAATACTGCATAATATGCAAATCTTAGGGAACATGTACATACTATTTATCAACCAAAGCTTCACTAGCCCACAAACCAACACATGTACATACACAGAAGAAAACTCAAGAAAATATCATCCCTATCTAATTCTACATTTAAAAGATTTCTTTTAATTTTATAAATTAGTCAGGCATGGTGTTGGGAGCCAGGTATGGTGGTGGTACAGTGTTTTGAATCCTAGCCCTTGGGAGTCAGAAGCAGGCAGATTTCTGAGTTAGAGGCTAGCCTAGTCTACATAGCAAGTTCTAGGTCAGCCAAGGCTATGCTTAGAAACCCTGTGTTGAATGATCTTATAAACTGTCACTCTCATAATCCCACATTTTCTTTCTTATAAGTCAGAGTCATATTGCTACTTTATTGTATCTCCAAACAATATAATGCCTTCAAGTTTATTTTTTATGCTGACATAGGTATTAAACAAGTACTTCTAATCAGACTGGTAGAAATAGTTATCCTTAGGAAAACAAAGCTTATTAAAATAAAATTATGAAAATAAAAGATAAATAGAAATGTTTATTGCATAAATAAAAGGCTTCTTAGCTATGTTCCTTTATTTAGGAATGTAGAAAAACAGAATAGTTTTCAATATTATTTTAAGACAACAACCTATGTCTGAAAACTACATGTTGGTGCTTATTGACTGCTGTATTTATAATTCAAAATTTCTAATATGATTATACCCAATCAGGTTGTCATAAACCTATTCAAGAGTTCAGGGATTTAAAAACTAACATGAAGTTGTGGAATGGAGCATGAGAGCCTGGAAAGTCTAAAGATTTCAGAGAAGGAATCATTGTTATTAAATGCTTTAATGTGCCAAACCTTTTTCCTAAGGATATGCTGAGTATGATGACTACAAGACTTCAAAACCAGCATTGGAATACAGAAGGCATACAATAAGATTCCAGATGACAGGCAAATTTCCTGGAATAAGTCTGGAAAATGTTGCAAGGAATGGATTTGCATAACAGAGAAAACAAAAGAGGTAATGGATATTTATAAAGCAGATATTCTTTAAAAGCAAAATAAAGTTCTTTGCATTGACACTGCTTTGATAAGAGTTTTGTAAAAGCTAAAATTTAGCTCTTATATTCAGAGGTCTCCTGTCTATAGATTTTAAGCTGCATAAATAAAAATGAGATACAAAGAAATTATATACTATAGTTTCCTGCAAAGGAAGGTAAATAGGTGACTTTTCTTTGAAGGAGTGTTAAAATATGTAACCTCTTTCAAAAACAACTCCTCATGAAATTGCAGATGATACTAACAATTCTGTTAAATTTTTAGTAATTAGATCAACTGATTTAAAGAATGGTATGGTACCTAAGTGAGGTAACCCAGACTCAAAAGGTGAATCATGGTATGCACTCACTAATAAGTGGATATTAACCTAGAAAACTGGAATACCCAAAACATAATCCACACATCAAATGAGGTACAAGAAGAAAGGAGGAGTGGCCCCTGGTTCTGGAAAGACTCAGTGAAACAGTATTCAGCAAAACCAGAACGGGGAAGTGGGAAGGGGTGGATGGGAGGACAGGGGAAGAGGAGGGGGCTTACGGGACTTTCGGGGAGTGGGGGGGCTAGAAAAGGGGAAATCATTTGAAATGTAAATAAATTATATCGAATAAAAAAAGAATATATCTAATTAAAAAAAAGAAAAAAAAAGAAAAGAAAAAAAAAGAAAAAAAAGAATGGTATGTTAGCACATTACATTTCTACACCAGGGACAATGGCTTACCTAAGATATCAAATGTAAAAGTACAGTGGGAATAACTAAATACAGAGTGAAGTGGAGTCATCAAAACAGTAGTATCCCATGATGGCTATTTCTCCTGTAACTAATGTCTCAATTATGCTAATGTATAAGTAGTGTTAGTGCTTACGTGGACTACTACAATAAAACTTCTGTGTTAGGGTTTCCACTGCTGTAAAGAGAAACCATGACCAAGGCAACTCTTTTAAAGGCCAACATTTTTTTGGCCTTGGCTTACTGGTTCTGAGCTTCAGTCCATTATCATCATGGTGGGAACATGGCAGCATGCAGGTAGGCATAGGACTGGAGAGCTGAGAGTCTTGATCCCAGGGAAGCCTGAAGAGTCTGTCTCACAAAGGTAGGAGGAAGGTCTCTTCTGCACTGGGAGGAGCTTCAAAGCCTACCCCAACAGTGATACACTTCCTTCAACAAGTCTGCATCTATTAGGACAAGGCTACACATCCTAATAATAGCACTTTCCACAGAATAAGAATATTCAAATCACCACAACTTCATTTTGGATTTATGAGTCTTGTCTGTATTGATTATTTTTCTGTCTCAAATGGAAGAACTAATCTTCAGTTAATGGGGAAAAAGGCAGACATATAACTCAATTAGTATGAGCAACAGTTCTGAACATGTAGATTTATGCTATAGTGATTGTATTATTATCACCATAGACATTATAATACATATTCTATGTGACAACAACAGTCTAGATTTCTAATAATGGATAACTTTCCTAGTAAGACACCTAATAATTTTAATGAAAATGTTATATTTCATAGCTACCACAAAAACTTTCAGCTAATGTTCTCTTGAGCTTACAAATAGAGTCTAACAGATCAGGGAAGCAGCGTTTCAACAGTGAATATGTTCTTGTTTTGTTAGAACATGGATTTCAGGGATGCCTTCAGTGGTAAAATTAGCTCTTAAATTTTAATTTGCTCTAGGAATGATATATTGAAAGTTTGGCTTGACCACAGTATTTTTAATTTGTACCCTTAAGAAAGCTGGTGAGTATTGAGCTTACAATGCCCTGTGTGTAGCTGCTGACTTGAGAGTATTGCTTTTAACAAACTAGAGGGTTTAGATGAATATCAGTGCTAGAATTTTGTCATGGATTTCAGATAAAGTTTTCATTACTCTAAGGCAGTATGATACTATCTAAAAGGCAAAAAAATGAGATTTCATGGAGTGTACAGAATAGAACATATAACAATTATATGCCTTCTGTTTTAAAAAAAGAAAAGATTTATTTTTTTCTATGTACATGTATTCTTGCCTACATATATGTCCTTGTACCACATGTATTCCTAGTGTCCAAAGATGCCAGAAGGGGATGACAGATTTCATTTAACTAGAGTTATTGTCTATGAGTCACCACATAGGTGCTTGGAATCAAATCCAGGAAGACCAGTCGGTGCTCTTAAACTGCTGAGCCATCTCTCCAGTTTGTTTATGTGAATTCTTACCATTAAAACTCTACATGTAGAAAAATATGGTCCAAGATCGTAGATATAACCTGGTTAGTAGCTACTTTGACGGCCCATCTCATAAACTCTTTTTTTTTTCTTTTTTTTTTCTTCGATATAATTTATTTACATTTCAAATGATTTCCCCTTTTCTAGCCCCCAACTCCCCGAAAGTCCCGTAAGCCCCCTTCTCTTCCCCTGTCCTCCCACCCACCCCTTACCACTTCCCCGTTCTGGTTTTGCTGAATACTATTTCACTGAGTCTTTCCAGAACCAGGGGCCACTCCTCCTTTCTTCTTGTACCTCATTTGATGTGTAGATTATGTTTTGGTTATTCCAGTTTTCTTTTAAAAAAATGAATACTATAAATACTTACGAAGAAACTACTTATTAATTGTTAAAACCAAATTGATCACCAGAATTGTGAATATGTTTTTCTTTGCTCTTTCCATCCTAAAATGACTTTAGTAGAATCAATGTAGTGTTCAGGACTTACACAATCTAAAATATGAAAAGTGGTTTTTAAGATTCATGTAATCCAGTGGTACTATCCTAAAGTTAACTAGCAAAGAATTCTCTTCACATCAAAACTATAGGTGGATATAAAGACAGAAAAAATAGAGTTCTTTTGTCTGAAGCCCCTCCTTTTCTCCCTTCCCTCAGGGGTACCTTTAAAAATATAATGCTTCTTCTCTCCCCCTGTTCCCCAATCCACCCCTTCCCACTTCCCTGTCCTGGTATTCTCCAGACACTGCTGCACTGAGCTTTTCCAGTACCTGGGGCCACTCCTTCCTTCTTCTTGGGCACGATGGGACTTTTGGAGAGGGAGAATCCAGGAATGGGAAAAATCACTTGAAATGTAAATAAAGAATATATTGAATAAAAAATGAAATTCAAGAACAGAAATCAGTACTAGATCATTACTTAGTAATGTCCAATACTCATGTAACTGGTACATAAGTAGTGCTCAGTATACATTTTTTGAATGAAAAAATAAACCCCCCAATCATAAAAAAAATGTAATGCTTCACTGAGTATAATAGAAACCACTGATCCATCTCAACCCCTTCATCTAACTGACTAGTAAATGGAAATGTACAGGATAAGTGACTAAAGCAAAGACACAGACATTTGATTATAGGGTTAGAATATATCACAGTTCTAGAACCATATTGCTATCTCTTGAACTCAAAAGAAACACAATCATAAGGATGAAAGACAAATCTCAGCCTGGGTAAAAGTTTTACAAATTAAATGTGCTAAAAAGGACAGATCCATAAAACAAAAGCATAGGGACTATTAAGTTCAAGAATAGTCTTGGCTACATACTCTGACTTTAGAACAAATATTCTAAAAAAAAAAAAAAGAAAGAAAGAAAGAAATCATTTCATTAAAGTAATAAACATTGAAAATCAAGAATAAAAAAAAAAACCCAAACAGATGGATTAACAAACATGCTGAAGACCTTAACAATACCTCAGCAAAGATAAGTATACAGATGTCAAATAAATCTATGGAACAATCAGTGATCCTCAATCTTCTTATGCTGTGACCATTTCAGAGTATCTCATGTGTGGTTACCCTAAACCATACAATTATTTTTATTGCTACCTCATAACGTTGATTTTGCTACTGCTATGAATCATAGTGTAAATAACTGTGTTTTTTGACTGACTTAGGCAAACCTTGTGAAAGGGTTGTGCCACCACAAAGAGTCACATTGATAACTGCTGCTCTACAATATATATCATTAGGGAACTTCAAGTCATATAAGGTTTAGAAATACATGGCTGCACAGTACTGTAGATGTAATAAATACAACTGACCTACATACTTTTAAATGGCCACACCGATATTGGGCCACTTTTGACTCAATTTAAAAAGGTCAATTATTTTGAGATTAAGAAACTATTAAAAACTCATATTAGGATTAATAGCTATGCTCATACAAAGCTGCTCTTAGTCTTAAAAGTCTAAAAGCAAGATGGCAGCATCTGAACCCGATTCTCCATTAACAGCATGTCCTGGATACCCCATCACAGCAGAAAAACAAGATTTGGATTTAAAAGCACTGGTCATGATGCTGTTACAGGAACACATGAAGGACATATTTAAAGAAATTCAGGAGAAAATGGATCAAAAGTTAGAAGCTCTTACAAGGGAAACACAAAAAATCATTGAAAGAAATTCAGGAGAATACAAAAGCCAATAAGGAGGAAATGGAAAAATCACTTACAGAAATACAGGAGAGCTGCTATGAACATTGTAGAGCATGTATCCTTATTACATGGTGGGGAATCCTCTGGGTATATGCCCAGCAGTGGTATAGCAGGATCTTCTGGAAGTGAGGTGCCCAATTTTCGGAGGAACCGACAGAGTGATTTCCAGAGTGATTATACCAATTTGCAACCCCACCAACAGTGGAGGAGAGTTCCTCTTTCCCCACACCCTCTCCAACACCTGCTGTCTCCTGAATTTTTAATCTTAGCCATTCTGACTGGTTTAAGATGAAATCTCAGGGTTGTTTTGATTTGCATTTCCCTAATGACTAATGAAGTTGAGCATTTTTTAAGATGCTCCTCCGCCATCCGAAGTTCTTCAGGTGAGAATTCTTTGTTTAAATCTGTACCCCATTTTTTAATAGGGTTGTTCAGTTTTCTGGAGTCTAACTTCTTGAGTTCTTTATACATATTGGACATTAGCCCTCTATCTGATGTAGGATTGGTGAAGATCTTTTCCCAATTTGTTGGTTGCCGATTTGTCCTCTTGATGGTGTCCTTTGCCTTACAGAAACTTTGTAATTTTATGAGGTCCCATTTGTCAATGTGATCTACAGATTCAATGCAATCCCCATCAAAATCCCAACTCAGTTCTTCACAGAGTTAGAAAAAGCAATTCTCAAATTCATCTGGAATAACAAGAAAACCAGGATAGCTAAAACTATTCTCAACAACAAAAGAACTTCTGGGGGAATCAGTATCCCTGACTTCAAGCAATACTACAGAGCAATAGTGTTAAAAACTGCATGGTAGGGGCACAGTGACAGACAAGTGGACCAATGGAATAGAATTGAAGATCCAGAAATGAATCCACACAGCCTTCAACAAATGGTGCTGGATCATTTGGAGGTCAGCATGCAGAAGAATGCGAATTGATCCATTCTTATCTCCATGTACTAAACTTTACTCCAAGTGGATCAAGGACCTCCATGTAAAACCAGACACACTGAAACTAATAGAAAAGAAACAGGGGAAGACCCTTGAGGACATGGGCACAGGGGAAAAGTTCCTGAACAGATCACCAATAGCTTATGCTTTAAGATCAAGAATTGACAAATGGGACCTCATAAAATTACAAAGCTTCTGTAAGGAAAATGTACCCCATTTTTAATAGGGTTATTTGGTTCCTTGGTGTCTAACTTCTGGAATAACAAAAAACCCAGGATAGCTAAAACTATTCTCCACAGTAAAAGAACTTCTGGGGGAATTAGTATCCCAGACCTCAAGCAATACTACAGAGCAATAGTGTTAAAAACTGCATGGTATTGGCACAGTGACAGGCAAGTGGACCAATGGAATAGAATTGAAGACCCAGAAATGAATCCATACACCTATGGTCACTTGATCTTTGACAAAGGAGCTGAAAACATCCAGTGGAAATAAGACAGCCTTTTCAACAAATGGTGCTGGTTCAACTGGAGGTCAGCATGCAGAAGAATGGGAATTGATCCATTCTTATCTCCTTGTACTAAGCTCAACTCCAAGTGGATCAAGGACCTCCACATAAATGCAGTCACACTGAAACTAACAGAAAAGAAACTGGGGAAAACCCTTGAGGACATGGGCACAGGGGAAAAGTTCCTGAACAGAGCACCAATAGCTTATGCTCTAAGATCAAGAATTGACAAATGGGACCTCATAAAATTACAAAGTTTCTGTAAGGCAAAGGACACCATCAAAAGGACAAATCGGCAACCAACAAATTGAGGAAAGTTCTTCACCAATCCTACATCCGATAGAGGGCTAATATCCAATATATACAAAGAACTCAAGAAGATAGACGTGGCTTTTATTCTATCTCAGCAGGAACTGCTCAGCTCTTTCAACCTGCTAGACAGAAGTAGCTGGAAAAAAAAGGTCCCTTTTTATAATCACCCTGAAAAGTGATTATAATGTTTACTACTAAGTTGTAAAAGATTTTTTATTAAAACTGTCTTAGAAAAAGGGGAAAAACAGAAAGATCCTAAGCAGGGCAAGGGAAATATTCTTCTGTCTGGATAAATGTGGGGGAAAAAACCCTCCTCTTTTCTCTATGTCCTCAGTACTTATATATCTTTTAGAATACATGATAACATCACAGGAGCAAATATGGAGACAATGTGTGGAGCAGAGACTGAAGGAATGGCCATCCAGAGACTGCCCTACCTGGGGATGCATCCCAGATACCAAACTCCTACACTATTGTTGATGCTAAGAAATGCTTGCTGAAATGAACCTGATATAGCTGTCTCCTGGGGGGCCCTGTTAGAGTCTTGCAAATGCAGTCAGACGCTGGAAGCCAACTGTTGCACTCATAGAAGCAGGAGAGGAGGATAGGAAAAGGGGTTTCTGGGTGAAGGGGAAAGCAGGTATGGGGATAACATTTGAAATGTAAATAAATTAAAATAAAAAAGTTCACCACAAGTTCACACAAAAATCAAATCATAAATTGAAATAGAAGTTTACAGCATCTATAAGAAATCATTAGTTCCATTTTTATGACATTTGGTTAATTGTTTTACAACCTCTTGGAATGTGCTCTGAGTAGGAGAAAGTCTGTTTACTAAGAGGCAATTGACTGGTTACACATGGGAGACTGTCAGAATTCTCATTGCAGTTTTGACTATCAGAAAAGGACATAATAGCAGTCCCACTATAAAAGAGCTTAATAATCACATATATAATTTTAGGGATTCTTATAGGATCATCCTTAAGTAGTCATCTGTCTATATAGCATAACTCTAAGACAGTAGTACATCTTCATAGATTTGTAGAGATCTGCTCCAAAGGGGTGGGCTAATACCTAGTGATTGTTATATATGTTTAATAGTAAAATAATAAAAGGAAAAGAATATTAATAGTAGTAATCTTTCCTAAAATGAATTCTCCTAGGCTTTGTCATTGGGAGTGACTGTCACAGATTTTATTAAAATCTGAAGCAGGCCTTCTCAAGATCACCTGCTAGTTATTAGCTTGTCCAGTTATGGTTCCTAACATAATAATATGTGGTTGATTCTATCATAAGAGCCCTCTGTTGCTGAGAAAAGTATGGGGTGATTATTATTTATTTTTGAGATTTATAGTAGTATTCTAATATTATGGGGAAATAGACAGGTATTCCAAATGAAATAGCTCAGTATCCACTAACATTTCTGGTGACAGCTAATGCACACGTGTATTTCAGCAAAGTGCCACAAATATGAAAATATCAAAATCCTGTAATCCACAATGATCTGTACCTGCAGTAAGAATAATGGTCAGTAGTACTGTTTAGCAAAGATCATAGTAGATGTCAATACACTTCACAAGGTTTGCTCTGAACATTCTACAAGGGAAGGTACCCAGACAAGACACTAAGCACTATGTAATTGTCCTATGTGAAAGCTTACCTTTTTGACTCAAGACCTTTTATCTTTGTGTTTTTCATGAAACAAAGAATATAATGTGTCATACAACCAAGAATTTTTTTCAGATTATTTGCGTTCTCATTTTTGTTTTCAATATTGTGCAGAACCTCTAGTATAAATTGAATAGAGTGGCCTTTTGGGACTCTGTGAAATTGACTGCATTCCCTAAGATTCTTTCAATTACCATATATATATTTATATATATATTCTTTGTTTAAAATCCAAAAGCTTTCCCCTTTCCCAGTTCTCCCCTGCTCATATGTCCCATAAGTCCTCTTCTCTCCATCCATTCTCCTATCTTTCCCCCTCTCTTTTCTCTGTCCTGGTACTCCCCTACAATGCTGGATCAAGCCTTTCCAGGATTAGGACCCTCTTCTTCCTTCTTCATGGGAATCATTTGATATTCAATATATTTTTTATTTACATTTCAAATGATTTCCCCTTTTCAGACCCCCCCCCCCACTGCTCGAAAGTCCCATAAGCCCCCTTCACTCCCCCTGTTCTCCAATCCACCTCTTCCCACTTCCCTGTTCTGGTTTTGCCCTATACTGCTATACTGAGTCTTTCCAGAACCAGGGGCCACTCTTCCGTTATTCTTGTACCTCATTTGATGTGTGGATTGTGTCTTGGGTATTCCAGTTTTCTAGGTTAATATCCACTTATTAGTGAGTGCATACTATGATTGATCTTTTGAGACTGGGTTACCTCACTTAGTATGATGTTCTCCAACTCCATCCATTTGTCTAAGAATTTCATGAATTCATTGTTTCTAATGGCTGAGTTAGAATGGTATACAATGGCTCCATTGTGTATATATACCATATTTTTTGCATCCATTCTTCCATTGAGGGATACCTGGGCTCTTTCTAGCTTCTGGCAATTATAAATAGGGCTTCTATGAACATAGTGGAGTATGTATCCTTATTACATGCTGGGGAATCTTCTGGATATATGCCTACGAGTGGTATAGGAGGATCCTCTGGAAGTGATGTGCCCAGTTTTCTGAGGAATTGCCAGACTGATTTCCAAAGTGGTTGTACCAGTTTGCAACCCCCACCAGCAGTGACGGAGTGTTCCTCTTTCTCCACATCCTAGCCAACACCTGCTGTCTCCTATTTTTTTAATCTTAGTCTTTCTGACTAAGGATGATCCTATAAGAATCCCTAAAATTATATATGTGATTATTAAGCTCTTTTATAGTGGGACTGCTATTATGTCCTTTTCTGATAGTCAAAACTGCAATGAGAATTCTGACAGTCTCCCATGTGTAACCAGTCAATTGCCCTCTTAGTAAACAGACTTTCTCCTACTCAGAGCACATTCCAAGAGGTTGTAAAACAATTAACCAAATGTCATAAATGGAACTAATGATTTCTTATAGATGCTGTAAACTTCTATTTCAATTTATGATTTGATTTTTGTGTGAACTTGTGGTGAACTTTTTTATTTTAATTTATTTACATTTCAAATGTTATCCCCATACCTGCTTTCCCCTTCACCCAGAAACCCCTTTTCCTATCCTCCTCTCCTGCTTCTATGAGTGCAACAGTTGGCTTCCAGCGTCTGACTGCATTTGCAAGACTCTAACAGGGCCCCCCAGGAGACAGCTATATCAGGTTCATTTCAGCAAGCATTTCTTAGCATCAACAATAGTGTAGGAGTTTGGTATCTGGGATGCATCCCCAGGTAGGGCAGTCTCTGGATGGCCATTCCTTCAGTCTCTGCTCCACACATTGTCTCCATATTTGCTCCTGTGATGTTATCATGTATTCTAAAAGATATATAAGTACTGAGGACATAGAGAAAAGAGGAGGGTTTTTTCCCCCACATTTATCCAGACAGAAGAATATTTCCCTTGCCCTGCTTAGGATCTTTCTGTTTTTCCCCTTTTTCTAAGACAGTTTTAATAAAAAATCTTTTACAACTTAGTAGTAAACATTATAATCACTTTTCAGGGTGATTATAAAAAGGGACCTTTTTTTTCCAGCTACTTCTGTCTAGCAGATTGAAAGAGCTGAGCAGTTCCTGCTGAGATAGAATAAAAGCCACGTCTATCTTCTTGAGTTCTTTGTATATATTGGATATTAGCCCTCTATCGGATGTAGGATTGGTGAAGAACTTTCCTCAATTTGTTGGTTGCCGATTTGTCCTTTTGATGGTGTCCTTTACCTTACAGAAACTTTGTAATTTTATGAGGTCCCATTTGTCAATTCTTGATCTTAGAGCATAAGCTATTGGTGCTCTGTTCAGGAACTTTTCCCCTGTGCCCATGTCCTCAAGGGTTTTCACCAGTTTCTTTTCTATTAGTTTCAGTGTGACTGGATTTATGTGGAGGTCCTTGATCCAATTGGATTTGAGCTTAGTACAAGGAGATAAGAATGGATCAATTCGCATTCTTCTGCATGCTGACCTCTATTTGAGCCAGCACCATTTGATGAAAAGGCTATCTTATTTCCACTGGATGTTTTCAGCTCCTTTGTCAAAGATCAAGTGACCATAGGTGTATGGATTCATTTCTGGGTCTTCAATTCTATTCCATTGGTCCACTTGCCTGTCACTGTGCCAATACCATGCAGTTTTTAACACTATTGCTCTGTAGTATTGCTTGAGGTCTGGGATACTAATTCCCCCAAAAGTTCTTTTACTGTGGAGAATAGTTTTAGCTATCCTGGGTTTTTTGTTATTCCAGAAGTTAGACACCAAGGAACCAAATAACCCTATTAAAAATGGAGTACATTTGCCTTACAGAAACTTTGTAATTTTATGAGGTCCCATTTGTCAATTCTTGATCTTAAAGCATAAGCTATTGGTGATCTGTTCAGGAACTTTTCCCCTGTGCCCATGTCCTCAAGGGTCTTCCCCTGTTTCTTTTCTATTAGTTTCAGTGTGTCTGGTTTTACATGGAGGTCCTTGATCCACTTGGAGTAAAGTTTAGTATATGGAGATAAGAATGGATCAATTTGCATTCTTCTGCATGCTGACCTCTAAATGATCCAGCACCATTTGTTGAAAAGTCTATCTTTTGTCCACTGGATGTTTTTGGCTCCTTTGTCGAAGATCAAGTGACCATAGGTGTGTGGATTCATTTCTGGATCTTCAATTCTATTCCATTGGTCCACTTGTCTGTCACTGTGCCCATACCATGCAGTTTTTAACACTATTGCTCTGTAGTATTGCTTGAAGTCAGGGATACTGATTCCCCCAGAAGTTCTTTTGTTGTTGAGAATATTTTTAGCTATCCTGGTTTTCTTGTTATTCCAGATGAATTTGAGAATTGCTTTTTCTAACTCTGTGAAGAACTGAGTTGGGATTTTGATGGGGATTGCATTGAATCTGTAGATCACTTTTGGCAAGATGACCATTTTAACTATATTAATCCTGCCAATCCATGAGCATGGCAGATTTTTCCATGTTAAAAGGACAAAAGGGCAACCATCAAATTGGAGAAGGATATTCACCAACCCCGCATCTGATAGAGAGCTAATATCGAATACATACAAAGAACTCAAGAAGTTAAACCCCAGGGAACCAAATAACCCTATTAAAAAATGGGGTACAGATCTTAACAAAGAATTTTCACCTGAAGAAATTCAGATGGCCGAGAGGCACCTTAAGAAGTGCTCAACATCATTAGTCATTAGGCAAATGCAGATCAAAACAATCCTGAGATTTCACCTTACACCAGTCAGAATGCCGAAGGTCAAAATCTCAGGAGAAAGCAGGTGTTGGCGAGGATGCGGAGAAAGAGGAACACTCTTCCACTGCTGGTGGGGCTGTAAGATGGTACAACCATTGTGAAAATCAGTCTGGAGGTTCCTCAGAAAACTGGACATGAGACTTCCAGAGGACCCTGCTATACCTCTCCTGGGCATATACCCAAAGGATTCCCCGGCATGCAATAAAGACACATGCTCCATTATGTTCATAGCAGCCTTATTTATAATAGCCAGAAGCTGGAAAGAACCCAGATGCCCCTCAAAGAAGGAATGGATACAGAAAATGTGGTATATTTACACAATGGAATATTACTCAGCAATTAGAAACAATGAATTCACAAAATTTTTAGGCAAATGGTTTGATCTGGAAAATATCATCCTAAGTGAGGTAACCCAATCACAAAAGAATACACATGGAATGCAATCTCTGATAAGTGGATATTAATTAGCCCAGAAGCTCTGAATACCCAAGGCACAAATTGCATAACAAATGACTCCCATGAAGAAGTATGGAGAGGGTCCTGATCCTGGAAAGGATTGATCTAGCATGGGAAGGGAATATAAGGACAGAGAAAAAGGAGGGAGGTGATTGGAGAAGGGATAGAGAGAAGAAGGTTTATGGGACATGTGGGGAGGGGGGATCTGGGAAAGGGGAAATTATTTGGAATGTAAACAAAGAATATAGAAAATAAAAATATTAAAAAAAATGGGATACAAACCTAAACAAAGAATTTTCACCTGAAGAAATTTGGATGGCCGAGAAGCACCTTAAGAAATGCTCAACATCATTAGCCATTGGGGAAATGCAAATCAAAACAACCCTGAGATTTCACCTCACACCAGTCAGAATGGCTAAGGTTAAAAACTCAGGAGACAGCAGGTGTTGGCGAGGATGTGGAGAAAGAGGAACACTCCTCCACTGCTGGTGCGGCTGTAAGATGGTACAACCACTTTGGAAATCAGTCTGGCCGTTCCTCAGAAAACTGGACATGATACTTCCAGAGGATCCTGCTATACCACTCCTGGGCATGTACCCAGAGGATTCCCCAGCATGAATTTTTTAGGCAAATGGATGGAACTGGAAAATATCATCCATTTACCTCCAAGCAAGGTAACACAATCACAAAAGAACACACATGGAATGCAATCATTGATAAATGGATATTAATTAGCCCTGAAGCTCTGAATACTGAAGATACAATTCACATATCAAATGATTCTCATGAAGAAGGAAGAAGAGGGCCCTAATCCTGGAAAGGCTTGATCCAGCATTGTAGGGGAGTACCAGGACAGAGAAAAGGGAGGGGGAATGATAGGAGAATGGATGGAGAGAAGAGGACTTATGGGACATATGGGGAGGGGGCAACTGGGAAAGGGGAATGTTTTGGATTGCAAACAAAAAATATAGAAAATAAAAATATATATAAATAAAAAAAAGAATGAAAGCCATGTTACTTAATCTCCTGCTGTGAGGCTACAGGTGTCAATCACCTAAGCCAGCAGCTTTTTAACCTCGAAAAAGAAAGATTTTAGGACTTTTTAGAAGCTATCATCAGCATTTCAATACAGAAAACTAGAAAGTCTGGAGACCCTCAAACTTTGAAGCCATAAGAGTCCTACTCTGTGCCTGTGCCACTACCCTCTCCAGGCCAGGAGGGTCCCGGCATTATTAATTATTATGATATTCAGAGTTTATCAGAAGAAATTAAAACTTACAATGACCTAAGACTTGGTTTTGCATTTTGACTTTGTAATGTAAAAACTATTTGTAAGCTATTCACTACAAATGAATTTTTCTAAGTCAGTTTCAGTGTGTATATGAATATATAAATGGAAATTATTATCCTGATTTTGTAGTAAAGATTTTCTTATAACTCAGGATAAGATGGATGCCAGAGGAAACATCTGTAAATTACAAAGTACTGCAAATATTTATTAATATAAAAGTAACTACAAATTCTTGAGTCCTAAATAGTAAACCATAATTAACTAATTCATAAATAGTAAAAGTGATTTCAATACTACATACAGTAAACAGTGATTATAGTCAAATAAGAACCAAAATATACATGTCTTTTCTTTACCTGCCCTCTCATATCATTGTGATAGGGTCTCATGAATTACAGGGTGCCTTCAGACTTGCTATATATTCAAGGTTGATCTGAATCCCTTGTCTCATAGCCTTCATCTCCCAAGAGCTAGGAATAGCAACTGTACATGCAGTGCTAGGGACTAAATCCAGGGCTTTTTACTTGCTAGGTAAGGACTCTAGCAACTAAACTACATAGTCCTTTTTCTTTTTTTTTTCAATGATTTAAACTTTATGATCTTTCACATTCCATGAATAAAAAGAAAAGTTTCATATATTTATGAAGGATCAATTTGTTCTTATTAAAGAATAGTAAAATAAATTAACTTTAATTTTAATTATTTTATACAAGCCTGGTGCCATCTTTTTAGTTGTATCGTGTTGTATTGAGTTATTTGTGTGAATGTTTACCAAATACAGCAGAATTCTTTATACAGCACCAAAAAAGAAAGTCATAAGCACACACAGTAACATTTTGTTTTCTCCACTAAAAGTAGCAGCGATTAACCAATATAAGCAAGCAAACCTAAACAAAGCTTTACAAATAACAGATGGTGTCTCTTTGACATTTGCAAGAATATTTTCATGGTGGTCACCACCAACAGTCAAAATAACAGCTATCACAAGCTTCCTGTGTTTGTAAAAACAGCATTATGTGACGCACTTCCTTTTTTCAATCTCCAGGTTGGAAATATGCCCATCTTTGCAGATTATATTACATTACTACGCTCTGTTCTATTATTTGCCTGACCTTGAATCACTATTTGCTCTAGCATCTTTTAAAGGAGTCCCTTTTGCTGGTGACCAATGATCAGTCTGAAAATAAAAAAAGAAAAAAGAAAAAATAGGCCCCTTGACTTCGTGCAGCTCTTTTCCATATGGTGATAATAGATGCCAACAGCTAGGAAATTCTCCAAATCTGCCTATAGCTTTGCGGATTGAGTGAGGACCAAGCAATGAGATACTCTGGAAGCTTCAATTGGCAGCTGACTTTAGGATACAGCAAATATGAATTAATCCTAAAATGTATTGTATCCTATTGTATTTAAAATTACTACTTATGTAAAAAAAATGTAAATGGTTGGAGAATGTTTGGAAATAATGGGGATCTCTAAAACAAATCAGCTTCCAAAGGAAGCTCTGGAGCATATAAGAGCAACAAAGTGCAAGAAGAATTCTTATGAGTGAGCTGTGATGTTGAGGCTGCCCGTAAAGATACATGATGGTAAAGTAAGCATCTTAAGGCAGAGCTCTTAGTGAGTTTCAGAGCCCCACCCCAAGCTCTGTGGCTTTCTAAAGATTCTGAACAAATAACTTTATTTTGACCATTAAATTGACCATTAAAAGAACAAATAAAGATACACTTATTCAATGAAGGTAGCAATAAGCCGATACCACTGCTTTATGCTATTAGACATTATAGCTCTAAACACTCACATATATTAATCACATTATGCTACCCACATTCTCCTGAAGGTGAAAGTACAGGATGCATTAATTCTACCTCAAAGATGGCAAAAAAAATTCCATTTAGGAAAACTTTGAGATTTAGCTGAATTAGTAGCCATGGAATTTGAATTCAGGCCTTTAAACACTGGATTCATATGACTTTTAACATAGTACTCCACAGCGCAATTTCCCTTAATACTCTTTATTAAGAGTTAAGCACGTTGCTTTTATAATGTATATGAATTAGATTTATAAAGTCATTGTGACAGATGGCCCATATTAGTAACAAAATGAACTTAAATAGTTCTATTGTCCAAGATCCATAATACCATTATGAAAAACCAAAAATAAGCACCAAGAATTTATGTAATTGTTCCCTCTTTAAGTAATATTAAAAACATTGGCTGCATAATAGGACATTTTGATTTGTATTACTATATTACTTTTTTAGATTTTAAAAATGATTTTGCGATTTATTTTTATGTATATCAATACATGTGTACCTGAATGAGTTTGTGTATACAATGTGTACATACATGCCTACAGAGGCCACAGGGTGTTAGAACACCTAAAACTAGAGTTTAAGTCAGTTGTAAGGTGCCTGATGTAGATACAGAGAACCAAAACCTGTGCTCTGAAAGATCAGTGAATGTTCTGAATGACTGAGCCAGCCCATTTGTGTTACTATTAACAAAACTTACATAAGATCAAGTCATATGGGTAATTTTGTCAGGAAGTTGGAATTTGAGCAGATTTACATCATATCATATTTGAACTATCACACACACACACACACACACACAAATACCACCACCACCACCACCACACCAGTACCACCACCACCACCACCTCCAACAACAAAATCAAAAATCAGAAAAAATAAGAGAACCATAGGACTGAACCTGGGAACCCCAATGGAAGAGCTAGGGGAAGGACTGAAGGAGCTAATGGGGACTGCAACCCCATAAAAAGAACAATATCAACTAACTGGACCACCAAAGAGCTCCGAGAGACTAAACCACCAACCAAAGCTTCTACCATACATGGAGGAAGCCAGAACTCCAGATACATATGGAGCAGAGGATGGCCTTACCTGACATCAATGGGAGAGGAGGAAGGCTATGGAGATGCTAGAGGGTTGAGGAGGGAGTGGGTGAGTGGGTAGAGGAGTACCCTCATAGAAGCGAAGGGGAGGGGAGAAAAGGGGATGAGGTGGGATGTGTGTGGAGGGGTAACTGGGAAGGGGGTTATCATTGAAATGTAAGCAAATAAAATGATTAATAAAAAAAATTAAAAGGAACCAGTGAGTAACACATAGTATATTGGTCTTTTTCTACACAGTGTTGAATCAGACAATTTTTTCTATCACCAAGTAAAAACATAATTTAAGCATCTACAAACATAGTTCTAGACTAAATTTCTCTGTTATACTAAATTATTATTAAGAGAATCTAAATAATTTTAAAAGGGAAGAAAGAAGTACTTACCCCTCCCCATTTTTCTCTTGTAGCTTCTGAAAGGTCTTCAATGAGGATTCTCTGTACAAAACAGAACACATACACAATCAGATTCACAGTGGCTGAGTCACGACATCAGATAAGCCCTATTACAGCTGATGTAGTCAGTGTGAGCATTTCATTTCAATGCATTCTAATCTTGTTCCCTAACAAAACTGTGTTCCCAACCTCAGATATCTAACCTCAGAGGGCAGAAACAGTATTCTGGAAAGCACAGGCTGTCTATATCAACTTACTCTGATCTTCTTTATCTGGTAATAGTTTTTGCTCCTGCCAAATAAAACTCATCAATTTGGATGCATGCTTAAATTTTAGGAGGATAGCCATATCAATAAAAGATGACAGGCAAAAATACCAAAGGCTCAATGTTAATAATTAGGCTGCCATGTTATTAGCTTTCCTGTCACTGCCTTCATTATCTTTGTGACAAGTACAATACCCTTTACAGTGTAACATTTTCCTGAATGGTGTCAAACAGTGGTTTCCCCAAATCAAATTATCCATGAGGCAAAGCAGCCTACAGTTATTTCCAATAAATATCATGAATCAAAGATCATGGATTTCTGACAACAGCATAAGAGAAGTACAGAAAGCACACAAATTGCAGTGGAAATGGAAGAAAGGTAAACATAGCAAAACAGAAATTCTATTTTATAGGTGAAAAAAGCATCAATATACATCATATGCAGAAGCCAAAACACATGATTTTTGCTTTAGTTAACTCCACACATAATTTATTATTTACTATTTATTATTTAATATCTACATATTATTTACCAGTCACTTGTCAGGCTCTCAATGTGTAGATTAGCATCTGAATGTAGGTGTGTGTGTGTGTGTGTGTGCGTGTGTGTGCAAAAAATTATGATCAGCTCATTAGGAACCTTACTTGAAGTTCAGTAGGGGAAATCAATAAATAAATGCCAGACTGAAATTTGATAACTAGGTGTAGGGCACCAAATCATATATTTATTTCAAATTCTTCACAAAATGGAAGAATGTGCTACACATAGGTTACTCAAGTTATACATACTCTTATACTCTTATATATTATATAGTATATATTTTGTCATATATATGTGCATGCATTTAAGCATGCTCTGGATACCCTTTAAGGTATTAAAAACTATGTCATTCAAAAGCAAGGAAGGCTCTTTGATAAAATAAATATCTGAAATGCTGACATAAACTTATACAAATTTCCTTGCCAACAAACTTTTCAAATTTAAAAATGATGATGGGCTGTACAGATGGCTCAATGATTAAGAGCAACTTTTATTCTTAAAAATGACCTAGGTTTGATACTCAGGACCCACATAGTCACAACCATCCTTACTTCTAGTTCCAGATCATACTCCCTCTTCTGACTTCCACAGGCACATGGAACATACACAAATGCACACAAAACAAATAATATACTATTTAAAAATTGGATAATGAGAAAATGTAGCAAAAGTACAACAGCAAGCAAATAAAACAGAAAAAAATGAATGAATGAATGAATGAATGAATGATTAATAGCTTGGAAGAAGGACTGAGAAAATGGGAGGTGAAAGGGAAAGGGTAATGAAGGGTGATATAATAAAAATGCATTATAACAAAACTGTCATAAGATCCACTATTATATAATTAATATATGGCCATAAAAAGTGTAACAAACTTTTATGAAAAACACTAGTCAATAAATAGGTTGAGTCTTTAAGTTAAATTAGGGTAAGAACTATTGTCCCACTCACTGGAATTTGTCCTTGAAGTGATCTGTATATGCTGTCATCAGAAACTGGGAGTTTGAAGCCCCAGTTGCCTCTTGACCTTTCAAGTGAAATGATTCTGGGAAGGCTTTAGGAAAAAGCAAGTACAGTGAAGGCTAATTCATCCTTGCACACATGATGACTTGAAAGAGTTAAGCAGGGTAGTGTCTCAAGTTGGATTTTAAGAAGCAACCATTGGCAACTATGGGGAAGGAACAATTAAGGGGTGAGGACAGCTTGACTGGCAACAACGATATCAAAGATGCTTTAAAAAATCTGGAAGAACATCTTGATTTCATTGTTGTTGTTGTTGTCGTTGCTGTTTTATTTCTTGCTTTTTCTTCTCTATTATGTAATCAATCTCTTTAGAAAAAAAACAAGCCTATTTCTACTCTTAGTGGGAACCACAAAGGAAAGAAAGAACTATAAGACATAGCCAGGAGTTTTGAGAGGTCAGCATGGTAAGAAGAGTCATCTGGAGAAGATGAAACCGAGGAAGCAAAAGTCAATACCTGCTCATCAGCAACCTCATCTAGATATCTAGAGGCAAACTTCAAAAAATCAGAAGCTTGTTTTGAACAAAATGATTTCTTTAAATATTCAGGGTTCATAGCCTACTATGCACATCACCGCAAGTCAAGCTCTCTTCTGTTGCCAAGGTTTAACATGCTCCTTCAACTTTAATTTCCTTTCACTTGAGAGGTGTGGGGGGGTTATAGGGTGGAGTGGGGTGGTGGTGTGGAGTGGGGTGGTGGTGGTGATGGTTGGGGAGCACTTAAAGGTTTACATTTCTGTAAACATGAAGACTATTCAATCATGTTTCTCAGACAGGTCCCTTTCTTAAAACTAAAGAGCAGACTTGCAGCCCACTCTCCCCCAACAACTGGAGCAGAGGCTCTCCCTAAAGCTGTAGCCTGACTATGGTATCTGTACCCCAACAACAGGGATGCCTTGTCTGGCCCCAGTAGGAGAGACTGTGCCTAATCTGTCAGAGTCTTTAAGTTAAAGGTGGGGGTACATTCAAGTGGGGGCAACCCTCTCAGAGAAAAAGGGGAAGGGGCATGGGGGAAGGTCTCAGTGAAGGAGGGCCAGGAGGGGGGCAGCACTTAAGATATAAATAAATAAATAAATAAATAAATAAATAAATAAATAAGCATTTTAAAAAGTTATATCTTGTTTAAAGCACTGGATAATTGTGAATTATTTAACTATTAATTTTCTTTTAATTTTTAATTATTTAAGCAATCATTAAAATGTGTCATGTAAATACAAAAATAATATATAATTATATATGATATTATGTCCATTGGTTATACATTTTGTTAACCATATAAAATACATTATTTTGTTCATCCTAAGAAACTGAGGGAAGACATTAGCCATAGGAAATATTTTAACTGCCAAAGTAATTAGGTATACACTAGAGATATTAATAGCTTTTTATAATAAAACATTTTGCCTGGAAAAGCCAAGTAGTATTTCCTATATAATACAATATACTTAAAAACAACTAACAAAGTACCTTTTAGCAAAATATTAAGAACTACAAATAGGGCTAGGTGTGATGGCACATGTTTAATCCCAGCAAAGAAAGTCAGATCTCTGTGAATTTAAGGGCAGCCTTGGCTACATAGTGAGTTTCAAGCCAGCCAGCGTTACATAGTGAGACCCTGTCTCAAATGAAGTAAAACAAAATAAAAAATAATTAGTCTTCCATGTATTTATATAACCTAAAATTAAATAACATCTATAATAATGGTTCTCAAGCTGTGGGTGATTACCATTTTTGGGGTAACATATCAGATATCCTGCATATCAAATATTTATATTAATATTTCTAACAGTAGCAAAATTACAGTTATGAAGAATCAATGAGATAATTTTATGGCTGGGCATCACAACATGAGAAACTGTATTAAAGGTTTGAAACATTAGGAAAATTGAGACCCACTGTTCTCTCTCTCTAACTAGATCCTGCCTTCCTGCAAAGTAATGTTACCAACAAGAAATAGTGATGTATATCTTTAATCTCAGCACCCGGGAGGCAAAGGCAGGTGAGTTTGTGGCCAGTGTGGGATACATAGCCAGAGACACATGTGGAACTCTATCCCTCTATGATATGACCCTGTCAAAACAGCCTCTAGTCACCATTTTAAATATACTTTAAACAGTTTTAACTCTGTTTTATCTAGATTGTCTACTCTATAAAAATTTAATCATTCTTCAATATAAGTAGTGACACCTTCCTTCATTATTTGATGAAGATGTAATAATCGTCTCACTGAACTCATTGTATGAAGTTTAGTACCTATTAGATACAAATACTTACTTTATAGTGTATATCAGACTAATTATCACAAAATATTTAATATTTCTACTATACATTTAAGGGGGTTCCTATAAGATTATTCTCAATGAAAGATCTAACAGCTTATACAAACAGATTTAGGGTATGTTTGCTTAACAAATAATGTTCAGGATATATAATATTTGCCATAGTTACCCTTAGTTAAGAAAAATGCTAATAAATCTATATGTCATATTAATTTGAAGGGTTAAGATTTAATTGACTATATTTTAGATATTTTTATATGTGTATGGGTTATTTGCCTGTATGTGTCTGTGTATCACATGTATGTCTGGTGCCCAAGAAGACCAGAAGAGGGTATTGAATCCCCTAAAGCTACCATTTCAGATGGTTCAGAACTGAATCCTTTGCAAGAATAAAAATTGCCTTTAACTGCTGAGGTAGTGCCCAATGTTAAGTTCTTTTGAAAAATTCATCTACCTACACGTAGTTAATGGTTTTTCAACTAGATTACATTTTTGCTACAGCCTTTATTCACTTTACACTTGTGTTTTAAATTATTAAATTTCATTGCTTTGATAGATTAGTATAATTTAGAAATGACAACTTTGCTCTCTGGAGGGGAACAACCAGGAACACACAGGGCAGATAGTGGAGCTCCTGGGACAGGAGTCTTCTCTTCTGGCATCCATTTGCACCAAGGAGCCAAGTGGCTCCACATCCTTCTGTGCACAGACCCTGCCAGACTAGAGTTGGTCTCACAGAAGTACAGAAAAAGGTTTACTGGCCCATAGCAAGGAGAAGTTCCAGCCAGAAACAGCAAGACCAACTAACACCAGAGATAACCAGATGGCGAAAGGCAAGTGCAAGAACACTACCAACAGAAACCAAGGCTACTTGGCAACATCAGAACCCAGTTCTCCCACCACAGCAAGTCCCAGATACCCCAACACACCAGAAAATCAAGAGTTGGATTTAAAATATCATCACATGATGTTGATAGAGGACTTCAAGAAGGACATAAATAACTCCTGTAAAGTACAGGAAAGGGGCTAGAGAGAGAGCTCAGAGGTTAGGAACATAGTCTCCTCTCTTAACCATCTATAATGAGACGTGCTCTCTTCTGGCCCACAGGCAGAATGTTGTACACATAATAAATAAATCTTAATATTAAAAAAAAAAAAGAAGTACAGGAGAAAAGGGGTCAACAGGAAAAAGCCCTTAAAGAAGAAACACAAAAATCCCTAAAGGAATTTCATGAAAACACAAACAAACAAGTGAAGGAACTAAACAAAACCATCCAAGATTTAAAAATGGAAGTAAAAAAAATAAAGAAATCACAAAGTGAGACATTTCTGGAGATAAAAAACCTTGGAAAGAATTCAGGAGTCATACATGCAAGCATCAACAACAGAATACAAGAGATAGAAGAAAGAATCTCAGATGCTGAAGATACCATAGAAAACATTGACTCAACAGTCGAAGAATGCAAAATGCAAAAAGTTTATAACCCAAAACATCCAGGAAATCTAGGACACAATTAGAAGACCAAACCTAAGGATTATAGGTATAGAAGAGACTGAAGATTTACAACTTAAAGGGACAGTAAATATCTTCAACAAAATTATAGAAGAAAACTTCCCTAACCAAAGAAAGAGATTCCCATGAACATACAAGAAGCCTACAGAACTCCAAACAGACTGGACAAGACCAGAAATTCCTCCCATCACATAATAATCAAAACACCAAATACACTAAACAAAGAAAGAATATAAAAAGCAGTAAGGGAAAAAGGGCAAGTGACACACCAGACTTCTCACCAGATACCATGAAAGCTATAAGATCCTGAGCAGACCTCATACAGACCCTAAGAGAACACAAATGCCAGCCCAGGCTACTATACCCAGCAAAACTCTCAATCACCATAGATGGAGAAACCAAGATATTCGATGATAAAACCAAATTTACACAATACCTTTCCACAAATCCAGCTTTACAAAGGATAATAGATGGAAAATGCCAACACAAGGAGGGTTACTACACCCTAGAAAAAGCAAGAAAGTAGTCTTCTTCCAACAAACCCAAAAGAAGATAACCACATAAACATAAAAATAACATCAAAAATAACAGGAAGCAACAATCAATATTCCTTAATATCTCTTAACATCAATGGAATCAATTCCCCAATAAAAAGACATAGACTAACAAATATTTTTCATATAAATCTTCAATTTTATCAGAAAATGTTTGTAACTCTTTCAATCAACTGAGGAATATTTTTATGCCTATCATTTGATCTGTATAATTTTCCATGAAATAGTCAATTTTAACGTGTTTTTATATGTATTTCTTGAATTTTATCAGAAATATTTTCCTTGTAGATCTTCAATTTTATCAAAAAATGTTTTTAATTCCACTTTAAATCAGCTGAGAAATATTGTTATACCTATTATTTTATCTGTAATTTTCCATGATAATCTTCAATTTTAAGATGTTATTGTACATTTTTCTATAATTTTATCAAAAATATTTTCCACATAAATCTTCAATTATAAAATGTTTCTACTTACTTTTTCAATTTAGCAATGTTTTATGCCTACCATTTTACTCTTTAATTATTCCATGAAAAGTGTCAATTTTAATGTGCTTTTCTATATATTTCTTCAATTTTTATCAGAAATATTTTCCATGTAAAGCTTCAATTTTATCAGAAAATGTTTATAATTCCAATTTCAATCAACTTAGAAATATTTTTATGCCTACCATTTTATCTGTACAATTTTTGATGAAAACTGTCAATCTTAATGTATTTTCTATATATTTCTTCAATTTTGTCAGAAATGTTTTCCATGTAAATCTTTAATTTTATCAAAAATGTTTTAACCTCCTTTTCAATGAAAAAAAAGTGAAAAAAAAAAACAAAATGACAACTTTACAGAAATATCATGTCCCACATAGTACTTTAGGTTAGCTAAAGTATGTGTGTGTGTATGTGTGTGTGAGTGTGTGTGTGTGTGAGTGTGTGTGTGTGCATGCACGCACATGTATCCAGACTAATCTTACATCAATATCAGGGATTTGCTATTGCTTTAATTTACTAAATACCAAATAACATTTTGCTATACTAAACAGTTTGAACACCAATTAAATAACCAGTTCAAAATATCAGGCAAATTGTGAGACTCTTTTATAGTCTAGTGAGTTAAAATATTCTCAATTGGGTAAAACAATTATATATCTTATTTCATATTTTATATAATTTTAAACAGAAAGATATTGAGAATTATGCTGTATTTTCTGCTTACCTTTCAACATGTGAATTTTTATTATAGTTTTTTAAACTGTTTATGTCTAAATAGACAGAGAGCAATGTTTTGACATATACATATATGTATGTATTTCTTGATAAATAGATGCATAAAGTAATGATTACAGGAAAGCATTGCCTTTTAAATAATAACAAGGACACTTTTGCCAAAGACTTGGGTAACTGGCCAGTGCAGTATTAGTGGGTAAGAAACTGAGGGGCAGTGATACAACTCTAATCCTGTTCTATGTAGTTCTTCAGCCACCTAGGTGGCCTCACAAATCCCATGATGTCCCTGGAGAAGTCCACCATGGAAGGGAAAAAAGGAGCCTAAATGCACTGATCCCCACCAAGTTTTGTTAAGCCAAGGCACTCCTACCAAGGTAGCATTGGAAAATATTCTGCACATACCTAAACAAAAATGATAAACTCAAAATTGATCATTCTAGCTACTCATTGTATGATATTGAGCAAAGAATTCACTGTAGCAGGATAGTTAACATGGTCTTACAGCATAGTAAGAGTAAGGCATCAGACAAAAAGTGCAAACATAATGGGAAAGGTTAGCAAAAAGCAAACAGGCTGGAGTGGCTAACTAAGAAACTAAATATTTACCTGTCAAAAAGGAAGACAGTGAAAAGCAGAGTCCAGCCTCTAGAGCCAAAGAGAAAGAGACCAAATCCAACTGATCACGTATGCTTTCTCTCAGTTCTCCCTGTCTTCCTGGTTCAACAAGCCAGAGGAATATTCTTATTAACTATTTTGTAAATATGAGTTTTTAGGAGCTCTAGCAATATTTTTAAAAAGGGGGCCTACTTCATCCCATTTTTTAAGTGTAAATAATTTTTAAGAGGTGAAGTCATTTGCTGGTTGCATACTCTTAGGTAGAACCAGAAGATAGCAGGATACTGAATCAGAGAGACTGTCATTGTCTCAGGGCCAGCAAGCAAACTAGTCCACAGAGAAGGACTAGTTTTATACTCCTCAGTACAAAGCAGTATAATTTGGAGTCACAGTCATGTGTTTACATCTAGATTAGTTTGAATTACTTCTCCTGGTTTTGTTGTTGTTGTTGTTGCTGTTTTGTTTTGTTTTAGCAGAATTATTTCCCAACAAACAACAACAAAGGCATTTGTTGGTTCTTTCCCTATTAGAATTGTCTACCCTATATTCTGGTTGTGGTAGTCAGTTTTCCTAACAATTTTGATAACGCTCTAGAAGAAAGAAAATTTGAGGATATGGGATGTATGTCATAAAAAATTGTGAACCAGTGAAAGTAAAAGAATATGAACATTTGATAGTCATGTGAGATCTTCTCAAGGAAAATCTGTGGACAAATTTAAAATGAGAACATCAGTATAGCAACTGTTTAAAATAAACACAAGAGCTATAAAATTGGTTTAGAAGTTAAGAGCATTTGTTCTTGCAGAGAACCTGGATTTAACCCTCAAAACTTAAATGGGGGCTCCAGTCCCAGGGAATCAGATTCCCTCTTCTAATTTTCACAGGCACCAGATACACATATTACAAAACATATGCATAAAATAGTAAAATTTAAATAGGAGCATGGCTCTTTGGAATATTTATATGTATCTTAGGAATTTTATAAGAATTAAACTGTCTGTATCCTGACTTTCAACCAATAAGATCTAAGTTATGAAAGATAAAATAAGTAAATGAATAAATAGTGGGTAATATACAATTTAATAAAGACTTCTAACAAAAGGTAAAATCAGTTTAGGCTTTAGAATTTATGCCTGGCTTGCTAACTACTATCTGATTTTAGGCAACTCATTTAAACTTTCAAACCTTTATTTCACCATATTGGGATTATTGAAGCATCTCTAGCACCATAGCCCTTGAGGAAAGTTTAAATGAAAAAGCTATAACAGTTCTTGGAATCAGTAATAGGATCATGAAGGTGTTAGGTTTAGCACCTACTACCCAAATGCTTTGGTTCCATCTGGTTCCTTTGGCTTTCATGTGGTCACTATGGTTCAATGCATTCAGAATTAGTAATAACAGCTTAAGACAGAGGGTAGTATGACATTTATTTTACAGGCAGAACTTTGAATTTTGATCTCTTTTCAGCTATAATAACTATTAAACTTTGGGATGTCAATTCTTTAACTGTGGTCTTTGTCATTTCTGCAAATACTTGCCCTCTTTTCCCCAGTCTCCAATTCCTTTTAGCTATTCTTTTAATAATCCTCTGAGATTCAATTAGAGTTAGCTATTAGTTTCAAAACACTGCAGGCTATATTTTAATTTGTGGAGATCTGTATCCACACTGTCATTAGTTTTCAACTACAAGGATGTCATCAATGATCAGGCAAACTGCTCACTTTCTCAGCCCACCCCTGCATGTTGATTCATTTTACAATAACCTCTGGCCCTCTGCTTATAGTCCTAATGTTTAATTTCTTTATCATATCCCACAGCTCTTCTAATGTAAGGTTTAGAAGGCCAAAGGACCCTTATAGCACATGCTAGAGATAAGATAGTCTCTTGAACCCTTCCATTCTTATGACATCTCCTTAAGCTATAGATATGTTCAGTTGTCAGAGAGCTCTTCCATAAGAGAAAGGATGTATCTTGTCCTGTCTTGTCTGGCTTTGTCTTACGACATGATTATACAATGTTTAGTCTGGAACTCAGAGATCCCCCTGTCCCCTCAGTGGTGTAACAAAACACCTGCATCACCATACCTGCAAATGTTTGTTCCATTAGGCCTCTGGGAGTGTCATTTCCCCTCATCCCCCCACCAATGCCCGCCCCCTTTTCTTTTTTGATGATAGCAAATCCTTCAAATAATAAAGGTTCAGCTGATGTATGTTGCATACATGTGCATTGTTTTAAGGCAATTTCACTTGGACCATCGTATCAGGGTCCAAAACAACTCTATAAAGAAGAAACAAAAATACCTATTGATAAAATTTGAAGAAATCAAATTCCTCATGTTCAAATAGCTAATAGATAAGAGCATTTCAGGACTGAGTTAATGCCTCAACACATTGATAATGAAATACTGTAATTTGCTAATCTTCATGGAGATACTTGTGATACTCTGAACGTAAAAAATGAACCACAAAAGCCATGTGTTAAAGACTTGGTCACCAATTAATGATACTACTCAAGGGTAGCAAAAACTTTAAAATGTGAAACTACTGGCATGAAATAGATCCCAAAAAAACATGAAATAGGGATGTCCCAAAAGAACACATCCTGTCCCTGTTCCCTTTATTGTTGTCTGCTTCCCGGCAGCCATAAAAGTGCAGCACTCTTTCAGCACATCCACTGGCTTACCACAAGAAGGGAAACAATAATCAAGTGACTGTGGACTGAAGTTTCTGAAACCAAAATAAATTCTTCCCTCTTTAAGTTGATTTTCTTAGGTATTTCATCACAGAGAAGGAAAGCTGACTAATACAACACTAGTGTTACTAACAGATCAAGATTTTAGCATGATTTTCTTACATCAAATCTGGCATTTTTTCAGTCAAATCTTTAATCATTAAATAGTTATTTAAGGGTGAGAGATGTTGTTCAGTTGGTAGACTGTTTGCCTAGCATGCACAAGGCTCTGTGCTTGATTCCTAGGCCCATTTAAAACTCAGCATGGTGATATGTACTTCTAATTCCAGCAGTAGGCTGCGCAGGCAGGAGGATCAGTGTCATCCTTGGCTACATAGCAAGTTGAAGGCCAGTCTGGAATTCATGAAATTGTGTCTCAAAGCCAAAATAAATTTTGACTTAATATCATGTTTCAGTAATTTTCCTGAATATTAGAGAGTTAATGGCAAATAACACAAATGATCACTGTCACAGGAAAGGGTAGAATTTGTGAAGATATGTGTGTGTGTGTGTGTGTGTGTGTGTGTGTGTATGTGTGTTATATTTTTAAGATGTAAATAAAGGAGCTTAATTAGAGAAAAACAAAGAGTCCAATACAACTTTAGCACACTAAATGAGTGAAAGATAAAGATGAAAATCAATGGTACAAAGCATTATGAGTTGGCACAATATTTAGATATCTGTTCTAACTGCGGTGAAAACCATTAAGCAATGCCCTTGTGGTCATAAAACAACCGACTCCCTAAAAGCTTGCTGAATTCTTCTAAATCCCACTAACATTTAGCTGCTTCCTGAGCAATGTACACTTCATCAGCACCATTGTCTACAGTGAAAAGAAAGATTGCACTAACTCACACAAAATATTGAAATTCTGATATATGTCATAAGTGAACAATATGTATTAATATTTACCTTTAAAATACATAAACCAATACATTAAAAAATCATTAACACTATAGATACTTTAAATTTATTATGTAACAAATCATATATATACATGCATACATGTAGTTGCTTTAGGTAGAAGTACCAAAAATCACATCAAATATTTCTGAATTTTGAGATACCTTGGAGAATCTGTGGCAAAATAGTAGCCAAGTTATAGGATCAAAGAGCACTTTCCTGTTTTCCAATTTCCTAAGCTTAGGACACAGAAATAGACAATCATAATCAGCACAGTCATCTTTCAATTCAACAAACACCTGTCTACTAAGATATATATTGCTTCTCTGTTACCATGTCTAGTCCCTCAGAGTGTGGCAGTATACAATACGGGCAAAAAAAAAAAATTCTCTGATCTCATGAAAGTTACAGCCTACAGAGAAAAATACAAAATTATGTATGTGCCACTTTAGTTATATAAGTAAAATATACATTAAATAATGAGCAATAGTGGTAGATACCAAAAAAAGACATTAGGGAGGAAAGAACATAAACTATTTAAATAATAATAGTGTAAGATAAGTATTTCTGTTGCTTTTATTGCTGATATTTTTATGTTTGTTTATATGTTTGCTTGAGGCAGGGTCTTACTATAAAGCCACAGCTGATCTAGAATTTGAAATCCATTTGCCTCACTCAACCTTCCAAGTTGAATTATAAAAGTACACCATCATGCAAGACCTACTTCTGATCTTCTGGTACTTGGTTTTTACTAATTTCTTTATGACATAATAGTTGGTATATATCATACGGCAGAAGTCATTAGACTTTTTCTATAGCATATACAAGTGAAAATATTTACATTTCAAAGATTCCTGCTATGACATTCTCCTGTTAGAGTATTAAATCAGGCAGAGAAATGAATTTATATGTAACTGTGATTTAACAGGACCAATGAGAGGGATCAGTGGATTATGACAGTTATCATACAGCTTGACAACTCAAGTTCAATCCCAGGACCCACAGACTTTAAAAAGAGAACCATTAGCTAGAGCAACTAGAAAGCAAAAGGAGATTAAGAGGATATAAAGTGGAAAGGAAGAAGTCATCACTATTTTCAGATGATATGCTAGTATACATAAGTGAACCCCAAAGTTCTACCAGAGAACTCCTCCAGCTGATAATCACCTTCAACAAAGTGGCTGGATACAAAATTGACTCAAAGTAATCAATAGGCTTCCTTTATACAAATAAAAAAGTGGCAGAGAAAGAAATTAGGGAAACAACACACTTTATAATAGCTACAAATAAAACAAAATATCTTGGTATAACTCTAAGCAAGTGAAAGACCTGTATGACAAGAACTTCAAATCTCTGAAGAAAGAAATCAAAGACCTCAGAAGATGGAAAGATCTCCCATGCTTGTGGATTGGCAGGATTAATATAGTAAAAATGGTCATCTTACCAAAAGGCATCTACAGATGCAATGCAATCCATATTAAAATTCTATTAGAAAGAAATAAGCCATATATACAAAATCATATATGTATATATGTATTTATGCATACATATGTATGTGTGAATGCATATGAAGAGGGAGAACATTTATTCACAAATAATGAGGTTAGGTAAGGCAGTACATGCCTTTAATTTGAACAGCAAATGAAACTGAAAAAAAAAAAAAAGCACCATTTCAACGCCAGTCTTGGGCTACATTAGGAGTTTCCTCAAAAAATAAATAATGAAAGGAAAGATTACAAAGGAGAAGAAGAAAGCTTTTTTTAAGGCAGGCAGGGAAGTGTGACAGCTTATTTATTACCTTAACTGACAATAATTTTATGGGTAGATGTATACATTCAAAATGTTTCCAAATTTATCTTCAAATGTAAACATTTTAACAATTTACATCAATTAAACCTCAATAAAATTGGATTCAAAAAAGCTGAACTAAATCAGTAAATAATCCAATCACAAAAATCTACAAAAGTATTTCTACATAGTATAATTGTAATATTCTTCCATTTAATATACATATTAACTATATAAATATATACATATATATGTGAAACATTATATATATGGTTCTTGACATTCAATGGGTCAATTTACTAGTTTTCAACTTCATAACTATATTAAAGATATATATGTTCAAAATAAATGCACATGAATTTTCAATCTGGATCTCATTCCAGGCTGGTAATATATAATCTGATCCTCTTGTTTTTGTTAGGCAGTAGCAATGAGCCACAGACAGAATTCAGCCAAGCAAAACTTGGTGTACTATATTGCTGCATATGTGATATATTGGATGTATTAAATGCATTTTCAACTTAAAATATTTTCAAGTCACAATTAACACTTTGTATTATCCCATTATAAGATTTGATAGAAAATGTTACCTCTGTGTGTGGTAGAATGTGTGTGTGCTTTAGCTTTGGTTAATATAAACAGCTTGTACTTGGGCTTGCCTCAATAGGTATATGAGTCAACTATCTTGGAAGCAGATTCTCAAAACCTTTAAGCTTTCAAATAACTGTAGCCCTGGCCAACAACTTGAGGGTCATATGAAATGAATATGCTATACTAAAACCACCCAGTTAAACTGCTCCTGGAGTACTGATTCTCAGAAAAACACATCTGCTGATTAAAACTGCTAAGTCTTGGCAAAATTTAATGGGCAGGATAAGATAGATAATATACCATATATCATTTTTAAGTAATAGTTTTAGATGGAGCATACATATCATGTAGGTAAGAAAGATCCAACTCTTTGGGGTCCTAGTGAAGGAGTCAATCACTGCTAATCATTGTTAAATAGTATTAACTGTTGTTACATGTATTAGCAATCTTAGCTCTATGTTGAATTTTTGCTAACTTTATATTGATTTGCCATATTCCATCTGATGTTTTCTTTAATTAAAAGTGTCAATGGTACAGGTTTCTCAGTGTTAAGAGAATTGATGTCTCTTGCAGAGGACCGAGGGTCATTCTTAGCACCTACATGGTAACTCAACCACCTGTAACTTTAGTCCCTGATGATACAAGGCCCTCTTCCTGACTTGCCTGTAATGCATGTAGTACTCATAATGGGCAGGCAAAACATTTAAACACATAAAAAATCATAAATCTAAAAGTTTATAAGTTAAAAAATAACAATAGTTGGTGGCATTTGACAGGTCTTTTATTTTTTCTTTTACCGTATTTATTTATTCTTCTCTCATACAATATATTCTGCTCACAGTCTCCCTCCCTGAATTTCTCCTAGTACTTCCCCATCCTCATGGAAGATTAGGGAGGAAAGATTGCCAGAGCCAGGGGTTTCAAGGCCTGAGAACACAGCCCACAGAACCAACCTAGAAGGGCTCATATGGGCTAAGAGATTGAAGTGACAATCATGGAGCCTATGTGGGTATGCATGCATTTATGTTATGGTTGTTAGGTTAGCATTTTTGTAGGGCTCCTAACAGTAGGTCTCGGGACTATTTCTGATTCTTTTGCCCACTTTTTCCTTCTACTGGGTTGCCTCATCCGGCCTTGATATGAGGATTTGTGTAGTCTTACTGTAATTTGTTATGCTGTGTTTGGTGGATATCTATGGAAGGCCTGCTCTTTTCTGAAGGAAAACAGAGGAAGTGAATCTGGAGGAGAGAGGAAGTGATGGAAATGGACTACTTCTCCTGGGAGTTGCAACATTGAACCCATTAAAAGGCTTCTCTATAGTGTTTTGTTCCTGTCTACTTTAAAACATCGTCATTAGAAGAATGGGCTGCACTGGTAACATGATAAGCATACAATAGCTGTAGCAGTGGAGCTGCAGCAGTGATGAAGGAAGTAGCAGCCACAGTGCCAAGGGGACAGATGTAGACTTCCAGAGAGAGAACAGGACAAGACTGAAGTCGGTAAATGGGTGCAAGAATGCTCATGGTCTTTGGAAGCATTTTAAGGAACTGCCAAGCACTCTAACACTCTAGGCCTGAGTATTAACATTAGATATTACCAAGGCTTGAGAGTCACAACAGACTAGGCCCATCAGCTGTAACACTAGTAAAGCTTCTAAAGCCTTAGGCTCAAGAGCTGTAATATTAACCATTGTAGGGGCTGATGTTTCCAATACCCATTAAAGATCTTAACACTAGTAGATTCTGAATTATGCTGGAACTCACTAATGCTGGAAGCCAAGGATTAGAGCATCTTCAGAGTGCCAGGGCCATTAGTACTTAACTGTATATTGCTTAGTTTAAAACATGGCACAATAAATCTCTGGTTCTAAGGACTGTGATTATAAGCTTTTGGGTCTGGTAGCCCAGCCACAGCACTAGCACTTAAAGGTTCACAACTGCAAACAACAGATAACACATCTCATCATCTACTGAAATGTTTATCTGGGTAGAGCATAAGGATCACAGCCAGCAGAGTGGTAACACAAAAAGAAAAGCATGAAATCATGAACATATCCCTTATTAAATTCTCACAAAATAAACACTCTCCTATAACCAAAATATGCAGAGAAGATAGAGAACAATAAAACTTGCTGAATTCTCACAAAATAAAGACACCCATATAAGCAAAATGTTCAGATTAAGACACAGAACAAAATTTCATGGAGGAGCCCTAGATGTCCTCCATATATCCAATTCTTACTTTCTAACAAGGGTAGTGACAAGGCTTATTCAGCTCATTTTACACAGTAGAGGAGTTCTTCATGACTTTTAGAGGGGTAGTTAAGACAGGGTTTTGCCATACACCCTAATTTTGTCCTGAATTCACTCTATCTAGAGCATGCCCCAAACTCATAATTCTTCTGTCTTGACACTACCTCCTTCTGCTCAGTGCTAAGATTACAAGTGTGTGATAACATGCCTAGCTTAGTTTTACATGTTTCTGAATGTCACAAAAATGGCACCAGTGTGCAGTCCTTTAGGTCAAGCTTTGTTTGCTCAGTCCTGTGCTTATGAGACTCATTCACATTGTTGCATAAACCTGGAGTACATTCATTTTCACTACTGATTCTATGTTGGGTCATTGTTACACTTTCTACTACTGATGAACATTAAGTTATTTCAGATATGTTTGCTATAAGCGGTACTGTATACATTCTTGTCTTTAACTGAAAATATGACTGTCGATTTCTATAAATTGGAATTACTTATTAATAGACATGCCTACATTCAGCTTTATTTGTATGAAACTATTTTTCTGTGCAAATAACAGGCTTCCAGTTGTTATATATTCTTAAAGACCTTTTTAAAAAATTGTTCAGTACTCTTATAGAAGAAAGTAGTAGTAGTATGCTATACATTTTTTTTATTGAGTGAGAAATCTAACATACTTATATGTGTTAACTGGTCTTTTGGAGATTTTTTTTTACATCACTTACTTTAAGTCATACCCACTGAAGTATATACTTTTGTTTCTGTTTTAAATGTTTTAGTTTATTATTTGTGTTTATCTACACATATATGTGCACATGCATCTGTGCTCTATATTTGTGGCCATTTGTGTTGTAGCACATATTTAGAGGTCAGAAAACAACTTTGTAGAGATAGTACTCCACTTTCTCTTTATGCATATTCCAATGAACAAAGTCAGGTCACCAGTCATACATGGCAAGTGCCTTTATCCACTGACATCTCATTGGCCTTGTTTCATTGGTTTTTAAAGACAGGGACTCATGTAATCATCGCTGTCTTCAAACTTACTATGTAGCCCAGGTTGGCATCAAACTCTTGATTATACTATCTCAAACTCTCAAAGACGAGACAGGAAGCCAGGCAGAGCATATACTTTTAAAATAAGCAAACAGGCATAATTGTATAAACATTTTCTATGGCTTTTTGAAAACGAAGCTTTGAGCAGTATCACAGTCATTAAGACAAAGAGGGCCAGAAAGATGGCTCAAGGGGTACATGTACTTAACACTCAAGTCTGGCAGCTTTACTTCAAACCTTACAACCCATGTAAAGGTACAAAGAGAAAACTGACTTCAAAAAGTTGTCCTCTGACCTCCATATGTACATGTGCTCACACACAAACTGTAATAATTTTTAAAAGATAAAGAACATCTAGTGGAAATATCAATAGTTATCTCTTCCAGTTTATAAAGATTGAGGATGAAAACTAGAAAAGTAGTAATGAAAAGGAACCTCCAAAGCAAGAAGGGGCAGGAGATATTATGAAGACAAAAACTTGTAAAATCTGAATCTTTTTAGTAGATTGGAGTAAACCACAAAAGGAAGAAAGAAAGAAAGAAAGAAAGAAAGAAAGAAAGAAAGAAAGAAAGAAAGAAAGAAAGAAAGAAAGAAAGAAAGAAAGAAAGAAAGAAAGAAAGAACTAGAAACATGTTACCCATAGTCACAGTCAGAAAGGCTTTTTGGAATAAAACAGGACATAGATGGTCTTTAGCCTGTTTTATAGAACTGTGTAATTTAGGGCAGTTCAGTGCTCTTAGGATAAAACACTAAATGTTACATAAACACACAGGTATCATACCTGTCTACCTGTAAGTGGTATATATACCTCAAGAGTCAAAAATCCATCCTTTACAGATACTATTGAATTAGCCAGCAAGGGTATATTAACCTATCTTTAACCTCAGAAGCCAATATTAGACTTTACTTTCCTTCTTTTTTTTCTTTCTTTTATGAGTTACCAGAATGTACCATAGTATAGCTGCTTATTTTTACTTTACTCATTAAATTTTAATAAGACTCTTCAGATAACAGAACAATCAGTTAGAGAAAGTTAATATTACTGGACAAGATCAATGCCTAATGGACACCATATGTAAGTGAAAAAGAAGTTGAAAAATTGTGGCTTTGGATTCCAAAATACTAAGCACATCACAGCACAGAATTTTAGTCTGAAATGCAAAAAAGTTATTTTTAAATATGGTCTTATAAGAGGTTTAAAAATAAATTAGGTCATATGTAAAGAGCTCAACACAACAAAAGCTAGAAAAGCAGAATAGATTGCCACAATTAAAATTCTGCCATTATTATATTGTACGCCACCAAAACAGATATTGAATAATCACTGCAAATAGCATATGAAAGGAATTTGATATGTTTTGGAGGCCTTAAAAGGAAAGAGTCCTTTCTAAGCTATGTATTGCTATTACATCACTATCTCACAAATCATGCCACTGTAATGAAAATACTTAAGGATATTACATTAAAGTCATTGAAAGAACGAAAACTCAATTGCCTGCCTACACAATTAAAACATTAACCTCAATTCCAAAGATTGAATATGGAGCTGCCAAGATGCCTCTGCAGTTAAGAGTGATTGGTGCTGCTGCAGAGGACCTAGGTTCAGGTTCCCAACAATCATTATCAGGTGGTTCACAACTACTTGTAATTCCAATTCCATGGAATCTGATGCTTTCTTCTGGCTGTATTAGCTACCAGGCATGCACATGATGCACATACACATACATATATGCAGGTACTGATGCAGACATATAAAATAAAAATCTATATACCTTCAGAGAATGTTTATTTTCAATGATGAAATCATTAAATAAACAATATTTATATATAGTTCCTCCAATAATTGTTTCTGTTGGGTTCAAAATCTACCCAGCTCCCAGGAAAAAATAATATTCGAGGGCTAGAGCTATAGCTCATTTTTGAGTGTTTACCTAACATACACAAGTCTCTAAGTTCAAACCCAAGCACCTTAACAATATTTAATAATGAAATTATTTTTCTTATCAAAGATCTTTGTCCCATAAATATCTTTTAAGGATATATTAAGAGAAATTGTTCCAAATAATTAAACTACTACTCCACAAACAGTAAGATTTACAACCCCTAAAAACACAAGAGTAGGTTTGTTTATAAAACCAAAATTTAAAAACCCTGAAGAAGTGCTATTTCATTGTGCAAAAACAGTTCACAGAAATTCATGATGCATTCTTTGAAGATTATATTATTGTGACACTAACAAAAGACAAAGAAAACCTAAAACCTAATTCAGTGGTAAGCCTGAATTATCTGTTTTGGTTTTAAACTCTTTTCAATCTAATTGAACTAGAAAGCTATGACTCCTCAGAGAAAAAGCAAAAGAACTATGAATTGAAGGTCAAAGAAAATTCTATCATTTAGAAAATAAGCTTAATCGTATTTAACTAAAAAATCACTAATCCCTAAAAGGAAATATAATCTCATCAAGTCCTATTTTGTTTAATGCCTGCAGAAATCATATATACTGTGTTTGATATTATAGACTTATCATTATATTTTAAACATACTAATGTGTTTTAACAAGTTGAGCTTATATGATATTCTATTTTGTGATCTACTTTTTGGAATGATTCATTCTAAGAACTTTCCTATAAATTAAAATTTCAGAATTGTTGTTAATAGCTGCATTATACTCATATATAATAATTCAACTATGGTTTAAATATTTTATTACTTAAAGAGAAAGTGTGGTAGATCTAAACAATTAAAACTGTCAGCCCTTAACAATTTGGTTTATTTTTTGGTGTTAGCAATAATGTAGCAGTGGGCTGGAGAAATGACTCAGCAGTTAATAGTACTGGCAACTCTTACAGAGATCTGGATTCAATTTCAAAAACCCAAATGATGGCTCAAAACTGTAACTCTAATTTTAGGGGATCTGACACACTTTTCTAGCTTCCTCGGGTACCAGGTACACATGTGGTACACAGACATATATGCAGGCTAAACACTTATATTCTTAAAATAATAAAATGTTTTTTTAAAATTTCATATACAATAAAGAAACATAATATAGCATGCCTCTAATCCTAGCAATTGTAGAAGCAGAGGCAGGCATATCTCTATGAGTTTCTACTAGTCTATTCTATATAATTCCAAGCCAGCCAGGAATGAGATCTAATTGAAACTACATCCAGAGTCGTAGTAGTAGTAGTAGTAGTAGTAGTAGTAGTAGTAGCAGTAGCAGCAGCAGCAGCAGCAGCAGCAGCAGCAGCAATATATCAGTATTTTTAAATATGTGGAAATCTCTGGTCAACTATCTTATCCCTTGCAGTAAGCATATTTTTTGGGGGGGGAAATTAAACAGATTTTTATATATAAGTAAAAATATACTACTAGATTTTTATATATAAGTAAATTGATTTAACCAATTTATAGACTGATGCCTACCTGAAACATCATTGGAGCTAGCCTATGGGAAATGGGCATAGCAAGACAGTGGCAGAGTTAGACCACAGATTGTAAGTACAAGGTAAATGACACCAGTAAGGCAATTTTAATCAGGTCATTGTCTTCTGTTCCTTACTCAGTTGTGAAATATGTGTAGGTCACTGTTTTCTCTCTCACTAAAAGGTTTCCTCCTGAAAGGTACTAAGATTCAGGGAAGCTTGAAAAGGAAGACTCGATATAATTTACATAAACTTCAAGTGTTCACTACACGGGTTGTTGTATGATTAGTTGTTGCTATATTTATCTATAGGCCTAATTATATGTTTGATCTCACCAAATTTGGTACCACAGACTTTCATCAAATTAAAGAAAAATACTGTACAACAATTCAATATAATATTCCAGTATCAAATGCAATTTATCCACTTGGTTTTCAGACAAATTAAACAAGATATAAGTGAAATGATATCATAAAAGAAGATAATATGAAGTTTATTAAAATAAAGTATTTGAGGAAAACGTGACAGAGAAAAATTATGAATATAAAATATAAAAGATTGAAGTTTGTATAAAACAACTGGCAGAAAGAATCTGTAACACTGATAAAGAAAGAGATATTCTCCCTATTAGCCAGTGCCAAGAAACATGAGTTAAATGAACTGTGGTATCTCTAAGATAAAAACAAATTCATTGACCAGAAACTTCATCATTTATGATTTGAGACTAAAGGGTTAAAAAAAAAGCTTACTCTGTAATTCTCAAAAGAAAAGCAATAAAAATATCTTCAATATTTACATAAGCAGATCTTATAATAAATGTCTTATACCTTTTAAGTAGAGCAACAGCAATACAGCCAGAAGTATAGTATATACTATTTTTTATATATTTAGAAATTAGCTCAAAATGCTTCCTAAAATTGCCTAGACATACAACAGAAAGTGCAGCCAATGAAGTGACCATGACAAAGGCCACACTTTGAATCTACCTGATTCAGACCAATGGCCATTCTATAAACAAACCCTGAAAGATCTGACTCACTGGCCCTTCTCCCAAAGACGGAAGCAAGCAGCCCTGGAAGAAATGCTGATAAGCAGGCACATGGGCCAAAAAATTTTAGAATGCCATTCCATTCTAAACTATTAAGGGCAAAGTTTATAGTTCATTTGGGGAAGCCTTGGGTGCCTAAGAATTACTACTCAACATCAACAGATTGTGTAAAGCTTACCACACAGATTCCCCAAATCTGTACTGTCCTGGAAGCCAAAAATCAAACTGAATCAGGATATCTGTTAACACAGAGTCATAGATAAAAAGAAACCTCTACATCTTGTTCCATCTGGAAATAATGTACTACAGGTTTTTTTCCTGGAAATTTGTCACTTTGGTATTCCACTTTCTAAAGAGTGAAATTATTTCTGTTAATCCTTTGTTTCTTAGATACATACTTTTTCTTTTCATTGTAAGTAAAGAAACAGGTACTGAGAAGATTTGAAAATCTCCTTTTGCTGTCTCCGTTCTGCATTAAGGCCATTATACTATTTCACTTAATCTATGTATTAAGATCTCTATAAAGCCAGACATGGTGGCATATGCCTTTAATCCCAGTTCTCTAGAAGCAGAAGCACACAGATTTCTGAGTTCAAGGCCTGTCAGAGCTATATAGTGAGACCCTATCTAAAAAACAAACAAACAAAAATGCAAACAATAAAAACCCTGTAAAGTCAACAGAACAAGCTCATAATTCCAGCATTCAAAGAGTGTATAATTCTATTTTCTAGGTGCTTGAGTTCATAAACTTCCTTGGTTTAGCTTCTCTATACAATTCCAAGAGAAATAAAAATGGACAAAGGAAAATGGATTGAATTACAATTTGGTGATAGGGGAAATATGGCTTTCTGCCCACTGTGCTATGATCATTTTACAATTTATAGAAATCAATACATGAGGCAAAGGTGGCTAGGACACTTACATTTTCAGTGGAAAGCAGAAAAAGGATATTTATTCAATATGTCCACACTGGGAAGAGGAAACTAGAGATCCAACAAACAGCCCTTGCTGTGGGTGCTGCAGCTACCACCACCACCAAATCCATATTAGAGGTTCTGAAGTAAGATAAAAATTTAAATAAAAGGTAACAAATATGTGGGACCTTGTAGGGCAGTCTGTACCCGGGTTGAAGCAAGGACACTCTGGAGACCCAATAGAAGAACATTTTAGCCAGGCGGTGGTGGCGTGTGCCTTTAATCCTGGGCAGGCGGATTTCTGAGTTCAAGGCCAGCCTGGTCTACAGTGTGAGTTCCAGGACAGCCAGGGCTACACAAAGAAACCCTATCTCGAAAAAACCAAATCCAAAACACCAAAAAAAAAAAAAAAAAAAAAAAAAAAAAAAAAAAAAGCATTCTACAAGGGGCAGAACCTGTGAGCTATGCTCCCAGACTGATGACTCAACTCCATAATCCTGTGGCCATCAGTCACATATGGCAATGACCCAGGCCCCTAGTGTTCTGGCTAGACTCTACCCCTATAGTCACCTGGCTACAGCCAGGCTTTCTCCGCCCTTCCTTGCTCTCTGGCCTCTCTTGCTCCTCTCTTCTCTCTGTCCTCTCTCCTCTCCTCTCTTGTCTCTCTCCTTTCTCCTCTCCTCTCTTCTCCCTCTCTCCTCTCCTCTCCTCTCTTCTCTCTCTCTCCTCTCCTCTCTTCTCTCTGTCCTCTCCTCTCCTCTCTTCTCTGTCCTCTCCTCTCCTCACCTCTTTTCTCTCTGTCCTCTCCTCTCTTCTCCTCTCTGTCCTCTCTCTTCTCCTCTCTTCTCTGTGCTCTCCTCTCCTCTCTCTGTCCTCTCCTCTCTTCTCTGTCCTCTCCTCTCTTCTCTGTCCTCTCCTCTCCTCTCTTCTCTGTCCTCTCCTCTCTTCTCTCTCTCCCCTCCCCTCTCCTCTCCTCTCTGTCCTCTCCTCTCTCTGTCCTCTCTCCTCTCCTCTCTTCTGTCTTCTCTCTTCTCTCTGTCCTCTCTCCTCTCCTCTCTTCTCTCTCTGTCCTGTCCTCTCCTCTCCTCCTCTCCTCTCTGTCCTCTCCTCTCTCTGTCATCTCTCCTCTCTTCTCTCTGTCCTCTCCTCTCTTCTCTCTGTCCTCTCTCCTCTCCTCTCTTCTCTCTCTGTCCTCTCCTCTCCTCTCCTCCTCTCCCCTCTCCTCTCTCCTCTCTGTCCTCTCCTCTGTCCTCTCTTCTCTCTTCTCTCTGTCCTCTCCTCTCTTCTCTCTCTGTCCTCTCCCCTCCTCTCCCTCTCCCCTCTCTCCCTCTCTTTCTCTCTCCCACCCTCCCTCCCTCTCTCCCCCTCTCTCCTTTCCCCGTTTCCCCTCTTTCCACATGGTCATGGCCAGCTCTCATCTCTCTATCTTCTCTTTCTCTCTGTACTTCTCTATCTCCTTTTCTCTTACTACTCTTCTAATAATAAATCATTGAAACTATAAACTGTCTCATCTTATCAAAACCCACTGCTTATAAGCATGGAGCAGACCTCAGTGTTTCCAGCCACCAGGGAAGGACCCAGCCTCTTCTTAGTAAACCTTCTTCTACAGGTACTGCAAACAGCCCAGCCCTCTAGACAAAGACCTCCCTGTTTGTGTAGAGCAGTCCTACCAATTCAGTTCTTGGTGGAGCTCTTTTACCCATTCAGCCCTTTGTCCACAAGTCCATTACTTTGGAAACTAGCTTCAAGCTGTAACCTTCTGAAATCCTATCTCACATACCAGTTTTCCAAGTAAACATGAATGCCTGATGGGTTAAAGGGGGAGCAAGTATCTTTCTTTAGAATATCTCCTGTCCTGACCAGCCTTCTGCATAGCATCAGAGTTCTATGAGTCCAAGATGATTAATAACATTTCTGTTTCAGGAATAAGAAAACCACATCTTGGCTTGACATAAAGCGACTGTGTGATTAAAACTACTATGCCCCAGGTCAGATTCATACTCGAATGTTATACTTATTGTAGCACTAAGCTAACAACAAAAAAACAACCATGTATTTTTTTTGCCTGAAAATAGATTCTATTCTACAGTAGATATTGATATTTAAAAGGCCATGTTTACAAAGCTGAAACACAGGTCCTAAAGCAAGACTTTCAGAGATGGAGCCCAGACATCAGCTCTTCCAAGATTTTATAGTAAGAATATTATAATTGAATCATCTCAGACCTCTAAAAATGTTGAATAACTTCCCCATTCAAAGACATTGTTCATACTATGTGCCTTTATTTAAATTCTAGTCCATTTTCAAAACTTAATTGATTGTGAAATTATTACAAGCAGTACAATTTCCTTCCTCCTTAGGCAAGCATGCTGATTAGCCAGAACATGTCTGTCTGAATTTCTAAGACTCAAATCAAGTGGATTCATTCTTATGAACTGATTTTCTTACAGTGCCTAGTATTTCCCTCAGATGGCAAACTACTTAAGAGATGAGGACTTGACTTGGCCTCTGCAGTAGTGTCATTCAGCAACCAGCTGGCACAGAAAATGCTTAGGATCTCTGTCTTAGTCAGGGTTTCTAGTCCTGCATAAACATCATGACCAAGAAGCAAGTTGGGGAGGAAAGGGTTTATTCAGCTTACAATTCTGCATTGCTGTTCATCACAAAAGGAAGTCAGGACTGGAACTCAAGAAGGTCAGGAAGCAGGAGCTGATGCAGAGGCCATGGAGAGATGTTTCTTACTGGCTTGCTTCCCCTGGCTTGTTCAGCTTGCTCTCTTATAGAACCCAAGACTGCCAGCTCAGGGATGGCACCACCCACAAGGGCCCCTCCTCCCTTGATTACTAATTGAGAAAATGCCCCACAGCTGGATCTCATGGAGGCACTTTCCCAACTGAAGCTCCTTTCTCTGTGATAACTCCAGCCTGTGTCAAGTTGACACACAAAACCAGCCAGTACAAGCTCCCAACTAAGATACCAAATTTCCTCAGCAGTCTAAATAAACCAGTTGTCTGTCTCACTGCCTTTCTTTAACTATAAATTCCACTAATCATTTTCACTTGTTGATAAACTATTGCTTTTATTATCAACAAGAAACAGTGAAAGGTGTGTAATAATCACATAATTGGTTTTGCTCTTTTTGTTGTTTGGCTTTTTTATTTTACTTCTACTTTCATATAAAACAATTTATTTCCTTAAAATATTTCATACATGTATATCATTTTACTTTGATTTCCCATTTTCCTTTACTATTATTTTTCTACTTTATACCTAACACAAAGCCACATGTGTTAACACTATATTGAACATAGATTTTTTTTTTTTTTGAGACAAAGGTTTCTCTGGGTACCCCAGGCTGGCTGTCTTGGAACTTACTCTATATACCAGCCTTGACTTGAACTCAAGAGTTCAGAGATTCACCTGCCTCTGCCATCTAAGTGCTGAGATTAAATGTATGTGCCACCACTGCCTCTTTTTTAATGCACTTATTATTTTGTAATAATAAATTCCTTGGGTGAGTCATTATTTGTTAACTTACCATGTAGAAGGATGTGATGAATTTCATTTACCTACTAGTGTAATAAGAGTATTAGATTGCAGAATGGTTGACTCAAATTAGCAGTAAGGAGATTAGTAGCATCAGAAGAAAGCAAATACAATTAGGGGAAATAAGACTTTAGAAAACATATTTATAAAATGCAGAATTTTCTACTATACTGGCCATCTACTTAGGGTACCTTCTCTCTGAAGTTTAGTTTTGCTGTATTGTTAGAAACATTTCCAAATAAAATGATGTAAATGAGTGGACACTTTTTGGTAAAAGTAATATATGTATATATATTTATACATATATATATATATATATATATATATATATATATATATATATATATATATATATTTGGTTACAGTTTCAGCAGCACTCCTTTCAACCAATGCTCTGCCAAAGAGCAGAAGAAATTTCCTAAAAGCTTGTCCAGACATGACTTGCACCCTAACAGCTTCAGACTCTGCACTCGGGCAGCTACTGCAAGGAATCCTGTGAGCCACTCAGGATATCTGAAAAGGCCCTGCAGTGTGCAGGCCCATGCCCATCTTTTATATTTAAAAGAAGGAGCTTTTTTTTTTTTTTGAGTCCTAATAGATAAACTATGCCTCTTATCCTAGCATTTTGAACATTAAGCAGGAAAACTTCTCAAGTTCAAGATGAGTGTAGGCTACACAGTGAGTACCAGGCAAGTGGGGGCTCTAAAGCTAGACCATGTCTCAAAGAAATAACAAAATTCTTTCTCAAAACACTGCCTAATAAACACATTTTTGAATATTAGCATTTTGTTTTTCAACTTTGAACCAATAAGGTAAAATATAGCACTTCATTAGTTTACAATTCCTTGACCATTCATGGAACAAGTAGCATGAACATATAGGCTAGATGCAGAAGGAACATGACCCAACTCATTCTTCGAAGCCACTATTACGCTGATACCAAAACCACACAAAGATCCAACTAAGAAAGAGAATTTCAGGCCAATTTCCCTTATGAATATCGATGCAAAAATACTAAATAAAATTCTTGCCCACCGAATCCAAGAACACATCAAAATGATCATCCACCATGATCAAGTAGGCTTCATCCCAGGGATGCAGGGATAGTTCAATATAAGGAAATCCATAAATGCAATCCACTACATAAATAAACTCAAAGAAAAAAAACCACATGGTCATTTCATTAGATGCTGAAAAAGAATTTGACAAAATTCAGCATCCTTTCATGCTAAAAGTCTTGGAAAGGACAGGAATTCAAGGCCCATATCTCAACATAGTAAAATCAATATACAGCAAACCAGTAGCCAACATCAAACTAAATGGAGAGAAACTTGAAGCAATCCCACTAAAATCAGGGACTAGACAAGGCTGCCCCCTCTCTGCATATCTTTTCAATAGAGTTCTTGAAGTCCTAGCTAGAGCAACTAGACAACATAAGGAAGTCAAAAGGATACATATCACTATTTACAGATGATATGATCGTATACTTAAGTGACCCAAAAACTCTACTAGAGAACTCCTACAGCTGATAAACAACTTCAGCAAAGTGGCTGGCTACAAAATCAACGCAAGCAAATCAGTAGCCTTTATATATTCAAAGGATAAGCAGACTAAGAAAGAATTTAGGGAAATGACACCCTTCACAATAGCTACCAACAGTATAAAGTATCTTGGGGTGACTCTAACCAAACAAGTGAAAGACATATATGACAAGAACTTAAGATCTCTGAAGAAGGAAATTGAAGATCTCAGAAAATGGAAAAATCTTCCATGCTCGTGGATTGGGAGGATTAATATAGTTAAAATGGCCAATCTTGCCAAAGGCAATCTATAGATTCAATGCTATCCCCATAAAAATCCCAACCCAGGTCTTCATAGAGCTAGAAAGAGCAATTCTCAAATTCATCTGGAATAACAAAAAACCCAGGATAGCTAAAACTATTCTCAACAGTAAAAGAACTTCAGGGGGATTCAGTATCCCAGACTTTAAACTCTACTACAGAGCAATAATGATAAAAACTGCATGGTATTGGTACAATATCAGGCAAGCGGATCAATGGAATAGGATTGAAGACCCAGAAATGAACCAACACACCTATGGTCACTTGGTCTTTGACAAAGGAGCTGAAAGCATCCAGTGGAAAAAAGATAGCCTTTTCAACAAATGGTGCTGGTTCAATTGGAGGTCAGCATGCAGAAGAATGTGCATCAATCCATTCTTATCTCCTTGTACCAAGCTCAACTCCAAATGGATCAAGGACCTCTATATAAAACCTGACACACTGAAACTAATCGAAAAGAAACTGGGGAAGACCCTGGAGGACATGGGTACAGGGGAAAAGTTCCTGAATAGAACACCAATAGCTTATGCTCTAAGATCAAGAATTGACAAATGGGACCTCATAAAACTACAAAGTTTCTGTAAGGCAAAGGACACCATCAAAAGGACAAAACGTCAACCAACAGACTGGGAAAGAATCTTTACCAACCCTAAATCTGACAGAGGGCTAATATCTAATATATACAAAGAACTCAATAAAGTAGAACCCAGAGAACCAAATAACCCCATTAAAAAGTGGGGTATGGAGCTAAACAAAGAATTTTCACATGAAGAACTCCGGAGAGCTGAGAAACACCTTAAGAAATGTTCAACATCATTAATCATTAGGGAAATGCAAATCAAAACAACCCTGAGATATCACCTCACACCAGTCAGAATGGCTAAGGTCAAAAACTCAGGAGACAGCAGGTGTTGGCAAGGATGTGGAGAAAGAGGAACACTCCTCCACTGCTGGTGGGATTGCAAGATGGTGCAACCACTTTGGAAATCAGTCTGGCGGTTCCTCAGAAAACTGGGCATGTCACTTCCTGAGGACCCTGTTATACTACTCCTGGGAATATAACCAGAGGATTCTTCAGCATGCAATAAGGACACATGCTCCACCATGTTCACAGCAGCCCTATTTGTAGTAGCCAGAAGCTGGAAAGAACCTAGATGTCCTTCAATGGAGGAATGGATACAAAAAATGTGGTATATTTACACAATGGAGTACTATTCACCCATTAGAAACAATGAATTCATGAAATTCTTAGACAAATGGATGGAGCTGGAGAACATCATACTAAGTGAGGTAACCCAGTCCCACAGGTTAATCATGGTATGCTAATATCCATGATAAGTGGATATTAGCCTAGAAACTTTGAATACCCAGGACATAATCCACAAATTAAATGATGTCCAAAAAGAATGGAGGAGTTCTGGAAAGACTCAGTGCAAGAGTATAGGGGAATTCCAGAACAGGGAAATGGGAAGGGGTGGATGGAAGAACAGGGGGACGGAAGAGGGCTTATGGGACTTGCGGGGAGTGGGGACCCAGAAAAGGGGAAATCATTTGAAATGTAAATAAAAATATATCAATAAAAAAAGAAAATATCTATTAAAAAAAGAATAAAAAAACGATCTCTCTTACCGTTTTTGCATAAAACCTTAAGGTTTCTTTTTCTCATGGGTATGTACACTCACTGGTATGATTTTTTTTTAAGTATTTTCTTTTCAAATGCTTAAGTCTTCTACACAGATGAACTACCTTTTTAGAATCTTTTACATTTATGATCTTTTTATACTTCGGTGCTATAGTCTCTGATAAGTTGCCCTTGCTCTACTCAATAACCTCCCACAATGCAGAGTAAGTCCCATTAAACTCAGTGGGCCACATACGAAAAGAAGTAGAAGGGACATTTCTTAAGAAGGACTGCAGAAACAGAGTAGAAAGAGGGAAAGGGCTAAATACATTACATATGTGCATGAAGCTGTAATTCATACAGATAAATCAATCGACGAAATATATTTATTTTCCTACATTACCTACTTTACATCTCTCCAGAAAACAAAGCCCTGTTTATAAAAGGTCTGGCATAAATGAAGATATTTTAAGTTGCTCAATCTGACTATCAGACTATAAAACAATCACACACAGACACACACACACACACAGACACAATGGAATCTAGTGCTAGTACAAGGAAAAAGTACCGGAGGGGGGCACTTTTCTCCAGTAAAGTGATTTCAAGTAGTTCTAACAACTTCGCAGACCATTGTATACATGAAACTGAAGCCTAGACAATGATGTGTCAATGGTGGATAAAACCACACTTTGGAGAGTACTGCTTAGATGAGCATGTCCTTGGCCCTCTACGTTGCCCCATTAAATAAATGTCTATTTTCTATTTTCCACTATTGTTGCTTTTCATTGAGGAAGGAGTGTCCCAACCTGGCTTGAGGCATAGACTTTAATCTCCAAGTCTGATAAAATATTGAGGGACTATATCATCCTTTGGAGAATTGAAATCTTTGGTCAGAGTTAAGATCTCTTAGTTTTGCAACTAAATAAGTCTTCTTTAAAATGACATAACATCTAAGGCTACATACCACCCTGAATGCACCAAATCTGGTCTGAAATAACCTAACATCAGGGGTCTTTTTCAATCAATTTTCCTCAAAGTGTTCCACGAGGAAGAAAATGCTCTATTACCAAACTGATCACAAATTTTCTAAAAATGAAAAATACAGAAACATTCCTAAAAGCTCCTTTTTCCCCAAAAACATGTAGAGGGAACCACAGTCTCTGGGGTAAAAGATTACTAACAGATATCAATATCAACATGGAGTTCCTGTCAATGTATCAAAGAAATAGAAATTCATGTGTAAACAAATGTTTTGCATATGAGGAAAGAACAAGGATACATAATTGACAACTATTTGGAAAATGAATAAAGAACACATGTAAACTCAGAAATAACAGAAAGGAGGCCCTTAAGAAGACAATAGAAAATGAAAGGAGAGGTAGAATTTAAAAAGACAAAAGACCAAAAAGAAACCAAACAGAACAAAAATCAAGGATCCTAACGGTTTCTAGCTGGCCCAAGCCTCATTCCAGCCAGACTGAAAAAAAAAAATTCACTAATAACCAGAGATTCTGTTGTAACAGGGCCCCAGAACTTAAGAGATCCCCAAACCTTAGCACAACTGATCCATGACAGAAGTACCATTCAGGCTGTAAAACTCAGCATTTAGACAGAACCACCTGACAAATCTTTTTTTAAAAAAAAGCTCAATTCATTAAAGTCCATATAGTTTTGGGAAAGTTTATAAATGTACTAACCTTGCATTTTAGCTTCTGAAGTCCTGCTTCTGGCTAACTGTTCTTGTTAACTGAAGTGTGTCAACTCAGAACTTGTTTTTTTTTTTTTGTTTTTGTTTTTGTTGTTGTTTTGATTTATTCTTCATTTACATCTCAAATGTTATCCCCTTTCCCAGTCCCCCCCCCAATATCCCCTATCCCATCCTCCCTCCTCCTACTTCTATGAGGGTGTTCCTCCACCCATCCCATTCCTGCCTCCCCACCGTTGATGCCCCTGCATTGGGGCATCTATCAAACCTTCATAGGACCAAGACCTCTCCTCCCATCGATGCCTGACAAGGCAATCCTCTGCTACATATGTAGCTGGAGCCATGTGTATCCCTTGGTTGGTGGTTTAGTCCCTGGGAGCTCTGGGGAGTCTGGCTGGTTGATATTGTTATTCTTCCTATGGGGTTGCAAACCCCTTCAGCTCCTATAGTCCTTTCTCTAACTCTCCCATTGACCTGTGGGGTTTTTTTTTTGTGTGTGCTTAAAAGCTCACCTTGACAAAGGTTCAACATTCTTACTACTCAGTGTAGTCACTTGTCAGCTAATAAAGACATTCTATTAGTTTAAACTCATGTCCAAGTAGTCTTCTTTGGTGAATACGCCCACAACATTTCTAGAGGCGCCACTGAAATCCCAGAGAGACACCTCAAGACACCATGGAGGGGGATGTTTCAAAGCCTCTGGTGGCTTATAATCTGTGCTCCATTCTGTTGGGGACCTAAATCCTTTGACTCTGCCAAGTCATACGGAGAAATAACAAAAAATTCTACCTAGAGCAAACACACTTGCTTGTTTTGTTGACTGCATCCTGCTCATGGTCAGGCTTGGTCCCTGTGTGGAGGTAGGGAGAAGCCAGGGCCTGCTGGCCTTTAAGAAGAATGCATTAGAGGGAGAGGGAAATAGTTCTCCAAGGTGAGTATTCCCTCTCCAAGCCTGTTCTCAGCAGCCCTAGAGAAGAGGAAACATTCCCCTGGGTTGAACCCAAAAGAAGAGAGTAAGTTCCATTCCTTTCTTATTTATGATTTATGCCGCCTTTTAAATCAATGATCTGTAAAATCCACCATTGTCTTAAAAAGAGTCAAAAAATACCACCCCTTGGCTGGGCAGAAGGATTGCTGCCTGGCAACACAGCCTGGACCAAATTGATTTCTCTTTTGTTCAATACAACCAAGGATACTTTAAGCAATTTTCACTAGGTAATTTTGAAGAAAGATTAGAGCCAGCTGTTAAAAAGAATTCCTTTGTCATGCAGTCAGTCCCAGATACTAGAAAAAAATTAAAAAGTTAAAAAATTAAAAGTAGTAGCAGGTACCAATCACTGTACATAACTCATAAGGGTGTTTAACAACAGAGAACAGATTGGGACAAGACCTTCTGCATAAACTGAAAAACACCATCACCTTCTGCGATGATGAAAGGTAGTTAGACTTACAGATATAGAGCAAAAATATTAAAGTCTCACTCTCTGTCAGAAGAAACCAACAGCCCACGACTGGCCCAACACCAAGGTCTTATAATTTGTTCAACTAACCAGTTCAGCTACCTCCACCCAGATTAAACAATACCAAAGTGACCCTGGAAACAAATTGCTCTCCCTATTGCCTGGCTTGAAGACAATCATTCTGGTACCCTGCTGGTAACTGTGGAATATGCCTCTCCTGCCTGTGAAGAAACTTAGGGACCTCTGGTTCTCATGAATTTGATTCTTCTAGAGAAGCAGGTGTATATTGTCTTGGAGCTGAAAGATGTTTTCTTCAGTCTCCCAATGGCAGCGGTGAGTCGATTCATCTTTGCTTTTAAATAGACAGATATGATGGGAGGTTACAGCAGGTAATATACCTGGATCAAGTTGCCCCAGGAGCTAAAGACACTACATGCTGACTTCTCCTCTCCAATCATCAGGTTTCCTGAGAAGTAGTTTTAAAAAAGACCACTGATGGACTGTAGCAAGAGTTGCAGATCTTTGGCTACAAAATGTTGGCTAAGAAAGCCCAGTATATAGGTTACCTATCTTGCCACCAGCTTAAGAAAGGCAACAGGAGCCTGTCTCAATGTAGCACTGCTGACATCCTTCCGATTCCAACTCCAAAGTCTAAGAAACAGAAATGAGAGTTTGAGATTTGAGAGATAGCTGCAGCAGGAAATTGCTGCGTCGGAATACCAGAGTTTGTGGAAATAACAAGGCCTCTATTCACCAGCATGAAATCAGGGGTTTGGGAGGGCTATAGGCACTAAGCCCCTAACCTGGACTGAGACTAAATAAACAACAAAAAGTGTTTCAACATGAACTTTGAGGTCTCAGAAATGTCCTGTGACATTTCTGTAAAAATGATCATACCCTGTAGATATAGACCACACCTGCCTAAGAGCTATGGCAGCTACTGCTAGTTTAATGAAGGAAAGCAAACAAGTTAACTCTGGATCAAGATCGTATACTCACAGCAAAGTTGAGGCCCTTCTCTGAGAAGCAGCACCAGATTGCTAGCTGTCTAAAGGCTGTGTGACACAATACCAGGCCCTACTCCAGACCATGCTTCAAGTTCAGTTGAAAAACATGCCATTGTCAATTCTGTTAGGCACAGGTATTCATCCATGAATGTCTGGAGATGAAAGATAAAACAAAGTATGTGGGAGCTGCAGTAGTTACTTTTACCAAGACAATTTGGGCCCATGCCAGTTTCCTTGGCTCAAATTGCAGAACTGATTGATATGAGCCACACTCTTAGATAGGGACAACAAAAGTCCACCACCATATTCATGGACCATCCATCAGTATGGTTTTTCCAACCACCCATGTCCATGGTGTGGTTTATAAAGAAAGAGGGCTTCTCACTGATGAAAAAAATAGAACATAAAATTTTGGCCCTCTTTTAGAGGCTATTTGGTTTACCCTACAAATTGTTGTTCTCCACTGCTGGGCTGCTGATCTAACTGCCAACAAATGACCCTAAGACCAGTGGGGCCTATTGATATTCTGATGATATATTACAGCCCCATACTGCCTGAGACTCCATGGTAAAGAAAAAATGAACAGTTGTCTTAGGGTTTTACTGCTATGAACAGACAATGACCAAAACAACTCTTGTAAGGACTTATATTGAACTGGGGCTGGCTTATGGTTTCAGAGGATCAGTCCATTATCCTCAAGGCAGAAACATGGCAGCATCTAGGCAGGCATGATGCTGGAGATGCTGAGAGTTGTACATCTTCATTTGAAGGCTGAGAGCTGAATAGTGTCTTCCAAGATGCTAGGACTAGGATATTAAAGCCCACACCCACAGTGACACATCTCCTCCAACAAGGCCACACCTCCTGATAGTGCCACTCTCTGGCCCAAGCATATACAAACCATTACAACAGCTCAAACCCACAGGTTGATGGATGTCTTAGTTACGGTTCTCATTGCTATGAAGAGACACTGTGACCAAGGCAACACTTATAATATTTAATTGGGGATGGTTTATAGGTTCTAAGGTTCAGTCCATTATCATCATGGTGGGCAGCATGGCAACATCAAAGCAATCATAGCACTAGACGAGCTGAGAGTTCTACATCTTGTTCTGAAGGGAAACAGAAAGACTGACTTCCAGATAGCTAAGAGGAGGAGATCATTGCCCACTCCCACAGTGACACATTTCCTCCAACATGGTCACACCTACTCCAACAAGGCCACACCTCCTAAAAGTGCCACTCCCTGAGCCAAGCATATTCAAACCACCACAATGGAGGATATCAGAGGGAAAGATCATACTCCTAGAAACAATTGGCAGGACTTCTGGTAACTAAACTTCATCCTTCACCAGGCTACTTATCTGGAGTCCACAAAACATTCTGAGTTGTTTAGTCCAAGATATGTTATACCTTGACTGGACTGCCTATCTATCATGAGATGTCTCAGCCAGATGCCAGGTGTGTCCTCAACTAAATCCAAAACAGAGAGCCCTTATCCAAGAAGGGGTCAGAATGAGAGAGCAATATCCCCACAAACTCAGGAAAAAAACTGACTTCACCAAGATCCAGCCAGCTGGGGAAGGACAAAATTATTTGCTAATTTTTAAAAATACCATTTTCAGGTGAATAAAAGAGTTCCTCACACAAACAAAAATTGTTCAAATAGTAGCTTAAAACCTCCTCCAGGAACTGGTCCCCTGATTTAGCCTTCCCCTAGGAATGGGGTCAAACAATGGCCCAGTTTTCATAGCCAAAATCTCACAATTAATAGCTAAAGCTTTAGACATAGATTGAAAACTTCACTGTGCATATAGAACTCAAGAGTTCTGAACTAGCTAAAAAAAATAAATAGGACATTAAAAGAAACTTTAGAAAAACTCTCATTAAAGTCCAGCAAAGGATGAAGAGGCCTCCTTCCTTTCATTTACATCAGCCTGCTATCCCCCATATAGGGAGGGATCTTCCCAGGCTAAGAGGAACAGTTGGCAGAACTCTGTTTCTTTCTCAAGTCAGGACAGGTACTCCAGTCCTCCATAAAGGCTATTCATTGGACTATCCAAGAGACCCGGTCAGCCTCCAAGTCCATTACCAGTTTCCCCTTGTTCCAGTCCAGTGATAATGTCTGTATCAGGCAGGTAGCTAAAGGGTCACTGAAACCAAATTTGAAAGGACTCTACAATGGTGATTCTCTTCAGTCCTATATTTGTGAAGAGAGCTGGCATTAATTACACCATTGATCTACCTCATTTCTGTTAAGAAAGTAGAAGCCATGGACACTGCCAAATGAACTATTTCCATACTGTAGACCCATTGAAATTTAGGTTTCACTGGGCTCCAGGAACTTCTATACCATGCCCCCTCTATTTTCTCCTGAACCATGTGTTTAGTATGAATACAGGGTTATGGTCCAACCCCTATGGCCCTCTGGCCTGAACCTGGGAATTGATAAAGACAGATACAGAGAAGGTATTAGCTAGTATGACTACAAACCAGCAACCGACTTTCTATCTTAACTTTTATTTGCTGATGTCCACATTAAACATCTGGTTATACTGGAGAAAGGAAAGATGGGGATTTATCTTTTGATATAGGAATATTTAGTTTACAATTCTGTGCATGCCTTGTAACTGGGCACCTAATTGCCTCAGCAAGGTAGTTTCCTTTACAAAAATTGGGTTTGTAAAACTGAGGCTTCTAAAAGAAAAAATCTTTAAATGATTCTGGCCTTTGGAAAACATTAAAAACAAACAAACAACAACAGACAAACAAAAAAAACAAAACAAACAAAAACAGGGGAATCAGACTCTATGCCTCAGGAAGGGTCCCTGTGGATAGAGTTAATCCTTCTCAGGCCCAGCTCCCCCTGTCCCCAATTAGCCAGGATTGTTGGTTATGCTTAAGATACCTATCCGCTGTACTATACATGTTAGGAACTAACTAGACTGTCTACTAACTGACAAAACTCAGTGTGACTAGGAGAAGACTAAATTAATGCCAGAGGACTTATAAGGGGCTAGAACTTGTCTACTATCCCAAATCTTTAACCTAGGCATTTCCCCTTATTCTGATGCCCATGCCCACTATTCTGCCTTATGGGTTAATTCATATGGATAAGAGCAATATTACTGGACCTCTGAGACTACTTGGTGGGCATGTACTAATGGTTTAACTAATACAACTCTACTGATGCTTTCTAAACTAAGTAGATAAGTTCATCAGGTCCTAGAGATATTAAAAGTTTCAGTTTCTGGATTAAAACAGCAGCTAAATTCCCTTGCAGAAAGAGTCATACATAATTGGAGAAGCTTAGACCTCTCATGAGATAAAAGAAAGTATATATGGCTTTGGGAAACAACAGTTGTTTCTATGCTAATTGATCAGGAGTAAGTAGAAAAAGATTCTTGCCATAGTTGAGAAAATAATTGATGTCAGTCTCTGTTCTCTTGGTCCTCCTGGCTAACTATTTTGTTATCAACACTGCCTGGGCATTTCTCATTCTGATTGGATTAGCAGCAAGGTCCTGCAACTTAAACTAAAACAAGGTGAACCCATAAATTGACTCATTCACTAAGACCAGTGGGGAATGTAGCAGGGACCCAGCAGAAGCTTAGTAGATCCCAGACTTTAGCACAACTGACTCCATGATGTAAGTACCAATCAGGCTGTAAAACTCAACACATAGACAGAATCACCTGACAAACAATAACAATGGACTAATGTATCAAAGTCTGTATAGTTCTGGCAAGTCTCTAAATGTACTTACTATTTTTTGGATTTCTGAAGTTCCATTTCTGGCTAACTTCTTGGTAACTGAAGTATGCCAATCCAAAACATAGTTCTTGTGCCTAAAAGCTCACCATGAGAAAGGCTGAGGGCTATACTGGAATCCTAAATACCCAGTAGAGTTTGCTGACCAGCCAATAAAGACTTTCTAATGGCTTCAACCAAGGTCTGAGCAGTGTTATTTGGTGAATACCCCATATCACTGTTGCATCTATTAAACAAACTCCCTACAAATAATATCACCATGTTTTGCAAACAGGGAAGAGGTTGGAGAGTAGCTCATCTGGTAAAGCACTTGCCTAGCATGCACAAATCTCTGGGTTTTGTCCTTAGTATAAATGAAACATGTGCAAAAATGCCTGTTACTACAGATCTAATTTTTTTTTTTACTAAAGTGATATAAGAAGATCTTCTTTGTAAGAAAGAATTCTGCCAAATCCTCCTTCTATTTGCTCTCTTTCTTCTTGTATGGAATATAGTCATTTGAACAATAACAGTAACAAGAGAAAGTTTTGTGCTGTTTGTCAAATTAGAAAAATAGAAAGGTACATATACCTGAAGACATTCTCTAGGAACCAGATAATTCCAAGTTTACTCTCTGAAGTAGCTACATATTTACATAAGACTTTATTGATTGCACTTCCTGGTTTTTTAAAGTGGGTGTAATAAAGATGGAGAGATGAATAATAATTAAGCTCTCTACTTGCATAAGAAAGACAGATACACATTAAAGATGCAACAAACACATCTTAAACTCTATGAGAGGGCACACTGTGAGAAGAATGATAAGGTTGACTACACTTGGAAAAAAATATGAAAATAAAGACTTGTTTGCCAGGAGCAAAAGGGAAAGAACACATTATTCTGCTTTCTGCCCAATACTCCCACCTCTATTCCCATGCTAAAAAAAAAATGGAATACTGTAATGAAAGATAATTTGTCTTTACAACAAAAGTTTAAAAGAAATGTACCACAGCCAAGTAGTCTATCAGGGTTCAATGATTACAGAAATGAATAAAAACTTGTCCCACACTGTGTATATATTAATGGGTATAATTATCAAGGCTACTTCACCAAACTAACTTGTCACAACTCAGTGACTACATAAGTATGTGTCAGATATGCTGTTGCATCAGACCTGACATCTGATCTTCCAAATCTTCTGATTAAAACCTATTTTTGTTCCTTTTTATGAAGTAATCAGCTCACTTCTAGAATAAAGAGAAAAGCATGATGATGTTATTTGTGATCATTAAAAATTCTCAATGCAATTACAAACCTGGCAGAGATCCCAGGAGATCAAATCAGACTACTATGTAACTCACAACTTCAAAGTCTCTAGAGACTAACTGCATCCAAGAACTTTAAGAAATTATCTCACCATCTATTTATTTCCTTGGAAACGGCCTCTGAAACGTCTAGCAGCAGCACTAACTAACAAAAAAAAAAAAAATCAGTCTTAGGAATAGTTATCCTACATATCAATATTGCTGCTAATTTGAGGAGAAAATTCTCTTTGAACAAGTATTTGCCAAATTCCATCATATAATGGGGTTCTAATTTACTAATTCTAAAATAGACTTTCTCTGTGTGTATAACATAAATATGGAGATAGGCAGCAAGACCCTTGAAAGCATAGCTCGTTTCTTCTTATTTGAGGCATTCATTCATCTACCACAGATGTGAGAGTAAGTCAAAGGATAGTGATAGTAATCAATGTGGTATTTTTTAGAAGTCAACTGGAATACAACTGGATCCTTAGAAGAATAAAAAAATGCACTAAATTACAAATGAATCTTTTTTAATCCTCTGGGGGGAAAATATACCATTGGCCACATTCATGATTGTCCATGGAAACATTCTTTAACCTAATTTGCCTGTTATTCTTGTCTTAAATCATTTTTCAATTAAAGCCTGAAAGTAGCTTAGAGCATTTGATTTCAACTCATGATACCCGAGGGACAAAGAAGCTGCTTATAAGTGGGTAAGTACCTGTGGGTCACAAGAGTCAACAGCAAGATATCCACTTAAGGAATTAAGAAACCCCCAAATATTTTCAGGGTTCCCAAGTCTACCTGTATTACCTAAGGCAGAGCATGGAAGGCTCTCCTCCAAATCATAAATAGAAATGTCTCATTCTTTGCTATTCTATACTTTTAAATCTGTGATAATTTCTTCAAGTGTCTTAATTTCTATATAAAACCAATAAATAATCTCATTTACTTTGCCTTTTATCTGTAAGGTAGAAACTACAAAATGAACTTTAATTACCTTGCTTACTATTCTCTACAGTCCTCCAATAAGTGAGTTAGACAAAAGTGTGAAAACATTGTTACATGGATTTACCCAAAATAGATAATTTATATAGCATTATATAATAAAGCATATCATAATAGGCTAATTTTTACCTAAGATGGTGTTAAACATGGCTGTGCAGATACATTATTAAAAGAAAAGTTAAAATTATTTTTCTCTAATGTTCACACATTAGCTATTTTACTGAGTAATTTATTACAGTGGGTTCATACTTACGCACTCTTCTATCACACATTAAATATTTCTCAGTACTCTTCATATTAGATGCAATTTCTAAAAAGCAAGCATTTTGTTCAAAACAGCTATAGTTTTCATTTTTATTAAAAAAAACAAATCTGCAGATTCTGTGCAACATATTTTCAAATGCAACATATATTAGAGACATGGGAATTATATAGGTTGCTCATAGCTTCTTAAGGGTTATTTTTACTTCTAAAACTTGCTATACCAACTCATTGTTGTATGGAAACAAGTCTTGAACACTGTAAGAATAGTAACTAAAGTGGTTTTGAAAAGATGATGCAGCAAAACATTGGTGGGTGTTTCCCTTGGTTTAGTTTGTCTTTCCATCCTAAGGGAAAAACAGGCTTGAGATCTTTCCATTTCCAGATATGATAAACTTAGCTCCTATAGGATCTCCACATTCAAACATGAAAAGAATTGCAAATGTAATGATCCAAATACAATAAAAAGAAAACAAACTTAAGGTAGGGGATAGAAGCATAGAGAATCTGGGAAAGAACTCAGAATTTCTCGGGAAAAGTGGATCAAGGTTCTCCACGTGAAACCAGACACACTGAATCCAATAGAAAAGAAACTGGGGAAGACCCTTGAGGACATGGGCACAGGGAAAAAGTTCCTGAACAGAACACCAATAGCTTATGCTCTAAGATCAAGAATTGACAAAGGGGACCTCATAAAATTACAAAGTCTCTGTAAGGCAAAGGATACCGTCAAAAAGACAAAATGGCAACCAACAAATTGGGAAAAGATCTTTATCAACCCTGCATCTTATGAAGGGCTAATATCCAATATATACAAAGAACTGAAGAAGTTAGACTCCAGAGAGCCAAATAACCCTATTAAAAATGGGGAATAGAGCTAAACAAAGAATTTTCACCTGAGGAATATCGAATGGCTGAGAAGCACCTTAAGAAATGTTCAAGATCCTTAGTCATCAGGTAAATGCAAATCAAAACAACCCTGAGATTATACCTCACACCAGTCAGAATGGCTAAGATTAAAAACTCTGGAGAAAACAGGTGCTGGCAAGAATGTGGAGAAAGAGATACACTCCTCCACTGCTGGTGGGATTGCAAGCTAGTACAACCACTCTGGAAATCAGTTTGGCGATTCCTCAGAAAATCAGGCATAATACTACCGGAGGACCCTGCTATACCACTCCTGGGCATATACCCAGAGGATTCTCCCACATGTAATAAGGACACATGCTCCACTATGTTCATAGCAGCCTTATTTATAATAGCCAGAAGCTGGAAAGAACCCAGATATCCCTCAATGGAGGAATGGATAAAGAAAATGTGGTATAATTACACAATGGAGTACTACTCAGCAATTAAAAACAATGAATTCATGAAATTCTTAAGCAAAGGGATGAACAAGAAAATATCATCCTGAGTGAGGTAACCCAATCACAAAAAAACACGCATGGTATGCACTCACTGACAAGTGGATATTAGCTCAGAAGCTTGGAATACCCAAGACACAATTCACAGATGAAATGAAACTCAAGAAGAAAGAACAAAGTATGGATACTCTGGTCCAAAATACTGACAGGAGGAGATACAGAGACAAAGTGTGGAGCAGAGTCTGAGGGAAAGGCCATCCAGAGACTATCCCAACCTAGTGATCAATCCCATATACAGTTACAAAACCCAGACACTATTGTGGATGCCCACAGTGCTTGCTGAAAGTAGCCTGATATGGCTGTCACCTAGGAGACAAATTTGTCACCTATGACAAATAAAGAGGGGGACACTCTCAGCCAACCAGTGAACTGAGCACTGGGTCCCCAATGTAAGAGCGAGAGAAAGGACCCAAGGAGATGAGGAGGTTTGCAGTAGCATAGAAGGAACAACAATTTGAACCACCTAGTACCCCCGAGATCCCTGGGTCTAAACCATGAACCATAGAGTATACATAGAGTTACCCATGGCTCCAGATGCACATGCAGCAGAGGATGGCCTTGTTGGACAGCAAAGGGAGAAGAGGCCCTTGGTCCTGAAAAGGCTAGGTACCCCAGTATAGGGGAATGCCAAAACAGGGAAGTAGGAGTGGGTGGATTGTTGGGCAGGAGGAGGGGGTGGGTTAGGGGATTTTTTTGGGGGGGGGGGGCAGGAGGGGGGGGAGACCAGGAAAGGGGATAACAATCAAAATGTAAATACAGAATCTCATAAAAAATAAAAATAAAAAAATAAGAAACAACAAAAAAAGAATTTCTGGGAGAGATGGGAGAGATGAAAAACACATGGAGCTCTTAACCTTTGCTTCTTATCAGGGCTACATACATAGTACTACTTATGGTGAAAGCGGTGAGAGAGCAGTGAGAGGACATCTGCTAAATCTCTCATTTTTCGGGTCTACAGAGCAAGAAAAGCCCTACTGGAAAATACTTATCAGTGTAGGAATAGGAGGAGGAAGAAAGCTAGAGAGTGTCTCCAAACTTTTGTCTACCAACATCTCTAACTGAGCCCTAGATCAAGTTCCTGAAGAGATGTAAAGCAAAAATAATTGTAAACTAAGGCCAGAACTGCTACAATGAAGTTACCAGTATGTGCACAGAAATAGGTGGACACACATTGGAGAATGTGCACTCACTTGGTGGAAAGGAGATGGTGTGGTGTGTCTTTCAGCATAGGGGTACTTACAAACAACATGTGTATGGCAAATATGAAGGCGAAAGAAAATGAAGTTAGCAGTTGTGCTTTAGAAAAACAGAGAAAATAAATTCAAGGAATCATGATCATTCAAAAGAAAGAAGAAATAAGGGATGAAACTTTAATCTCTAACTACTGGTATTTCTGACTAAGCCCTGAAACACTTTTATAGATACCAGACTGTTAGTGGCTTTAACCAAAATCAAAAATTAGGTAAGAGATACTTCAAAAGTCATAGTAACTCTGTTGGTGTGGGTGTGTGTGGGTGAGAGAGAGAGAGAGAGACAGAGAGACAGAGAGACAGAGAGACAGAGAGACAGAGAGACAAAGAGAGACAGAGAGACAGAGACAGAGATAGAGACAGAGACAGACACAGAGAAAGCATGGGTGCACTTAAGTGCATGCATGCGTGCATGTGTGTGTGTGCGTGTGAGAGTGTGACTGTGTGTGTGTGTGTGTGTGAGTGTGTGTGTGTGTGAGTGTGTGTGTGTGTGTGTGTGTGTGTGTGTGTGTAAATGTGAAATAGAGAAAAGGGAAAGGAAGTAAGAAGCCCAGCAAACATTTCCTATTTGGAAAGTAAATCACAAAAGTCTAAGTAAATATTGCACACAGAATAAAGTTGAAGAGAAATGAAATGAACATTAGGGACTATATAGTAATGAAACTACATCAAAATCTGTGAAATGCAATTATCAGTGCTTAGAAGGAAATTTAAACTCTCAAATGACTATGTTTAAAATAGATACAATGGATGATTGAGTGTATTCGGTTTTCTGTCATTGTCATAAAAACACCATAACCAAGGAACTTATAGAAGGAAAGGCCTATTCAGATCTAACAATTCTAGAGGGATAGGAGTCCATAACTATTATGGAGATTATGTCAGGAGGCAGGCAGGTATGGCACTGAAGCAGCAGCTAAAAGCTTACATCCTGATCCGCAATCAGGAAGCAGAGCTTATGCTCAGGATGGCTGGTGGGTTTTGAAACATTAAAGCTCATCCCTAGTGACACACTTCCTCTGGCAAGACCTAATCCTTCCCAGACATTTCAATCAACATGAGACCAAAGAGTGAAACATATGAACCTATGGGAACTATTTTCATTCAAACCATTACAGGCAAGTATTACAGAAACATTTTTTCCAAAAATATGAAATTTAGAAAACATTTTTCATGTTGCCTTCTATTATTTTCCAAAGATAATACCAGAATAAGAAAGGTGCAGATGCTTATATGGTAAAACCTTGCTTTTTTTTAAGAGATTCAAAGTATTGTAGATTGAACAGTCAGTCTACTGGGTTGATGAACAGGCAAGAACATATTTAAAGGGTACTAATCTGAATAAGCCCACACACTGTTACTATTATTCCTTTCCTACCAATATTCAAATAAATGTTTGTAGAGAGGGTAGCTTCAGAAGCAAACTTCCTTCAATGTTGTGTACAAAAATTTCTAATGAAGAAGATCTTATTCTTTAACTTGGTCTAACAATATAAGAAAATTAATCAAGATTAATTCCAATAGAAAATTCTGCTCTCTGTCTACCTATCAAATTGAGGGTCCCATTCTGCCCAAATATAAGCACAAGGCTCAAGGAATATCCCAAGACATACATGCTAGATGAGTTGTCTGGCCTGTGAATGTTTTCCTATGTCACACAAACATCACTAATGTGACAACATTGTGGCTAATAGGCCTATGTGAATTACTACTCTATCCATTATGCTACCTTAACAAATACACACCACTGATTGAGCTGTTTTATTACTTACATAGACAGCAAAAACAAAATCAATGTGGTACTATTTTCCCAAATCAGAAAGCCATTCACTCAATTGAAACTAGAAAACAGATGAGGAATGACCTAAAGGTTATTTCCTATATCACAGAGATAAGACATAAGTTCCTAATGACAAGGTTTTTTTTTTTATCAGGCTTCTTATTTTCCTTGCACAAGAAAGAATTATGAGGCTCTTCCCTTAGGACCTGTGTCAGGCTGGGCCATGGTGGCACATATTTTTAATCCCAGCACTTCAGAGGCAGAAGCAGTTGAATCTCTGAGTTTGAGGCCAGCCTGGTCTACAGAGTGAGTTTGAGAACAGCAAGGGCTACATAGAAAGACAACCTCTTGAAAAACCAATAACCAATTAACCAAATAACAAACAAAAAAGACTACAGATAAGTACAGCCTCCATGGCCTATATAAAGTTGAGCAGTTATTGCTGTTCTACACCATATTAAATATATCAGCCTTCTGGAAAGCAGAAATATTAATTCAAATATTTTAAGCACATATTAAGAGGAGACACTGAGTGTTTCCACTCAGTATTTCAACTCTGAATTGATGAAAAGAAACAAATTCAGTGAATTTTGATGGTTCTAATAGAATATTCTCTAATACCTCCCCCATAGAGAATCAGGTAATTATTTACTTCAAACAGAGGCACCCTTAAATTTGGCAGCTTCTTTGTGGATGTTATGTGCTATGTACAGTGAATAAGGGACTTATATCAGCTGAGTTCCTGAGTCACTTAGTATTGGTTCCATGGTAGAATACTCTAAAGGTCTGAGAATATTTCCTAGAATTAATACTATTTTTTCTTGTTAACTGTTTTGTGATCAAATCAAAGATTATGGTTTTAAAATATCCAGTTATGTTAATTATCAGAAAGATCCATGCCAATATACTTTGAAAAATTCAGATTATAAAACAAGCCCATCAAAGCTCTCTGAGCACTGTGCCTGAGTTCTGCCTGGCTGGGGAAAGTCTAGGAAAATGAATTGGAATTGCATTTCATTAAATACGGATGTCAACGGACAGATAATACACAGTCACATGAAAATAAGGTTTAACTATGCCAAAAAGAAAGCCAGAAGCACATTAACTGCTAGCCATCTTAATATAACTCATAGTTTACAATAATACTGCACATATGTTAAACAGTTCTTGAAATAAAAATATAGTATCCTGAAGCCTTCAAGACTTCATCTTCATGGCTAATATTATACAGAGACACCAAATTTAATTAAAGCTTTTGGGAAATGAGTCACACAGTAGTTTAAAAAATAGCTTAACCACAATATGATACAAATTTTTTAAAAAAGAACAACAAACACATGTCCTTGCAGTAATTTAACAGGATAAAAAATAACATTAGTTAAATTTCAGTAACAATGCCACAAAAGAGATAAGCCTTGGCTAGACCTAGAAGAACAAGTAAGAGTTAACTATACAGTGTTGTCCCTAGGCAGGCCCTCATTAAGGACTGAAAGTAACAGGAAAAATAATTCATTAAACAGCCTGTGGCTATTGTCCAGTTAGGAAAGATCTGGACAATGAAGAAAAAAAAATCCACATAATCCTTGTGAGGGTTTTGTAGACATGAAACTTCAATGAAAGTTTAAGAGACTATAGTAGTCTTCACTAAGGACTACAAGTAAATGAGTAAATAATAGGACAGGCCAAACCTTCAATACAGTGTGAACTCGCGAAGTAATTATTTAATAGGTATTAAGGTTATTATAGTCAAAGGAATGCTAAATATCAGGTAAGATGATAATTTCAAACATCATATCTGCATTTTATATACACTTGGAATGAAAGCAGTGTATATATTAAATGGCTTCATTTCAGTTATGATCAAAAAAAGGGACAGAGTGATGAAAGACAGCTTCCTTTCTTAGTTTTTATTTGTATAGCTAAAGAAGAATGGAAGGTAACTGTCAAGAAAAGCAGTAAAGAACAGAAATTTCTTTGAGGGAAGGTAATACAGATGGCTGCTAACTCTCTAATTTAAGGCCTTTAAGTCTAGGGCCAGGAACATGATTGTGAGGCACCAGCAGGGTAGCCCATCAGATTAAGGTACTTGTCTTGCAAGCCTGAGGATTTGAGATCCACGCCCAGAACCCATGTAAAGGCAGAAAGAGAAAACAAATCCCAAAGCTGTTTTCTGACATTCACTTATGGTTACATTCCTGTTTATATTCAGATTATTTCTTATGCAGACATCTGGATATAGTCTTCCCATTTAATAACATGAGAAATGAAAGACACATGGACATGAAAGATGAAAAAGAGACTAGGGAAGTACAGGGGAGCTGAGGAAAAAGAATCTACTAGAACACACTTCGTTCAAAATGCTATAATATTTGTATAATGCTAGAACTTTATACAGTAAATTAATTTTTTAAGTAAGCAAAGAAGGAAGGGAAGGAAAATAGATAAACAACAAGTGGGGTAGGAGGCAGGGGGGAAATTCTGTTCTGTGTGATTTTAGTTTATGGAAGGCAATCATGTGTATGTTCCTGAGACTTCATGAAAAAAATATCTGGCTAAATATAAATGTTGGAAATTTTCTACATGCAAAATCAGTCTGAGTCGTGATATTAACTGATTGCATTATTCAAACAAAGAACAAATGGTGAGGAAGAATTTGAAGATAATGAAAAAATCAAGTAAAACAGAAAAGTAGGGAACATTATATAAAATCAAGTATACTTTGATTTAACCAAAATCAAACCAAGAAAACATCATTAAAACTTATCTTTCTCAGTTTGGCATATTGGCACACACCTTTAATCCTAGCACTTTGGGAGGCACAGACAGGTGGATGTCTGAGTTTCAGGCCAGCCTGGTATATATAGTGAGATCTAAGCCAGCCAGGGATAGAGAGGCATTTCTTGATATATTAAAATCAATCTTGTTTTTCACCATAACACTGGGCATGTTACCTACATCATTAGCATATCTGTTTTAAAAGACAAGTCAAATGGGTATCATTAACTCAACAATGGAATGGAATACATCAACATAAATATTTTAAACATACACCATATTCCCTCCATTGTGAGAGATTCTCAAAAAACAGGAGATACATAAGCACAAAGAGCCTGCTCTTCTAACTATTCACGTGGCATTGATATACATAAAGGCAAAACAACCATATACTAATAATAGGTATAACAATAAACTTGGTTTTTCTTTCTGTTTTTGTTCTTGTTGTTTGGTTTTGTCTTTTTTTTTAAAGAGTGGGTTTGTGTTGCAAAGAAAAATACAAAAGCTCATCCTATATGAGATTTTTTTTCACCGGGCACTTGACTTTTCTGGTCTGCTGAGGACTCAGACATCCCTTACCCTCAATTGAATGAAAAAAAAAAAAAAGAACTCAGAGGTCAACTAGGAGCCACCCAATACAGTGGCAAGGATAGTATAGGTACATCACACTCTAAATTCTTGTAATGGTAACTAAGCAAAGAACCAGACTGTAGGGTTGTGGGTCCCTTGTCCACTCTGCCACAGGGTATGGCTGCTTGGGGAGCTGGGACACTGGAAGTTTGACCGCACTAACCATGCTTACCCCATGCCATCAGGTGTTGTTGGGCTGTAGGGAAGTACCAGGATACTGCTCAGGAGGTAGGAAAGTGCAGTCAGAGGCATAGGAAAGCAGGAGCTGTCTCATTAGCCCCAAATAAAAACTTAAGGCTTGAAGTACAAATGTAGAACTAAAATAGAAAACAAAAGTTTGTGCACAAATGACTCAGAAATGTTAGGTGCATAAAACCTGGCAAAGTGAGCAATTTGATCTGCAGGGATACTGGGTGACACCTCCCAGAAGCTCTGTGAAAGGGGTGGGGGTGCAGCAAATCCAAGGCTTCAATATCTCTGAATGAACAGATTTGGAATTAAGAATAGGTAATACAGGACTAGACATATCAGTCAAAATGACATGACGATATAATATTCAGAAAAAAAGGATCTCTGAACTAGGATAAGAACAATATGAATGGACTATTCAGAACCATATTGGTGAATTTAGGAAATGAACATAAAGAAAATATTAATGATTCTTACAAATATTGCCATTTGCTTTTTAAAATAAACTTCAAAATCAATGAAAACTTTCTGAAATATTACTTATACGTAAAGCAACAAATACTTGTATTATCAGACTGTGAGCCTAAGCTATTTTTGCTACTTCTACAGCAATACTATCTTGCTAATTGTAAGGGAGAAATGAGTTTGAAACTGAAGTAGGATAAAATTACAATTAAAAAGTCAAAATATTCTTACCAACATTAATTATTAGTTCCATAAGAAATAGTAATTAAGAAAGGAACTTTGGCATATGTTCCATTAACTGATTTTTTGCAGTGATATCAAATTCTAAAACTAGGCTTATGTTTCTCACTTTTCTTGCTTTCTCCCAGAATCACACATGTCACAGTGGATTACTGTGGTTAAAATACTTATATAGATTTTCTACAGATTTGGAATGCCTAACACTAGGAAACAAACCATAAAGATCAGGCATATTAGAGCTATATTGGAAGAGATTGAAAGGCTATAAAGTGCTTTGAACAAGACATTGTCTCTGAAACAGGAGCCATTTGCTTATCCACGATTCTCGAAAATGACACACACCTTGCCTTCTAAGAAAGTCTTAAAATATGAAAAGGAATAGAAACCAGAAAATTCAGAGAGTCAAGTTTTTTAGATATAACACATTTTCACAAAGAATTCCAAGGTGCCAAATATGAAAAACTGAAATGTGTCTAAGAGTTCAAACTGTTATTTCAATTTTTATCTATTTAACTTTCAAGAAGATAGTACAAACTAAGAAAAGTTCATCACAGGTCTTTGAATGAGCTTAAAAACAACTATACCAAGTATTACCACACAATATAGAGAAAGTAGAGCACCTATGAACTAAGATCTATGTTTACCTATCCATTTCATGGCTCTTTGGTTACTTCATTATACTTGACAACACTTTTAAGTAATACTTATGCTGTAAAAATTACAAAGGACAAAGCCTGTAGAATACCCCATATACTTCAAGGGTACTTAATAAATGGTGAAATTAGAGTTTATCATATGTAATTTTTAAATGATGTGTATATATATATATATATATATATATATGTTTACATAAACAGTTTGCTGATATGTATGCAAAACATGTGTACAGAGATCTGAAGAGGGCATCAAATCACCTGAAATGGAGTAATGGACAATTTATGAGCCACTGTGTGGGCATTGGGAACTGAAATCAGGTCCTCTATAAGAACAGCAAATGTTCTTAAGTGCTGAACCATCCTTCTACCTATCCTGCCCACAATGTATGCACACATATAATTCCTAAGTCTGACCTCCTATTTGCAGTATAAAATGGCACAGAGTAAACCATCGTTATTCAGAAATGAAAGAATGAAAGCAATGAAAGGAGAGAGGTAACAAAGGAAGACTGAAATCAAGCAAAGAAAGCATCGAATCCTGTAGGTGCTCGTCCAGCATATGAGGCACATGGTTTGATATGAATTGTCAAAGAGCTTGAGATTCCTACAGTCTTGAAAACAGCAATCCTGATGGTGTGCATCTCTTAGAATAACTGTACAATGCCTGCAGCTTTCTCCGGGAGTAACTCCACCTTCCTTGCATCTCTAAATTCTGAGTCTCCACTGTATTCATATATTCATACATTATCCTCTTAGGGACTGACTACAGAGATCTTGACCCTCCCATACATACACTATTTGTACCCCTATATATACACTTTTATTTTGAAATGTGAGTAAAATCTTTCAGGACCTCCCAAGTCTTGTCTCCTTGAAGACCTGCATAGTCAATGCCATATGGATTATTGCAAAGTTTGCAATCAGTTCACAGAGTAGGCTGAGCCCCCTTGGATAATGATTGTGAAGGCTTCCGAGTATCTACATGGCAGAACACAAAGAATCACTTCCTTCATTGGTCCTGTGCAAGCAGGGTACTCCAGTTTAGATGGATAATCTACACTCAACATAACTGAATGTTATCACTATAGGAGGCATATCTCTGGGCTTGCTTTGAGGACATATCTAAAGAGGATTTACAGTGCAGAAGATGTATCCTAAACATGGAAAGCACTGTTCTATGAAATAATGTCTCATGTTCAATAAAAAGAAAAAAGGAAGATGCTAACATTCATTTCTGTTTCCATTTTAAGATGTATTATTATTATTATTATACGGGTATGAGTGTTTTGCTTGTGTGTTATATGTATGTGCCCTACATATATATCTGATACCCATGGAGGCCAGAAGAGGCCATTGGATCCCCTAGAACGAAAGATACAGATTGCTGTCACCTGTCATGTAGCTGCTTGGAATGAAACACAGGTCCTCTAAAACAGCAGAAAATGAACCACTGAACCATCTTTCAAAGGCCATTTTTCTGCTTCTTGACTACAGTTAAAACGTGATTAGATAAAGCAGGATTCAAGATGGCAGCAGGAGCTGATACCCACAGGGTGTCAGAAGATGCTCCTAGGAGCCTGAAAGACCCAAGCAAACTTCAAGGGGAGGCTCATCTGCAGAAGATGAATCTGCAGAGCATACAGCAACTCTGGGACTAAAAAAAAAAAAAAAAGAAAAGAAAAGAAAAGAAAAGAAAAAAAGAAAAAAAGAAGAGAAAAGGCAAGTCAGCTGTGTATAGTGGTATATTTCTGTTATTAATCCCAGCATTTAGCTGGCTGAGGCAGGAGGATCTCTGGGAGTTCCAGGCCTTATTAGTCTACACACCAAGTTCCAGGACAGCTAAGGCTACACAAAGAAATCCTGTCTTGAAAACCGAAAGTAGGCTGGGCAGTGGTGGTGCATACCTTTAATCCCAGCACTTGGGAGGCAGAGGCAGTAGGATTTCTGAGTTTGAGGCCAGCCAGAAAAAAAGAAAAGAAAGAGAGAAAGAAAAACAAAAACAAACAAACAAAAAGGGCAGGTCTTATGGGAAGATACTTTGTGTATTGGGGGAGGGGAGACCAATATACTTAACAATTATCACAATAAACAAAACTCCTAGCAGTGCTTCTTACAGCCAGACAATCCATAATTGATAAATAGGCAAACATGTATATATTCATAGACTTATGGGCAACTACAAAAGTTCACACAAATGGGTACAGAGTAATTATAAAATAAATGGCAATGTTCTACAGTTGTATCAACATTGGAAATAATTAGAAACCTCACAAATCATTAGTATCAGGGTCACACATGAGAGAGACAACTTAAAATAATTAATTATAATAACCATGTCATTGTACTCACAAGAAATACAAAGGCAAAGTAAAACACATTAACATTACTCAGGATACAACAATGATTGCACATGTTCACATCTGCCCATCACACTAAGAACATAATACCTGACAAATCCCTCAGGTACCAAATATTAAAATAGAAAGAAGAAAAATGGGCAACAGATAAAGAGCCATAAGTTAGAATTAAAGGATAGGAGACACTAGTCATACACATACACAACATAGTGCCACCCATGGGCTATATGAGTGACTAGAGGACAAGAAAGTGAAGAAGAATAAAAAATCTTATTTGATAAAGCTTAAATTCAGAATAGACATATGTTGTTAGAATACAGGGCTGCCTCTTTAAGACAGTGATCACCCTTTAAAGGCCAGATGTCATAGCCTAAAGGGATCTGGGCACACTTCCCTGTAGATCTTTCTCAGACATGGAGTTTATCCTGCCTACAGGGGACAAAGATGACACAGAGACAGAGTTAACTACCAACTAATGACCAGCCCAACTTGAGACCCATCCCATGGGCAAGAACTAAGCCCTGACACTATTTTTTTATTTCATTTCTAAATATAAGCATGTGGCTATGCTATTGTATAGTTTCTTTTTTGTGTAATAGTGAATTTTTAAAAATAATCCCACATGTGCCAAATGGAATATATATATATATATATATATATATATATATATATATATATATATATATATATATATATATATATATTCTGTGTCCTACAGGAAATAAATTTGAAATATATTTATTTCTATTTTCTTTTTAATATAGCTTAGTTGCTATCAGTTTTTAATTTATTCAGAATTTACAACCCAATATCACTTCCTCCTCCCTTTCCAGTACCTCCTCACACAAGTTCTCCCCACATTCCACCTTCCTCTTCTCTTTTGAGAAAGGGAAGCTGCCTCTGGTTGTCATTTGCCCTCACTAACACACGCACACCACCACCACCACCACCACCACCACCACCATGGTACAAGTCACTGTGGGACTTGGTATATCCTCTCCCACTGAGGCCAGACAAGGAGGTCCACTTAGGAGAAGGAATCCACAGGCAGGCAGGCAGGTAACAGATTCAGGGACAGCCCCTGTTCTAGTTATTGGTGAACCCACAAATGGAAGACCAAGCTGCTCATCTGTGCAGACAGCCTAGGTCTGCCTTGTGCTCACTTTTTGGTTGGTGGTTCAGTTTCTGGAAGCGTCAAAGGGTCCAGGTTAGTTGACTCTTGTTGGTTTTTCTGCAGAGTCCCTGTCATCTTTGGGTCCCTCAATCCTTCTGCCAACTTCTCTGTAGGATTCCCTAAACTTTTAAGATGGTCTTAAAAAGCGGTCTTATGGTAGTGGAAATAAGATGGTGGAGCAGAAGCCACATACAGCATAGGAGTGCTGTTCCAGCAGCCAACAGAGCATGCTTGCATTGCTTGCCATTGTGTCAGCAAGAGAGTGAGGTGGCATGGCCCACTGGAAGCAAGCACAAAGGGCAGGGAAGTATGCAGTGGCCTGGAGCTCTCAAGAATCCTACACCAGAACAGGATGCACTATCCAGCTACAAGATCATCCTGACTCTGGGAGAGAACAAGATATCTGAAATGAGTCTCAGAGTTAAGTCCAGTATTTACTAGAAACCTTGAACCAGACCAATGACTCACTGCAATAAGTATGTGCATGCATAGCTGTCTGGGTAATACACATACACACACACACACACACACACACACACACACACACACACACACATATATATATATATATATATATATATATAGAGAGAGAGAGAGAGAGACATAAAGTAGTTTGCAATGCCCCTTTAATAAATGTGTGACAGATGTAGGAAAGATGGCAGAAAAGACCAGGTATGTAGAGAGGAAGAACTAGAGACACAGGGGAGGTGACAGGTACGGGAGTGGAACCACAACAGACAAAGGAGCATGTCATTGCCAAGTAGGGTTGGCAGGATGGTGTATAGCAGCTTGCACAGGCTCTGTCTGCAAACATGCTGCCTGGTCCCACAATCACCCTAGCTCTGAGCAACTACAAGATATCTAAGATAAACTATAGTCATTATCTGTATTAAGTCTCCTTGACTTATGGTGCCACCATAAGGCTATTGATGTCTGAAGTCCTAGCTGCAGCCAGGAGCCATGCTGGTGGTCTGTAGTTCATAATGTCACCACAGGCTGTGTCGATGCCTTGGTTCATATTACTACTGGAGGCCATGTGAATATACATGGTATGTGCTGTCCACCTTGATGTCCACAGACTATATAGATGCCTAAGGCCATGTTGATATTCATGATTAGGGCTACAACAGGAAGCTGTGTTAATGTTGGTGCATGATCTGTGCTACCCCTGAGAACCAGTTGTGTTCTGAGTTGCCTTCAGAAACTATATGGAAGTCTATATGGAAGTTGTGCTGCCACTGGCTATTATGGGCAAGAAAACTCCTTTTGCAGTGGTACTGGTAATTGTAGACACACAATTGAGAATGAGAGACACAGCCTCTCCCTGCCCACTACAAAGAACCATTCCAAATAGGAAGCTATTGAAGAGAATCCTAAAACATTGTGACAAAGATAGTGAACTGTAGCTTCTCACATTAATGGCTTATGTTGGTGGTGGGAATTGGGGGAGGACTCAGTTATCTTTAGGGGGCTAACCCTTGGGAGTTGGACAGTTCTCCAATGAATATGCAGGCAACACAAACTGAACTTGGCTTAACTTTATTCTTTTGGGGAGAGTTTGCATGGGTGAAAAGTGGACCTGAGAGGAATGGGAAGTGAGTGTGATCATTATCAGGGTGCAGTATATGAATTTTCTGAATAATCAATAGGGATATTATGTTGGCAAAAAATAAAGAAAAACTCATAGCAACTTAAAGGAATACACAAAATAAACTGATTTATTATTTTAAAAAAGTGACTAAATATCTTATGTTCTCTACACCATGCCTTCTGTGTAATGAATTGGACTAAAGTTACTTTTAAGAGTAACAACTGTTCTTAAGTGCTCTTAACTGCTGATCCATCTCTCCAGCCCCCAGTAAGAAAAATAACAAATGGTTACTTCTCAAAGCAAAGTATTTATATAAAATTAGTTAGATCTTTATGCTCTTCCTATGTGAAGTGCTGTTAGGAATTTCCTGATATACACTTAAAGCAACTTTCCTGTTGTCCTGCTACGTGTAGTTCACTTGTTTTTGGATTGTTTATGTATTGCATGAAGGATCGTCTGCCTGTGTGTCTGTATCTATGTGTTTGACTGTGCTTGTATATGTAGCAACCAGAAGAAGGTGTACAGTTTCTTCCCTCTTAAAGCTGGATATGATTTCAGAATAATCACCTTTAACCACTGGACCACCTCTCTGACCCCTAGTTGGCTTGTTTTTATGAAGCATAGTGTCTTTGTCAGGTTAACCTCTCTTGGTCCCAACTCTATGAAAGCTACACTCGTCTTGCCTCAACTTTCTGAGAAAACTGCAAGTTTTCAATTATTTTTCTTAACTTTTTGCTTCCAGTTTTCACTAGGAATCCGGCAAAAAAGAAGCAAGCATAACCCATATTGTAATATGAATTTTGCATTGTGTAGAAATACCTTCTACCTGAATAATTAGTCTAACACCTTCAAATTTAACATCTGATAAAGTCTTAGGGAATTGGCAAAATCTGGAAATGTTATTTGCTACATGCAACACGAATAATCCCTAGTTCATTTACTAATAGAATCCTCATTTCCATCTTCATGAGCAGTCTTTGCTGTCCACATCCCTCTGAGTATTCTGAGCAAAGGTTCTGACCAAATCACCCATTTAGCTCTGGTTATATAATTTTGGGGTTTTTCCTTAATTCTCATCTCCATTTTCCCCAAATTCTTCCAATAAACCACTTCTAAAACCAAAACACAAATTGAAACTTTAAACATGTTACAATTTACATTGGCATATCTTCAATGTTAACAAGGCTAACAATCTAATAAAATTTATAGAAGATGTCTATCAAGAAAACTAGAAAACTCTGATGAAATAAATAAAAGCACTATACAAACAGAAATGATTTCTGGATTCAAGGATATAAAGACCCAAAAGTTTCAAGGTGTTCTTTCCAACTTGATCAATAAATTTAATATAACCTCGCCCCTCAAAAAAAATTACCGTAACAACCTTTATGTTGTAACTATAAATAAAACTGTTTCTGAAATTTATATTGAGAGACAAAAGATATAAAATAGTCAATTCAATATTAGAAAATTATAACAAACATTACTACAAATTTTGAGAGTGTATTAATTACTTGTATTATTGCTGTGACAAAATGCCTGACAAATTCAACTCAAGGAAGAATGTATTTCCTATGACAGTTCCAGGGGATCTAATCCACCACAGCAGGAAGGCACAACAGCAAAAGTAGGAACCCACTGATCACTCTGTGACCACAGTGAAGAGAAAGAGTGTAGTGAATGCCTGTGCTTAGCCCACTGTCTTGCTTTTATTTATCCAGTCAGGGACCACAGTCTATGGATGGCACTGCCCACATTCAGTTTGATTTTTCCTATCTCAATTAACTTAATCAGGGCAATACCTCACAGACATGCCAAGAGACTGTTTCAGTGGTGATTCTAAATCCACAGGAAGTAGCAGGAGATGAGTAAGGAGAAACCATGATCAAAATATATTATAGAAATCACAAAGCCTTTCTATAAATCTCGTCATAAAACATGTGCCATTGGTAAAATAATAGACTTTAATCAATATAATAGAATAAGGTCTCATAAAGGGATATATATTAATTCTAATTTGTCTTTCACAAAGAAACAAAGAAAATCTAACAAAGAAAATATAAATCTTTCAAGAAACACCACCAGATAAGACATATACATGCAAAACCAGAAATGAAAATAGAAAGCTAGATGGCTATATGTCTTTAGTTCTAGCATTCAAAAGGCAGAGGCCAATTTGGTCTACAAGCTAATTAAGAGGCCAATCAGGACTTTATAATGAGACCCTGACTCAAATAAAATGAATGTAGAGCTGGCATACATGTTTCCATTGGTAGAGTGTCTAACCTATAGGAGTCCCTGAGTTCAACTTGACTAATAGACAAAATGTCTATATACAAACTTCAAACCACAAGCAATTAACTTGAAATGCATTGTTAATCTAAAATGGACCACAGTGTTATGCGTAAAATATAAAAAATTAAACCTCCTAGAAGATGATATAAAAGGAAATCTAGAAGACTTCAGGTATAATGATGATCTATAAAAAGAATGCTTAATAGACCAGTAAAACATAAAACTTATATTCTACAAAAGACATTCTCAACAAAAAGAGAAACTACACACTGTAAGAAAATACTTGAAAAACAAATATTAGATAAGAGATTATTATACCACATATAGGTATACTTGATTTTAAACTGGTTAAAGTATCTGAAGAGATACCTCACTAAAGAAGAAACATAAATGGAAAATAAACATGAAAAGATGTTTAACATCTTTTGTTATGTGTTTGGGTGAAGATCAATATAAAACAACAATGAAATACCACTATACATCTATTAAAATAGCCAAAATAGAGAACACTTATACTGCCAAATGCTGTCAAGAATGCAGAACAGGCTTCTCATTTTCTCCCAGTTCAAAACAGAGTACAGCTACTATGGATGTTGTCAGTTTCTAGCAAAACCAAACTTATTCCTAATATAGACTCCTATACCCATACTCCTTGGTATTTACTCAAAGGAACTGGAAAGTTACAGTGTGGGGAAAGTGGGGTAGGGCGTAGAATATTGATGTTTATAATAGTTTTATTTACTATTACTAAAACTTAAAGATGACAAACATGTTCTTTTAGGAGGTAAATAGATATAGCCAAGTGAGGAGTCATTACCTGGCACTTAAGAGAAATAAGGTAACAAATCATGAAAAAATGTGTAGGAAGTGTCAATGCACATCACTAAATAAAAGAAAAGAATCTGAAAAACTGAAAGTACATATTATATGATCCTAAGTACACAGTGTATTACACAAGGTGAAAGTGTGGAAATAGTGAAAGAATCAAAAATTACAAGAAAGAAAAGAAAGTGATGAACAGATTGAGCAAAGAGGATTTGTAGGGCAGTCAAACTATTCTGTATGCCAATAGTGAGTGTAAGTCATTGTGAATTTGTCCAAACCTATAGAATGTTCAACCCAAGGAGAAGGGCCTATGTAAACAACACACCTTAGGTGATAATCATTTATCATTGTAGACTTACTGGTTGAAGCCATGGTACAGGACACCATAGTTCAAGAACAGGAGGCATACAAAAACTTTATTTCCTACTTAATTTACCTGTTAACCTAAAACTTCTCTAAAAATAAAGCTTATTCATTAAAAAAAAAACCCATTATTTACAATAATTTGATTCATTTCTAGAGTTTCCTACTCAAAAATACCTAGAAATTATACCTGGATATTAAATAGGAATCTCAAATCAAACAGATTCGTTGGGAAATTATACATTTCAGCGTGTGCAATGACTATTCTCTAGCCTTGGTGTCTTCTAAAGTGTGTGCTTTTATGATTCCCATTTCCTCTTTTATCTACACATTTTTACACCTCATAAGCATAAACTATCAATAACACATGAGAATGTATCTATGTTCCCACTACTTATCCATGTCCAAGAAATATTCCTTAAACATTAAAACATCGGAATTTCTTATATTACTTCATGAACTTTGTGTAGGATGACTTATTTTGCTAATGAGATTTAATAACATGCAACTATAAATTTATTGGGCACTTACCATATGCAAGGCAGCACTAGTATTTGAGTAACAAGAGAGAAAATAAGGCTAGTGCTATCAGTTAAACAGTTAAAGGATGATTACTTCCGAGAGTTGGACATTTTTTGCAATAAGTTCATAAGGATGAGTCTGGACGTATGAAGAGTTCACTGAGCTTTTGGAAAAGGCAAAAGGCATCCTAACATCCTGATCCCAAGTTGGATAATATTATCACCAAACCCTTTGAATAATCGGAGAAAAGATTAAATAACAAGAAAACATGAAGAAATTCTGCTTGAACATATTTCAGATCTGAGAGTATATGTTTATAAATCAGAGTTAATAAAGGAAAAGGGGTGGAGGAGGAGGAAGCTCAGTTTATTATGTATTAAGTTAAAACAAATGAGTTAAAATATAAACATCTGTGCTTGGGACCACATGTATCATTTTTCATAAAAGTTCATAAATTTTTAACATGAAAGTCTATGGGCCTTTATCCAATGTCATAATACTTTCCCTAATGTTTTATATTAACATCATTTTTAAAGTTTCTAAAGTGAATCAGCCTAAGTATCTGGCAGCACCATATTCCTAACATTAAAACAATGAACAATACTCTAGCTAAAATTACTGATTTGCACACCCCCACATTTTCCCAAGTCTGGCCATATATTGTGACTATCAAAAGGGATTTATCTAGCTCTACTTCGCCATTCCATATCTTCTCCCTTTCATTCACACTCACTTATTCTGAAATACCATTAGTTTTTGGTTTTCTTCTGTTGAAACTTGTAAAAACATCTCTTTCTCTCTCTCTCTCTCTCTCTCTCTCTCTCTCTCTCTCTCTCTCTCTCTCTTTCTCCCTCTCTCCCTCTCTCCCTCTCCCTCTCTCTCCCACCCTTCTCCTCCACACACACACACACACACACACAGCAAGAACACACAAGATAGTATCCAGGTACATTCCTATGGGGAATATTCTTACTCTCAAAATCAATGGACCAGGAAAAAGAAAAAAAGCCTCTGCAGAAAGTTGCTAGGAAATTCCCCCAACTCCAGGCCCTCATAGAATCCCCACCCCCTAGGGCGGCAACATGGACTTCTGAAGTGAGCAAGCCAACTCGCGCGCGCTCGCTTGCTTGCAGACACACAAGCGCCAGCTTACACACACACACACACACGTGCGCGCACGCACCCCCCCCCCCGCTGTCACCCGCCACAGCCTACAAAACAGTTATACCCTTTGTTAAAAAAAATGTCCAGGCACAATGTGTCAGAAGAGGAACACATTCCAGGGGAAAGGAAAGTCGTAGGGACGCCACACCCTCTATTGCAACAGCCCGGGCCAACAACCCACCTCCCCCAAATCCTCTCCCCAGCGACAGGAAACGTTCTTGCCAACTCGGCACCCCGGGAAAGCAGCACGAGGGAAAAGAGTAAGCTGGGACACTGCTCAGGGGCACCAAGTAAGGGGACTGAACTCGAAGCTGGGCCACCTTCCAGGGCCTCGGGCGAACCTTCCCGGCCTGGCCAAGCTCAAGTGTAGTCTTCCAGCTTCTAAATGTCTTTCTTCCTACTTCCAACTCAGCCGCTCTTACACACCTTGCAGTCTCCCGCCACCTCTCACTCCTCTCTACTCGCGGCCGGAGCCTGACAACCTCCCGCAGCCCCGCCACTGAAACAGTTGCACGAGTTTTCTCTAACCGGGTCAAAGTCTTCTATACACACCCGAGTCCCTTTCCGGCTGCAACCACGTTCTCTCCAAGGAGTCGCGCACCGCTGCGTGAGTCCCACTCCACAGTGAGCCCCGCTCCGCTACTACACGCTAGCAGAGCAGCAAGCCGCGCCTGCGCGCTCTGGCTGCTGCCGAGCCAGGAGGGAGCAGACAGAGAGCCTGCAGCTGCCGCCGCCGCAGAGGGCAATAGGAAGCTGCGAGCCCCACTCCGGGAGGGTTAAGAAAGAAGGGGCGGGGCCGGGAGGGGGAGTGGGAAACAAGGGGAGTGGCCAGGCAGGAAGGGAAGGGAAGAGTAGCGCTTCCACCCCTGAGTGCTAGGCCATTGAGCTGGAGCCCAGCTAGAAAAGCTGCCATTATCCCATCTATGCGTGCCCCCCAACCCACCCACGAGCAAACCTTGCTTGGAGCAGAACCAAACAGTTGTTGGAGCAGCCGGGCTCTGGACTCACGACTCCATTACATCTTTTCCTTTATTAATTCTCAATCCACGTTTTCCTCAGCTCCAGCCCTCTTCCAGTTAGTGGAAAGGAAATGTCACACACACACACACACACACACACACACACACACACACACACATATACATACATACATACATACCCAGGACTGATGAGTGTTTACAGCTCAGGGAATTGCCCTTTTCCTGGAAGGAAATTTGCCCTATTGCTTCTAAACAACTTTTGAGGCCAACAACCTGAATACTCTTCAAAACAGAATTTTTTTTTAAAAAAGTAGCTCTTGATTTGAGGCCCTGGCTGTTTTTATACTCTGGGTATAGCCCGGGTTAGCCTCTACCTCGTGAAGATCCTGCTTCAGCCTCCCAAAGTGCTGCTATTTCAGGTGTCTGCCACAGCACCCTGCTCTGAATTATTACCTTGGTAAAATACGTATAAATGCCTTGGGACAGGAGAACACAAGTTGTCAAATAAGGCCTATTTTTAAAGTCTTTGTTGGGTGTTTATAATTTGAACACTAAAAGGCTTCTGAAGGTTTCTCTTAGATATAGGATCTAAGGCCATGTTGTTTGGTACACTTTCTTCTGGTGTTTACCAATTCAAGAAGCCTAAAGTGATTATTATCCCATGCTGCATGCATGCTTAGTTTTAAGTTCTGAGCTTTTCTGTTTAGGCTCTGGTCAGCTGTGGCCTGGCATCTCATGCTTTCAGTTCAGCTATTAAAATAAACACACCTCAGTGAACCCAAAGAGGAGAGGGTGTGGCTTTGAAGTTATTTGTTCCAAGCTAATTCCCCTCCCTGTGCCTCCCTCCCTTTCTTTCTTTCTTTCTTTCTTTCTTTCTTTCTTTCTTTCTTTCTTTCTTTCTTTCTTTCTTTCTTTCTTTCTTTCTCTCTCTCTCTGTCTCTCTCTCCCTCCCTCCCTCCTTCCCTCCCTCCCTTCCTTCCTTCCTTCCTTCCTTCCTTTAACTTTAGTCACAATGGAATTACAGCCACAACAGTAGGCCCTTCCCAATCAGTACTCAATTGTGGTTGGAACCTGATTTATTTATTTAGGGTTTATTTATTTATTTATTTATTTATTTATTTATTTATTGGAGACAAGATTTCTTGGTGTAGCCCTGGCTATCCTGGAGCTTGCTCTGTAGACCAGGCTACCTTAGAACTTCAAGATCAACTTGCCTCTTCCTCCCAAGTGCTAGGAGTAAAGGCTTGTGCCACCACTGCCCGACTTGACTGGAACATTTTATGGGGTAGTCTTATCATTGTTACTAAAGATCTAAATATACTGAAATTCCTCCCATTAGCTTTGTGGTTCTTCCATCTGTGTATTTTACAAAATAGACATTCTTGATTTCACTTCTACTTTGCATTTAAAAAATAAGCTTAGGGAGATTGTAGGAAGTATTTTTTGCTGAAAGGTATGCTGGCAGGTTTTGCACAATGAATATTTAAGTGACTGAAAATGTAACTTTATCCTATTCATTTCATTAGTAAAACATTCCCAATAAAGAAGGTGCCTTAAAAATACCGTGGGTCAATAAAGTTGATTTTTACAACTCTAATAGAGAAAGATATGTAGAGGATTTCACTTTTAATTTGATTGCTGGCTTCTTTTTTCCCTTAATGTGTCAGGTTATTTTGGTAGAAGTAACAAATACTACAGTTAAATAGCTTAAGCTAAATGACAAAGTTATTCTGTAACCCAAACTGTGAAAAGGTAGGTCTGTTGTTAGCCTTGGGAATAAATGAAACCAGAAAGTAGAATGTTTGAAATTCCATCTCAGCCTCTCTCAGACAGGGTCACTCTTTCAGAACCTTCCAAAGTCACCTACTACAGGCTTGGAATCACTACCTCTGAATGACACTGGGTTCAAGCCTCTCAAATCCGGTCAGACAGAAAATGTCTCTCTTACCTTAGTTCAGATTTTTTTTAAGCACCACCAAAGCTTTTGATTGGATAGATTATCATAACTGCTTCTGGACAGAAAATTTATAGATATGATGATAATGAGACTCCTATACATGCATTCAACCACATTATTTTTAAAAGTAAAGAAAAAATTTTAAATGAAAATTTAAGATAGGGAGAAATGTTTTCAGACTTGCCCTGACCCTCAGATCTCAAGAATAACAGAGTACTGGGTTTTATTTGAGAGTATTTTGTTTTTAAACTTTTAAATTTAATGTGTGTGGTATTTCATCTGCATGACTGTCTATGCACCCCATGCATGCAGTGCTCACAGAGGCCATAAGAGAGCTCCATATCTCCTGGAATTGGTATGACAAGATAGTTGTTAGCTGCTGGGAATGGAACCCAGGTCAGAAGAGTGTTCTTAACTATTGAGCCATCTCTCTAACCTCCAGATGTTGTTTACAGAAGAAGAGAAAAGGATTAGGCCGACAAAAAAAATAAACAAAATGAACACTGGGCTGGGGAGATGGCTTACAAGTTATGAGTGCTGCTCTTGCAGAAGACCCAGGTTCAATTCTCTGATCTTGCACAGTGACTTACAACTGCCTATAATTCCAGTGCCAGGGCATCTGACACTCTGTTCTGGCCTTCACTGGTACCAGACACACACATGGTACACCTACGTATATCCAGACACTCACACATACACATAAAATAAATCTGTTTTAAAAAAGAAGATATACACATTACAATAACTGTATTAAAGACTAGAGAGTCTGAATATTTTCTTATTCTGTTTCTGTGTTTTTGTCTGTGTGTGTGTGTTTCTGTCCCTCTGTCATTCTCTCTGTTTCTGTCCCTCTGTTATACTCTCTCAATAATGTGTGTTCATTGTCTATGACTGCTGTAACAAGCCATACTACAAACTTATTGGAGTTGAAAGGGTGGATCAGGAGGTAAGAGCACTTACTGTCCTTGCAGAAGTTCTAAGTTTAGTTAGAAACAACCTAAATTAGGAGTTTCACAACTGCTTATAACTCCAACCACAGGGGATCTGGTACCCTCTGACTCCTTTGTGCTCCTGCCCACAGAATAAACTCACATATGTACACATATACACATACATTTTAAAATATATATTTACAACTATAATAAAGCAGTTTTTATGTTTTTGGAGACCAGAAGTGAGAGTGGAGTTCCTTTTAGAAGACTCTTTAGGACGGTCTTGCTTAAACCCAAAATGTTCTAAAATAATTTGCAGTCAGCTTTATTTTCCTTAAATTGCTTTCCCCTGATTTGTCTCTTGTTTAGTGAGTAAGGCAGCATTCAAAAGCATTTTTTAGAACTGGCATTCTGGATGTAATACCTGTTTCACTATCACCCCATAATGCAGTTATCTCATATTATTCTACTCAGAAGCCCTGAGGAGCCTCCTTCTCCAATATTCCAGTATCAGACACTGTAACTATGTATAGATCCAGACTTCTACTGGATTGATTTCAATGTTAATGACTTGTAAATCAAATACCTAACTCTAAACTCTCTCCTGATTTTAAAATCTAGAATATAACTAAGTATTGAATTACTTTTCTTCAAGTTATAAGAAATAAAGATTAATTTTTGCCCCCTAATATGTCTTTTACCTTGAATATTCTTTCGTTGTTAGTGAAACCACCATGTACTCCACTACACACATTCACAGATGCTCAATTCTGAAGCCTTTGTGTTTGATTCATTTTTACATCCTATATGTACCATGTACTGCTTTTTTTTTCATTCCTTCTGATTCATCTTAGCTATCTGAACTATATGGTCTTCAATTAATTTTCTTGTCTTTAGTTTTTCCCAACTCCAACATACCTTGCCCAATTTTCAGAATTATCTTTAAAATCCACAAATATAATCAACTCACAGCTCTGCTTAAATGCCTGCTGTAGCCTCCACATGGGTTCCTATCTTTAGAGGTACTACCTGCAGCCTATTACATCTTCAATTTCTCCCGATTTCCCAGTCTTCCTCCATTACCTAGTTTACTGTACGAAAAAGGCTATCCTGGTGTTACAAGAAACTCCTCTCCCCGCACCCCTACCCTGGCGTCCAATCACACAATGGCAAGGACAAGAGATGCCTTCCCTCTGTGATTTGCAACATTTTTCTCTTGATAAATTTCCCATTCCACTTGGGGATGGCCCCAGAAAATTCTTGTCACTTTATCCACCTCAACTATTTAGATCTCTCTAGGTTCTGGCTTTCTGCATCTATATGGGTCTCTCTAGTAAAGACATTGACTGACTCCTTAATCCCTTGCTCCCTCCTAGAAACTACTGCCTGCCAGCAATACCACTAAGCAATGTCTTAGCTCCAGTCTCCAGTTCTGCTACCTACTTGCATGCTCATGTCCCACCCACTCACTGCTTCCACAAGTTCAGTGTTCTGCTTTACACACCACCTCTCTTTTTCTACCCCCAAGGACGCAGATTCTATTACTACAGTTTGGTCTCAGTACAGATCAATGGCCAAAAATCAAAGCACTTCATTTTCAAACTCATGCAGATTGTAACATCTGATGCCAAACAAGTAAATTTTCACAAAATCTCTTATTGCTAAGGTTTTACTTCCCCCTCCTACAAATATTTTATCTCCATTATATTTTTACACTCTGTTCTCCAAATAAGATAAGATAAAAAAGATAAGAGTCTCTTAAGATTATGATGTCAACTCTTACCTGTTCATTGTGTATGTTTTAAAAAAAAATCTATAAAATCTGTAACAATTTGGCTTAAAACTTACAACAAAAACTTATAGTTAAAACCTTATAGTTAAAAATATAAGTAATTTTCATTTGCTGCAGCATCCCATATATGTGATCCAGCTCTTTAGAATATATTATATATGTAACTTAGATTCAACTTACATTTTTTAAAAATATTTTTAAATAGTAACCATGTGGTTCTCCCCCATATTGGCAGATAACCCCATCAGGAGGTAAGCAACCACATGGCTGGCAACCAATTTTACTAAGGTTAACAATCATCATCTTAAGATGACCACAAGGTATATAGCAACAATTATAAAACTTCTTAGTACTACTGAGATTCTTAGTTTATCATTGTGTCTCTTTTTCAATCGAGGAAACAATAGGTTTCTAAAACATTTTGATAGGAATTTTTGTATGCTGGTAAAAATCAAACCTATAAAAGTCTACTCAGATTAATAAAAGCTGGTTTAAGATATATGTTTAATTGCATATGTCTTTGCTAACTGTTCAACACTACGTTTCTAAAAATTTAAGTAACAATATATGTTTGATAAATGAGGTATTTGATAATCGATGTTTATAAATTCCTAAGGTCTACTCAGGTTCACAGGAATAATTCTTTAGCTTCTTTGTCTTTGCTTCCTTTGTTAAGCTACTAATGAATAAACCATTTATTTAGCGACAAGTTTTATTTAGCCTTCTATATTCATTTTCAAGGTTAAGCCTAAAATTCTGTATACTTAAATTAAAACAGGTATACTCAATCTCTTCAGAGATCTGCTGAATATGGCATTTAAAATGTCTAACCTTCCCATAATACGAATATCCCTTCCTAGGCGGAACCCTTAACATCTCCAAAGAAGACCACTGGGACATGAAGAGTCCACCTAGATTATGATAACACTATCTACTGGGAAAAACTGCCCCATGCTTTGCCTGTTGCCAGGGCTTTGCCACAGTGTCAAACTGTGGACACTACACTTTTGGGTTGATTGCCCTACTTTTCCTAATCAAACTAAGATCACTTTTTTCCCACATTCCTCGACAGGAAAAATCTCAGACCTGTTTCTGAAAACCAAAGGCCTATGCTGCTTTGTATAACAGCTAAAGATTAAATTCTATTGTGTATTACAGACTATTACCCTCAGAGAAACTATGGAGATATCAGGAGCTCAAGGTAACCTGTCTAGGTAGTGGATCTCACATTTTAATTGATACATAGACTATTTGGATTATACTTCTAGCTATAATTTATCCATCTCAGATCTCTAATAATAATATTGACTGACTATTGCTTTAAAACAAGAAAACACATCAGATCCTCTCCCAAAGGCTTCAGCTGTCTTCTCAATTCTCTTCTTAAGTAAAAGTCATGGCTCAGGCCTTAATTCCCTAGATCTTTTAAGCCTTCAGTCTAGAAAAACAAACAGTTAACCTTGCTACCAGATTTGAAAAGGAGATAAACTCACAGAACAGGTTTCAAAGTAAGTTTTTGAAATGTTTCAGGGGCTGGAGAGATGGCTCAGCACTTAAGAAAATATTTCAGACTTTTTCCCTCTCTATGCTATTGTTAAATTAATGTTGCAAATGCTCAGAGTTTTAACATTAATCAGTGGAATTCTGATAAGTTATTAATATAAACTGGTAAAATACTATTAATATTTTTATACTCACAAGTTCAAAACTTTACATATCCTTTGGCTGTCTTCTAGGTATAGACCTAAAACTGTTTCTCATTGAAGAAAAAGAAAAAGATGTCTGTCCAATCTATATACACCCAGTCATCTGGATAAAGAAAAGTATGTACACCCAAGCTAAACATTTTCCCTTAAGTTCATTAACTTGATCTTCTCTCCTTAGTCTATATATTCCAGTAGACCTCGAGTTAATTTCCCAAATCCAGGTGTTCCCTCAAATTCTGTGTTCCCAGACAGCTTCACCCTAAGTAGTTGAGCCTCACAAACTGCTCCAATGCAGCCTGAAGTTTCTTAGCCCCTGAAGGTCCTACAGAGCCTGGACATCAAGCAAAACAGCCTCCTCAGAACAGCATTCCAGCTCTCCTGCCAACCCCCACCTCCCATTCCCCTACCCTGGCAACAAGATGCCTCAATGTCAACAGGAAATTGTCATATAGAAGATTGCACGTCTTCCCTTATCTATTTATTATCAACAGATATGACTGAGATGTTAGGGTTCAAAACTGGAAAATGACTGAGGTGCCTATTTCACATATCAAAGCAGACCTGATCACCATACTCTCCCTGCAGCCCTAAGTTTCAGGGTCTTCCCTACCTGTTTCAGGGCCCTCCTGGCTGGCATACCCCACCCCTACCCTGAACTCTCCAGTCCATGGGGCTGGGGTGTTCTTCCCTATATAATCCAACAATTTTGGTTACTAGCTCTGTGTACTATTGAGACTTCTGGAGGCTGCACCTGGTTCCCTGCTGCACCTGATTCCCCTGCTCTACTTTGTTTCCTCCCCTCCCCAATTCTGCCCACATGGCCCAGCACAATCTGGTCATGTACATACACTATGCCTTTTGCAAGGTCTCTTCTTTTGGCTATGTTCTCCTACATATCTATGATAAACCTTCTCTTCCACCATACCTAGGAGAAGTCATATCCTTTTTAAAAAAAAATATTTATTTTTCATTCACTGATGACATATATTGTCTGTGTAATTGGACTAATGGTAATATGTGGATGTATATAAAGCCTTTAATCACCTGGTATAGATTAAATATTTTTCTATTGCTTTGTTAAAATATCATTACCAAGACAACTTGTAGAAGAAAGTTGTTTGGGCTTATGATTCCAAAAGGTTAGAGTCCTTACTGGCAGATACAGCATGGCAACAAGCTTAGAGCTTGACTCTCAACTACCAGCACAAAACAGAAAGAGGAATTGGATGTCACTGGAGAATTTTGGCTTTGAAAGCCTGTCCCAGTGATATACTTACCTTTTCCTATGACTGTTTGGTATGCATATATAGTCTATGCACAATGTTCATGTAGAGGCCAGAAGACGGCATTGGACTGCTGGAACTGGAGTTACAGTCTGGGCTGCCAGACAGGTACTGGGGAACCAGGGTCACTCTGGAAGAGCATCCAGTTCTCTTAACCACTGGACCAATTCTAGACTTCCTGTTGTTCTTATAAATGGATAAAGAAATTCAATGTGCACTGAAAACAATTTTCCCTCAAATAACAATAAAACTGATTATCAAAATGCAAATGATTTAAATAAACATTAGGAAAAAAGAAATGAAACTCAATTCTTACTTTGTATTGTAAAATTTAATGTGAGATGAGACATATAGAAATTATAAAAGTAAAACTAAAATTCTTGCTGTGGAGAAAACACACAATATTTTTGTTACATGAGGGTAGGGAATGGGCCTCTTAAACAAAACAAATAAAGCAATAATCCTAACAGACGTTTACATTTTATTTTTCTATATTAATACTGTGTGCATTCACCTCTCTTTCTCTTGCCCTACTAATTCTTACCATGTTCTTCCCACTTTTTCTTAAATTCCTGGCTTCTTATTATTTGCCATTATTCTATGTGTGTGTGTGTAAATGATTATAAATATAATCTGCTGAGATCATTTAGTGTGGCTCATATGTGGGGAGGGTTAACCTATCAAGAAGCTCATCCCTGGAAAAGATTAACTTTCCTTCTTCTAGGAACCATTGATTGGTGTAGTTCTTTGAAGAGTGAAGTTATATGATAATTCTACCTTGCACCTTGTCATGTCAGTGTATATCATCAGATTTTAGTTTCTGTTCAGGCAAGTGTATTGAAAAAGAGGAAACATTTGTCCATCAATAACTTCAGGGAAAAAAAGTAACAATTTCCATGCTGGTGAAACATTTGGAAAGACACATATCTGAAAACCTACTGGTATTAATACACATGCATAATATTTGCAATTCAACAATGAACGAAAAACACAGTATGAACAATTTTAAATTGACAAAAATAGTAATATTTGTAGACATGAAAGGAAATGACTGGGAGCATGAAAATGTCCCCAACATTATTAATCACTAGAAAAATGCAAAACTAAGGAAAAAGAAATGACTCCTTTATCTCACCATTCTGAAGGTTCAGGAGCAGCTTATCTTCTCTGATGGCCCCTTTGGCTATATCACAATTTGGCAAATGGCATCATAATGAAAGCATATGTGAAAATAAGCTGACACGCTATAAGAAACAAATCTAGAAGCATTCTGGGGCCAAGATCATGCTGTATATCAATCCACTAGAAAACTAGACTGGATCTCAGGAGAACTGTATTACTCCATCCTGAGGTAATAACTAATGGTTACTTTCACCACCTCTTATACTACCACAATGGGGAAAACTCAAGTACTTAAATCTTTGGGGGATATTTCACATACAAAACTTTAAAAAAAAAGGAAAGGAAAAATGGGTAGCTCGACAGATATGATAAGGCAAGTGATCTTATTTCGTATTGGAAGAATCTGGACTATAGTTCACTATGCAATTCCCCGAATATTCTGTATGTATGAAAGTTTTTAAAGAAAACACTTAGCAAAATATATATATATATATATATATATATATATATATATATATATATATATATATATATATAAATACACAGACTTCCATTTTCTATCCATATTTATTGAATTAGAAGAATGTAAAAAGTTTCTTTTGGTTTCAGAGTACAGTGGTTTGTTACATAACTGTGACTGTAATTTATATAGAGATTGAATTTCTTAAATCTTCATATTGTTCAGGAATTCAATATACATATTTCTTAAAATATCTTAAAATGAATCACAAACTACAGCATATATTTATAGAATTCAATCTGTCATTCCTTATGGCTCTGTAAAAATGTATGTAAGAGAATATCACTGTTTTGTTCTCATGATGAACAATAAGAGCATTGTATTTCATCTCTAATGTTTTGGTAGGACACCATTTATTCTATCACAAAAATCCAAATCTACAGTCTATCATTCAGGATTAAGTAAGATAGAAGAATGTCTATAAAACATATTTCACCCCCACTGAGTGATTTATTTCACTAATATGAAAGATATATATGTATATATATATATATTTGAGACAGGTAGCCCTGGGTGTTGTCTTGGAACTCACTCTGTAGACCAGGCTGGCCTCGAACTCAGAAATCTGCCTGCCTCTGCCTCCCAAGTGCTGGGATTAAAGGCGTGTGCCACCACCGCCCAGCTTGAAAGTTATATTTTAAATAACCATTCATCACATTACAGAAATGTGAATGGATTTTCTGTGAATTGAATTAGGTAGTTCAGATCTTCTTCAAATATACTTGACAATATGGATTCAAATTATTTACTCAAATAACTTGAAGGTTGAACATTAATAGAGAGTGCTTTTTTGTTATTCATGTGCTTATAGTAACAAAAACATGATTTCAAAGTCACTATTTTTAAATCGAATACACATAAGTGAAATGTTAGTTTTTTTTAAATGACGTCATTGTTACATTTTGAAGAACAGAAAATGAATATTCAATTGACAGAAAAAAATAAAGATCAACTTTGTAATTTTATGAGGTCCCATTTGTCAATTCTTGCTCTTAGAGCATATGCTATTGGTGTTCTGTTCAGAAACTTTCTCCCTGTACCGATGTCCTCAAGGGTCTTCCCCAGTTTCTTTTCTATTAGCTTCAGAGTGTCTGGCTTTATGTGGAGGTCCTTGATCCATTTGGAGTTGAGCTTAGTACAAGGAGACAAGGATGGATCAATTTGCATTCTTCTGCATGCTGACCTCCAGTTGAACCAGCACCATTTGTTGAAAAGGCTATCTTTTTTCCATTGGATGTTTTCAGCCTCTTTGTCGAGGATCAAGTGGCCATAGGTGTGTGGGTTCATTTCTGGATCTTCAATCCTGTTCCATTGATCCTCCTGTCTGTCACTGTACCAATACCATGCAGTTTTTAACACTATTGCTCTGTAGTATTGCTTGAGGTCAGGGATACTGATTTCCCCAGATTTTCTTTTGTTGCTGAGAATTGTTTTAGCTATCCTGGGTTTTTTGTTGTTCCAGATGAATTTGATAATTGCTCTTTCTAGCTCTGTGAAGAATTGAGTTGGGATTTTGATGGGTATTGCATTGAATCTGTATATTGCTTTTGGCAAAATGGCCATTTTAACTATATTGATTCTACCGATCCATGAGCATGGGAGGTTTTCCCATTTTTTTGAGGTCTTCTTCCATTTCCTTCTTCAGAGTCTTGAAGTTCTTGTCATACAGATCTTTCACATGTTTGGTAAGAGTCACCCCAAGATACTTTATACTGTTTGTGGCTATTGTGAAGGGTGTCATTTCCCTAATTTCTTTCTCAGTCTGCTTATCCTTTGAGTATAGGAAGGCCACTGATTTGCTTAAAGATCAAATTTTCATATAAGCATATGTCTGTATATATACACATATACCTAATCTTTCTTTTTTAAAATTAACAAATCAAGTATTTGGCAAAATAAAGTCAAGAAAATATATAAGAGATATAAATTATAAAAACTTTATATAGGCATGAAAAGGGAAAATTGTGTTTTCAAATGTATAGAAGATATGATTATAAATCTCTTTAACATAAATTCAGGTATATTATTCAGATCTTACATGGAAAAAAATGGGAACTGGGAAATGGCTCAACAGTTGGGAACACTGGCTATTCTTGCAGGGGGCCCGGGTTTGATTCCTAGAAAGCATAGCTCCAGTTCCAGAGATCCAGACTTTCTTCTGACCACTGAGGGCACCAAGCATGCAAATGCTGCACAGACATACACACAGGCAAAATGTGCATCTACATAAAAATAAGATAAATAAAGCATTAAAAATTAAAAGTAGATAAATCTTTTTTTAAAGGAGATAATGTGAAAAGGTTTATTTTTGAGTTATTTTAAGGATTATGGCCAGGGAAAACAGGTTTCTTTTAGATTAATCTAAATTCCATATTCCAGCATGAAAGCCCAGTTCTCTCTTCCAGCTTTCATTTCAATGCCAAATCAACACCTCAAATTTCTGATTTTCTCTGATCAATTCTTCAACTCCACCTCACTCTTAAATCCTTACTGTCTCAGTTTCTGCTTCCCAAAGTAGCCACACAGGCATATTCTCTAAACCCCTATCCTCATTGAATTTGCATCATCTTCTTGGTAATTAAATACTTTCCATTTTCAGAATAAGAGTAAACAATATTAATACAGTATTACTAATATTACTACAAAGCTAAAATAATTAAAACATATATAATCTATAATTCTACATGTAATCTAACTCTAACGCTAATTATTTATGATTAGACATGAAGGATACCATGTAACAGATATTAACAGACACTAGACTTTTATACAGAAAACTAAGTTTTATGATCAGAGGTTTAATGGCCTATGAAAGGATCTGTCCTTGGAAAGAAGCATGTCATTTTTTAAAATTATTTTTTAATTTTTCAATTGCAGTTCAGTTGTTATTCCCCCTCCCACACTGTCTGCCCTCTGGCCGTTCCTCATTCCATATCTCCACCAGTATCTCCAAGAGGATGTCCCCACCCTCACCCCCATCTTCACCTCAACCAGGCCTCTCTATTGCCTGGGGCCTCAAGTCTCTCAAGGGTTAGGTGCATCTTCTCTCACTGAAGCCAGACCAGGCAATCCTATGCTGTATATATGTCCGGACATCATGTCAGCTATTGTATGCTGCGGCATTGGTGGTTCAGTGTCTGAGAGATCTCTCAGGGGTGCAGATCAGTTCAGACTGCTGGTCTTCCCATGGGGCGCCCTCTTCCTCAGTTTTCTCCAGCTTTTCCCCAATTTTTTTTATTCGATATAATTTATTTACATTTCAAATGATTTCCCCTTTTCTAGCCCCCCACTCCCCGAAAGTCCTGTAAGCCCCCTTCTCTTCCCCTGTCCTCCCACCCACCCCTTCCCACTTCCCCGTTCTGGTTTTGCTGAATACTGCTTCACTGAGTCTTTCCAGAACAAGGGGCCACTCTTCCTTTCTTCTTGTACCTCATTTGATGTGTGGATTATGTTTTGATATTCCAGTTTTCTAGGTTAATATCCATTTATTAGTGAGTGCATACCATGATTTACCTTTTGAGTCTGGGTTACCTCACTTAGTATGATGTTCTCTAGCTCCATCCATTTGCCTAAGAATTTCATGAATTCATTGTTTCTAATGGCTGAATAGTACTCCATTGTGTAGATATACCACATTTTTTGCATCCACCTTACCAAACATGTGAAAGATCTGTATGACAAGAACTTCAAGACTCTGAAGAAGGAAATGGAAGAAGACCTCAAAAAATGGGAAAACCTCCCATGCTCATGGATCGGTAGAATCAATATAGTTAAAATGGCCATTTTGCCAAAAGCAATATACAGATTCAATGCAATACCCATCAAAATCCCAACTCAATTCTTCACAGAGTTAGAAAGAGCAATTATCAAATTCATCTGGAACAACAAAAAACCCAGGATAGCTAAAACTATTCTCAGCAACAAAAGAAAATCTGGGGGAATCAGTATCCCTGACCTCAAGCAATACTACAGAGCAATAGTGCTTTTCCCCAATTTAACCACAGCCATCCCTGGCTTCTGCCCTTTGCTTGGGTGCTAGTTTCTGCATCTGACTCTTTTAGCTGCTTCTTGGACCTCTCAGAGGTGAGCATACCACAGCATCAGTAATAGTGTCAGGCCCTGGAGCCTCCCCTTGAGCTGAATCACAATTTGGGCCTGTCCCTGCTCCTCCTTTCTCTCCTTCTCTTCTCCATTTTTGTCCCTGCAGATCCTTCAGTTAGTAAAAATTCCGGATCAGAGTTTTTGACTGTGGGATGGCAACCACATCCCTCTGCTTGAGGTCCTGTCCCCTCCCCACTGAAGAGCATTTCTTCTAAGGTCCCTCCATTTGAATCCAGAGACTTTCTCACCTCCCAGTTCTCTGGAACATTCTAGAAACTCCTCTCCCTGGTACACACACCTCCTGAAGTATCCTGTTTCCATTCTTGCTGCTGGCCCTCAGGGCTTTACTCCTCTCCCCACCCCCATATCTGATCATATTCTCCTCCCTCCTTCCCTTGTGGTTGCTTTCTTCTCTCTCCCAAGTGGGATTGAGACATCCTCACTTGGGCCGTTCAGCTTGTTAACCTTCTTGAGTTCTGTGGATTGTATCTTGGGTATTCTGTGCTTTTTTGGCTAATATACACTTATTAATGAGTACATACCATGCATGTCTTTTTGGGTCTGAGTTACCTCACTCAGGATGATATTTTCCAGTTCCAACCATTTGCCTGCAAAATGGAGGATGTCCTTGTTCTTAATAGCTGAACAGTAATCCATTGTATAAATGAACCACATTTTCTGTATCCATTTTTTCATTGTGGGACATCTGGGTTGTTTCCAGCTTCTAGCTATCCCAAATAAGGCCATAGTGGAACATGTGCCCCTGTGGCATGGTGGGACATTTTTTGGGTCTATGCCCAAGAGGGTTATAGCTGGGTCTTCAGGTAATTCTATTTCCAATTTCCTGAGGAACCACCAGACTGATTTCCATAGTGGTTGTACCAGCTTGCAATCCCACCAGCAATGGAGGGGTGTTCTTTTCTCTCCACATCCACACCAGAATCTGCTGTCACCTGAATTTTTTATCTTAGCGGTTTATACTGGCTAGTTTTGTGTGTCAACTTGACACAGGCTGGCGTTATCACAAAGAAAGGAGCTTCAGTTGGGGAAGTACCTCCATGAGATCCAGCTGTGGGGCATTTTCAATTAGTGATCAAGTGGGGAGGGCCCCTTGTGGGTGGTACCACCTTCCCGCTGGTGCTCAATAAACCCTTTCCTCACCAACTTACTTCTTGGTCATGATATTTGTTCAGGACTAGAAACCCTGACTAAGACAAATTAGTACCAGTGTAGTGGGGTATTCCTGTGACAACCTGACCATGTTTTGGGGGAAGACTGTGGAAGGACTTTGGAACTTTGAGCTAGAAAAGCCATTAGAATATTAAGAGCTCTGTGTAAAGTTCTGTAGGAGCTTGGAAGACAATGTTAAGAACAGTGCAAAAGATGGAGGCCTGGCTTGTGAAATTTCAGAGGGAAGATTAAAGACTCTTATAGTGGCCATGTTTCGATTGTGAAGATTCTGTGGTTTTGGTTAGGTGGAGTTGAAGAATCAACTGTGAGTAACAAGATACCAGAACCACTAAAGCAAACCTTTGTGTTACTGGGACTATTGATGCTGGTTAGCTGGGGCTAAGAAATGAGCGGTGATTAAGAAGATACCAGCATCACTGAGATGAAATCTTCTTGGAAGTGTTTTCTGAGAGCACAGACAATGTGTTCCAGAGATAGCCACAGTTGTATTTTGTGCTGTGGCTGGACTTGGTACTGTGTAAGAGTCACCCAGATTGTACTGGTTTTGAAGGCATGAAGGGGTCATGAAGAGCAGCTGAGGCTCTTGGCACAATGAGAGGCCTCGGAAGGCCATTGGTGAAGGTGCAGCCTCAGTTGAAATTGATGGCCCTGGACTTGAAGGGGTCATGCATAGGAGCAGAGGTTTGTCACCATGAAGAGAGCCTATGAGAGGCTATTGGTGAAGCCTAATTACAGTAGAAGATAGCAGTGTTTTGGAGATGCCAGTGCCATGAGATGACCACCAAGAACAGCAGCAGCAGTGGAGTACAGGTAGCTGGAGCCTATAAGACAAGCTGTGTGCTACAAAGGGCAGAGCTGGAGAAGTGACCCATGTCCCTGGAGGAGCCCAGAAGATTGGGAGTTGGATCCCAGACATTGAATCATTGGAGTTTGAGTTTTGCTTTTGGTTGTGACTGTGCCCTGATATGTTTCCCTCTTGGAGGAAGAAAGTATTTTAGTGGAGCCCACAGTTAAAAGACTTTGAATTTTTAAAAGACTTTGAATTTTAAAGATATTGTACATAATAAGGTGATTGAACTTTTAATATGTAAAAACTGTGGGACTTTTAAAGTAATTTAGATCTTGGCGATGAATAAGAAAGTAAGGGTTGAGGCTTAATAGTGATGTGTTTATGTGTCAAGTTGACAAGGGGTCAATTGTATTGGCTAGTTTTGTATGTCAACTTGACACAGGCTGGAGTTATCACAGAGAAAGGAGCTTCAGTTGGGGAAGTGCCTCCATGAGATCCAGCATGGATGGGGCATTTTCTCAATTAATGATCAAGTGGGGAGGGCCCCTTGTGGGTGGTTCCACCTTCAGGCTGGTGCTCTTTGGTTCTATAAGAGAGCAGGCTGAGCAAGCCAGGGAAAGCAAGCCAGTAAGAAACATCCCTCCATGGCCTCTGCATCAGCTCCTGCTTCCTGACCTGCTTGAGTTCCAGTCCTGACTTCCTTTAGTGATGAACTGCAACTTGGAAGTGTAAGCTCAATAAACCCTTTCCTCCCCAACTTGCTTCTTGGTCATGATATTTGTGCAGGAATAGAAACCCTAAGACACTGTTCTGACTGGTCTGAGGTGAAATCTCAGGGATTTTGATTTGCATTTCCTTGATGAATTCCTATTGTGTATTCTCTGTTTAGTTCTATATCCTTTTTTTTTTTTTTTTTTTTTTGGATTGGGTTGTTTGGTTTTTTTTGGTGGTTAGCTTCCTGAGTTCTTTATATATGTTTGGATATTAGCTCTCTATCAGATGTGGGGTTAGTGAAAATTTTCCCAATCTGCAGGTTGTCAATTTGTCCTATTGACATTGTCCTTTGCTCTATAGAAGCTTTTCAGTTTCATAAAATCTCATTTAACAATTCTTGATCTTAGTGCCTGAGCCATTGGAGTTTCTGTCTTTAATATTTCTCAATATCAATGGTGATACCAGAATTTCTTTAGAGGTGGACAAATGTAAAAGGTAACTTTAAAAAACAAATTCCATTTTAATTAGCTAGTTCTGCCAATTATGACACACATCCCTTCACAGCCATCAATTAAATCTTCTACCCTGTAAGTTAAAAAATGAATTTTAGCTAATCCATTTTGAGCATATTTATTCTGGATACAGTCCTATAATTTTTATACATGTAAACATTTATTAGAATATTACAATTTGTATTATTACTAAATATTCCATTAAAACTTAAATTATATAATTATTCCATGTAATCATAACTTATGTAGATAATGGTTAGGTTCCTTTATTATCTTTGATTTGTAAATAGTGAATCAAATGCTGGAAAATATCCAAGGTTCTAGAATATATCCAAGGTTTTAGATTAGAATCTGGTAAGGTGTCAGCTCGCTCATTTGTAAGGGATTAAAATTCTTCATTTTTCCTATTTGAAAGTATGTTGAAACCAAGTTGAAAATTCAGCTCATCAGATACATCACTATATCCTCTTACCTCTAAACCATAAATTTACTTTTTAATGCTAAAAGCTATGATTCTTAGTTAGACATTTGTTTGAATCCCAAATTCCTTTAGTCAAATATCTTATATACAAAACAGAGAAAAAGTAGAAGAAAAATTTCCTGTTTGCCCTGTACTTGGTCAGATAATTTATTGCCCATTCAGTGTCTTGAGGTCAAATGCATTGTTAGTTACATCACAATCCAAGTTTATTCTCTTAAATCTATTAAAGCAGGTAGAAGACCAGTCAAGTTATTTAATTAACATCTATGATGCTCAAAAGAAACAAACCATAAAATATTTTAATGATCATTTCTTTTTTTCCTAATTTCTCCTTCATTTAAATTAAAGATAGATGTGTGTGTGTATAGATTTTATACACACACACACACACACACACACACACACACACGCGCGCGCGCGCGCGCATATATCCTTTGGGTATATACCCAGGAGAGGTATAGCAGGGTCCTCCAGAATTGTCATGTCCAGTTTTCTGATTTGTGATTCTCCCAAAATGGGGTGTGGTGGTTTGAATATACTTCACCCATGAAAAGTGGCACTCTTAGGAGATGTGTCCCTGGCAATGTTGGAGGAAAATGTGTTACTGTGTAAGCAGGCTTTGAGGTCTCCTTAGTGCTCAAGCCCTTTCCAGTGTGGAAGAGATTCCCCTTCTGGCTGCCTCTGGTGGTCTCCTCTTGGTTTCTTTTGAAGCAAGATGTAAAACTCTTAACTCTTTCTCCAGCTTCATGTCTGCTTGGACGCTGCCATATATCCTACTATGATGATAATGAACTGAACATCTGTACCTTTATGCCAGCCCCAATTAATGTTTGCCTTCATAAGAGTTGCCTTGGTCATGGTGTTTCTTCACAGCAAAACCCAAACTAAGATATGGGGAAATGTTGTCCTCAAATAAATTTCAATTACAAAGCATTAAAGGACCAGGAAGATGGTTCAGTGGGTGAAGATGCTAGCCATGAAAGTTTAACAACTTGATTTCAATCTCTGAAATCCACATAAAATGTGCTATATATATATTCTGTATTCTTTGTTTATAATCCAAAAGCTTTCCCCTTTCCCAGCTCCCCCATCCCCATATGTTCCATAAGTCCTCTTCTCTCCATCCATTCTCCTATCTTTCGCCCTCCCTTTTCTCTGTCCTGGTATTCCACTACAATGCTGGACCAAGCCTTTCCAGGATTAGGGCCCTCTTCTTCCTTCTTCATGGGAATCATTTGATATGCTAATTGAATCTTCAGTGTTCAGAGCTTCAGGGCTATTTAATATTCACTAATCAATGATTGCATTCCATGTGTATTCTTGCCTTGCCTTGCTTAGGATATTTTCCAGTTTCATCCATTTGCCTAAAAAATTCATGAATTCATTGTTTTTAATTGCTGGATAGGACTCTATTGTGTATGTATACCACATTTTCTATATCCATTCCTCCATTGAGGGATATCTGGGTTCTTTCCAGCTTCTGGCTATTATAAATAAGGCTACTATGAACATAATGGAGCATGTGTCTTTATTGCATGCTGGGGAATCCTCTGGGTATATGCCCAGGAGAGGTATAACAGGGTCCTCCGGAAGTGTCATGTCCAGTTTCTTAGGAACTGCCAGGCTGATTTCCATAGTGGTTGTACCATCTTACAATCCCACCAACAGTGAAGGAGTGTTCCTCTTTCTCCACACCCTCGCCAACACCTGCTGTCTTCTGAGTTTTTAACCTTAGCCATTCTGACTGGTGTGAAGTTAAATCTCAAGGTTGTTTTGATTTGCACTTCTCTAATGACTAATGATGTTGAGCATTTTTTTTAAATATTTTTATTTTCTATATTCTTTGTTTACATTCCAAATGATTTCCCGTTTCCCGGATCCCCCCTCCCCATATGTCCCATAAATCTTCTTCTCTCCATCCATTCTCCAATCACCTCCCTCCTTTTTTTCTCTGTCCTTATATTCCCCTCCAATGCTAGATCAATCCAGGATCAGGACCTTCTCCATACTTCTTCTTGGGAGTCATTTGTTATGCGATTTGTGCCTTGGGTATTCAGGGCTTCTGGGCTAATTAATATCCACTTATCAGAGATTGCATTCCATGTGTATTCTTTTGTGACTGGGTTACCTCATTTAGGATGATATTTTCCAGATCAAACCATTTTCCTAAAAATTTTGTGAATTCATTGTTTCTAATTGCTGAGTAGTATTCCATTGTGTAAATATACCACATTTTCTGTATCCATTCCTCCTTGAGGGGCATCTGGGTTCTTTCCAGCTTCTGGCTATTATAAATAAGGCTGCTATGAGCATAGTGGAGCATGTGACCTTATTGCATGCCGGGGAATCCTTTGGGTATATACCCAGGAGAGGTATAGCAGGGTCCTCCGGAATTGTCATGTCCAGTTTTCTGAGGAACCGCCAGACTGATTTCCAAACTGGTTGTACCATCTTACAGCTCCACCAGCAGTGGAGGAGTGTTCCTCTTTCTCCACATCCTCACTGTCTCCTGAGTTTTTGACTTTAGCCATTTTGACTGGTGTAAGGTGAAATCTCAGGGTTGTTTTGATTTGCATTTCCCTAATGAATAATGATGTTGAGCACTTCTTAAGGTGCCTCTCTCGGCCATCTGAATTTCTTCAGGTGAAAATTCTTTGTTTAGATCTGTACCCCATTTTTAATAGGGTTATTTGGTTCCCTGGGGTATAACTTCTTGAGTTCTTTGTATATATTGGAATACTAGCCCTCAATCAGATGTAGGGTTGGTAAATATCCTTTCCCAATTTGATGGTTGCTGGTTTGTCCTGTTTTTTTTTTTTTTTAAGATTTATTTATTTATTTATATGAGTACACCATTGCTCTCTTCAGACACATCAGAAGAGGGCATCAGATTCCATTACAGATGGTTGTGAGCCACCATGTGGTTGCTGGGAATTGAACTCAGGACCTCTGGAAGAACAGTCGGGTGCTCTTAACCATTGAGCCATCTCCCCAGCCCTGGTTTGTCCTTTTAACAGTGTCCTTTGCCTTACAGAAACTTGGTAATTTTATGAGGTCTCATTTGTCAATTTTGATCTTAGAGCATAAGCTATTGGTGATCTGTTCAGGAACTTTTCCCCTGTGCCCATGTCCTCAAGGGTCTTCCCCAGTTTCTTTTCTATTAGTTTCAGTGTGTCTGGTTTTACACATCTGGAGGTCCTTGATCCACTTGGAGTGAAATTTAGTACATGGAGATACGAATGGATCAATTGGCATTCTTCTGCATGCTGACCTCCAGTTGAACCAGCACCATTTGTTGAAAAGGCTATCTTTTATCCACTGGAAGTTTTCGGCTCCTTTGTCAAAGATCAAGTGACCATAGGTGTGTGGATTCATTTCTGGATCTTCAATTCTATTCCATTGGTCCACTTGTCTGTCACTGTGCCAATACCATGCAGTTTTTAACACTATTTCTCTGTAGTATTGCTTGAAGTCAGGGATACTGATTCCCCCAGAATTTCTTTTGTTGCTGTGAATGACATCCAACACCTGCTGTCTCCTGAGTTTTTAACCTTAGCCATTCTGACTGGTGTGAGGTGAAATCACAGGGTTGTTTTGATTTGCAATTCCCTAATGGCTAATGATGTTGAGCATTTCTTAAGGTGCTTCTTGGCCATCCGAATTTCTTCAGGTGAAAATTCTTTGTTTAGGTCTGTACCCCATTTTTAATAGCGTTATTTGGTTCCCTGGGGTCTAACTTCTTGACTTCTTTGTATATATTGGATATTAGCCCTCTATTGGATGTAGGATTGGTGAAGATCTTTTCCCAATTTGTTAGTTGCCATTTTTTCCTTTTGATGGTGTCCTTTGCCTTACAGAAACTTTGTAATTTTATGAAATCCCATTTGTCAATTCTTGATCTTAGAGCATAATCTATTGGTGTTCTGTTCAGGAACTTTTCCCCTGTGCCCATGTCCTCAAGGGTTTTTTCCAGTTTCTTTTCTATTAGTTTCAGTGTGACTGGTTTTATGTGGAGGTCCTTGATCCACCTGGAGTTGAGCTTAGTACAAGGAGATAAGAATGGATCAATTCTCATTCTCCTGCATGCAGTACTCCTATTTCAAGAATGGAGGTAGACACAGAATTGTCAAGAAATGCTGGAACTTGCTAGTATTGAATAAGCAGTATAGCAAGGAAAACACAAGGGTCCCTGCCTCAATATGGTGGAAGGTGAGAACTGACTCCTGAAAGTTGTCTTCCAATATTTACAAACTGCCACCACCACTGTAGCCATCACCACCACCACTGCTACCACCAATGCTGCCGCCATCACCACAATCATCACTACCACATAAATAAACAAATATTTTATAAAAATTGAAAAATATCAATTCCTGATTTCTAAAATCTGTATCTTATAACTAAAAGTAGTTACAAATATCTCAAAGAAAAGAGATCTGCTTATTTTGTCACTAGTAGCAACTATTTACAACACTTCCTGTAACTAAGTGTATCTGCGGGACGTAGGATAATAAGTGTGGAGGTAGCTATAGTGTCATGTATTTCAATATAAAATTATATTTCAATATAAGTCTATAAGGTAAGGTCCTAGCAGAGATATAAGTACATTGAAATGTTTTGTAGGAGGACTGAAGCTGAAGGCAATCTCAATTTGAAAGGAATTTGGCATTGATATAGAAGACCAGAGACAAAATGAAACAAAATGTTGCAGGTTGCATGCAAACTGCTTTCTTTTACACTCTTTATCTAAGAAATGCTTGAAAAACTGTGGAGGCAGCTCATTGGTAGACTGCTTACCTACTCAAAGTCCTATGTTCAATTGTACACATGAACAGGTGAAATAAATAGTTCTGGGAACAATGCAATCATTCTTAGAACAGAACACTTAACTGAGAAAGTCAGCTGTAGGCTTGAATATTACTGCCCAACTACTTAAAGTTGCTGTGTTTCACTATTCAAATGAAAGTTATTAATTTTTCCACAACCTCCTTTAAGAGAATAGTTAAGTTTTGTTACATTTGAATTAATCTGTTTTGTAGGGCTTTACTGATATTGGATACTGTAAGAATCTATTTATATAATTCCTCTAATAATTCCAGCCACCAGATCAAAAAACAATGTGTAGAACAAAGAAAATTTCATACTTTTATGGACATTAGAGCTATTATCAGGAAACCAACCCTACTGTCCCACCCTACCTTGGAGCTGTTATATATCAGAGATTTAGCAGCTCAGGAAAAATACTAGATAGGATTTAAGACATGGCAGATACCCTTCACAGGGACAACAGACATAATCTAACAATGGTTTAGTTATACAAAAAAAAACTTTTAATATATATCTACTATGAACCCTTACCCTGCAAGTATTTAATATATTTATGGGTTTTAAAATAGCTATTTAAGATGCTTGCTTGAGTATCATTTTTTTAAAAAATCTGTGAAATGAATTTTGGCTTGGGATTAGGGTGGAATTTGTAGCAATTTCTGAGATGGTCCTATAAAACCGCTTTGTCCCCCATTCTGCACTGTATACTGTGTGAAGCAGTATTCTCAGTATTAAAAATTACAAAATCAAAATATTGTTTAACTCTGAAATATACTGACAAAAATTTTACAACCTAAAGTGCCAAATATTTTGACAAAATCTGTATTATGTTGCATTTTCTGTTATTGTTGCTGTGACAAATACTATGAACAAAAGTAATTTGAGTAGGAAATTATTTATTTCATTTTGAATTGCATCTTTGAGGAAATCCAGGGCAGGAACCAAGATAGTTCTTTTGCTTAGTATTTTATCAACTTGACACAACTAGAGTTATCTGAGGGCACCACAACTGAGAAAGTACCTTCGTAAGACTGAACTTTAGGCAAGTCTGTACTGCATTTTCTCATTTAATGACTGATGTGGGTGTGCCCAGCCCACTGTGGGTTGGCACCACCCCTAGGCAGGTGGTCTTGGATGTTATAAGAAAACAACCTAAGGCTAGCCATGGAGAGCAAGCCAGTAAGCATTATCCCTCCATGACCTCTGCTTCAGTTCCTACTGTCAGGTACCTGCTTTCAGTTCCTGCTCTGCTGTCCTTTCATGTTAGACTGTAAGCTGTAAGCAGAAATAACACCTGCCCCAAAATTGCTTTTGGTCATGGTATTTATCACAGCAATAAAAACACTAAGACACCTGTGTAATAACTAATTCCTTTCATCATTGTTTATTTAACAGCAATTGTTAAATTAATTAATACTAAAAACTAATTTGCACTAATTGATTGCCTTCTCTTGTTATTGTACAACAGGAAATATGCTTCAGAATAAGGATGGATATAAAATTGTGCCCTCTCCTTCCTACTAGAACACCATTCCATAAGGTTCTCATTGTCATTCCTTCTCTTCCCTACTAGTTTGCCCCAAAGAGCTATCTTGTGAATAAAACAAAGAGAGAGAGAGGGGGAGAGAGAGAGAGAGAGAGAGAGAGAGAGAGAGAGAGAGAGAGAGAGAGAGAGAGAGAGAGAGAGAGACTCTTTTCCCATAAGCAGGCTTTTGTTGTCCTTTTATAATGACTTAGAACTTTGTTTTATTTCTCCTAAAGATCCATGAAATAAGGGCTGAAGAGATATCTTACTGCAGGATCCAGGTTCAGTTCCAAGCACTCATGTGGCAGCTCAGAACTGTGTGTAACACCAAATGACAGGGAATTCAACATTCTCTTCTGACCTCTGTGGGTATCAGGTATGCACATGGTGTACATACATACAAACAAGCAAAGTACTCAGACACACAAAATAAATATTTCAAAAAGTGAGAAGGAGAAGGAAATAAAGTAAGGATCTGAGGAGAGTTGAGAGAATGTAAAAGAATATGATCAAAATATAATACATGAAAACTTTTAGTAAAAATAAAAGATTTTAGGTTAGTTGACACTGTTGCTCTTCCCAAGGAGTTCCTATCCAGCTCAGGACCGGAAATCTTTCTTCCTTTTCTTCAGTAAGACTCCCCAAGCTCCATCCACTGTTTGGCTGTGTGCAACTGTCTGAGTCAGCTGCTGTCTCAGAGGACAGCCATGCTAGTCTCCTGTCTGCGAGCATAATGGTGTAGCACATATTTTTCACAGCGTACTTTAATAAGGGTTTAACCTTCTCCCTAGCCCATCATCCACCAGGGATAGTGGAAAAGAAAAGTTATTTTGATATACTGGAAGTGGATCTATTTAGAAATAGTTCTCTGGGGTGATTCTAATCTTTGTTGTTCTCAGTTCAGTCCACTAGCAAATACCAAACACGAATCAGCAGGTACAGTACAGTCCACTCAGTGGACAACACATAAGAATCAGCAAGGGCAGTTCAATCCAGAAGAAACCAGGAGGCTCATCATATGGCCTGAGTCCTTGGAAGTGACAGGAAGCTACAGGAATCTCAGAAAATTTTCTTTGGCAAGTTTGTCTTTATGAAGTCATCACAGTGAAGCTAAGCAATACAATGTAATGGGTAGCATTACATGTGTGCCATCAGTGAAGACTACCGAGGCAGAGCAAGGCCTATCAGTACTCCAGCTTCCACCGTCTATGGTGTCTTATTGATATACTTTCTAAATATCACATGTCCTTTCACATGTCTGCTATAAAACATCCTTTCACCTGTGTGCCCCAGCTAAACATCATTTGACATAACTGATTTTCCAAAGAAACCAGAAGTTTCTACTTCATAATAGAGTATCACTGATAGTGTTAAGGATTGGTGCTTGCCCATGGGATGGGTGTCAAATTAGAATGGGTATTGGTTGACCATTTTCTCAGCCTCGGCCCCATCCCCCATTCCTGCATTTCTTGTAGACAGGATAAATTTTGGGTCTACAGTTTTGTTGGTGGATTGGTGTCCCAATCACTCCATTAACCTGGAACCTTGGGGTGCCCAGAGATTGAACCACCAACCAAAAAACATACATGGGCCTTCCTGCACATATGAAGCAGGTGTGCAGCTTGTTCTTCATGTGGGTCCTGAATAACTGGAGCAAGAAGTAACCTAAGAGTTGTTGCCTATGTGTGGGATATGTTCTCCTAGCTGGGCTTCCTTGTCTGGCCTCAGTGGGAAAGGGTGCTCCTAGCCTTACAGAGATTTGATAAGCCAAGGTGGGGGTATATGGGGAGGGACCGCCACCTGCTCAGCCATGGGAGAAGGATTATGGGAGGGGACCAGGAGGTGGCCAGTGAGTGGTATGTAAAGTAAATAAGGAAAAAAGATTAATTTTTTTTCAAAATTTAAAAACCAAAAAATAATTTTAAAGACACATGAAGAAAGTATATTAATGTGCATATTTACTGAATAATAAAATCATTGTATACAAAAATTGTTCTAATTGCCACTGTTGTTTCTGACTTCATTTTATTGTTAAAAGATAATCATTATCCTTTCTTTCTTTTACAAAAACATTTAGCATGAAATGTAGCAAGTTTCTTTGTGACATTAATGTATTTCTTGGTTGTGTTTGAGACTATATGCTCTTTTTTCCCATCTTCCTGTCTCTTATTCTTGTTTAAACCCTACAGTCTCCAGGAACCCCCCCTCTCACTTTTATAGCATCTGTGGTATATTACAGTTCATTCTGCTCCACCTTAAAGCTTCTTTTCTTTTCCATTCTCATGGGATGCTTTCTAGTTTCTTGACATACACCCACAGTCTGTATAAATACATGTGCAAACATGGACAAAGACACAATTTGAATGCTAGGATCTACATGTAAGATCATTTGTCTTTTTGGTCCTAGGATTAGTTAATTCACTTACTATTTTCTGATCCCATTTGCTTTCTTGAAAAATTATTGATTTTATCTTTTATTTCTGTCTTAGTCAGTGTTCTATTGCTTTGAAGAGACACAAGTCCATAGTAAATCTTATAAAAGAAAACAATTCACTGGGTTTAGAGTTAAGAAAGTTTAATACATTTTCATTATGGGAGGAAGCATGGCAGTATATAGGCAGACATGGTGCTGGAGAAAGAGCCTAGAAATCTACAACTGGATGGGCAAGCAGCAGGAAAGGAATGAAACAATGGGCTTGACTTGAGTATCTGAAACCTCAAAGTACCTCAACTCCCCAGCCACCCATTTCCTACAACAATCCCACACCTAGTCCATACTGCCATTGCTTATGATTCTATGGGGGCCACTTTCATTTAAATGACTACAATCAATTTAGGACTGAGTAAAATTCTACTGTATGTATATAGGGAGAGAGGCTCATGAGATAGTTCATCTGGCAAAATGAACACACACACACACACAGCACACCACACTAGATTTAAGTTTAAACATTATGAGCTGGTGACATGGCTCAGCAGTTAAGAGCATGGCTGCTCTTCCAGAGATCCTGTGTTCAATTCCTAGCAACCACATGGTGGCTCACAACTATCTATATGGGAATCTGGTGCCCTCTTCTGGCCTGATGATGTATATGCAGCAGAGCGCGCATACAGGTACAATACAAACAACTCAAGAATGTTAAGCCACAGGGCCCAAGTGAGGATGCTTCAATCCCACTTGGGAGACAGAAGAAAGCAACTGGTATTGGGGGGCAGGGAACAGGAGTAAAGCCATGAGGGCCAGTATAAAGAATAGAAACAGGCACCTCAGGAGGAAGGAGGAGGTCTTTAAACTGTATGTGAAACCTGGGAAGTATGAGATTCTCAGTACTCAAAGGAAAAGTGACCTTAGATGAAAAGCCCTGCAGTGGGGAGAGGGAACTCGAAGAGTCCACCTCCTGAAGAAAGATAGGGCATCAAGTAAAGGGATGGGGTTGCCATCTTATAGTCAAAAACTCTGACCCATAATTGTTCCTGTCTAAAAGAACTGCAGGGACAGAAATGGAGAAGAGACTGAGGGAAAGGAGGTCCAGTGGCAGGCCCTAATTGGGATCCAGCTCAAGGGAAGGCTCCATGGTCTGACACTATTACTGAAGCTATGGTGTGCTTATAGACAGGAGCCTAGTTTGACTCCACTCTGAGAGGCCCAACAAGCAACTGACCAAGAGAGATGCAGATTACTCAACCAATGGACAGAAGTCTGGGACCCCTGTGATTGAATTAGGGAAAAGCTGGAGAGTGACCCCGTAGGAGGACCAGCAGTGTCAACTAACCTGGACTCCTGAGATCTCTCAGATACTGGACCACCAACCATATACTAGCTGGTCTGAGGTCCCTGACACACTTAAGGCAGAGGATGTCTGGTCTGCCCTACATGAGAGAAGATGCATCTAACCCTTGAGAGACTGGAGGCCACAGAGGATGGGGAGGTGTGGAGGGATGGGGGATGGAGTGGGGGCGTTTTTTGGAGACCAGGGAGAAGAAATAGGATGAAGAAAGCTTCATAGGAATAGGAGTCAGAAAGCAGAGTGGGAGGGAGATAATGACTGGACTGTAAAAAATGATTAAAGATAATAATGAAAGAAGACTTTTTTTTTGGAGACCAGGGAGAAGAAATAGGATGAAGAAAGCTTCAAAGAAATAGGAGTCAGAAAGCAGAGTGGGAGGGAGATAATGACTGGACTGTAAAAAAATGATTAAAGATAATAATGAAAGAAGACAAAAGAAAACAAAGTGATAAAAATACATTTTAAAAATCCATTATGTGTATGTACCATAATTTCATTACCCATTCATTTTTATTGGATATTTTATTTATTTTCATTTCAAATGGTATCCCCTTTCCCTGTTTCCCCTCCACAAACCCCCTATCCCATCCTCCCTTTTCCTGCCTCTGTGAGGTTGCTCCTCCACTCATCCCCCCAACTCCTGCCTCCCCACCCTGGCATTCCCCTACACTGGGGCATCGAGCCTTCATAAGACCAAGGACCTCTCCTCCCATTGATGCCCAGCAAGGCCATCCTCTGCTACATATGCATCTGGAGTCATGGGTCCTTCCATGTGTACTCTTTGGTTGGTGGTTTAGTCCCTGGGAGCTCTGGGGGGGTCTAGTTGGTTCATATTTTTGTTCTTCCTATGGGGCTGCAACCCCTTCAGCTCCTTCAGTACTTTCACCAGGACTGATTCCAATTCCTCACTACTGTGAACTGTAATAAATCTGATAAACTAGTATTTCCCTCACTGCTGTGAATAGTAATAGATTAAACATGATAAGCTAATATTGCTATGCTCAGATAAAGAATTCTTTGGGTATCAGTCTATGAGTGGTGTAGATGGGCCATATGGTAGTTATACTTTGAGATTTTTGAAAAACTGCTACATTTATTTCCATCAGTTAATATTCCCACCAACACTGACACACTCACCAGCACTTTTGTGTCCTTTTTTTCTTTTTAAAGTATTTTTATTAATTCTTTGAGAATGTCATACAATGTATTTTAAAATTCATTTAAACATTATCTGCATCAGTATTTTACCTGGATGTGTGAGGGTGTCTGATCCCGAGAACTGGAGCTACACAGTTATGAGCTGCCATATGGTTACTGGGAATTGAACCCAGGTTATCTGGAAGAGCAGCCAGTGCCCCCAACAGCTGAGCCATCTCCCCAGCTCCTTTACTTGTTTTTTTTAAATTAATTTATTTGGTAAGTTCCAGAAAGCTGTACAATATATTATGATCATATACACTCTCTTTCCAATTTCTCATTATTTTCTTAATGGTAACCATTTTGACAAGATTGAAATGGAATTTCAAAGTAGTTCAATTTATATTTCCATGACAGGTAAAGATGTTGAAGATTTATTTATTGGATATTTATATTGCTTATTCAATTCATTTTTTGATTGGGCTGTTTGCTGATTTACTGTTTTTAGAGATTTTTGCATATTTTACATTCCTTCTATAATAATCCTTGAGATTACATTTAAGTTTCATCATAACTTTTAATTTATTTATCTCTGTGAAGTATCTACCATAAAGTTGATAGTTTAAATATTTTTAGATTTATTTATTTCATGTGTAAGAGTGTTTTGCCTGCAAGTAAGTATGTGCACCATATGCATGACAGGTACCAGAACAGGTCATTGGATCTGCTGGAATTGTAGTTATGTATTATTGAGAACCACCATGTAGGACAGCTACAAGAACAGAGCAACAAGTGCTTTAAACTGTTGAGCCATCTCTCTCTGTGTGTGATGCTGAAAGGCATCCTGTTTTCTGGTTGAGCTAGGCTTAAACTCTGGAGAACCTTCAGATAATTCTGCAAGGGACAGACTTGTTGGCCATGCTCCCAGACACTAGGTTCCTGACATGATCCTTCAGCTCTCCATAATTCTGTAGCCATGAGGCACATAGGGCCTGGTATTCTGTCTGGACTCCACCCCCACAGTCACCTGGCAACAGCCATGTATGCTCTGCCCCACAGTTACCTGGCAACAGACACAGACACATGTGGCGAGCCCACTATAAAAGGGGCTGCTCTCTCTCTCTCTCTCTCTCTCTCTCTCTCTCTCTCTCTCTCTTCTCTTGTTCTCTTGCTCTTTCTCTTGCCCACTTTCCCCCCTGCATTGATTTCCCCCCAATCTCCATGTGGCCATGACAACCCCTCAGACTGTGCCTTCCCCACCCAGAAGCAAGTCAAATTTCCCCGTGCCACTTTGCCCAGCAGCATGATCTCTGGTCAGGATGTGGGGGCCCATTATTAACCTACATCTCTCCAGTCCCCATGAAGTTGATGTTTTAAACAAGGTACTGAGAACACCCAACTGAGAAATTAAACAGGTAATTTTATAGGTTTGATAGTATATAGTTTTTCAAATAGAATTTTAGACCTTGTATTGTATATGCTCCGCTTTTATAAAAAAACATTTATATAGGCGGCAGCGGCGGCAGTACAGCAGTGGCTGGTCCAGCTGAAGGGCCATCAGCAGTGGAACCAAGGCGACACAGGGTCCAGTTAGGCCCTGCGCCCACGACCACTGACCTTCGCTGACCAGCCGGGCTGCAAATAGTTGCGGTTTTGCAGCGCCTTTCGCTGCATGGAAGCCACTTCAGAACTCAGCCTCTCCATCTTGATTTCGAACTCCAGTGACATCGGACAGTCTGAGGTACACAAACATAATCCGAGGCCAACACCGCAGGGGTCTGAGCCCGACGGGGGTTGGCCTGCACCCAGGCCCTGGGCTGTTCGGGGGGGGGGGGGGCAACGGGGCGCCAACCCAGCCAGGAGGTTTTTTGCCCAGGCATGTGCGCGCGCCGCCATTTTGCCTGCAGGACGACAGAGAGCTCTGGCGGGCAGAGCCGTAACGGGCAGAGCCTGAGGCTAACAAAGCGGGGGGCTAGGCCCCAAAAGGCACAGGACTGACCCCAAGATCTGGGCGGCTTGGTGGGCCATCTGTGAGTCAACCCGCCCAGGAGGTTGTTAGCACAGCAGACTCTCCCAGTGCTTCCAGGGAGCGCGAGCACGCACGCCCACCACCCTGGTCACCTGGCGGACCCAATTAACAGTCATAGCCCTAGGGGAATTTGGCTCGGACCTTGGCCTCCCAGGATTTTGCCTGGACTCAGGGCCTGGGCGACAAGGCTAACCTAGTGTGCACCAGTACGGTTGGGGAAATCGGCTGCCCAGCGGAGTGAGCGGAACACAGGGGAGGTCACAGCAGCATACACCTTCGGTGCTCCCTGGGGGTGCACACGGGCTCCATCTGGTCCACAGACACAATCTGGGGCAAGGCCTCAGGCAGAAGCCCTCAGCTCAACTCTCTCCGCTTCCGGATCCAGATCAGCCTGGGCGGCCGCACCACATCTCCAGGTCCTGCAAGAGGCTAGAGGGGATTCCAGGCGGCCAGCAGGGAGAAGTCAGTGTGCTCCAGTGAATCCAGCGGGCCCCAGCGGGAGGCTTTGGGTACCTGCTTCGGGATCTGAACAGCCTGGGCAGCAGCACCCTGTCTACAGGCAGTGCAGGGGGTAAGCTGTGCACCAGAGGCCAACTGGGAAGGGGCAGCTTGCACTGGTGAGTCCAGCACTGACAAGACCAAGTAACACCAGTGAGAACTAGATGGCAAAAGGCAAACGCAGGAACGTCACTAACAGAAATCAAGGCAATATGGCAACATCTGAACCCAATTCTCCTCTATCAGCATGTCCTGGATACCCCAACACACCAGTAAAACAAGATTTGGATTTAAAATCACTGGTTATGATGCTGGTACAGGAACACATGAAGGACATACTTAAAGAAATTCAGGAGAAAATGGATCAAAAGTTAGAAGCCCTTGCAAGGGAAACACAAAAATCATTGAAAGAAATCCAGGAGAATACAAAAGCCAACAAGGAGGAAACACAAAAAAAAAAACTTAAAGAAATACAGGAGAACTTTGGTCAACAGGCTGAGGTCATGAAAGAGGAAACACAAAAATCTCTTAAAGAATTACAGGAAAGCACAAACAAGCAAGTGAAGGAGCTAAGCAAAACCATCCAGGATCTAAAATCAGAAGTAGAAACAACTAAGAAAACTCAAAGGGAGACAACTTTGGAGATAGAAAGCCTTGGGAAGAAATCAGGGGACAGAGATGCAAACATCAACAACAGAATACAAGAGATAGAAGAAAGAATCTCAGATGCTGAAGATTCCATAGAAACCATGGACTCAACAGTTAAAGAAAATGCAAAATGCAAAAAGCTTGTAACCCAAAATATTCAGGAAATCCAGGACACAATGAGAAGACCAAACCTAAGGATTATAGGCATAGATGAGAGTGAAGATTTACAACTTAAAGGGCCAGCAAATATCTTCAATAAAATTATGGAAGAAAACTTCCCTAACCTAAAGAAAGAGATGCCCATGAATATACAAGAAGCCTACAGAACTCCAAACAGACTGGACCAGAACAGAAATACTTTCCGTCACATAATAATCAAAACACCAAAAGTTCTAAACAAAGAAAGAATATTAAAGTCAGTAAGAGAAATAGGCCAAGTAACATATAAAGGAAGACCTATCAGAATCACAGCAGACTTTTCACCTGAGACTATGAAGGCTAGAAGGTCCTGGGCAGATCTCATGCAGACTCTAAGAGAACACAAATGCCAACCAAAACTACTATATCCAGCAAAACTCTCAATCACCATAGATGGAGAAACTAAGATATTTCTTTTTTTTTTTTGCCTTTTTTTTTATTATTCGATATAATTTATTTACATTTCAAATGATTTCCCCTTTTCTAGCCTCCCCACTCCCCAAAAGTCCCGCAAGCCCCCTTCTCTTCCCCTGTCCTCCCCCCCACCCCTTCCCACTTCCCCGTTCTGGTTTTGCTGAATACTGTTTCACTGAGTCTTTCCAGAACCAGGGGCCACTCCTCCTTTCTTCATGTACCTCATTTGATGTGTGGATTATGTTTTGGGTATTCCAGTTTTCTAGGTTAATATCCACTTATTAGTGAGTGCATACCATGATTCACCTTTTGAGTCTGGGTTACCTCACTTAGTATGATATTCTCTAGCTCCATCCATTTGCCTAAGAATTTCATGAATTCATTGTTTCTAATGGCTGAATAGTACTCCATTGTGTAGATATACCACATTTTTTGCATCCACCTTACCAAACATGTGAAAGATCTGTATGACAAGAACTTCAAGACTCTGAAGAAGGAAATGGAAGAAGACCTCAAAAAATGGGAAAACCTCCCATGCTCATGGATCGGTAGAATCAATATAGTTAAAATGGCCATTTTGCCTAAAGCACTATACAGATTCAATGCAATACCCATCAAAATCCCAACTCAATTCTTCACAGAGTTAGAAAGAGCAATTATCAAATTCATCTGGAACAACAAAAAACCCAGGATAGCTAAAACTATTCTCAGCAACAAAAGGAAATCTGGGGGAATCAGTATCCCTGACCTCAAGCAATACTACAGAGCAATAGTGTTAAAAACTGCATGGTATTGGTACAGTGACAGGCAGGAGGATCAATGGAACACGATTGAAGATCCAGAAATGAACCCACACACCTATGGCCACTTGATCCTCGACAAAGAGGCTGAAAACATCCAATGGAAAACAGATAGCCTTTTCAACAAATGGTGCTGGTTCAACTGGAGGGCAGCATGCAGAAGAATGCGAATTGATCCATCCTTGTCTCCTTGTACTAAGCTCAAATCCAAATGGATCAAGGACCTCCACATAAAGCCAGACACTCTCAAGCTAATAGAAAAAAAACTGGGGAAGACCCTTGAGGACATCGGTACAGGGAGAAAGTTTCTGAACAGAACACCAATAGCGTATGCTCTAAGAGCAAGAATTGACAAATGGGACCTCATAAAATTACAAAGTTTCTGTAAGGCAAAGGACACCATCAAGAGGACAAATCGGCAACCAACAAATTGGGAAAAGATCTTCACTAATCCTACATCAGATAGAGGGCTAATATCCAATATATATAAAGAACTCAAGAAGTTAGACTCCAGAAAACCAAACAACCCTATTAAAAAATGGGGTACAGAGTTAAACAAAGAATTCTCACCTGAAGAACTTCGGATGGCGGAGAAGCATCTTAAAAAATGCTCAACTTCATTAGTCATTAGGGAAATGCAAATCAAAACAACCCTAAGATTTCATCTTACACCAGTCAGAATGGCTAAGATTAAAAATTCAGGAGACAGCAGGTGTTGGAGAGGGTGTGGAGAAAGAGGAACACTCCTCCACTGCTGGTGGGGTTGCAAATTGGTACAACCACTCTGGAAATCAGTCTGGCGGTTCCTCCGAAAACTGGGCACCTTACTTCCAGAAGATCCTGCTATACCACTCCTGGGCATATACCCAGAAGACTCCCCACCATGTAATAAGGATACATGTTCTACTATGTTCATAGCAGCCCTATTTGTAATTGCCAGATGCTGGAAACTAAGATATTTCATGACAAAACCAAGTTTACCCAATATCTATCCACAAACCCAGCCCTACAAAGGATAATAGGAGGACAACACCAATACAAGGAGGGAAACTTCACCCTGGAAAAAGCAAGGTAGTAACCTTTCATCAAACCCAAAAGAAGTTAAGCAATCAAATTTAAAAAATAACGTCAAAAATGATAGGAAGTAACAATCACTATTCCTTAATATCTCTTAACATCAATGGACTTAATGCCCCAATAAAAAGACACAGACTAACTGACTGGATACGTAAACAAGACCCTATATTTTGCTGCTTACAGGAAACACACCTCAGGGTCAAAGGCAAACACTGCCTTAGAGTAAAAGACTGAAAGACAATTTTACAAGCAAATGGTCTCAGGAAACAAGCTGGAGTAGCCATTTTAATATCAGATAAAATTGACTTTCAACCCAAAGTCATCAAAAGAGACTCTGAGGGACACTTATTGCTGGTCAAAGGAAAAATACAAAAAGAAGAACTCTCAATCCTGAACATCTATGCTCCAAATGCAAGGGCACCCTCTTTCGTAAAAGAAACTTTATTAAAACTCAAAGCACACATTGCACCTAACACAATAATTGTGGGTGACTTCAACACTGCACTTTCCTCAATGGACCTATCAGGAAAACAGAAACTAAACAGGGACACAATGAAACTAATTGAAGCTTTGGACCAATTAGATTTAACAGATATATATATATATAGAACATTCTATCCTAAAACAAAAGAATATACCCTTTTCTCAGCACCTCACGGTACTTTCTCCAAAATCGACCAGATAATTGCTCACAAGACAGACCTCAACAAATTTAAGAAGATCGAACTAATCACATGCCTCCTATCTGATCACTATGGAGTAAAAGTGGTCTTCAATAGCAACAGAAACAACAGAAAACCCACATACACGTGGAAACTGAACAATACTCTACTCAATGATACCTTGGTCAAGGAAGAAATAAAGAAAGAAATTAAAGACTTTTTAGAACACAATGAAAATGAAAACACAACATACCCAAATCTATGGGACACAATGAAAGCAGTGCTAAGAGGAAAACTCATAGCCCTGAGTGCCTCCAAAAAGAAAATGGAGAGAGCATACATTACCAGCTTAATGACACACCTGAAAGCCCTGGAACAAAAAGAAGCTATTTCACCCAGGAGGAGTAGAAGGCAGGAAATCATCAAACTCAGGGCCGAAATCAATCAAGTAGAAACAAAGAGAACCGTACAAAAAATCAACAAAACCAGGAGCTGGTTCTTTGAGAAAATCAACAAGATAGATAAACCCTTAGCCATACTGACCAAAGGGCACAGAGAAAGTATCCACATTAACAAACTTAGAAATGAAAAGGGAGATATAACAACGGAAACTGAGGAAATCCAAAAATCATCAGATCCTACTACAAGAGACTGTACTCAACACAACTGGAGAATCTGGAGGAAATGGACAATTTCCTTGACAGATACCAAATACCAAAATTAAATCAGGACCAACTAGACCATCTAAACAGTCCCATAATGCCTAAAGAAATAGAAGGAGTCATAGAAAGTCTTCCAACCAAAAAAAAAAAAAAAAAGCACAGGGCCAGATGGTTTCAGTGCAGAATTCTATCAGACCTTCAAAGAAGAGTTAACACCAATACTCTTCAAACTATTCCACAAAATAGAAACAGAAGGAACACTACCCAATTCCTTCTACGAAGCCACAATTACGCTGATACCAAAGCCACACAAAGATCCAACAAAGAAAGAGAACTTCAGACCAATTTCCCTTATGAACATCGATGCAAAAATACTCAATAAAATTCTCGCCAACCGAATCCAAGAACACATCAAAACGATCATCCACCATGATCAAGTAGGCTTTATCCCGGGAATGCAGGGTTGGTTCAATATACAGAAATCCATCAATACAATCCACTACATAAACAAACTCAAAGAACAAAACCACATGGTCATTTCATTGGATGCTGAAAAAGCATTTGACAAAATTCAGCATCCTTTCATGCTTAAAGTCTTGGAGAGAACAGGAATTCAAGGCCCATACCTAAACATAGTAAAAGCAATATACAGCTAACCAGTAGCCAGCATCAAACTAAATGGAGAGAAACTTGAAGCAATCCCACTGAAATCAGGGACCAGACAAGGCTGCCCCCTTTCTCCTTATCTTTTCAATATTGTACTTGAGGTACTAGCTCGGGCAATTCGACAACATAAGGAGGTCAAAGGGATACAAATTGGAAAGGAAGAAGTCAAACTATCATTATTTGCAGACAACATGATAGTCTACCTAAGTGACCCAAAAAACTCCACTAGAGAGCTCCTACAGCTGATAAACAACTTCAGCAAAGTGGCAGGTTATAAAATCAACTCAAGCAAATCAGTGGCCTTCCTATACTCAAAGGATAAGCAGGCTGAGAAAGAAATTAGGGAAATGACCCCCTTCACAATAGCCACAAACAATATAAAGTATCTTGGGGTGACTCTTACCAAACATGTGAAAGATCTGTATGACAAGAACTTCAAGACTCTGAAGAAGGAAATGGAAGAAGACCTCAAAAAATGGGAAAACCTCCCATGCTCATGGATCGGTAGAATCAATATAGTTAAAATGGCCATTTTGCCAAAAGCAATATACAGATTCAATGCAATACCCATCAAAATCCCAACTCAATTCTTCACAGAGTTAGAAAGAGCAATTATCAAATTCATCTGGAACAACAAAAAACCCAGGATAGCTAAAACTATTCTCAGCAACAAAAGAAAATCTGGGGCAATCAGTATCCCTGACCTCAAGCAATACTACAAAGCAATAGTGTTAAAAACTGCATGGTATTGGTACAGTGACAGGCAGGAGGATCAATGAAACAGGATTGAAGATCCAGAAATGAACCCACACACCTATGGCCACTTGATCCTCGACAAAGAGGCTGAAAACATCCAATGGAAAAAAGATAGCCTTTTCAACAAATGGTGCTGGTTCAACTGGAGGTCAGCATGCAGAAGAATGCGAATTGATCCATCCTTGTCTCCTTGTACTAAGCTCAAATCCAAATGGATCAAGGACCTCCACATAAAGCCAGACACTCTCAAGCTAATAGAAAAGAAACTGGGGAAGACCCTTGAGGACATCGGTACAGGGAGAAAGTTTCTGAACAGAACACCAATAGGGTATGCTCTAAGAGCAAGAATTGACAAATGGGACCTCATAAAATTACAAAGTTTCTGTAAGGCAAAGGACACCATCAAGAGGACAAATCGGCAACCAACAAATTGGGAAAAGATCTTCACCAATCCTACATCAGATAGAGGGCTAATATCCAATATATATAAAGAACTCAAGAAGTTAGACTCCAGAAAACCGAACAATCCTATTAAAAATTGGGGTACAGAGTTAAACAAGGAATTCTCACCTGAAGAAATTCGGATGGCGGAGAAGCATCTTAAAAAATGTTCAACTTCATTAATCATTAGGGAAATGCAAATCAAAACAACCCTAAGATTTCATCTTACACCAGTCAGAATGGCTAAGATTAAAAATTCAGGAGACAGCAGGTGTTGGAGAGGGTGTGGAGAAAGAGGAAATCTCCTCTACTGCTGGTGGGGTTGCAAATTGGTACAACCACTCTGGAAATCAGTCTGGCAGTTCCTCCGAAAACTGGGCACCTCACTTCCAGAAGATCCTGCTATACCACTCCTGGGCATATACCCAGAGGATTCCCCACCATGTAATAAGGATACATGCTCTACTATGTCATAGCAGCCCTATTTATAATTGCCAGACGCTGGAAAGCACCCAGGTATCCCTCAACAGAAGAGTGGATGCAAAAAATGTGGTATATCTACACAATGGAGTACTATTCAGCCATTAGAAACAATGAATTCATTAAATTCTTAGGCAAATGGATGGAGCTAGAGAACATCATACTAAGTGAGATAACCCAGATTCAAAAGGCGAATAATGGTATGCACTCACTAATAAGTGGTTATTAACCTAGAAAACTGGAATACCCAAAACATAATCCACACATCAAATGAGGTACAAGAAGAAAGGAGGAGTGGCCCCTGGTTCTGGAAAGACTCAGTGAAACAGTATTCGGCAAATCCAGAATGGGGAAGTGGGAAGGGGTGGGTGGGAGGACAGGGGAAGAGAAGGGGGCTTACGGGACTTTCGGGGAGTGGGGGGGGGTCTAGAAAAGGGGAAATCATTTGAAATGTAAATAAATTATATCGAATAAAAAAAAGCAAAAAAAAAAAAAAATAAAGGTAATTGCAAAGAGACATCAGATATCAGACAGACCTAAATGGAAAATCTTATAGAACAGATGACCTATCCTCTTAAAAGTATTACTGAGACAGAAGGCAATGTATATTCAGTTTGTACATCTCTGGCTTAAGTTCTGAAAAAGTAGACAAATAGCTGTATAGGACATTCATTATCATAAATGTTAATTATAGCTGGATATTATTTAAGAATAAAATGTTTCCTTGACTTTAAAAAAAAACATTTATATAAAATTTTACAAAAAATCCTTCTGTTATCTACTTTCCCTATGCTTCGTTCTTACCTTTCCTGTTTGCTATCTTTGCTTGTCTCATTCATACTCTCCTATAAATTCATTGATGATTCTATGCAAGTTCCTGAGCCTTTGCAATAATTTCTTATTCAGCTTCTGACTCAATCATAAAAATTGCATCTAGTTGTACAATTTTCTTTATTGTCATTACTAAATAGAAAAGCATACTTAATTGAAAAAGATAATTGTTAGAAGTAATATTTGATCGCTCATTTCCAAAGTTTCCTTGAGCCTCTTCAAGCTAGAAAGGAAAAAAACAAAACCAAAACACAACAACAACAAAAAAACCCTACTTATCTCCTGTTAATGCTGGTTTGGCTATGTGTGTTTACTCTGGTAACCCTATTCCATCTTAAATTTATACTGGAAAATTACTAACAGCCAAACTTTCATACAAGGTCATGAATCTGATAAGCGTTCCAGTAAACTGTTTTAAAGACATTGTCTTAGTTAGGGTTACTATTCCTGCCACAAAACACCATGACAAAAAAATCAAGCTAGGCAGGAAAATGCTTATTTGGCTTACACTTCCATATTACTATTTATCATTGAATGAATTCATGACAAGAACTCTAACAGGGCAGGAATCTGGAGGCAAAACCTTTTGAGGAGCACATAGAGGGATGCTGCACACTGGCTTTCTCCCTATTGCATACTCAGACTGTTTTCTTATAGAATCCAGGGCTAACAGCTCAGGGTGACACCACCCACAATGAGCTACTCCTCCCCTATCAATCATTAATTAAGAAAATGTCTTACAGCTGGACGTCATGGAGGCATTTTTGTCAATTAAGGTTTCCTCCTTTCTGATGTCTTTAGTTTGTGTATTAAGTTGAAATAAAATTAGTTATCACAACTAACCTCTTGTCTACTACTACTACTACTACTACACACACACACACACACACACACACACACACACACACACCTTTTTAAAAAGGTTATTAACCCATAAAATTTCCTTTCTTAATCACCTAAATTTCTCTTTAAAAGCATAGTTTTAAAAGTTCCTCAGTCTTTACAAATTCAAGCTTATTAAAATTTCACTCTCTTTAAACTATCCAATCTCTCTAAAAATACAAAATCTTTTAAGACTTCAAAGTTTTTCAGCTGTGGGCTCCAATAAAGGTCAAAATTAAATTAAATATCTTCTTTAAGAGGGAAAAGCCAGGGCACAGTCACAATCTGAATCAGGGAAAACTAAACTACAACAGTGTAAATATCTCAATTATCTTGGATTCACTCATAGTCTTCTGGGCTCCTCCAAGGAGCTTGAGTCACTTGTCCAGCTCTGCCTTCAGCAGCACCCATAGTTTGCCTTCTAGGCCCTGACTGGCCCCACTCCACTATTGATGCTGTTCTTGGTGATCTTTCTAGGGTATTGGGATTTCCAAACTTCTGGAGTTTTGTGCTACAACTAGTTGCATTTTTATCATAGGCTCTCTTCATAGTGCCAAGCTTCAACTTCTCTGCATGATCCCTTCAGTCTTTTGTCATCAACTGCTACTGAGGCAGAACCTTCACTGATAACCTCTCTTGCTTTCTCATAGTTCTCAAGCCTCAGCTGCTTTCCATGAACCCTTCTACCAAGTTCATCTGCCAGCACAAAATACAATCTTGGCCATGTCAGGAACACAGCTTCCATGTACTGACTCTCAGGAAACACTTCCCAGAAGACTTCACGTCAATGATTTTGGTCTCTTCATACTCACCAATAATTATTCAGCTCCTGATGACCAGCATTAAATATCCCAGCAAAGCAAAGGTTTCACTCTAGTAGTTCTGGTAACTTGTAAACCACAGCTGATTCTTCAGCCTCAGCTATCCAGAATAACAAAATCTTAAATGAAAATAGCAAACAGCCTGAGAGAGTCTTTAAAATTCCCTTTAAAATTTCACAAGTCAGGCCTCATCCTCCCACAGAACATCCCACTGGGCTCTCAGCACTCAATGGCTTCTCCAGCCCAAAGTTACTTTCATAATCCTTCCAAATAATATGGTCATATCTATCCTATCACAGCAATACCCCACTATACTTGTACTAACTTCTGTCTTAGTTAGGGTTACAGTTGCTGCAATGACCATGACCGAATGCAAGTTGGGAAGGAAATTTGTGTATCTCTAGTTTGTGTGTGAAGTTGACCTAAGACTAGCCAACAGAGAGATAGAGTATACATATACAGGTTTTTTTTTTTAGAGAGAATGGCAAACAAAAACAATAGAGAGAAAAATAAGAACACACCCCCATGGTTACGCTGATAACATATAAAGGAATGAAGTTTCAGAAATGATGGTATTAAATCGTTATTGAGATTTTTCTCTGCCTCAGTGAGCATACCTGCCATTGTAGTCTGATACCTAATTTGCAAAGTCATAACATAAACTGCTTCATGTTCAATACTTATTTATAGAGGATATTTGGTAAGTTCATCTTTATTGGTGAGATTGTTTAAATTGTTTTATATAACATTCCATAAGCAAAGACATGTAGAAACCTTTAAATTTGTTTACAAAGTTCACTTGAAGTTGAAATACGGGAAATTATGTTGAGCTCTAGAATTTGTATATTTTATTTCCAACAGAGAAAATAATTCAAAAGTGAGTAAATAATCTAAAATTGCAATTTAGAGACATTGAAGAATAAATACAAACAGCTAAATACTGAAGACCAAAAAGACAAAAGGAAGCATCAGAGTGGGAGGATTTGTTTTGTAGCTTAATAGTATACTGAAAGAAGACACACACCATGTAGCTGCCACAAAACCCATTCTGCTCTAAAGACCCACAGCACATAGTTCTGAAAAGCAAAAGAATTACATTGAGGTGACACTAAGAAGGAAAGATAGGAAGAATTCAATTAATTTTCTATAAATGTTCTTCAATTTGATAGTTAACTACTGAACCACAAATTAACACAGCTCAATGAAAAAGAACTGAATATTGAAATGTTGTCACATCATGATATTTAGACTAGTCTGAGATAATCACACCATGCTCCTAACTGAAAACAAAAACAACATCAAAAAATACAACAAAAAACAAAAACCATATCAAAATTAGCTTTCTGTGAAACATGGTCTCAATATGTAGCCATGGCTGTCCTGAGACTATGTAGTTCAGGTTGGCTTTGGACTCACAGAAAGCCTCTCACGTCTCTGCCTTCCTAGTGCTGTGATTAAAGGAATGTGTCTGTGTGACCAGCCTCCAAATCTCATCAAAACTTTCTATTTTAGTGACATATGATATGCATAGGGATAGATGACAATTATTTTATACTTAGGATAATAATCTCGATTTCTCAAACTATTCACCATTCATATTTTCTCTCTTCTTCCAATCCTTTATTATTGCCATTTTCTTTCAAACCTCATTTCCCTTCTCTTTCTCAAATGATTACTCCCTCTTAAATGATTTTCTGGAAACAGTGGGAAATAACTTGAAATGTGTTTAACTGTCACAACATTGCAGCTTATGCTTTCACAAGCAATTCACATTGTTTAAATGGATGTTACAAAGAAGATGTTCAGGGGATTATTGCTTTCTACCACTTTTTATTATGTTACCATATCTCTTTGGGGCATTGTTTATTGGACTTGCTTTTTAATTTGATCTCATTGTAAGAGCATTGAATGTGATAATCTCTGTGAATACTTTGCTTTCTTCTTTTGCTTTCAATTAAAATTCAAAACACACATGGAGTTTTTCCCTTCGTTTTTACCCCTGAAATATTTAATCGCTACTAATCATTTAAAAAGAAAAGCTGAAAAATGACATCAATATTGTGACACAGAGCATGTTTTTTTCCCAGATTTGAAAGATGGCATTCATTAATAACATGACCCCTCTTTCTATTCATTTTATCCTTCCACAGCTAGTTTTGCATGTTCGCAGCAGATCTTTGCATGGCTTCTTAGATTATTTCTCACAGTTCTCAGAACAAAGAATAATTGTGCCCCAAGGCTAATGGAACAATGACAGTTGTGCTTCATTTGATTTAAAAGTGCATCATTGTTTGTACTTTGTGCATTTGCTGCCTTTCTGCTTTCCTTCCAGAGTTTCTTATATAAAATGTTTGCTCCAAAGTTACTGAAACACACACTGTAAAGAAGCATTTTATTTATCTCTTCAGTACAGGTGTCAAATGCAACTCATTCAATAATTCTGTAATGAAGCATATTAAATACACAATGTCACTTATGGTACTCATTGAATTGTTACATGCTAGCAAAAAGTGGCTCTGGCAAAGGTCTCCATAATCACCCTTACATCTGAAGAGTCAGCTGAAAGGCTCACAAGACTCTGTGCACACAATTAAAACGGAATGTAGATCACAAAATTGTGTACAGATCTTCATGTTCTCCCCTCTCCCTCCCTACCTTCCTCCCTCCCTCTCTCCCTTGCTCTCTCCCTCCCTCCATTGCTCTATTTCTCTCCTTTCCCCTCCCCTCCCTCCTCCCTCTCTTTCCTTCTCCCTCTCCCTCCTCACTCTCTCAGAGAGTTAACACAGTATATATTCTTCTATCATCAACAAACACACAGCAGTCTTTGCAATGATATTCTGCTCAAAGAAACTTTGTATAGAAAGTACCCAGGACTTTTACTGATACATTTTTTTTCATATCTGAATTCTTTTTTTTATTCAAGTTATTCTTTATTTACATTTCAAATGATTTCCCCTTTCCTTGATCCCCACTCCCCGCAAGTCCCATAAGCCCTCTTCCCTCCCCCTGTTCCCTCATCTACCCCTTCTTACTTCCCTGTTCTGGTATTCCCCTACACTACTGCACTGAGCCTTTCCAGAACCAGGGGCCACTCCTTTTTCCTTGGACATCATTTGATATGTGGATTGTGTCTTGGGTATACCAAGCTTCTAGGCTAATATCTGCTTATTATTGAGTGCATACCATGAGTGTTCTTTTGAGACTGGGTTACCTCACATAGGATGATGTTCTGCAGTTCCATCCATTTGTCTTAAGAATTTCATGAATTCATTGTTTCTAATGGCTGAATAGTACTCCATTGTGTAAATATACCACATTTTTTGTATCCATTCCTCCATAGATGGACATCTGGGTTCTTTCCAGCTTCTGACTATTATAAATAGGGCTGCTATGAACATAGTGGACCATGTATCCTTATTATATGCAGGGGAATCCTCTGGGTATATGCCCAGGAGTGGTATAGCAGGGTCCTCCGGAAGTGTCATGCCCAGTTTTCTGAGGAAGCGCCAGACTGATTTCCAGAGTAGTTGTACCAGCTTGCATTCCCACCAGCAGTGGAGGAGTGTTCCTCTTTCTCCACATCCTCGCCAACACCTGCTGTCTCCTGAGTTTTTAACCTTAGCCATTCTGACTGGTGTGAGGTGAAATCTCAGGGTTGTTTTGATTTGCAATTCCCTAATGGCTAATGATGTTGAGCATTTCTTAAGGTGCTTCTCAGCCATCTGAATTTCTTCAGGTGAAAATTCTTTGTTTAGGTCTGTACCCCATTTTTAATAGGGTTATTTGGTTCCCTTGGGTCTAACTTGAGTTCTTTGTATATATTGGATATTAGCCCTCTATTGGATGTAGGATTGGTGAAGATCTTTTCCCAATTTGTTGGTTGCCGATTTGTCCTTTTGATGGTGTCCTTTGCGTTACAGAATCTTTGTAATTTTATGAGGTCCCATTTGTCAATTCTTGATCTTAGAACATAAGCTATTGGTGTTCTGTTCAGGAACTTTACCCATGTGCCCATGTCCTCAAGGGTCTTGCCCAGTTTCGTTTCTATTAGTTTCAGTGTGTCTGGCTTTATGTGGATGTCCTTGATCCAGTTGGAGTTGAGTTTAGTACAAGGAGATAAAGATGAATCAATTCGCATTCTTCTGCATGCTTACCTCCAATTGAACCAGCACCATTTGTTGAAAAGGCTATCTTTTCCCCATTGGATGGTTGTAGCTCCTTTGTCGAAGATCAAGTGACCACAGGTGTGTGGGTTCATTTCTGGGTCTTCAATCTTTTTTTTTTTAATTTTTTTATTCGATATAATTTATTTACATTTCAAATGATTTCCCCTTTTCTAGCCCCCCCACTCCCCGAAAGTCCCGTAAGCCCTCTTCTCTTCCCCTGTCCTCCCACCCACCCCTTCCCACTTCCCCGTTCTGGTTTTGCTGAATACTGTTTCACTGAGTCTTTCCAGAACCAGGGGCCACTCCTCCTTTCTTCATGTACCTCATTTGATGTGTGGATTATGTTTTGGGTATTCCAGTTTTCTAGGTTAATATCCACTTATTAGTGAGTGCATACCATGATTCACCTTTTGAGTCTGGGTTACCTCACTGAGTATGATATTCTCTAGCTCCATCCATTTGCCTAAGAATTTCATGAATTCGTTGTTTCTAATGGCTGAATAGTACTCCATTGTGTAGATATACCACATTTTTTGCATCCACTCTTCTGTTGAGGGATACCTGGGTTCTTTCCAGCATCTGGCAATTATAAATAGGGCTGCTATGAACATAGTAGAACATGTATCCTTATTACATGGTGGGGAGTCTTCTGGGTATATGCCCAGGAGTGGTATAGCAGGATCTTCTGGAAGTGAGGTGCCCAGTTTTCGGAGGAACCACCAGACTGATTTCCAGAGTGGTTGTACCAATTTGCAACCCCACCAGCAGTGGAGGAGTGTTCCTCTTTCTCCACACCCTCTCCAACACCTGCTGTCTCCTGAATTTTTAATCTTAGCCATTCTGACTGGTGTAAGATGAAATCTTAGGGTTGTTTTGATTTGCATTTCCCTAATGACTAATGAAGTTGAGCATTTTTTAAGATGCTTCTCCGCCATCCGAAGTTCTTCAGGTGAGAATTCTTTGTTTAACTCTGTACCCCATTTTTTAATAGGGTTGTTCGGTTTTCTGGAGTCTAACTTCTTGAGTTCTTTATATATATTGGATATTAGCCCTCTATCTGATGTAGGATTGGTGAAGATCTTTTCCCAATTTGTTGGTTGCCGATTTGTCCTCTTGATGGTGTCCTTTGCCTTACAGAAACTTTGTAATTTTATGAGGTCCCATTTGTCAATTCTTGCTCTTAGAGCATACCCTATTGGTGTTCTGTTCAGAAACTTTCTCCCTGTACCGATGTCCTCAAGGGTCTTCCCCAGTTTCTTTTCTATTAGCTTCAGAGTGTCTGGCTTTATGTGGAGGTCCTTGATCCATTTGGATTTGAGCTTAGTACAAGGAGACAAGGATGGATCAATTCGCATTCTTCTGCATGCTGACCTCCAGTTGAACCAGCACCATTTGTTGAAAAGGCTATCTTTTTTCCATTGGATGTTTTCAGCCTCTTTGTCGAGGATCAAGTGGCCATAGGTGTGTGGGTTCATTTCTGGATCTTCAATCCTGTTCCATTGATCCTCTGGGTCTTCAATCTTATTCCATTGATCCACCTGCGTGTCACTGTACCAATACCATGCATTTTTTGTTATGTAAATACTTCCCATCTAGGTTCCATTAGTTATATGTATCTTTTTTTGAAGGTTTATTTAGCAGTTTATTATTTTTCAATGTCTTCTGATTTATTTCAGCATTTATCACAATTTCTTTCTTTCTTTCTTTATTTATTTATTTTTATTTTCTATATTCTTTGTTTACATTCAAATGATTTTCCCTTTCGCAGTTCCTCCCTCCCCATAAGTCCCATACACCCTCATCCCTCTGTCCATTCTCCAATCAACCCCCTCCTTCTTCTTTGTCCTGGTACTCCTATACAGTGGTGGATCAAGCCTTTCCAGGACCAGGGACCTCTCCTTCCTTCATTCTTGGGAATCATTTGGTATGCAAATTTTGTCTTGGGTATTCAGAGCTTCTGGGCTAATATCCAATTATCAGTGACTGCATTCCAGTTGTGTTCTTTGTGATTGGGTTACATCACTTAGGATGATATTTTCCAGTTCCCACCATTTGTGTAAGAACTTCATGAATTCATTGTTTTTAATTGCTGAGTGTTCCATTGTGTAAATATACCACATTTTCTGTATCCATTACTCCATTGAGGGACATGTGGGTTCTTTCCAGCATCTGGCTATTACAAATAAGGCTGCTATGAACATAGTGGAGCATGTGTCCTTATTGCAAGTTGGGAAATCCTCTGGGTATATGCCCAGGAGTGGTATAGCAGGGTCCTCCAGAAGTGTCATGCCCAGTTTTCTGAGGAACCACCAGACTGATTTCTAGAGTGGTTGTACCATCTTACAGCCCCACCAGCAGAGGAGGAGTGTTCCTCTTTCTCCACATCCTCGCCAACACCTGTTGTCTACTGAGTTTTTAATCTTAGTCATTCTGACTAATGTGAAGTGAAATCTCAGGGTTGTTTTGATTTGCATTTCACTAATCACTAATAATGCTGAACAATTCTTAAGGTACTTCTCAGACATTGGAAGTTCTTCAGGTGAAAATTTTTTATTTAGTTCTGTACCCCATTTTTAATAGGGTTATTTAGATCTCTGGAGTCTAACTTCTTGAGTTCTTTGTATATATGGGATATTAGCACTCTGTCAGATGTAGGGCTATTGAAGATATTTTCCCAATTTGTTGGTTGTAGTTTGGTCCTTTTTACAGTGTCCTTTGCCTTACAGAAACTTTGTAATTTTATGAAGTCCAATTTGTCAATTCTTGGTTTTACAGCATAAGCTATTGGTGTTCTGTTCAGGTACATTACCCCTGTGCCAATGTCCTCAAGGGTCTTCCCCAGTTTCTTTTCTATTAGTTTCAGCGTGTCTGGTTTTATGTGGTGGTCCTTGATCCACTTGGAGTTGAGCTTAATACAATCACATAAGAATGGATTGATTTGCATTCTTCTGCATGCTGACCTCCAGTTGAGCCAGCACCCGTTTGTTGAAAAGGCTATCTTTTTTCCACTGAATGGTTTTAGCTCCTTTGTCAAAGATCAAATGACCATAGGTGTGTGGGTTCATTTCTAGGTCTTCAATCCTATTCCATTGGTCCACTTGCCTGTCACTGTACCAATACCATGCAGTTTTTAACACTATTGCTCTGTAGTACTGCTTGAGGTCAGGGATACTGATTCCCCATGAAGTTCTTTAGATGTTGAGAATAGTTTTAGCTATCCTGGGTTTTTTGTTATTCCAGATGAATTTGAGAATTGCTCTTTCTAAGTCTATGAACAACTGAGTTGGGATTTTGATGGGGATCACACTGAATCTCTATATTGCTTTTGGCAAGATGGCCATTTAACTATATTAATCCTGCCAATCGATGAGCTTGGAACTTTTTCCATTTTCTGAGGTCTTCTTCTATTTCCTTCTTCAGAGACTTGACGTTCTTGTCATCCAGATCTTTCACTTGTTTTGTTAGAGTCACACCAAGTTCCTTTATATTGTTTGTGGCCACTGTGAAGGGTGACATTTCCCTAATTTCTTTCTCAACTTGCTTATCCTTTGAGTATAGGAAGGCTACTGATTTCCTTGAGTTGATTTTATAACCAGCCACTTTGCTGAAGTTGTTTATCTGCTGTAGGAGTTCTTTGGTGGAGTTTTTTTGGGTCACTTAAGTAGACTATCATATCACTTGCAAATAGTGATAGTTTGACTTCTTCCTTTCCAATTTATATCCCTTTGACCTCCATATGTTGTTTAATTGCTCTAGCTAGAACTTCAAGTACTATATTGGAAAGATATGGAGAGAGAGGGCAGCCTTGTCTAGACCCTGATTTAGTGGGATTGCTTCATGTTTCTCTCCATTTAGTTTGATCTTGGCTACTGGTTTGCTGTATATTGCTTCAACGATGTTTAGGTATGGTCCTTGAATTCCTGTTCTTTCTAAGACTTTTAGCATGAAAGGATGCTGAATTTTGTCAAATGCTTTTTCAGCATCTAATGAAATGATCATGTGGTTTTTTTCTTTGAGATTTTTATGTAGTGGATTGCATTGATGGATTTCCATAAATTGAACCATCCCTGCATCCCTGGGATGAAGCCTACTTGATCATGGTGGATGATCATTTTGATGTGTTCTTGGATTAGGTTGGCAAGAAGTTTAATTAGTATTTTTGCATTGGTATTCATAAGGGAAATTGGCCTAAAATTCTCTTTCTTTGTTGGATCTTCGTGTGGTTTTGTTATCAGCATAATTGTGGCTTTGTAGAAGGAGTTGGGTAGTGTTCTTTCTGTTTCTATTTTGTGGAATAGTTTGAAGAGTATTGGTGTTAGATCTTCTTTGAAGGTCTGATATAATTCTGCACTAATTCTGGTCCTAAGAATTTTTTGGTTGGGAGACTTTCTATGACCCCTTTTATTTCTTTAGGGGTTATGGGACTGTTTAAATGATTTATATGACCCTGATTTAATTTTGGTGTTTGGTATCTGTCTAGGAAATTGACCATTTCCTCCAGATTTTCCAGTTGTGTTGAGTATAGGCTTATGTAGTAGGATCTGATGATTTTTTTCAATTTCTTCAGTTTTTGTTGTTATATCCCCCCTTTTATTTCTAATTTTGTTAATTTGGATGCTGTCTCTGTGCCTTTTGGTTAATCTAACTAAGGGTTTTTCTATCTTGTTGATTTTCTCAAAGAACCAGCTCCTAGTTTTGTTGATTCTTTGTATGGTTCTCTTTGTTCCTACTTGATTGATTTCAGCCCTGAATTTGATGATTTCTTGTCTTCCTCTCCTCCTGGGTGAATTAGCTTCTTTTTCTTCCAGGGCTTTCAGGTGTGCTATCAAACTGCTAGTATATGCTCTCTCCATTTTCTTTTTGGAGGCACTCTGGGCTATGTGTTTTCCTCTTAGCATTCCATTCATCATGTCCCACAGATTTGTGTATGTGGTGTCTTTATTTTCATTAAATTCTAAAATGTCTTTGATTTCTTTCTTTATTTCCTCCTTGTCCAAGGTATCATTGAGTAGAGTATTGTTCATTTTCCATCTATATGTGGGCTTTCTGTTGTTTTTGTTGCTATTGAAGACCACTTTTACTCCATAGTGATCTGATAGGAGGCATGGGGTTAGTTCAATCTTCTTTTATTTGTTGAGGTTTGTCTTGTGACCAAATTATATGATCGATTTTAGGAGAAAATGGATCAAATATTAGAAGCCCTTACAAGGGAAACACAAAAATCATTTAAAGAAATTCAGGAGAATATGGGTAAAAAGATAGAAGCCAATAAGGAGGAAATGCAAAAATCACTTAAAGAAATACAGGGGAACTTGGGTCAACAGGCAGAAGTCATGAAAGAGGAAACACAAAAATCTCTTAAAGGATTACAGGAAAACGCAAACAAGCAAGTGAAGGAACTGAGCAAAGCCATCCAGGATCTAAAAAAAGAAGTAGAAACAACTAAGAAATTGCAAAGTGTGACAACTTTGGGGATATAAAAACCTTGGGAAGAAATCAGAGGCCAGAGATGCAAATATCAACAGCAGAATACAAGAGGTAGAAGAAAGAATGTCAGATGCCGAATATATCATAGAAACCATGGACTCAACAGTCAAAAGAAAATGCAAAATGCAAAAAATTTGTAACCCAGAACATCCAGGAAATCCAGGACACAATGAGAAAACCAAACCTAAGGATTATAGGCATTGATGAGAGTGAAGATTTACAACGTAAAGGGCCAGCAAATATCTTCAACAAAATTCTGGAAGAAAACTTCCCTAACCTAAAAAGAGAGATGTCCATGAATATACAAGAAGCCTACAGAACTCCAAACAGACTGGACCTGAGCAGAAATACCTCCCATCATATAATAATCAAAACCCCAAATGTACTAAACAAAGAAAGAATATTAAAGGCAGTAAGAGAAAAAGGCTAAGTAACATATAAAGGAAGACCTATCAGAATTGCACCAGACTTCTCACCAGAGACAATGAAAGCTAGAAGATCCCGGGCGGATCTCATGCAGACTCTAAGAGAACACAAACACCATCCAAAACTACTACACCCAGCAAAACTCTCAATCACCATAATTGGAGAAACAAAGATATTCCATGACAAAACCAAATTTATACAATATCTTTCCACAAACCCAGCCCTACAAAGGATAATAGGTGGAAAACACCAATACAAGGAGGGAAACTACACCCTGGAAAAAGCAAGATAGTAACCTTCTTTCATCAAACCCAAAAGAAGGTAATCAACCAAATGTAAAAAACTAACATCAAAAATGACAGGAAGTAATAATCACTATTCCTTAATATCACTTAACATCAATGGACTCAATTCCCCAATAAAATGACATAGACTAATAGGCCGATATGTAAACAGGACCCTACATTTTACTGCATACAGGAAACACACCTTAGTGTCAAAGACAAACACTACCATAGGGTAAAAGGCTGGAAGACAATTTTACAAGCAAATGGTCTAAGGAAACATGCCGGAGTAACCCCTCCAATATCAGATAAAATTGACTTTCAACCTGAAGTCATCAAAAGAGACACAGATGGACACTTCTTGCTGGTCAAAGGAAAAATCCATCAAGAAGAACTCTCAATTCTGAACATCTATGGTCCAAATGCAAGGGCACCTTCATAAAAGAAAATTTACTAAAGCTCAAAGCACACATTGCACCTAATACAATAATTGTGGGTGACTTCAACACTCCACTCTCCTCAATGGACCGATCAGGGAAACAGAAACTAAACAGGGACACAGTGAAACTATTTGAAGCTTTGGACCAATTGGATTATATATATGTGTGTGTGTGTGTGTGTGTGTGTGTGTGTGTGTGCGTGTGTATGTGTGTATGTGTGTATATATATATGTGTGTGTGTGTGTGTGTGTGTATATATATATATATATATATATATATATATATATATATATATATATATATATATATAACATTTCATCCTAAAGCAAAACAATATACATTTTTCTTAGCACCTCATGGTACCAACATGTTTATTAAGACATAACTCAGAGGGGAAATTGATGCTTTCTTCTAATCTTTTTGGGTACCATGCAAACAGGGAGAACACATAAATACATGAAGGCAAAACATGGGTACATATCTTGTCAGCTCTCTAGGTGTCTCCCTATGCACAAGCCATGCTTGAAATTCAGGGCAAGGTTCAAAGGACTGTTTTTCTGAGTTATGGCCTGAACAGTACCTCTATGAAGAGGTAAAAATGCTGAGTCTGATCCATGTAATGCTTTATGTATGGGAAACGCACTAACCCTCCAGAAGAGCTACACCATTAGCAAGTGCTTAAAAGTGCTAGAGTCTTATACTCACTTGAAGGTGTTCACCTCTAACTCCAGCACTAGGAATGTTGATATAGGGGAATCAGAAGTTTAAGGGCAACTTAGTCTATTATAGATTTGTGTCCTCTGTGCCACAGGGCATGGCCACTTGGGGAGGTCAAATGTGGGCAGTTTGACTGTGTTTACCCCATGCCACTGCCAGGGCAGGTGCTGGGCTGCTGGTAAGTGCTGAGTTCTCAGACTCTTGGACATCCAGGTGCTGCCAGGAGTCTGTGAAGAGCTTACTTGGGAACCCTCAGACTGGGGACATCATCTAGCCCAGTGCCAGGGGAGAGCTTGTCTCATGAATTGGGAGATGATTTTCCTTAGCTTGGTGGATGAAGGCTTGGTGGATGAAGGCTTGGTGAATGAAGGCTTTGTGATGATTGTGACTAGGAGCACAGGGAGACCGTCTATGGGAGATTAGGCTTCAGCTCTGTAGGCAAAGGCCTTCATGTTCCCCATATCGTATCTTGATGAAAAGTGAGTCTGTGGTTCCAAATAGTTTATTGTCATAGCAGAAAATAGAAATGTAAAGCCATTCTATACCCCACTTCTCAGACTAGGCTTGAGATTAAATACCTTTTGCAGGAGGAATGACTGGGAGGGAAAGCTTATTGGCTTAGCTCTGCAGGTCTCTAGGTACCTTATCAGCATGGAGAACTCTGTTTTCAGCCTATGTGACTGTGGTCACATCTCTTATCTCTCAACATCTCCTATTGTCTTGGTCTGAGATGTTAGGGATGCCTCATCTACAGGTGGAAGGGTTTGGGGAAAGGGCACTTACCTGACTGATGGCCACAAATCTCTCTATGGGGTGCTCTGGTTATGTGATAGTGGTCTAGTGCCTGGAGTAGGTGAATCTCCTATAGTCCCTTCAGGGTCTCTCAGGATTCTAGCCTTTAGCTTGGCCTTACCAGGTTTCCTCTCTCAGTGTGCTGGCTACTTAGGGAGTCAGAGGCTACACTGGTGTGTGATAGTGCCTGGAAAAAACAACAAAGTGGCAAATGTGGCTGGGTTCAATGTATTCCAGTGGAAAGCTTGCTGTACTCCCTTCCAGACTGAAAAATACTTTGATACAACACTCACTGCCTAGCCTGTGAACCTCATCCTCTGATGTAAGGAAAACAGCATGAAGACCAACAAACACACAAAGCTTAATTCTACAAAGTCTCTGCCCTGTGAGAAGACACCACCCCATATGACTTGGGACAGAAAAAGCATGAAAGCATAAAGATAGTCTCTTCACCTTGTGTTCAGGCAAGTGATGACTCAGAGACAGTCTGTACCTAAACCCACATAAGTGACCACAGTCTGATGCAGTATAGATGGAAGTGACCACATCCAGACATACTGTACATGCACTCAGATGAGTGACAACACAGCACCCAATACTATTTGGTATCTAATTAAAATTCTCTGTGTCTCTCTGTGTCTCTCTGTATCTCTCTGTGTCTCTGTGTCTCTGTCTCTGTCTCCCTCTGTCTGTCTCTGTCTCTCTCTCTCTCTCTCTCTCTCTCTCTCTCTCTCTCTCTCTCTCTCTCTCTCTCTCACCAAAGGGCACAGGTTGGTCTGGGCTTAGAGTTATTTCTAGCTTAGCTCTTTGTGTGATGTGAATACTTTAGGTTATATGACTGCATTTCTTTACCTCCCCACCCACTTGTTTTATTCTGTTTTCCCTGTAGCTGCATGTCTCTTCTTTTCTTATACACCCTTCTATTTATTCCTCCTTTTTTACTTCTCCATTCCTCTAGTAATTCTAAATATTATTAGTTTTTCTTTTGACTCCTACTCAAATTAATTATGCTATTTTTAGAGAATTTCATATATATAATTAAACCTTGTCTATTTCTTCCAAATCCTCCTAGTATATCCCTTCTTAATTTATGTCACCTTTTTTTTTTGTAAATTACTAAGTCCAATTAATATTGATAATTTATGTTTGTGTGAGGGACCATCCACTGGAGCATTGTGGCCACACCTTCAAAAGAGAATAATTCTCCTCTCTCCCAACAACTATTAACAACCATTAGCTCCTCAGCGAAGCATAGAAATTGTGATCACCTTCCTCATTCGTGCTGGAGTGTTGGCCAGTTTGTCGATGAGTACAAATACAAAGATTTAGAAAGTAGTTTGACAACATGAACATCCAGTAAAATAACAAAAGCAGGTTCTACAGTAAGACCTATGACCTCCCTTGGCATGGTTTTTGGCCAGATTTCTCATGTTAAGCATAGAATTTTCTCCTGTGGAGCAGGCCTCAAATCTCAATAGCAAGAAGTTAAATTACCCCATAATAGGCATACAAGAGGCACATCTCCCTTGGAAGGTAAATATCATAGCATGTGAAGTCCAGTGCTAGGTAAAACTAGTTATGTCTTTCCACCCCAGAAGCCTGTAAAAACAAAACAAAGTTTGACTTTGATGGCTCTATGCACTGAAGTCAAAGATATGGTGTCTGTAGTAAATTCATAACAAAATTTAAAGCAAGTCTAAGTTATTGAAAAGTCTTTCAAGCTTTGTTATGTGTAAGGACACTTTTTGGGGAGATATAACATAAACACATTTACTCACTCCACACAGGGAACTTGGGACAGACCAAAATATGGCCTAACACCAAAGTCCAACTTGGTGAACCAATGATTTGTACTGGGGTTATTTACAGGAATATGAGAGAGGGGGGTACTTACAAGAGCAAAAATATATCAAAGACAGCTGTAGCACAAGGCCTACCCCAGCACAGGTAGCAGTTCACAAAATCTGGGAACTTGGAGCACATTTCATGCCTGAAGGTAGCTTGACAAGATTTCCTGAAACTAATTTTGAATTATTTGCCTTTGGCTTAAGGAGTTTCCCTAAAGGATGAAGTGTTTTGATCTGAGGAAAGTATTATACAACAGCCCTTTATTGAAACATTTTCTCTTCCTTTGAAGGAAATAGAATATTGTAGCAATAAGGTGCTCTATTCTCTTGGAAAGTTAAAACACCTTTAGTCTAATCACAAGTACACTCATTCATACATCTCTTTCATAATGAAAATAAGCTTAATGTATTTCAGGATGGGATCTCAACATTTACTAATTTCTCAATGTAACTGAGTGAAAGGTAGTACTGTTACCCTAAAGGACAAGGAAGGATGATATTACTTGTACGACATCTGTCTCCATCTAAGTACAAACCGAAGCAATATAGATTTATCTGTGTAGTCTTAGAATAGTTTACCACTATTTCCATATCTCTTTTCTTGGCTGATAGCACTTTGTAACATTGGCATTTTCATTCTCCTAAAAAAATTAAGTACAAACATTTGACTTGCTTTAGCTAAAGGAATGTGAGTAGAAGTGACTTGTTTCTAGGATATAGTCCTGTGTCATTTTTCTCCATATGCCATAATAAAAGCAACTGTAACATATACATATGCATATAAAACTTACCTGTTGTGAGAAGGCTGAAGTACCACTGACTTTTCCTGATTAAGCCTGAATCAGGTTATAAAAGCAAGAAATGAGCAGAAAAGAATAAATAAATAAATAAATTTCATCAAGTTCATTGTATAAGTAATTATAAAGGGGCTCAGCTCTGGCAGGCCTTGCCCTTCTCAATTCCCTCTGCCTTACTAAGAACTGTTAATATTATTTATTATATTCCTTAAGATAACCACCAAAATCTGTCCCTTTATATGGCTACTTCTTCCTCCTGAGGATGACTACCAAGGTCCAGCTATCAACGTGTTGAAGTCCATCAGTTAAAAACTCCCATTGGCTCACCTAATTAACCTGTTCAAGAAAAATGAAAATACCTCATCCTAATGCAGAATTTTCCCTTGTACCTTTACAAACCTCCATTTTTTTCTATGTGCCACATCAATCTCCTCTCTACTCAGAAACAATCTTCATCCCATTCAGGGTCAAATACCACTTACTCCACTCCCTTGCCCACTTTCTCCCTTCTCCTTTGTTCTCTTCCCCTTCTCCCTCTTTTTCTATCTCCTGTCTTTGTCTCTTATTCCCATCCCTCTGTTCTTCTGGGGCAAATAATTCTCCTTTGGGCTTGATAACTTGGTCATGCGGAGGGGAGGGGAAATCCTAAGACAATACCATCCCTAACAAACCCAAATTAATGGCAGCGTATTATATGCTTGGAAATTCTTGGCATGTGCTATCACTATAAAAATGATAAGCTAAGCACATGAGTTCATAGCTTTGTTAATTAGATAGATGTAACTTTTCTACAGTGTATATATATTTCAAAATACCATAGTGTATATGATAGGAATATGTGTTATACGAGTTAATGTAATGATTGCATAATTTCATATTTTATTATCACCTTCATTTCTAGTTTGATTTTGTATGGTTGCTGGGATTTGAACTCAGGACTTCTGGAAGAGCATCCAGTGCTCTTAACTGCTGAGACATTTCTCCAACCCAAGGAATTTCTTGTATTATGTTAAAATGATATTGTATCTACAGTGCTTTGGTTAATTAAAAGTAGATTTTCTAACAAAACTGTCTCTTGAACAGCAGAAGAGTGTGTACTGTTCTTTTCCTAAGAGCCCCTTTCTCAGATAAAATATGCATTCTTAAATCTATATTAAATTTTTTTAATTAACTATAACTATGTTCTGTTAATAAAATGCATTTGCTATGATTTTACCATCTTATGACATAAGGTAATCTCCTCAGTTTTCTGCATCCATTTAAAGAAACTATAGTTTTTTTATTTGTGCATTATCTATTCATTTTGCAACATCAGTACTTTATAAAGAATTACCATTTTAAATCACTGTGTCTTTTCTGAATTTCATATTTAGTTTTTTCCTAATGATGAATAAAAGCAATGAGAAAGAGAGATCTTGTTACTTTTCCAGGAATAAAGGATTTGAACTTTCACCAATATCTATGATATTAGCTCTACATTTTTCAGTGACGTTATTCAGCGTATTGAGATTTTCTTTGTTCAGTTTTACTAAAGGTGTTAAAAAAAACTCAGGAGATAGCAGGTGTTGGTGAGGATATGGAGAAAGAGGAACACTCCTCCACTGCTGTTGGGGCTGTAAGATGGTACAACCACTTTGGAAATCAGTCTGGCGGTTCCTCAGAAACCTGGACATGACACTTCTGGAGGACCCTGCTATACCTCTCCTGGGCATATACCCAAAGGATTCCCCGGCATGCAATAAGGACACATGCTCCACTATGTTCATATCAGCCTTACTTATAATAGCCAGAAGCTGGAAAGAACCCAGATGCCCCTCAAAGGAGGAATGGATACAGAAAATGTGGTATATTTACACAATGGAATACTACTCAGCAATTAGAAACAATGAATTCACAAAATTTTTAGGCAAATGGTTTGATCTGGAAAATATCATCCAAAGTGAGGTAACCCAGTCACAAAAGAATACACATGGAATGCAATCTCTGATAAGTGGATATTAATTAGCCCAGAAGCCCTGAATACCCAAGGCACAAATCGCATAACAAATGACTCCCAAGAAGAAGTATGGTGAAGGTCCTGATCCTGGAAAGGATTGATCTAGCATTGGAGGGGAATATAAGGACAGAGAAAAAAAGGAGGGAGGTGATTGGAGAATAGATGGAGAGAAGAAGGTTTATGGGATATATGGGGTGGGGGGATCCGGGAAAGGGGAAATCATTTGGAATGTAAACAAATAATATAGAAAATTAAAATATTAAAAAAAGAAGTAGTAATTTCATAGTATCAAAAACTTTTGTCTATATGTATTGATGTAATAGTTTGTAGCTTTCATTTGTTTACTTAGCATATTTAAAATTAAAACAATTTATAAACAAATTGTTTATTAAAGAAATACGTGTATATATATATATATATGACTTTATTTCTGTAGGTCATTATACTCCCATGCTCCTATGTTACTGCATGAACATTTTTTTCAGAGCTGATTTCTTGAGCTCTAGCCCAAGAATCCCATTCTACCTTATATAGTCTATACAATATATTTAAATGATCTAAGTAAGATCCAATGAGATGGTTCAATGTGTAAAGGTGCTTGCTGTCAAATCTGCTGCCTAGAATTAAAGTCTTGGGATACACATAGAAGAAAGAGAGAAAGAACTCCCATAAGCTGCCATCTGACTTCCACAAAAGCCAATCATAGTGGGTATATACCTCCTCTAGCAGATAAATAAAATGTTTAACATTATTTAGCAATTATATTTGGGAATATCTATCTTTTGCATTTATAACTTCTAACCAGAAATTTCTGGACCATTAGAGTAATTTTAAGATACTATTTTTCTTTTCTGTCATTTCATTAATGGAGTCATGGTCAATGAGAGAATACAGAGGTGATGTGCATGCAGATGGGGTTCATCAGTTTAAAGAATACCAACATTTATTTTATATCAATCAACAGCTTCTGAGGGCTGGAGAAATGGCTCAGTGTTTAAACAAGCTTTTTGTTCTTGCAGAGATACCAGGTTTGATTCCCAACACTTGATAGTATCTCACAATCATCCATAACTCTTATTCCAGGAGACCCAACACTCCCTGACCTCCTTGGACACCAGGCACACATGCAGTGAATAGATATGCATGTGGGCAAAACACTTACATATAAAATAAAATAAATACATATATTTTTTAAAATACCCTTTAACATTTCCTATAATCATAATCTCCAGACTTGAGGTTTGAATTGGGTGAAGATGGAAAAGTGAGAGATGGAAAATTGAGACAAAGGAGACATTTACTGCATCAGAAATACTAATTTCCATATGCTGTGTGCCTATGCTTCCTATGTGAACTCATATAATTGTTAAAATAATGCCATGGGAGAAGAATTGCTATAGTTTGGAGATGAGATGCTCAGAGTATACGTGACTTTCTAAGCTTATAGTTTGGCAATATCGTAAAAGGGTCAAGCAGCTCTCAATGAACATATTTCAGAGTCACTGCTTGTAAAATTCCAAGAAAATCAATGTCTTTTGATCTCAGAACTTCCAGATCAACAATAGATCAAAATACAAAGAAGAGACATATAGTTTTAGTGAAAAGTATGCCAATATTTATCAAGGAAGGAGAAAGAGATTAAAGCCTCAATCCCTTTAAACATATTTCATTCCTCTTCTTTTAGTGGCCACTTGAGCCCACTTCACACACATACCATCACTGCTTGCTATATTGACTCACAGTAAATTTGTTCACAATCTAATAGACTGAATAGCGTGTGAGCCTCACGTACAAATTCAGTTAAAAGAATAATTCAGTATTCCAAGACAGCTCTTATTTATGTATACATTTAATTCTAATCTGCACTTGATTATATACATATACATATACACATACACATACATATCACACCACACACAAACATATTATATATATAAACTGATTTTTCATACTTTGAGTTATAAAGTCTACCAAGGACCATCCTCAGCTAGGTCCATGTTCTGAAAGAAAGAGTGTTTGGGAGAAGTGAAAACAAATGACTCAAAGTCAAATCATGGGTACAAGCTGGTGGCCTAGGTTCTGCTGAGATGGCTGTCCAGATTGCTCTCTTTGTGTTCTGCTGCTCTAGAAAGCTTTTTCTTGCAATTGTAAAAATTCTTTAGTTAAAAGTTAGCTTTTTGCTTGAAACAGCTCTCACTACTAGTAAAAATTCTAAATGCTCTTTGGATAGCTCATGGGTTTTTCTGACAAGTCAGAAAAGCTGCTATATAAAAAAATATTCTTGGCTCTTCCAACCAAGTCGGAAATCCTGTTAGAAAAATTCTAAAAATAATTCTTAGGTTTTCAAATCAAAATCAGAAAGCATCCCCCCCAAAATCTAAGAGCTATGTTTGCTCTTCAGTCAGCTTTCTTTGGATATCTGTTAGAAAACATTCTAAAAGAGCTCAGTTGGTTCTCTAATTCTTGGCATTTCTGAAATAGGCCAGAAATCCTATTAAAACGCTGATACCAAAGCCACACAAAGATCCAACAAAGAAAGAGAACTTCAGACCAATTTCCCTTATGAACATCGATGCAAAAATACTCAATAAAATTCTTGGCAACTGAATCCAAGAACACATCAAAACGATCATCCACCATGATCAAGTAGGCTTTATCCCGGGAATGCAGGGTTGGTTCAATATATGGAAATCCATCAATACAATCCACTACATAAACAAACTCAAAGAACAAAACCACATGGTCATTTCATTGGATGCTGAAAAAGCATTTGATAAAATTCAGCATCTTTTCATGCTTAAAGTCTTGGAGAGAACAGGAATTCAAGGCCTGTACCTAAACATAGTAAAAGCAATATACAGCAAACCGGTAGCCAGCATCAAACTAAATGGAGAGAAACTTGAAGCAATCCCACTGAAATCAGGGACCAGACAAGGCTGCCCCTTTCTCCTTATCTTTTCAATATTGTACTTGAGGTACTAGCTCGGGCAATTCGACAACATAAGGAGGTCAAAGGAATACAAATTGGAAAGGAGGAAGTCAAACTATCATTATTTGCAGACGACATGATAGTCTACCTAAGTGACCCAAAAAACTCCACTAGAGAGCTTCTACAGCTGATAAACAACTTCAGCAAAGTGGCAGGTTATAAAATCAACTCAAGCAAATCAGTGGCCTTCCTATACTCAAAGGATAAGCAGGCTGAGAAAGAAATTAGGGAAATGACCCCCTTCACAATAGCCACAAACAGTATAAAGTATCTTGGGGTGACTCTTACCAAACATGTGAAAGATCTGTATGACAAGAACTTCAAGACTCTGAAGAAGGAAATGGAAGAAGACCTCAAAAAATGGGAAAACCTCCCATGCTCATAGATCGGTAGAATCAATATAGTTAAAATGGCCATTTTGCCTAAAGCACTATACAGATTCAATGCAATACCCATCAAAATCCCAACTCAATTCTTCACAGAGTTTGAAAGAGCAATTATCAAATTCATCTGGAACAACAAAAAACCCAGGATAGCTAAAACTATTCTCAGCAACAAAAGAAAATCTGGGGGAATCAGTATCCCTGACCTCAAGCAATACTACTGAGCAAAAGTGTTAAAAACTGCATGGTATTGGTACAGTGACAGGCAGGAGGATCAATGGAACAGGATTGAAGATCCAGAAATGAACCCACACACCTATGGCCACTTGATCCTCGACAAAGAGGCTGAAAACATCCAATGGAAAAAAGATAGCCTTTTCAACAAATGGTGCTGGTTCAACTGGAGGTCAGCATGCAGAAGAATGCGAATTGATCCATCCTTGTCTCCTTGTACTAAGCTCAAATCCAAATGGATCAAGGACCTCCACATAAAGCCAGACACTCTCAAGCTAATAGAAAAGAAACTGGGGAAGACCCTTGAGGACATCGGTACAGGGAGAAAGTTTCTGAACAGAACACCAATAGCGTATGCTCTAAGAGCAAGAATTGACAAATGGGACCTCATAAAATTACAAAGTTTCTGTAAGGCAAAGGACACCATCAAGAGGACAAATCGGCAACCAACAAATTGGGAAAAGATCTTCACCAATCCTACATCAGATAGAGGGCTAATATCCAATATATATAAAGAACTCAAGAAGTTAGACTCCAGAAAACCGAACAACCCTATTAAAAAATGGGGTACAGAGTTAAACAAAGAATTCTCACCTGAAGAACTTCGGATGGCGGAGAAGCATCTTAAAAAATGCTCAACTTCATTAGTCATTAGGGAAATGCAAATCAAAACAACCCTAAGATTTCATCTTACACCAGTCAGAATGGCTAAGATTAAAAATTCAGGAGACAGCAGGTGTTGGAGAGGGTGTGGAGAAAGAGGAACACTCCTCCACTGCTGGTGGGGTTGCAAATTGGTACAACCACTCTGGAAATCAGTCTGGTGGTTCCTCCGAAAACTGGGCACCTCACTTCCAGAAGATCCTGCTATACCACTCCTGGGCATATACCCAGAAGACTCCCCACCATGTAATAAGGATACATGTTCTACTATGTTCATAGCAGCCCTATTTATAATTGCCAGATGCTGGAAAGAACCCAGGTATCCCTCAACAGAAGAGTGGATGCAAAAAATGTGGTATATCTACACAATGGAGTACTATTCAGCCATTAGAAACAACGAATTCATGAAATTCTTAGGCAAATGGATGGAGCTAGAGAATATCATACTCAGTGAGGTAACCCAGACTCAAAAGGTGAATCATGGTATGCACTCACTAATAAGTGGATATTAACCTAGAAAACTGGAATACCCAAAACATAATCCACACATCAAATGAGGTACAAGAAGAAAGGAGGAGTGGCCCCTGGTTCTGGAAAGACTCAGTGAAACAGTATTCAGCAAAACCAGAACGGGGAACTGGGAAGGGGTGGGAGGGAGGACAGGGGAAGAGAAGGGGGCTTCCGGGACTTTCGGGGAGTGGGGGGGGGGCTAGAAAAGGGGAAATCATTTGAAATGTAAATAAATTATATCGAATTAAAAAAAATTCTAAATGAGCTATGAAAAATTCTAAAAGAGCTGTATTCATTCTCCATGGATTTTCCAACTGAAATCAGAAATTCTGGTAACAAAATTCTTGAAGAGCTGTTTTTGCTCTCTACTCTTCAGAGATCTCCAGACAGCTCAGCTCTCCCTAGAAAAAAAATTCTAAAGAACTGCTATCACTTTCTGCTAATTCTTCTGATGCAGAGCAAAAGCCCAGTTTTTGTTTACATATCAATTCAGTTATTCATCCCAGGTTCCCTTTTGATTATCCTATTCATCAGCATCTACTGACTCCAACCCCTTAATTCTTTGGAGACAGCAACCACATTTTATTTTAATTTTGCAAAAGAATTCAGAGTTCTGCCTGCCTCTGCTAAGCACAGACTATAAACTAGCTGGGTGTGACACCATTCTGAAGATTCCTGGAACTGGATATTTTGTGTCTCAGGCTGACCTTGAATTCAGGAATCTGCCTAAATGTGTGTTTGCAAGCCTTTGTACCTTTCAGACAAACTGGCTCATAATGTATCTAGCTCATTCCTTTAGATCTGTGAAGCCCCTTATACAATTCATATTGCATCCTTAATTTTTTTGCATAGTTGAGTAATCGTATATTTTCAAACTCATATTTTTAAGAGTTCTTTTCAACAGCCTTAAGAGCTGCCCTGCAGGCTCCAGCGTTTACCATTTTGCTGAGACATTATCCACACCTTCATCTCCCAAACTCAGGCTATCTGATTACCATGGAGTCACTAACAAAAATAGAGAGGACATTCCTCAGAGGAATGTGAAAATATGTACATTATTACACAAACAAGCCTTATGCCCACAGCAGCCATCTATGCTTGAAGAGTTCCATGCCTGCTGGCCCTGTCTCAGGGGCAGGAGCCATGTCATTCTGTCCCTAGGAAGGCCATGCCAGATTCAGCAAAGGGCAATAGTGTTAGATCATGATACTGAATTCCTAAGACAAAAGCTCTAAGTCTCAATGGCTTAAGCCCACAGACTCTTCAAAAGAGAAGAGGAGAGCAGAGAAATAGAAGGTGAAGGATAAACAGGAAAAAAAATTGTTTCGTTTCAGTGTGACATTAGAGTATAAGTTTAAGGGTAGTAATGGATAAAAAAAAAATAGTGGATTTGAGGTCTGTGGAAAAGGAAAACAAAATGGTAAGAATTGAGGAGGCTTGAGTGGCACAGTCTTATGGGTGCCAAGGAAGTTATTGCAGTTTAAGTTGAAATCTTCATTTGCTTCACAAACTGTTTATCCCCTAGTCCTGTGATCATGAAAGAAGAAAATCTGTGTTTTGCAGACTGTTTATCTCTCAGACTCAGGTTCCTGGACTGTCAGAAAAACTGAAGAAAGAACTCAAAGGAAGACAAACCTGGAGTCAGTTAGAAGACTGGGGTTCCTTCAATTTCAAGGACTTCAGAAGTTGAATGATGTTACTGGAAATCAGAACAGAATGACAAAGGCAACACTCTAGCCCATTTCACAAAGAACAGTGGAAGGATAAACTCAATTAGAATCTTTTGAGGGATAGGTTTAAAATATAAATGTTCCTGCTGCAAGGCATAAAGTGTAGCCTTAATTCATTGTAGTTTGAAAACGTTTACAGGGCTTTTGCGTAGTAAACATTCCTGTTTTAGAGGAAATATTGTCACTTAATACAAGAAGACTATGTCTTGTTTAAGTGCTGTATCCAGACCTCAAAACAACAACAAAAAAAATCACTAATGAAGGGTGGGGATATGGCTCAGCAGGTAAGTGTGCTCATTGAATAACTATAAGGACCTCAATTGAAATCTCTAGAACCCGCACAAAAAAATTGTACTGTAAATAAAAAATATTCTGTAACTCTAGTTCTAGGGTGTAGGGAAACAGAAGGAGCAGAGACAGGGATTGCTGAAGCTTACTGGCTTCAGGAAGATTCAAAAAGAGACTATGATTCACAGTGAGATTCCCTCAAGGTAATAAAGTAGAGAGACACACAATATTCTATCCTGGGCTTCATATACACATACATATGTATATGTAAACAGACACATATACAATACACACACAAAGAGACATACAGACATACATACACAGGCACACATGAAAAATCACTCACATAGTGTCCATATATAAAAGGGAACTAGAAATGTTATATATTTATATTATAACTTTATCTTCTTCAGTGTAGGTGTCTCAATTTATTGTGTAATAGTGATTTAATAGATACTCTAAAACAAATTATATCTGTTTCCCTTTTCTTCCATAACTAATATACAAAAAGAAATGATTTTGTAATCCCATTAACCTGCATTATGACAATCTAGACAGCATCTTGAAACAGTGTGCTTGGTTACATGACAGATTCTGAATCGATTAACAGATGTTGGAGCTCTAGCTTTTTCTTTTTTAACAACTGGCCAGGTAATTCAGGTGCTGATACTTTAAGAATCTCACTTGAAGAACTGCTTCTTTTCTAGTTCCATGCAGATGTTGCTGCAAGAGGATCATCCTTATTCACCTTCATGCAATTTTTACCTATTGGATCTTATCTTCATAGAATTTTCCTGCTTCATTTCTTGGATGTACAGTTTTGATACATATTTGATAGCAATATTCTTGTGCTGGCATTTCCTTAGCATGATTCTCCTAATGCAACAATTTATCCTATCTTACAAATGAGAGACTAGGATATTGTTTTTCCACTGTACGATTTTGATATTTATTAGATCTTTTGGTAGCACGAATCATACCTCAGTTTTCATCCTATGATATTTTATCTTCTTTTATTCTTTAAGTAAGCCCAAATACTTTGATCAACCATCCCTCACTTTTATATGCTAAATTTGGTTGCTGCAAGACAGTAAAACTTTAAGACTCAAAAGCAAAGAAAGAAACAAGTATCTGACTATAAAAATTTTGAAAGGCAATTTTGAAAAGTATATATCCTATAAAATAGGGAAATATTGTAGAGACTAATCTAAAGGTACCTCACAGCTCCAACATATCTTTTTCTGGTTAGTCAATCAAATATTCACATAGGTACTTCTGTGAAGGGACTTCAAAGGTATAGTTACAATGAGAAACTGATTAATTTTAGAAAAATATTCTTCAAGTCCGGTGGAATAAGATGACCCCAGAAAAACAGAAGAGAAAGCAGAAAAGTCTGGTAGGAAGATGCCAAGCATGAAACATAGCCAGGATACACATCTGGCTGAGGAGAGTTATGGTAGAGAGGGAAGTTGGGGAAATTCAAAGTTCTAGACAAATACAACCTACTCCCACTGACTTTAAATATGAAGGGGACCACAGACCATGAGGTTCAAGCAGCCTCCAAAATTGGAGAATGATTTCTGGATAACACTCAGCATAAATAAAAATAAGGCTCTCAAGCCTACAACAACATAGAACTGAATTTAGTTGAAAATCTGATTAAATTGGGATGGAGAATAATTCCCCAAATATCCAGAGAAATATACAAGACAGCCAATACGGGTAATTTTTTTTTTTTTTTTTTGTATCGCTCCAGAGAAACATGCTGACCTAATGTACAATTGTTTCCTTTTTCTTTTTTTCTTTTTCTTTTTTCTTTTCTTTTTCTTTTTCTCTTTCTCTTCAGTACTATGGATCAAACCCAGGGTTGTTAATGTCAGGCCAGCATTCTATGAACTGACTTTGTATCTTTAGCCTCATCTTACGCTTTTGATTTACAGAACTGTAATATATCCAGTTTGTGTTTGTAGCAGCAACTTTTGTAGCACTTCCTTAAGATAGTCATAGAAACCAAAATAGAAATGAAATGAAACACTTATTTCAAAAGATATTTGTATTTATATATGTTGAGGAACATTAACAAGGTAAGTAGAAGTATAAAGAAGAACAAAACCTCACAATTTTCATGAATTAGAGTGCTATAACAAAAAAATAAAAGGAAAGCATGCACATTTGTTTAATATAATGTGCCTCACTGTATTTGGATCTAGAATCATATAAATGCTAAGCAAGTGCTTCATCACTAAACCATGTTCCCAACTGTATGTAATGTGTTATGTTGCATGAGAGTGTTCAGAACTGAAGACCTAGAACCCCCAAGGAGAACTGTGCCTTTTCTGCTTTTCTGTTGAAGACATGAAAAATTGTGGCAAAACATGACTGAGTGTAATAAGAGAATGGTCAAGTGGATATACAGTGGAGCATGGTTAAGTTAGCAAAAGCCCTTGTGATTCTTCTTGACTTCCCTGTGTGATATTCCTTTCCTCTGGGTATAGAGTAAATTCTCTTTGGAATGAGAGTCTCATAACTTATATTCAGGAGAAAGTCAACTAGTTTTATGGATTCCTTCAGATTACAGTAGGAAAGAAAAAAATCTTTCTAGTTTCTAACATTTATTGCTTACTTCTGCTGCTTTCTATAATTACCAAATCTCATATTTCAAGGTAACATGTCCTAGGCTGCATAAGGAACCAAAGGGGGAGAGATATAGCTTATCTGTTAAGAGTTCTTCCAAATAACTCAAGTTTAGTTTGCATCTCATAGCCATCTGTTAACTCCAGCTACAGGAGATCATGTCATTTTTTTGTCATCAATGGGCACTTGTACACATGTGATGCACGAGTGCTCATGTGCACGCGCATGCACCACACACACACACACACACACACACACACACACACACACACGACATTTTTAAAAAGAGGGTGCTTTTGAAAAGAAGTAAAAGGTTCAAATCATTTTTTCAAGACAGTAAGAAGTATGAATCCTTTCTAATACTTTACTGATTTTAGGCATGGTCTTGTATATCCCAAGCTGGACTTGGAGTCATTATGTAGCTGAAGATGGCCTTATGTAGCTGAAAAGTTCTGGCCATCCTGCTTCCACTTCCCAAATGCTGGGAATATAGGTGTATGTCAGCATGTCCAACTATATTTGGTGCTAGAGTTCAAGGCTAGGATTTTGTGTATGTTAACCAAGCATTCTCCTGAGCAATATGTACAGCTGTACAATAATCCATTTTGTTAGAAGGATTTTTTGAAAAATAAGTTATATTTTAAAGTTTATGCCACATATTGTAATCATATTTTCTTCTCTCAGAAAGCCACCCACCTGATTTCATCCCCTTTCTCTTTCAATTTCAAATGAAACTTGTGATTACCTGTTTCTTCCTTTAGCATCATCTAATAAAACTGGATTTATATCTTGAATTTAATTCAGAATTTCTTTACTATTCTAACTATCTCTTAATTCTCCTTGCAGGATTGTCACTCTACTATACTCTGTGTTAGAGATTTGAACTGTTACGTGACTATTGGATATTGCAGAAATACAGTCCAAAGACTGACTTTGCAGATACATCTGTTCTTTGCTAACACTTCCAAGCCTTGGTTGTGTGATATGGGTAAGTATTTTGTTTCTCTCCTAGCAATGACTGAACCAAACTGAAGAATGCTCTACTGTGGCAGGAACAGCCTTTCAACTGAAAAAAAAAAAAACATTTATTGAGAATGGCTTTGTTGTTGTATGGTGAGCATAAATCATCCAACACTCTGGATAGTTAAATGGTGTAACTGACTATCCCACCAGGACAATAAGCATACAGTATACAGTTCTACCAGGTTTGCAAGAATTTCCATCTTGGCTCTATTTCAAATGATAATCCAGTAGGTTGAGTAAGAGCTGAAAAAACATATGCAATGCACAAAACAGGACACCCCCCCCCCCTTGAGCTTATAATACATTGGAATTTCAGACAGTCAACAGGTAATGAAGAACACTATCGTGTAATGTTAAAATACTGTTAAAGGGCTATGGAAAAAAACAAAACATAAAGGAGAAAGATTCCCTTCCCCATGTCTGTCTGTCTGTGTGTATGTGTGTTTGTGTGTGTGTGTGTGTGTGTGTGTGAAATTAAAATATGCTCATTTTAAAAAGTCTCTAAATTTACTCTTTTATTGAGATGTTCTTTCAGCATGTTTTCCTACTAGAACTGGAACATTTAGGCTCAAGGTGCCCTCTTACTTCAGAGTCCAAAGTAGCCAAGAAAATAGGGAATACCAACACACTGAGTAGAAGTTGTGGGTTGCTCCATATCTGAGCAGAGATATGTAGATGGTATGGTAGAACAACACAGGAAAATCTTGAAAAGAAAGTTTGAGAAACAGAGAAGAGAAAATCCACAGTATTACAAGAGGGAGTGTATCTGTTGTCAGAATTGTTAGATTCAGAGGCTGCCACCCAACTTTGATAGGCCAATTAGAGATATAAACAATAGCAAGGAGCAGAAAACAGATACTTCTTTCAATGTGCCCACACTAGAAGAAGGAACAAAGATCAGTGACCAGACCTCCTCAAGTCCATCTTCAGATTACTGACATGAAGTTTGTGTTCAAGTACAAGGCAAGAGATACTCATCACTAAGTAGTCCTGGTCTAAGTATGGTCCTGGCCATTGCTGACCCATCATTGTCTTGGCTCCAGACTCTAATGTAAGGTGGCATGATAGGTTGTGAAAACTATGAGAAATCTTTTTTCAGGAAAAAAAAGCTTTTCTTGGCCTGGTATCAGGTATCAGACTTTTCCTTCTCCCAGTATGGGATTGAAGGAGAAATTCTATTCTTTCCTTTTTAGATTTAATTGTATTCTATGTGTGAATATTTGTTTACATGCATCTGTGCACCACCCATGTGTTCTGTGCTCACAGAAGCCTCCAAAAAGGGCCTCTATTCTTCTGAAACTGGCGTTATTAATGACTGTGAACTACCATGTGGGTGCTGGAAGCTAATCCTGGGTCTTCTGCAAGAACATCAAAGCTCTTTTTTTAAGAGTCGAGTGAGATATTTATTAGTGAAATGAACACCATGTACAGCATAAAACACATCCGGGAGTTGCAGACACCAGTGCAAAGGGCATGGAAGCTTCTGCCTCATCGATCTTCTCAGAGTAAGGTTGGGACATTGTGAGCTCAGGCAAGGCAAATGGGGCAAAGAGGAACAATAAATGCAGTAACCCAAGTAAGTATAAGTAGCCCTTTTCAAATTCCTGAGCACAATGCCCTGGAGCGGGAACACCCAACCTGTTCTTATGATCCTCAAGCTATATCACTCTATCTTAATCCCAAAGGTGTTGTGGATGAGCCTAGTGCTGTTCTTATGAACCAAGCCCCTAATGAATAAATGAGAAAATCACTGGGCGAGTAGGTGGGACTTCTGGGTTGGAAGGAAGGAGAGAATTTGTTCTTCTTAGAACTGGGACAGCAAAGGGGTAAGATGTAGCTGCTAGAGTTTTCTAGTATCATGGCAGATCAGCAAGGATTTATTACTGGAGGGATCAGATTTTAATAAGGCTTACAAGATTAGGTTTTTAGGTGTTATGCCCAGAGACTGAGTAACCATTTTTTCTGAACTAAGTTTGTGTTGTATTTTCCTTCATGCAACAGCTTGTCTGGGTTCAAGAAAGAAGGGTGTGACAGCAAAGCATGGGCTTGCCTCAGGTGCTCCACAAAGTCTGTGGGGGATTTGAAGCAATGGGTTGGCATGGTAGTGATTCACCAGTGTGAACCTAGCAAGCTGGGTGGAGAAGTTTCAAGATCTCCAGGCCAGTGAATCTCCACTAATCTCCAGGGCATGGCCAGCCAGGCTGCCAGGGCACAGAGTTACCTGACAAGTGCAGGAACATGATAGTTCCATTTTATTATTTCATTCAACACATAGGAGCCTCGACTCAACTACTGAGACCAACAGCAAGCTAGCCTGGAATGGAACTCCCAGAGAGAAACTAGTATATGGTGAGGGAGAGCCCTCAGACCTCTCCAATCATACTCCCATCTGTGCTTTTAAAGTAATCACACCTATTATTCCTCCTTGCTCACTCTACCAGCCACCACAGGGAACCCAGCAATGACCCAAAGAACCTTAAATGAACCCAAAGTCCTTAGGTGAACTTGAGTTAGATGGTGTATTCAGCCTGGTTTTGGAGACAAATCTAATTTGTATCCCATTTGTCTGGTGAAGGTTAGAGCCCAGATAAACAGGAGCTTTCCTCGGGGAAACATAGAAGAGTCACCTTCAAAACACATGTGCCAATTAATTCTAGGGTTTCACAAGAAGACCTGAGGGGGTAGGGAATACATTTCTTCATGGGGCATAGGCATCAATGCTGGACAGCCACAGCCAAAGCTCCTGCTAAGACAGAGTAATAGAGGGGAAGGTCAGTGCAGGTATCAGACTAAAGGTCCTGCTGAAAAGGAAACATATAAAACAGATGTTACCCAGCCCCATGTCCCCAGAATCCCACAGTAGAAACAGCAAAAGATAGGGCAAAAGAAAGGTTTTCAGTTTTGTAGATTATTTTCTTTTATCCTTTCTTTAAAAAAAAATGATATTAAATTGCCAACAATGTGGCTGACCTGGAGAAGAGGACAGACACAACCAAGACTGCGTAATAGATGAGGTTTGTGACTCAGGAAATATAAACAAACACCACCAAAAGAAATCAAACTAATTACAATTACATGGCTGAAGAGGGGCCTACCGAAGAAATATAGACTTGTCTCAATAGACAGTACCTATCCTAATTCAGCAGAGCCAGACAGCAGCTTCCTGCTGAGCGTATGAACACCAATGGTCTAATGCCTACTCCTTCCTTCCCTTCCCTAATTATGAAAAAGTTCAGACATTTCAGCAACCCACCCTGTATACCCAGCAAGTCCTGCACCTTCACCGGGGGCCTAGACAGGGATGTGCTTGGCACAAATGTCTTCCCCGAGGTCTGTTAAAGAGGACCAAGGCCTGGCCTCACTAGTTAGAGGGATTTGGTCACACCCTTAGTCCTTCTGCTGGATGCTAACTAGATCCTCAGACCCAGAGCTACTCTCTCAATGCCGCATGGAGTCAGTAAGTGAGCCTGCTCAGATTCCCTGGTTTGGGAATCTGTTTTCCCTGATCCTCTAGGGAAAACAAATTTCTTTGTGCTTTTTGAAAATATTTGGGAACAAGAGAAAGACCTTAGGAAAACCAGGAAGGAAAAAATAGTCAGAAAAATACAGAAGTGGGGATTTTTCCACCCTGACTGAAAATTTTATATTGTGGGGGGAAAGAATACAACAAAAGGGTTCCCTGTTGAAAGGCTGAGCAATGTGCCCCAGGTCCTTCATTCTAGAAAAGCAGGGTGTAAGTGAATCAAGTACAAGCTGTGGCATAAGGGGTTGTGGGAAAAGTCAGGGTTCAGCTGCTGGAGCAATGGGTTTTTCCAACTCTCCATCTTCCTGATAGCCAGTTACGCTCTTATATCTCCTCTGTACCATGTGCAAATATCATGAGGAGCCCTGGGTCCTGCACCACGTAGTTACCCATGTGATGGTTCTTGGAGGACAATCCCAATACAGCCTGCTTGCCAAGGATGCTCTTGGCCACATAGTTCTCATAGTTATGCCGGTTCATCTGTCTTGTCTCTAGTGTGGTCAGGCCTTGAGGCCCACTGTATTCATGGGTACTTTCGATCAGCTCATTGACAGTAGAGGCTGGGCAGCCACTTTCTACGAGAGAGTGCTTGATTACAGTTTGGAGCACAGTGCCAGGAGTGGAGATCATCCCTTCACAGCAGATCACTCCTGCAGGCGGTTCATTGTACTCAATTATCTCCTCCAGGTTCTGAACGTTGGGTTTGCCACTGTGGATGGCTTGCATATACACCTTCATCAGCTGAATGTCTTGATTCTGTTCTGCCAGCTGGTGCTTGTGTTCAGCAGATGTTTTCTCCAGCTCTGAGATGCGTGTCTGCTGCTGCTGGACCATGGAGCACAGGTACTTAATGGAACTGTGGTTTGGCAGTTCATCTTTGGGCACCTCCAGGGCACAGTGCTGCTCACAGGTCACAGGCTGCTTTGGGTTGTGCTCACAGTCACTGAGGTGGGACATGAGGCTGTCAAGCCTGACACGAGCACTGCAGCCAAATACAGTATTGTCACAGGCAATCTGTAGCTTTGACAACATGTTCCGCATGATCCGAGGTACAGGACGCAGATGGGCAACTGTGACAACGCTATGGTCTACAGGACATGTCTGCTGCCGAGAGAACCATTGGATGATGCAGGCCTTGCAGAAGGCATGCTCACAATGAAGCACCTGCACTGGCTCCTCCAAGACTCCATTGCAGATAGGGCAAATAAGGTCCTCATCAATGTGCCCCTGGAAACGGGTTACATCATACCCCATGTCTCATCACTGAAAACCAGCTTCTTCTAAGTGATGGGGGCAGGTTCCCTGTTTACAAAGGTCCAACCTTCTGATGCCTCTGCTCAGTCCTACTCAGGAGATGCTACGAGTACTCATCTTGTTGGCTATTCTCCAACTGAGTCTTGCTTCCTAGTGACAAGTTTCAATGCTCAGGGGCAGTGTGATGTCATAATCAGGAATGCTAGTTCAGGACTGGTGGCCTGGCTTCTCTCAACATGGGGCCTAACTGCAGCTGAGACCACAGATGTTACAGTGCAGCCTGCGCCAGGTCTCAGTGTTTCGCTATAAGGGAAGGAAGGGGAAGGGGAAAGGGAAAAGGGGAAGGGGAAGGAGAAAAGGGGAAAGGGGGAAGAATAGAAAAGGGAAGGGGAAGAAGGGGACATGGAAGAAGGGGATGAAGGATGAAGGAGAAGAAGCAGATGAAGGGGAAGAAAAGAAGGGGAAGAGCCAGGTGGTGGTGACACACGCCTGTGATCTCAGCACCTGGGAGGCAGAGGCAGGTGGATTTCTGAGTTCGAGGCCAGCCTGATCCACAGAGTGTGTTCCAGGACAGCCAGGATGCCACAGAGAAACCCTGTCTCGAAAAAAACAAAAAAGAAAAAAAAATGTAAAAGAAAAGAAGGGGAAGAAGGGGAAGGGGAAGGGGGAAGAGTGTAAGAAGGAGGAAAGGTGGTAAAGGAGGAAGGGAAAGAAGGGAAGAAGGGGAAGGGGAAAGAAGGGGAAAGGTGGAAGGGGAAGGAAGGGAAGGGGAAGAAGGAGAAGAAGGGGAAGAGGGGAAAGGAAGGAAAGGGGAAGAAGGAGAAAGGGAAGAAGGTGAATAAGGGGAAGAAGGGGAAAAAGGGGGAAGAAGGGGAGGAAGGGGAAAAGGGAGGAAGGGGAGGAAGGGGAAGAAGGGGAAGAAGGGGAAGGAGGGGAAGGAGGGGGAAGGGAGAAGGGGAAGAAGGGGAAGGAGGGGAAGGAGGGGGAAGGGAGAAGGGGAAGAAGGGGAGAGGGGGGAAGGGAATGGGGAAGAAGGGGAAGAAGGGGAAGGGGAAAGGGGAATAATGGGAAGAAAAGAAGGGGGAAAGGGGGAAGGGGAAGAAGTGGAAGAAAGGGAAAAGGTGGAAAAGGGGGAAGTGGGAAGAAGAGGAAGTGGGAAGAAGGGGAAAGGGGGCAGGGGAAGAAGGGGAAGAAGGGAAAGAAAGGGAAGTGGAAGGAGGAGAAATGGAAGTAGAAGGAGAAGAAGGGAAGAAGGGGAAGAAGGGGAAGGAGGGGAAGGAGGGGAAGGAGAGGAAGGAGGGGAAGGAGGGGAAGAAGAGGAAGGAAAAGGGGAACGAGGGGAAGGGGAAGAATGGGAAGGGGAAGAAGGGGAAGGGGAAGAAGGGGAAGGTGGAAGAAGGGGAAGAAGTAGAAGGGGAAGAATGGGAAGGGGAAGAAGGGGAAGGGAAATAAGTGGAAGAAGGGGAAGAAGCAGAAGAAGGGGAAGAAAAGAAGGGGAAGAAGGGAAAAAGTGGGAAGGGGAAGAAGTGGAAGAAGGGGAAAAGGTGGAAAAGGGGGACGTGGGAAGAAGGGGAAGTGGTAAGAAGGGGGAAAGGGGACACAGGAAGAAGGGGAAGAAGGGGAAGAAGGGGAAGAAGGGGAAGAAGGGGAAGAAGGGGAAGAAGGGGAAGAAGGGGAAGAAGGGGAAAAGGTGGAAAAGGTGGAAAAGGGAGAAGGCATAAGAAGGGGAAGAGGGAAGAAGGGGGAGGGGAAAGGGGAAGAAGGAAAAGAAAGGGAAGGGGAAGAAGGGGACGAAGGAGAAGAGGGGAAGAAAGGGAAGAAGGGGGAGAAGGGGAGGAAGAGGAAGTAGGAGAAGAAGGGGAAGGGGCAAAGGGGGAAGGGGAAAGATTGCAGCAAAGCTCTTAACCACTGAAACATTTCTCTAGCCCCAAATTCCATTCTTGGGACCATTGTTTCAATAGTCTGATAGCCAAGGGGAAGAGCATATGTTTTTCTCTTAATATCTTCTTTTATTACAGGATAGTTACAAACCTAGTGTGCCCCAAGTAAGAGAAAGGCAGGAGTAAGTTCAACGAGAGTTTTATGGGGGCATTTTGAATACTTTTTTTCTTTGAGAGACAGACTGTAAGAAGTATGTGGATCACTGTGGTGGTCATAATTTGCCTCTGGATTCATTAGGATGCATTGCAACTGCTCTGTTGACAGTAGACTTTTGGTATATGGATGCAATCAGGGAGAGTTGTATCTTGTTCTCTTGGAGGAACAGAGTAAAAAAACTCTAAAGAGAAGCCCCATGAAATATGGTACATATATGTTTTCCTGTGACCCTATAAGACATTACATGAATCTTGTATTCATTGGAGGACTATTTTCACCAATCTAAAATGCTGTGAAAAAATAGTTATAGTTCATTGATATCAATGGTCAGAGTTAAATAGGAAGCAATCCTATGAATAGATGTTATGTAAAAGCATAATATCTTATCATGCCATCATGAGCATTTCACATTAAAACTGATCTTTGTTGGATGTTATCTGATAATAAAATCTATATATGTTCTATATTTCCAGTTCCTATCTTAGAGCTCCTAAAACATGTGTCATTTCTTGACTGATAGGTGTATTGGATATATAGCTTATGTTTCACTTTTGTTTTTGTTTTCGATCAACAAAAGATTTATTCATTTTATTTTCTAAGTATAAAAAGTTTGAGTGCATGCATGTATATGTACCATGTAAATATGTGGTATCCACAGAAGCCTGGACATATAACTGGTTGTAAGCTTCCTTATGTTCTTTGAAAAGATGTCATGTCTTCTGGAAGAGTTACAAGTAGTTCCAACAATTAAATCTCCTCTAGAGTTCATTTATACTTGTTTTGATACATGATCTGTGATAGTATTCCCCAAGTTAGCTCTATTAATCTCTTAAAATCTCCTGGATTTAAGGAGTATCATTTTCTTTTTTAAAAATATTTTTATTTTCTATATTCTTTGAGGAGTATCCTTTTCTAATGAAGTGAATTTTGCCTGGCTTATGAACTGAGATTGGTCACCCATGATTAGAAGGTTTGAAGGTTTCAGCTTCACTCACTTATCCTCTAGGATAAGGAGAAGGACTGGAATTTGAATTAACACTAGATGATGTCACTTTGTGGAGAGAAGAAAGGGAGAAAGAACTGTGAGAAAGAACTGAAATCAGTGCTAGTGGGGCATTTCTGAGATGAGCTAGAAACCTAGGACAATGAAAACTCTTTGGAATCTATGAGAGTGACATCAGCGAAGATTTCTAGCAGTGAGGGATATAGAACCTGAAATGCCAACCTCCTCTAACATAAAAGACTTTCAATGGATGGATGGTGAAAATAACCAAGCCTCAAAATTTTAGACTCAAAATCTGTCCTGCATATAAGATGTGCAGGGATAAAGATGGAATGGAAATTGAGGGAATGGCCAAACAATTATTGGCCCAACATAAGACTCATGCCATGAGAGAAACCCCAGATCTGACACTATTGATTATATTCTGCAATACTTGCAGAAGGGAGCCTAGCATAACTGTCATCTGAGAGGCTTTACTTAGCACCTGATAGAAACAGATCCAGAGACCCACAGCTAAACATCAGGCAGAGCTCAGGAAATCTATTGGATTGAATGAGCCAGAGAGGACAAGGACACTACAAGAAAACCTACAGAATCTATTAATCTGAGTCTACAGGGTCTTGCAAAGCTGAACCACCAAACAGGGATCCTGTTTGTAATGGATCTAGGCCTTTGGCCATATGTAACAGATAGGCAGCTTGGTGTTCACATGGGACCCCTAAGACCAAGAGCAGGGAATGTCCTTAACTTTGTTGCCTGCCTTTAAATCCCTTTCTCCTAGCCTTTGGGCTGCCTTGTCTGGCATTAATAGGAGAACATGTGCCTAGTCTACTGCAACTTGATATTCTAAGGCTTGTTGACATCCATGGGAGAACTCAACTTTACTGAAGAGAAAGGGAGGAGGGCAGAAGTGGGGGAAGAGGGTGAGACTGGAAAGAAAAGGTGGAGGGAAGCTGTTAACAGGATGTAAATAAATTAACAGAACACCAATAGCTTATGCTCTAAGATCAAGAATTGACAAATGGGGCCTCATAAAATTGCAAAGTTTCTGTAAGGCAAAGGACATTGTTAAAAGGACAAAACAGCAACCATCAATTTGGGAAAGGATATTCACCAACCCTACATCTGATAGAGGGCTAATATCCAATATATGCAAAGAACTCAAGAAGTTAGACCCCAGGGAACCAAATAACCCTATTAAAAAATGGGGTACAGATCTAAACAACAAATTTTCACCTGAAGAAATTTGGATAGCCGAGAGGCACCTTAAGTGCTCAACATCATTAGTCATTAGGGAAATGCAAATCAAAACAACCCTGAGATTTCACCTTACACCAGTCAGAATGGCTAAGGTCAAAAACTCAGGAGACAGCAGGTGTTGGCGAGGATGTGGAGAAAGAGGAACACTCCTCCACTGCTGGTGGAGCTGTAAGATGGTACAACCACTTTGGAAATCAGTCTGGCAGTTCCTCAGAAAACTGGACATGACACTTCCGCAGGACCCTGCTATACCTCTCCTGGGCATATACCCAAAGGATTCCCTGGCATGCAATAAAGACACATGCTCTGTTATGTTCATAGCAGCCTTATTTATAATAGCCAGAAGCTGGAAAGAACCCAGATGCCCCTCAAAGGAGGAATGGATACAGAAAATGTGGTATATTTACACAATGGAATACTACTCAGCAATTAGAAACAATGAATTCACAAAATTTTTAGGCAAATCATTTGATCTGGAAAATATCATTCTAAGTGAGGTAACCCAATCACAAAAGAATACACATGGAATGCAATCTCTGATAAGTGGATATTAATTAGCCCAGAAGCTCTGAATACCCAAGGCACAAATCACATAACAAATGACTCCCATGAAGAAGTATGGAGAGGGTCCTGATCCTGGAAAGGATTTATCTGGCATTGGAGAGGAATATAAGGACAGAGAAAAAGGAGGGAGGTGATTGGAGAATGGATGGAGAGAAGAAGGTGTATGGGACATATGGGGAGGGAGGATCTGGTAAAGGGCAAATCATGTGGAATGTAAACAAAGAATATAGAAAATAAAAATATTAAAAAAAAGAATACCTGGGAATTTTCATGAGTTTTTGGTTTCCTAAGCATACAAAGGCACTAGAAAGGTGAAGTATCAAACTCTGCTTATACATACATACATACATACATATATACAGACAGACAGACGACATACACATCACATTTTTAAAATGATTTTTTAAATATCAATATCATGCTCTGCCATATTCGCTCCTGGACTGTCCAGACAGGCAACGCTAGAGATATTACAAGTTTAACATCACTGAGGACAGCCGCTAGGCTTCTGCCTGCACCCAAGGCCTGGGCAGGTCTGCGGGTCAACTGTGTGCCAGCCCTGTCATGGGACGTTTGACCAGCAGAGTGATCAGCATTTGGAGGGGGTCTACACAGCCTCCGCCATCTTTGCTCCTGGAAGGACCAGGCAGGAAGCACCAGGTACACAGAGACAACTAGAGTATAACTTTTCTTGGGGCAAGGCATACAAGGGCTCCAACAACACTCAAGAGTAGGAAAGCCCATCAGCAATCTGTGCCAGGGGAAACGCAGTCATGCAGAGATGCGGAAATAGCCTTACAGACTCACAAGTGGTTCAAGTAACAGCAAGTGACAACAGTACCAACTAACTCCAGAGATAACCAGATGGCAAAAGGCAAACTTAGTACCATTACTAACAGAAATAAAGGCAATATGGCAGCATCTGAACACAATTCTCTGACAACAGCAACTCCTGGATACACTAACACACCAGAAAAAAAAAAGTGGATTTAAAATCACATCTCATGAAGCTATTAGAGGATTACAAGAAGGACATAAATAAATCTCCTAAAGAAATCCAGGAAAACATGAATAAGGTAGAAGCCCTTACAAAGGAAACACAAAAATCACTTAAAGAAATGCAGGAGAACTTGGATCAATAGGCAGAAGTCGTGAAAGAGGAAACACAAAAATCTCTTTAAAAAATTACAGGAAAACACAAAAAAGTGAAGGAACTGAGCATAACAATCCATTATCTAAAAGAAGTAGAAGCAACTAACAAATCACAAAGGGAGACAACTTTGGAGATAGAAAACCTTAGGAAGAAATCAGGGGTCATAGATGCAAATATCAACAACAGAATACAAGAGATAGAAGAAAGAATCCCAGATGCCGAAGATACCATAGAAACCATTGACTCAACAGTCAAAGATAATGCAAAATGCCAAAAGTTTGTAACCCAAAACATCCAGGAAATCCAGGACACAATGAGAAGACAAAACCTAAGGATTATAGGTAAAGATGAGAGTAAAGATTTACAACTTAAATGGCCAGCAAATATCTTCAACAAAATTATGGAAGCAAACTTCCTTAACCTAAAGAGAGAGATGCCCATGAATAAACAAGAAGCCTACAGAACTCCAAACAGACTGGACCAGAACAGAAACTCCTCTCCCCACATAAATAATCAAACCTCCAGTTGTACTAAACAAAGAATATTAAAAGCAGTAAGAGAAAAAGGCCAAGTGACATATAAGGGAAAACCTATCAGAATTACAGAAGACTTCTCACCAGAGACCATGAAAGCTAGAAGATCCTGGGCAGATTTCATGCAGACTCTAAGAGAACACAAATGCCAGCCAAGACTACTACTATACCAAGCAAAACTCTCAATAACCATAGATAGAAAAACCAAAATATTCTACGGTAAAACCAAATTTACACAATATCTTCCACAAACCAAGTCCAAGAAAGGATAATAGGTGGAAAACGCCAAAACAAAAGGGAAACTACACCCTGGAAAAAAGCAAGATAGTAACCTTCTTTCATCAAACCCAAAAGAAGATATCCACTCAAACATAAAAATAACATCAGAAATAACAGGAAGTAATAATCACTTCCTTAATATCTCTTAATATCAAAGGACTTAATTCCCCAACAAAAAGACATAGACTAACAGAATGGATACATAAACAGACCTATTTTGTTGCATGCTGGAAACACACCTCAGTGTCAAAGACAAACGTCCTCAGAAGAAAAGGCTGGAAAACAATTTTATAAGCAAATTGTATCAGGAAACAAGCCGGAGAAGCCATTCTTATATCAGAAAAAATTGACTTTCAACCTAAAGTCATCAAAAGAGACACAGAAGGACACTTCTTATTGGTCAAAGGAAAATTCCACCAAGAAGAACTCTCAATTCAGAACATGTAGTCTCCAAATACAAAGACACCCTCATTCGTAATAGAAACTACTAAAGCTCAAAGCACACATTGCACCTAACACAATAATTGTGGGTGACTTTAATGCTCCACTCTCCTCATGGACTGATCAGGAAAACAGAAACTAAACGGGGACACAGTGAAACTAATTGAAGCTTTGGACCAATTGGATTTAACATTGTATATGTATATGAGTATGTGTATGTGTATGTGTATGTGTGTGTATGTGTATATGATATATATGTATATGATGTATATGTATATGATGTATATGTATATTTATATGTATATAAACATTTCATCCTAAAGCAAAAGAATATACCTTTTTCTTAGCACCTCATGGTAACTTCTCCAAAATTGACCATATAATGGTAACAAGACAGACCTCAACAGATAGAAGATCAAACTAATTCCACACCTCCTATCAGATCACTATGGAGTAAGAGTGGTCTTCAATAGCAGCAGAAACAACAGAAAGCCCACATACACGTGGAAGCTGAACAATGCTCTACTCAATGATACCTTGGTCAAGGAAGAAATAAAGAATTCAAAGACTTTAGAATTTAATGAAAACTCTCTATTGCAGGTGGGATTGCAAGCTCGTACAACTACTCTGGAAATCAGTTTGGTGATTCCTCAGAAAACTGGACATAGTACTACCTGAGGACTCAGATATACCACTCCTGGGCATATACCAAGAGGATTCCCCAGTGTGTGATAGTGATAAGGATACATGCTCTACAGTGTTCATAGCAGCCTTATTTATAATAGCCAGAAGCTGGAAAGAACCCAGATGTCCTTCAATGGAGGAGTGGATTCAGAAAATGTGGTACAATGGAATAGTACTCAGCTATTAAAAACAATGAATTCGTGAAATTCTTAGGCAAATGGTTGGAACTGGAAAATATCATCCTAAGTGAGGTAACTCATTCATAAAAGAACACACATGGAATGCAGCCACTGATAAGTGGCTATTAGCCCAGAAGTTCTGAATACCCAAGACACAATTCACAGACCACATGAAGCTCAAGAAGAAGGAATAACAAGGTGTGAGTGCTTCAGTCCTTCTTAGGAGGGGGAACAAAATACTCAAGGGAGCAAATAGACAAAGTTTGGAGCAGAGTATGAAGGAAAGGCCATCCAGAGACTGCCCCACCTGTGGATCCATCCCATATACAGTCATCAAACATAGACACTATTGTGGATGACAGGAAGTACAGGCTGACAGGAGTCTGATATAACTATCACCTGAAAGAACATGCCAGAGCCTGACAAAAGCAGAGGTGGTTGCTCACAGCCAAACATTGGGATGAGCACTGGGTCCCCAGTGGAGCAGATAAATAAAGAACAGAAGGAGCTGAAGGGTTTTTGCAACCCCATGGGAAGAACAATATCAACCGACCAGAACCCCTAGAGCTCCCAGGAGCTAAACTCACCAACCAAAGAGTACACGTGGAGTGACCCATGGCACCAGCTGCATATGCAGCAGAGGATAACCTTGTCAGGCATCAATGGGAAGAGAGGTCCTTGGTCCCGTGAAGGCTCAATGCCCCAGTGTAGGGGAATGTGAGGGCTGGAAGGCAGGAGTGAGTGGGTAGACACCCTCATAGAAGCAGAGGATGGAGGGGGGAAGGGATAGGGAGGCTTTGTGGGGGGACAAGGAAAGGGGACAACACTTGAAATGTAAATAAAGAAAATATCCAATAAAAAAACAAGTCATCTCTGCACATTGCTGGAGGGGGGAGAAGTTTCTTAATTTGCAGTTACTGTTGCCATTCTGTTTAAAATTTTAAATTTCTACCTAAATTCATACTTGCACCTACATATATATGTATGTATATATATACATATACATATACACACACACATACACACACACACACACACACACACAAACACACACACAATATATTCACTTTAAAACCTAAAGCCTGTTAGGGCTCAGAGTGTTCAAATATCCAAAAATTAGCTCAACCTAGTCTATAGGAAGATTTATGGTGGTGAGATAAAGCCATTATTCTGTGGTAGATTTAATATATACTTCCCCCTCCAATAGATTCATGTATTTGAATTCTTGGCCCATAGTTAGTGACACTATTAGGAGGTGTGGCCTTGTTGGAGTAGTTATGGACTTGTTGGAAGTGTCAGTAGAGGCAGGCTTTGAGGACACATATACATATGCTCAGGTGCTGCCCAGTGTGGAATCCAGTCTCTTCCTGGCTACCTTCAGATCAACGTGTAAATATCTTGGCTCCTTCAGCACTATGTCTGCCTGTATGCTGCCATGCTTCCCACCATGATGATAATGGACTGAACGTCTGAAACTATAAGTCAGCCCCAATTACTTGTCTTTATAAGAGTTTTAAAGTGGAAATTTCTGGTTCCTTTGGAGACTCAGTTAGCTCAAAATGATGTTTTTCTGGGGCAGACAGGTGAAAGCATGTTTTGCTGAAACAGACACGGGTGAGAGTATCTTTCCTTAAAACAGACACGTGAAATGATATGTGATGTTTAGAAAAAATGTAAATATGACCACAGACAGTAGGACAAAGCTCATGCTTTGATTTGCCTTGCACTGCCTTGCTCGTCTCTGCTGACAGATGACATTCTGACACTACTTGGCCTTGTACTGCATTGTTGATCTTTCCTTTTCATGACTTTGTAGAGAGTACCTCATCAAAGAACTCTTGTGATATTCTGGTGACTTCTTACTGCTTCCATGGACTCATGCTGGCATTGTGGTTTATTCTCATAGAGTTGCTGCTGATTTGTCTACAGTGTTCCCTAAGTGGACTGGGCTGAAGCTGCTGATTCATATTTGGTGGCTTTCTTGTAGACCCAACTGCTGATATCCTGACAACAAATATTAGAATTGCCCAAAGGAATGGTTTTTAAATACGTCCACTTCCCCCATGTCCTAATAACTTTTCTTTTCCACTCTCTCTGGCGGGTGGTGGATTAGAAGGGAGGTTAAATCACTTAAGATCCCTTACTAAAGTAGGTTTACACACACCTATGGCCACTTGATCCTCGACAAAAGGGCTGAAAACATCCAGTGGAAAAAAGATAGCCTTTTCAACAAATGATGCTGGTTCAACTGGAGGTCAACATGCAGAAGAATTCGAATTAATCCATTCTTATCTCCTTGGACTAAGCTCAACTCCAAATGGATCAAGGACCTCCACATAAAGCCAGACACTCTGAAGCTAATAGAAAAGAAACTGGGGAAAAACCTTGAGGACATCGGTACAGGGGGAAAGTTCCTGAACAGAAGAATAGCTTATGCTCTAAGATCAAGAATTGACAAATGGGACCTCATAAAATTACAAAGTTTCTGTAAGGCAAAGAACACCATCAAAAGGACAAACCAGCAACCAACAAATTGGGAAAAGTTCTTCACCAACCCTACATCCGACATAGAGCTAATATCCAATATATACAAAGAACTCAAGAAGTTAGACCCCAGAAAACCAAATAACCCTTTTAAAAATGGGGTACAGAGCTAAACAAAGAATTTTCACCCAATGACCTTCAGATGACTGAGAAGCATCTTAAAAATTGCTCAACATCATTAGTCATTAGGGAAATGCAAATCAAAACAACACTGCTTACACCAGTCAGAATGGCTAAGATTAAAAACTCAGGAGAAAACAAGTACTGGCTAGGATGTGGAGAAAGAGGAACACTCCTCTACTGCTGGTGGGGTTGCAAATTGGTACAACCACTCTGGAAATCAGAAAACTGGGCACATACCCAGAGGATTCCCCAGCAGGTAATGAGGATACATGCTCCACTATGTTCATAGCAGCCCTATTTATAATAGCCAGAAGCTGAAAAGAACCTAGGTATGCCTCAATGGAGGAATGGATACAAACAATGTGGTATATATACACAATGGAATACTATTCAGCCATTAGAAACAATGAATTCATGAAATTCTTAGACAAATGGATAGAGTTGGAGAACATCATACTAAGTGAGGTAACCCATTCTCAAAAGATCAATCATGGTATGCACTCTCTAATAAGTGGATATTAGCCTAGAAAATTGGAATACCCAAAACATAATCCACACATCAAATGATGTACAAGAAGAATGGAGGAGTGACCCCTGGTTATAGAAAGACTCTGTGTAGCAGTATAGGGCAATACCAGAACAGGGAAGTGGGAAGGGGTGAATGGGGGAATAGCGGGAGGGAAGAGGGCTTATGGGACTTTCGGGGAGTGGGAAGCCAGAAAATGGGAAATCATTTGAAATGTAAATAAAAAATATATCAAATAAAATAAAGAAATAAAAGAAATTGATATTTACAGAAAAAGAATGAAAAACATAATCCAACAGAGTTGCCTTGGTCATGGTGTCTCTTCATAACAATAAAACCCCAACTATGACATACTCCATTGACATCTACAGTTGTGGGTTCCTACTATAGAAAACAGGAAGATTTTTCTACTTGAATGGCTGCATGGCAAAACTCAGAAGATGACTTTCAATGAAGCTTCTCGAAAGTTTACCTCTTACTACATAAAAGCAGAGTACAGTATTTTGGTCATTATTTTGATGAGTTTTTAAAAATAAGTACAACAGAGAGCCCTGATACTGTTAACATTGAACAGAGGCCAGACATTGAAAATGGTTTGTTATAGACCTCCTTTTTTGCTTAATTATTTTTTTAATCTGATTGATTAGTTTGGATCAATTTTCTTTATTTCTGTGATACAGAAGCTTCAAGGTTGTATTTGTAACAAGATCTTTACATTGATTTAGCTTATGTCTCAGAGTAATGAACCTCTAATCACTTCAAACAACATTGATAGGGAAAATGCCAAAGAGAAGATGTGACATAGAAAACCAGTCTTTGCTTACTTAGGGCCAGAATGACATGCGATCTCAAATTTTGGCACTCATTTAACATCTGTCAATTTAGATAGCACTGTCAACTGTCTACAAAGGAAAACTGACCTTCTAAATTTATATATACTACACTCATTAAACAGTGTTTCATAAACGGGCTTCTGGAAACCTTTAAGGATGGAATTAAAGTCTACTAAAATTAAAACACACATACAAACATGTATGTATGTGTATATATATATATACATATATATATATATATATATATATATATATATATATATATATATATATATATATATATATATAGACATAGACAGATCCATTGTAAAGACACTTAACTGTGTCTTAATATCCTCCCTTAAAAAATCAATAACTATGGTTGGGTGTATCTTATGTGTTCCCTGACAGCACCACTTTTATTTTTACCCTGCACTTAAAATTCATGTTGAAAATGCCTTTTTAAAATTCCAATTCAGAATCATAGTGGTTCATTCTGAAATTCTTTTTTGTAGTAAAGGTAGGAATCAAAGGCTTTCCTTAGTGAAAGTCCCCAGAGAAGAAAGGAACTTCTTAAGCTGCTGACAGAGATAGCTCATTATTTCCATCCCTGATACCCCTAAGAAACTCATAGAATATGGACAACCACCATGCTTGTGGGTCCTTGTAAGGGATATCATAAATGATATTGATTTTTAAAAAAATTTCTATATTCTTTGTTTGCATTCCAAATTATTTCCCCTTTCCCATTTCCACCATCCCCATATGTCCCATAAGCCCTCTTCTCTCCATCCATTCCCCAATCACCGCCCCTCCCATTTCTCTGTCCTAGTATTTCCCTACAATGCTGGATCAAGCCTTTCCAGGACCAGGGCCCACTCCTTCCTGCTTCACGGGAATCATTTGAAATGCTAATTGTGTTTTGAGTATTCAGAGCTTCTGGGCTAATTAATATCCACTTATCAGTGATTGTGTTCCACGTGTGTTCTTTTGTGACTGGGTTACCTCACTTAGGATGATATTTTCCAGATCCAATCCTTTGCCTAAGAATTTCATGAATTCATTGTTTTTAATTGCCGGGTAGTATTCCATTGTGTATATATACCACATTTTCTGTATCCAGACCTCCATTCAGGGACATCTGGGTTTTTTCCAGGTTCTGGCTATTATAAATAAGGTTGCTATGGACAGAGTGGAGCATGTGTCCTTATTCCATGCCTGGATATCCTCTGGGTATATGTCCAGGAGTGGTATAGCAGGGTCCTCTGGAAGAGTCATGCCCAGTTTTCTGAGGAAGCTCCAGACTGATTTCCAGAGTGGTTGTACTAGTTTATAATCCCACCAGCAGTGGAGGAGTGTTCCTCTTTCTCCACACCCTCTTCAACACCTGCTGTCTCCTGAATTTTTAATCTTAGCCATTCTGACTGGTGTGAGGTGAAATTTCAGGGTTGTTTTGATTGACATTTCCCTAATGGCTAATGATATTGAACATTTCTTAAAGTGCTTCTTAGCCATTTGAAATTCTTCAGGTGAAAATTCTTTGTTTAGCTTTGTACCCCAATTTTAATAGGGTTTTTTGGCTCTCTAGAGTCTAACTTCTTGAGTTCTTTGTATATATTGGATATTAGCCCTCTGTTGGATGTAGGGTTGGAGAAGACCTTTTCCCAAATTGTTGGTTGCCATATTGTCCTTTTGATGGTGTCCTTTGCCTTACAGAAACTTTGTAATTTTATGAGTTCCCATTTATCAATTCTTGATCTTAAAGCATAAGCTGTTGGTGTTCACTGCAGGAAAATTTCCCGTGTCCATATGCTCAATGCTCTTCTCCAGTTTCTGTTATAATAGTTTCAGTGTGTATGGTTTTATGTGGAGGTCCTTGATCCATTTGGAGTTGAGTGTAGTACAAGGATATAAGAATGGATTGATTTGCATTCTTCTGCATGCCAACCCCCAGTTGAAATAGCATCATCTGTTGAAAAGGCTATCTTTTCCCAACTGGATTGTTTTAGATCCTTTGTCGAAGATCAAGTGACCATAGGTGTGTGGGTTCATTTCTGGGTCTTCAATTCTATTCCATTGATCTACCTGTCTGTCACTGTACCAATACCATGAAGTTCTTAACACTATTGCTCTGAAGTATTGCTTGAGGTCAGGGATACTGATTCCCCCAGAAGTTCTTTTACTGTTGATAATAGTTTTAGCTATCCTTGGATTTTGTTATTCCAGATGAATTTGAAAATTGCTCTTTCTACCTCTATGAAGAACTGAGTTGGGATTTTGATGGGGATCACATTGAATTTGTATATTGCGTTTGGCAAGATGGCCATTTTAACTATATTAATCCTGCCAATCAATGAGCATCAAAGTTTTTCCATTATCTGAGGTCTTCTTCAATTTCCTTCTTCAGAGACTTGAAGTTTTTTGTCATACAGATCTTTCACTTATTTGGTTAGAGTCACACCAAGATACTTTATATTGTTTGTGGCTCTCGTGAAGGGTGTCAGTTCCCTAATTTCTTTCTCAGCTTGCTTATCCTTTGAGTATAGGAAGGCCACTGATTTGCTTGAGTTGATTTTATAACCTGCCACTTTGCTGAAGTTGTTTATCAGCTGTAGGATTTCTCTAGTGGAGTTTTTTGGGTCACTGAGGTAGACTATCATATCATCTGCAAATAATGATAGTTTGACTTCTTCCTTTCCAATTTGTATCCCTTTGACCTCCTTATGTTGTCTAATTGCCAGAGCTAGTACCTCAAGTACAATATTGAAAAGCTAAGGAGAAAGGTGGCAGCCCTGTCTAGTCCCTGATTTTAGTGGGATTGCTTCAAGTTTCTCTCCATTTAGTTTGAGGCTGGCTACCTGTTTGTTGTATATTGCTTTTACTATGTTTAGGTATGGGCCTTGAATTCCTGTTCTTTCCAAGACTTTAAGCATGAAAAGATGCTGAATTTTGTCAAATGTTTTTTCAGCATCCAATGAAATGACCATGTGTTTTTTTTTTCTTTGAGTGTGTTTGTGTAGTGGATTGCATTGATGTATATTGAACCAACCCTGCATCCCTGGAATAAAGCCTACATGATCATGGTGGATGATCATTTTGATGTGTTCTTGGATTCGGTTGGCAAGAATTTTATTGAGTATTTTTGAATCAATATTCATAAGGGAAATTGGCCTGAAGTTCTCTTTCTTTGTTGGATATTTGTGTGGTTGTGGTATCAGTGCAATTGTTGCTTCATAGAATGAGTTGGGTAGTATTCCTTCTGTTTCTATTTTGTGGAATAACTTGAAGAGTATTGGTATTAGGTCTTCTTTGAAGGTCTGATAGAATTCTGTTCTAAATCCATCTGGTCCTATGCTTTTTTTGGTTGGAAGACTTTCAATGAACACTTCCATTTCTTTAGGGGTTATGGGACTGTTTAGATGATCTATTTGATCCTGATTCAATTTTAGTATTTGGTATCTGTCTAGGAACTTGTCCATTTTTTCCAGGTTTTCCAGTTGTGTAAAGTATAGATTTTTATAGTAGGATCTGATGATTTTTGAATTTCCTCAGTTTCTGTTGTTATATCTCCCTTTTCATTTCTAATTTTGTTAATTTGGATACTATCTCTGTGCCCTCTGGTTAGTCTCAGTAAGGGTTTATCTATCTTGTTGATTTTCTCAAAGAACCAGCTCCTGATTTTGTTGATTCTTTGTATGGTTCTCTTAGTTTCTACTTGATTGATTTCAGCCCTGAGTTTGATGATTTCCTGTCTTCTACTCCTCCTGGGTGAATTAGCTTCTCTTTGTTCCAGAGCTTTCAGTTGTGCCATTAAGCTGCTAGCGTGTGCTCTCTCCAGTTTCTTTTTGGAGGCACTCAGGGTTATGAGTTTTCCTCTTAGCCCTGCTTTCATTTTGTCCCATAAATTTGGGTAACACTTTATACCATGCTAGAGAACAAATTCAGTGCTTTTTGGATATTAGGCAAACCTTTTACCAACTCAGATATTATCTCTTTCTCATTATTCAGTTCCTTTAACTTATAAGAAAGGACTTCAAGTTAGAAATTGATGTGAACCAACGACTCTGTTTAAGGATTTATGTCTAATGATTAGAAGACTTTCCTCACAGTCTAGCTTCTGGCATCACACATTTCAATAACTCTTTCTTCCTTTCTAACTGTATAGTTACAGGTACTGAATACTTAGCACATATTCCTATCATTGCTGGTTTTTCTACCTTGTTTTCCTAATTACATGACCAGTATGGATGAGAGAATTTTTAGAAATAATTCCATATATTTGGAAAACTTATAACTTATCTCCATGTAGGACTATGAAGCACAAAACTATCTTAGAAATCCAACAAAATATGTGTCTGTATCTAGATTCCAAATCTAACTTCTTCCAAATATATGATAAAACTCTTCTTGTTGCAAACAGCATCTTATAAAACATGATAAGGACAGTAGGTAGCTTTTATTATAGAAGTGAGATGGTGTGACTTATCAAAATTTGCCTGTTTCAAGTTGCACATTTTATATCATCTTAGTTATCAGGATCTCTTCATAAAACCTCCTTATAATAATTGTCTGCTAGGTGTCGATTTACACATAGGTGTTTTGCTTCACCATACAGAAACTTGACAAAAGGTGTTCTTCATTCCTTGGATTAATTCGAGCTCCCTACTTTCCAGGATAATTCATTTTTTAAGGTCTTCTGAAAATATATAAAATTATTTGGTACTTAAAAGTTAAATTGAAAGTTTTTAAGGCAACAAAACATTATAAATGTGATAATCCTGAAATGAGTTGTCCATTGTCAATTATTTTATGTAAAGAAAAAAAATGTAGTGTTTAAAAGACAGAAAGAGAAGAACCTGGAACAAATGCACTTAACTTCTCTTTACTTCTGAATACAGATGTGCAAATACATAGATGAAAAAAATCTATCAGACAATGCAATTTGACAATGTAAAATCTGTCAAATATTCTGATTCTGATGGAAGTATTTTTGAGCGCAGACAGAGTCTGATGTGATGAAATGATGTTTTGCACAGGATGTTATCAAATTAAATATAGTTTAGTTCATGATAACATTACCATGACTTGCAAGGCAGAAATGAAAATATTCTTGTTTTTCAAAGAAAAGAATTTATTGACACTATATATTCCATTCCAAGTAAGGCCCTGTGCCAGGCACTGAGGGACTCACACAGAGCAGTGGATATACAGCAACACACTGCAATACAACAGTACATGGCAATTCACAAGCTGGTTATAATTACCATAGGCAATACAATTAAACACACAAATAGATTCATTTAGCATGACAATTTTGAATACAAGATATTTAAACCCTGTTTTCTGATTCACTTTCTAGAGTGCAAAGAAAACTACTCAAGAGACTTTTTAAAAAGCATAACTGCCATACAACAATATACACAAATATGAAGTTTACAATCTGTGAAGGGTTTGCATGTTGTGAGGACTGGAAACACTAACTGGACTCAACAGGTTACATACATACATACATGAGTACATATATATACATTGGCCAATAAAAGACTCAGTGAAAATCAGCCAGTCTCCTCTGAGGATGACAGGGACACAAAGCCCTGACTCACACCCACTAATTCCCCTCCCATATCTTCTGGTTGCCTTGATATGTGGTATCTGGCTTTGCTCTCTGTCTCTGCTTTTACTGACTTGTGAGAGACCACTGTGTACTTAGGACATACACTGTTTCAGGTTCTAAGTGTCTAACTCTGGCTTTCTAGACTTTAAATCACTTTTCATCAAGTTTTGCTTTATTGTTTCTGATTTCAGACTTTATATGGGGCAGAGGGGGGATGATTCTCAATTATGTTATTAAACACAAAAATTTACTATGATGCCCTTATGATTTTATTTTTTCACAGTCACAGTCTTTAATATGTAGATAATTTAGCTTCATACATGATTTGAAGTTAACTAACTTTTTGGAAAATAGCCTGTCCTGACATCTTGACTGACTTGAAATAGCTTTTTAGTAAGTTTTCATTCTCCCAGACTCATGCACACGCAGCACTAACTGAACACAACAGGTTACATAATACATATATACATACATGAATGACATGTTTCAAATTGGATTGGATATAATAAAGATAAGCTGTATAGGTATACGAAATTGTCAATGAATAAAAAATATCCTAAAAAGTTCTTTTCTCCTTTTTCTCCTCACTTCTCACAAGAATGTCCAAAGGACCAACACTGATTTATTGTATGCCCTTCACCACGTAGGAAGCCACTTGTATTCAATGAAGCAGTCTCAGCATCTAAGGAGACTCTTAAGTATCTCAGAGTGACTATCAGACTATTGGAAACAATGGGTTCCAAAAAAAAAAATGAGAATTTTTCCAGGAATTTCAGACTTGGAGAAAGAAAATCTGACAGCAAAAGAGAGAATTTCTCTCCTGGAGATTTCACAGAGTTCTAACAATTTGTCAGGTCACCTTATAGGCTGAGACTGAACCACAGACTGTGATGTGTCAGTGGTGTGTGGGAACACACTTAAGGCAAGACCCCTTAGATGTGCATATCCTTAGCCCCTAGTTAACCTTAATTTCCCTTTAAGACCCTGAGGATAGACTTGGGGAATCTCTTTGTCCCTCTTCCTACTGTGGTCACATTGAATAAATCTCTTCTACTTTCCTCTAATAATTTGGTTGAAATGATGTGACTTATCAAATTTTTATTGGTTTCCTGAGGATAGCTGCCTGAACTTGGTTTGAGATACAGGGTGTGGCACACCAAATTCAGTAACATAAATTATGCATATAGCAAGATCTTCTTGTAATTGGTGACCTTTTAGGTTCAGTAATATATGGTACTTTTTCTTTCTTTTTTTATTAGATATTTGCTTTATTTACATTTCAATGTTATCCCCTTTCCTCATTACCCCTCCGAAAATCCCCTATCACATTCCACCTCCCCCTGCTTACCCCTCTCCCTCACTTTCCTGACCTGGTATTCCCCTGCTATTAATGGTAGGTTGAAAATAGACGTCCAGAAACAAGGACAGAAACAAGGACATCAAATAGATGATTAATATGACCTAGTCATCTTGGATCATATTACTGTGTGATAACATATGAATACCATATCATAAAAAAGGAGATCAGACTGTGCTTATAAGATAATACAAGTTGAATTCTCTATTGGATATACAGAAAGAAATGTGAGGACTGTTCCAAAGCTTCTGATGTCAGCAATAGGAACATAGGTGGAAATGGAAACAGGACATGGTGGAAGAGATTTTGATGACAATATCAGGAATTCACTTTTAGGAAAGTGTATTTTCAACATTTATTAACAGACTAGGTGATAGAATAAGTGGTCCAGAGGCTTATGGTATATAGATGAAGTGCTAAGAACTAGTTAATTGCTTTTTCAAAATCTAAGGGTATCTCAGTGCAATTGAAATAGGAAAGTTGCGAGCAACAGGAAACTGGCCCATTTGAAGTTTATAGCAAGAATTTAAAGAGAGTTATCAGCATAGTTTTTAGTTTTAGTTTTTTTAACTCAAATTTACAGTAAGAAAACCTGCAAAATAAGCAAAAAGAAGGATGTGACTGGTAGTTGAAGTTATTTTAATGATAATTAGTCCAAGAAGTTGAAAATACATGTAAATAAATTCAGAGGCACATACTGGAGATACACATTTAAATACCATTTCACTGATATACACACCGCACACAAACTTGAGAGATGCCTAGTTTATGTGATTGTAACTAAAGTAGTTCTATTCTGAGATGGTATGTACTTTTAATAGTGTTTCCTGAAAGTCAGCATATTTGCAAAACATAATGATTTTGTAGAACTACTTGGTGTCCTTTTAAGAGATATGTAAAAAAGAACTTCCTTGAAGTTCTTGATGTTCATAACAAATAAATGTTAAAGATTTAATTCTACTAGGAACTTCAAGAGTGACTATTACCAATGTAAAAGATTTGTGTCCAAATCTAGAGCCCTTCTTATGAAGAAATATAGTGAAACAAGTTCACAGTATTTGTGATCTTTCTTACAGTACATGATGTGACATTCACAATAAATTTTGAAACATTGATCCAAGGTCACTCTTGCTTTGAGTATTAATACATAAGATACAATAGAGAAGATAGGTGTAATGAAAAAGTCTCAAATTAATACATTTATAGGTTTGTGATTTTCGGGTTGTGAAGTTATGTTATCAAACTTTGGTTTGCAACCTGTGTCCCGAGTCAAGTCTGTCCATCCTTAATAAGTGAATTGAAAGAACCAAATTAAAAGTAGAAATCAAAAAAAGGAGATTTATTGAATTTTGTCACTGTGGAAATGTGTGATCAGGGCACAGTAAGTAATGGAAATGGGTACTTCATGGGTGGTAAAGAGAAAGTTTATTCCTAACAGCCAAAGTTGTCTCTTGGAGAAAGCAGAGAAGTGAGATGAGAAAAAAAAATCTCCAGAGTTATAAAGAGAAAGGATATATCAGGAGGGAGGGGTGTGAACTGAACCAGTCTGGGAGTTTTAGGGTAGAGGTAAGGAAAGAGACCAGGACAGAGTTTGAAATGCATAAAATGCACTTGTGAAGAGGGATCAAGGAAGCCTGGAGGCTCATATGAACTTTGATATTCTGATAGCTGCCATAGATATAGGGCAATGAAAAGTCAAATGTCCCCTTTTGCTGGAGGGAACAGAAATGACTCCTTTGTTAGAGGAGGGGGCAGCTGGAGGAAATTCCTTTTCACAAGTTTCTGAGGGATGGTAACTATTATTTAACCATCAGTAATCTTTCTACTTCTATGGTCTGAGCTTGGCCTTGACCTAACTTTGGAGCAAACCATTGGGCATGTCATTTGGGTAGGAAATGGAGTATCCATTTGAAAGAAGGACAAGACAGACTTAGGGGGTGTTACTGAACGTCTTTGGCTTTTTTGATAACTGGCTTATTGAGGACAGGTGTTCAGACATGGCTTGCGATAAAGAGTGCTTTCTCTAACTTCAGTAACAGAGAATCTGGAGTTGTTTGTGCTCATTTGCTTTTCCAGTCTAAGGATAAATGCAGTCTTGTATATATGTCCACTACTGGGAAATAACTTCCCACTTCAAATCAGCTAATTTCATAGTGGGTCTTTTTTATTTGTTTCTGTAGTGATTGGTCTTGATGTTGTTTCTCTAAATCTTTCAGTATTGGTCCCTAATCTTCCAAATCAAGCCCAAATAAATAAATAACCACAATTTACTGACAAACTTTAAAATCTTATTCAACAAATGTAAATACATGTTAGATGTCAGGACCAGCCTCGCTTGCCACTTACGTTACATAAACTATGTATTCCTATTTATATCAGAATGATGACCTTATATAGACAAATATTTGCCCAAAGATGTTTGAGCATTTCATACTACATTGAGAGTTTTAACACTATTGATCTATATACAGTACTGATAGCTGCCATAGATATATGTCAATGAAAAGTCAAATGTCCCCTTTTGCTGGAGGGAACAGAAATGACTCCTTTGTTGGAGGAGGGGGCAGCTGGCGGAAATTCCATTTCACAAGTTCCTGAGGGAACTTTAACCATCAGTAATCTTTCTACTTCTATAGTCTGAGCTTGGCCTTGACCTAACTTTGGAGCAAATCATTGGGCACTTCATTTGGGTAGGAAATGGTATTCATACCACCCATGAATACCACCTTGGTATTCCCCTATACTGCTGCACTGAACCTTTCCAGGATCAGGGGCCACTCCTTCCTTCTTTCAATTCAGAGTAAGATTTTATTAGTCTTTTGTGATGGCTCAGTTAACACTATTAATTGATATTGAGCAATAAACTCCTTGAGGGTTTTTCACATTAATTGCTGTCAAGCTAAGTCTATTGAACCATGTGCTAGTAATCAGTCTTTTGGACTTTAATGCAAAACTCCTGCTTTGCCTTAACAGAACTCACCTTGGGGGTTTCACCTAGTCTTTTTATCCTCCTGGATTCATTAACATTTTTGATTTGACTTTCTTTATTTTTTTATTCGATATAGTCTTTATTTACATTTCAAATGATTTCCCATATCCTGGAACCCGCCCCTCCCCGAAAGTCCGATAAGCCCTCATCCCTAACCCTGTTCCCCAATCCACCGCTTCCGACTTCGCTGCCTTGGTATTCCCCTACACTGCTGCACTGAGCCTTTCCAGGATCAGGGGCCACTCCTTCCTTCTTCTTGGGCACCATTTGATATGTGAATTGTGTCCTGGGTATCCCAAGCTTCTAGGCTAAAATCCGCTTATCAGTGAATGCATACCATGAGTGTTCTTTTGAGACTGGGTTACCTCACTTAGGATGACATTATCCAGTTCCATCCATTTGTCTAAGAATTTCATGAATTCATTGTTTTTAATGGCTGAACAATACTCCATTGTGTATATATACCACCTTTTCTGTATCTATTCCTCAGTTGAGGGACATCTGGGTTCTTTCCAGCTTCTGGCTATTATAAATAGGGCTGCTATAAACATAGTAGAGCATGTGTTCTTATTGCATGCTGAAGAATCCTCTGGATATATGCCCAGGAGTGGTATAGCAGGGTCCTCTGGAAGTGTCACTCCCAGTTTTCTGAGGAACCGCCAGACTGATTTCCAGAGTAGTTGTACCAGCTTGCAACCCCACCAGCAGTGGAGGAGTGTTCCTCTTTCTCCACATCCCTGCCAGCACCTGTTTACTCCTGTGTTTTTGATCTTAGCCATTCTGACTGGTGTAAGGTGAAATCTCAGGGTTGTTTTGATTTGCATTTCCCTAATGACTAATGATATTGAATATTTCTTAAGATGCTTCTCAACCATTCGAAATTCTTCAGGTGAGAATTCTTTGTTTAGCACTGTACCCCATTTTTATTTGGCTCTCTGGAGTCTAACTTCTTGAGTTCTTTGTATATATTGGATATTAGCCCTTTGTCAGATGTAGGGTTGGTGAAGATCTTCTCCCAATTTTGTGCTTGCCATTTTGTCCATTTGACAGTGTCCTTTACCTTACAGAAACCTTGTAATTTTATGAGGTCCCATTTGTCAATTCTTGATCTTAAAGCATAAGCTATTGGTGTTCACTGTGGAAAATTTTCCCCTGTGTCCATGTGATGAATGCTCTTCCCCATTTTCTTTTCTATTATTTTCAGAATGTCTAGTAGTATGTTAAAGTCTTGATCCATATGGACTTGAGCTTAGTACAAGGAGATAAGCATGGACTGATTTGCATTCTTCTGCATGCTGACCTCCAGTTGAACCAGCACCATTTGTTGAAAAGGCTATCTTTTTTTCCAGTGGATAGTTTTAGCTCCTTTGTCGAAGATCAAGTGACCATAGGTGTGTGGGTTCATTTCTAGGTCTTGAATTCTGTTCCATTGATCTACCTGCTGGTCACTGTACCAATACCATGCAGTTTTTAACACTATTGCTCTGTAGTACAACTTGAGGTCTAGGATACTGATTCCCCCAGAAATTCATTTACTGTTGAGAATAGTTTTAGATAACCTGGGATTTTTTTTATTCCAGATGAATTTGAGAATTGCTCTTTCTAACTCTATGAAGAACTGAGTGGGGATTTTAATGGGGATGACAGTGAATCTGTATATTACTTCTGGCAGGATGGCCATTTTTACTATATTAATCCTGCCAATCCAAAAACATGGAAGTTTTTTTTTTTTCCATTTTCTGAGGTCTTCTTCAATTTTCTTCTTCAGAGACCTGAAGTTCTTGTCATATAGATTTTTCACTTCTTTGGTTAGAGTCACACCAAGATACTTTATATTGTTTGCTGCTATTATGAAGGGTGTCATTTCCCTAATTTCTTTCTCAGCCTGCTTATCCTTTGAGTATAGGAAGGCTACTGACATGCTTGAGTTGATTTTATAACCAGACACTTTGCTGAAGTTGTTTATCAGCTGTAGTTCTCTGGTGGAGTTTTTTGGGTCACTTAATTATACTATCATATCATCTGCAAATAGTGATAGTTTGACTTCTTCCTTTCCAATTTGTATCCCTTTGACCTCCTTATGTTGTCTAATTGCTCTAGCAAGAACTTCAAGTACTATTATGAAAAGATAAGGAGAGAGGGACAGCCTTGTCTATTCCCTGATTTTAGTGGAATTGCGTTACTTTTCTCTCGATTTAGTTTGATGTTGGCTACTGGTTTGCTGTATATTGCTTTCACTATGTTTCAGTACAGGCCTTAAATTCCTGTTCTTTATAAGACTTTTAGCATGAAAGAATACTGAATTTTGTCAAATGCTTTTTCAGCATCTAATGAAATGACCATGTGGTTTCTTTTCTTTGAGTTTGTTTATGTAGTGGATTGCATTGATGGATTTCCATATATTGTACCCTTTCCTGCATCCCTGGGATGAAGCCTACTTGATCATGGCGAATGATTGTATTGATGTGTTCTTGGATTCAGTTGGCAAGAACTTTATTGAGTATTTTTGCACCAATATTGATAATAGAAATAGGTCTGATGTTCTCTCTTTCTTGGATCTTTGTGTGGTTTTGGTATCAGTGTAATTGTGGCTTCATAGAACGAATTGGGTAGTGTTCCTTCTGTTTTGTTTTGTTTTTTTTTTTTTTGTGGAATAGTTTGAAGAGCATTGGAGTTAGGTTTTCTTTGAAGGTCTGATAGAATTCTGCACTAAAATCATCTGGTCCTGTGCTTTTTTTTTTTTTTTTTTTTTTTTTTGTGGTCGAAAGACTTTCTATGACCCCTTCTATTTCTTTAGGGGTTATGGGACTGTTTAGATGACCTATTTGATCCTGATTCAAATTTGGTATTTGGTATCTGTCTACAAAATTGTACATTTCCTCCAGATTCTCTAGTTGTGTTGAGTAGAGGCTTTTGTAGTAGGATCTGATGATTTTTTTAATTTCCTCAGTTTCTGTTGTTATACCTCCTTTTTCATTTCTAATTTGGTTAATTTGGATACTGTCTCTGTGCCCTCTGGTTAGTCTGGCTAAGTGTTTTTCTATCTTGTTGATTTTCTGAAAAAAAACAACTCCTGCTTTTGTTGATTCTTTGTGTGGTTCTCCTTGTTTCTACTTGGTTGATTTCAGCCCTGAGTTTGATGATTTCCTGTCTTCTACTCCTCTTGCACAAATAGCTTCTTTTTCTTCCAGGGATTTCAGGTGTGCTGCTAAGCTGCTAGTGTATGCTCTCTCCAGTTTGGAGGCACTCTGGGCTATGAGTTTTCCTCTTAGCACTGCTTTCACTGTGTCCCATAAATTTGGGTATGTTGTGCCTTCATTTTCATTAAATTCTAAAAAGTCTTTGAATTCTTTATTTCTTCCTTGACCCAGGTATCATTGAGTAGAGCATTGTTCAGTGTGTATGTGGGATTTCTGTTGTTTCTGCTGCTAATGAAGACCACTCTTACTCCATAGTAATCTGATAGGAGGCATGGGATTAGTTCAATCTTCTTATAATTGTTGAGGTCTGTCTTGTGACCTACTATATGATTGATTTTGGAGAAGGTACCATGAGGTGCTGAGAAAAAGGTATATTCTTTTGCTTTAGCATAAAATGTTCTCTATATATTTGTTAAATTCAATTTGTCCAAAGCTTCAATTAGTTTCACTGTGTCCCTGTATAGTTTCTGTTTTCCTGATCATCCATTGAGGAGAGTGGATTGTTGAAGTCACCCACAATTATTTGTTAGGTGCAATATGTGCTTTGAGCTTTAGTAATGTTTCTTTTATGAATGAGGGTGCCCTTGTATTTGGAGCACAGATGTTCAGAATTGAGAGTTCTTCTTGGTGTATTTTTCCTTTGACCAGTAAGAAGTGTCCTTCCATGTCTCTTTTGATGACTTTAGGTTGAAGTCAATTTTATCTGATATTAGAATGGCTTCTATGGCTTGTTTCCTGAGACCATTTGCTTGTAAAATTGTTTTCCAGCCTTTTACTCTGAGGTAGTGTTTGTGTTTGACACTGAGGTGTGTTTCCTATATGCAGCAAAATGTAGGGTCCTTTTTATGTATCCAGTCTGTTAGTCTATATCGTTTTGTTGGGGGAATTGAGTCCACTGATGTTGACAAATATTAAGGAATGGTGATAATTACTTCCTGTCGTTTTTGATGTTATTTTTATGTTTGAGTGGTTATCTTCTTTTGCGTTTGATGAAAGAGGTTACTATCTTGCTTTTTCCAGGGTGTATTATATTGTATCTTTGTATTGGCATTTTCTACATATTATCCTTTGTTGGGCTTGGTTTGTGGAAAGCTACTGGGTAAACTTGGTTTTCTCATGGAATATCTTGGTTTCTCAATCTGTGGTTTTTGAGAGTATTTCTAGGTATAGTATTCTTGGCTGGCATTTGTGTTGTCTTAGAGTCTGTATGAGATCTACCCAGAATCTTCTAGCTTTCATGGCCTCTGGTGAGAAGTATGGTCTAATTCTGATAGGTCTTCCTTCATATGTTATTGGCCTTTTTCTCTTACTGCTTTTAATAGTCTTTCTTTATTTAGTACATTTGGGGTTTTAATTATTATGTGACAGGAGGTATTTCTGTTCTGGTCCAGTCTGCTTAGAGTTCTATAGGCTTCTTTTATATTCATGGGTATCTCTCTCTTTAGGTTAGGGAAGTTTTCTTTCACAATTTTGTTGAAGATATTTGCTGGCATTTTATGTTGTAAATCTTCACTCTCCTATATACATATTATCCTTAGGTTTGGTCTTCTCATTGTGTACTGGATTTCCTGGATGTTTTGGGTTACAAGCTTTTTGCATTTTGCATTTTCTTTGACTGTTGTGTCCATGATTTCTATGGTATCTTCTGCATCTGAGATTCTTACTTCTATCTCTTGTATTCTGTTGTTGATATTTGCATCTTTTACCCCTGATTTCTTCCCAAGGTTTTCTATCTCCTGTGTTGTTTATGCTTGTGATTTCTTAGTTGTTTCTGAGAGACCCCAACTCAATGTTTTTAGATCTTGTTTTTCTGATTTCAGCTTGAGAAAGAACTAGCTCACCACATTCTTTACATATCTGGTGTCCTGCTCAGTGTTTAACTATACAATGCCCCAAGGATGTGTGCTCCAGATAATCTCTAACCTTCATAAACAATTGCCTGACTTCCTCATTCTGTACTTCTCTGCTCCATGCATGATTTGTCCTCCACCCCCTGCCTTGTGATTTTTCCCCTTTAAATACCCCTGACATCAGTTGCTCGGGGTCCCACAGTCCTCTACCCCTTCATGGAGTATGACTGTGGACCCCAGAGCTCTGGAATAAAAATCCTCTTGCCATTGCATCAAGACTGTTTTTCGAGAGTGATTTGGGTGTCACCTTCCACGGTGTGGGGCGCTGGGGTGCCCTTGGTTTTTTTTGGGTCTTACATTTCTACTTTTGTTTTTAGATCCTGGATGGTTTTGCTCAGTTCCTTCACTTGTTTGTTTGTGTTTTCCTATAATTCTTTAAGAGATTTTAGTGTTTTCTCTTTCATGACTTCTGTATGTTGACCCAAGTTCTCCTGCATGTCTTTAAGTGATTTTTTTTGTTTCCTGCTTTTTGGCTTCTATCTATTGACCCATATTCTCCTGAATTTCTTTAAGTGATTTATGCGTTTCCTTATTCATGTTCTCCTGTATTTCTTTAAGAGATTTATTTATGTCCTTCTTATAATCCTCTAATAGCAACATGAGATATGATTTTAAATCCAATCTTTTTCTGGTGTGTCGGGGTATCCAGGAGTTGCTGTTGTCAGAGAATTGGGTTCAGATGCTGCCATATTGTCTTGATTTCTGTTAGTAACATTCCTGTGTTTGCATTTTGCCATCTAGTTATCTCTGTAGTTAGTTGATCCTGTTGACACTTGCTGGTGTTTGAACCTCCTGTGAGACTATAAGGCTGTTTCCATACTACTGGATGACTGGGTTTCCCCTGACACAGATTGCTGATGGGCTGCCTTACTCTTGGGTGCTGTTGTAGCCCTGGTGTGCCTTGTCCCAAGCAATGTTATACTAGGGTTGTCTCTGTGTACCTGGTGTTGCTCACCTTGCCCATCCAGGAGTCAAGATAATGGAGGCTGCGGGGACCCCCTCCAAGTGCAGGTCCCCCTGCAGGGCAAACATTCCACAACAGGGCTGGCACAAAGACAACCCACAGAGCTGCCCATTCCTTGGGTGCCGGCAGAAGCCTGGCAGGCTGTGTCCTGAGCAATGTTAAACTCAGGCTATCTCTGTGTACCTGGTGTTGCCTGTCTGGTCCGTCTGGGAGTGAAGATGGTGGAGAGCAGATACACCATGCAGTTTTTAAAATAATTGCTATGTAGTACTGCTTGAGGTCAGGGATACTGTCCCACAGAAATTCTTTTACTGTTGAGGATAGTTTTAGCTATCCTGGATTTTTTGTTATTCCAGATTAATTTGAGAATTGCTCTTTCTAACTCTATGAAGAATTGAGTTGGGATTTTGATGGGGATTGCTTAGAATCTGTATATTGTTTTTGGCAGGATGGCCATTTTTACTATATTAATCCTGCCAATCCAAGAGCATGGAAGATTTTTCCATCTTCTGAGGTCTTCTTGGATTTCTTTCTTCAAAGACTTGAACTTCCTGTCATACAGATTTTTCACTTGTTTGGTTAGAGTCACACCAAGATACATTACATTGTTTGTGGCTATTGTGAAGGGTGTCATTTCCCTAATTTCTTTTTTAGCCTGCTTATCTTTTGAGTATAGGAAGGCTACTAATTTGCTTGAGTTAATTTTATATTCAGCCACACTGCTGAAGTTGTTTATCAGCTGTAGGCATTCTCTGGTGAAGGTTTTTGGGTCCCTTAAGTATTCCATCATGACATCTGCAAATAGTAATAATTTGACTTCTTCCTTTCCAATATGTATCCCTTTGACCTCCATATGTTGTCTAATTGCTCTATCTAGAACTTCAAGTACTATATTGAATAAATATGGAGAGAGAGGGTAGCCTTGTCTAGTCCCTGATTTTAGTGGGATTGCTTCAAGTTTTTCTCCATTTAGTTTGATGTTGGCTACTGGTTTGCTGTATATTGCTTTTATTATGGTTAGGTATGGACCTTGAATTCCTTTTCTTTCCAAGACTTTTAGCATCAAAGGATTCTGAATTTTGTCAAATGTTTTTCAGCATCTCATGAAATGACCATGTGGATTTTTTCTTTGAATTTGTTTAGGTAGTGGATTACATTGATGGATTTCTGCATATTGAACCATCCCTGCATCCCTGTGATGAAGCATACTTAATCATGGTAAATGATTGTTTTGATGTATTCTTGGATTCAGTTGGCAAGAATTTTATTGAGGATTTTTGCATTGATATTCATAAGGGAAATTGGTCTGTTGTTTCCTTTTTGTTGGATCTTTGTGCTTTTGGTATCAGTAAAATTGTGGCTTCATAGAAAGAGTTGGGTAATGTTCCTTCTGTTTCTATTTTGTGGAATAGTTTGAAGATTATTGGTATTATTTCTCCTTTGAAAGTCTGATAAAATTCTGCACTAAAACCATCTGGTCCTACACTTTTCTTGGTTGGGAGATTGTCAATGACTACTTTTATTTCTTTAGGGGTTATGGGACCATTTATATGGTCTATCTGATCCTGATTAAATTTTGGTAGTTGGTATCTGTCTAGGAAATTGTCCATTTCCTCCACATTTTCCAGCTGAGTATAGGCTTTTGAAGTAGGATCTTATAATTTTTTTAATTTCCTCAGTTTTTGTTGTTATTTCTCCCTTTTCGTTTATGATTCTGTTAATTTGGATACTGTCTCTGTGCCCTTTGGTTAGTCTGGCTAAAGGTTTAGATTTTCTTAATTCTTAATCAAAGTTTATGTGGAAAAAACCAGTTAATGTAGCAGGTTTCAAACTGCTATTCTTGGGAATGATAGCTAACATTCAAACTTGGTTCTTGGAAAGCCTGCAAAAATTTTAACATATTTTTTAGTTGATTAAAGTGTTAATATCCTCAAACTATTGGAATGTGTTATCTTTCTGTGAGTCTGAGCTGTTTGGCATATAATAGGTGGAAGTTGTTATGCTACCAAATCTATTAAAAAGCAAAAACCTAAGATGAGGAGAGCTTGATGGTGCAGGAGCATCAGGAATGCAAACCATCCTTGGCTATGTAATGAGCTGGTGGTCAGTGCGGATTGCCCAAAACAAACAATACTAAATTGAATTCTAAAGGGGCTTCAGGGTCAGTAATACTGTATGCATATAGCTGCATTTTTGTTGGTGGGGAAAACGATGTTCTATATCTTGCTTTTGAGACACTGCAAGTATAAGGAAGTCTGACCATGGATTATAAGAGACTCCCTTTTCTCTTCTCCCCTTATGATTTAGAAATTTTAAAAATGTAATAAATCTTTTTTTTTTTTTGAGTTGTAGTTAAGAATTTCTTTACTGGGGGTTTTCTCCACAATTTCTTTTTTTTGTTAATTTTTCAAGGACCTGATGTCTCATGAATCCCTTCTATTAGTATTTTTGTTAATCTCCAAATATTGTCATGGCATTAAGGATCCCAGACACACATCCCAACTTTAACACCTATAGATTTAAATTAGCTATTCCAGGTACCAATCATGTGTTTTAGTTTAAGAATGATTGTGATTCTAGTCTTTATAAGCTTAAAGGTTTTCACTTATGTAATATGACTAATAGGCACTGTACATGTTTGTTCATGGTTTCCACTATTCTTTAAAGAAATACTTCACATTTTTTTTAACTGAAGCACTTTTATTTTTCTTTACACAATGATGTGTTGCTGGTGCCTAATGTTATCACTGAACAGCTGAAAACGAAAATTTGTCATTTCTTAAATAATTGAGTAAAAAAAAATACATAAATTATAAGTATGAATATAATTATATCTGTCAATGCAAACGTTGCCAACTCAGGGCAAGTAACAACCCATGGCAGTCAGGAGGGAAATAACCAGAACAGACACTGGGTCCTAAGGCTCAGACTTTCCCACTCTGTTAGACTGGCAAGAAAGAAGTCATAACTGGTTCAGGAACACTTGCTAGCCTCAGGAAATCCTGAAAGACTGCTGTCAGTTAATACCCTGCACAGATCACTATGTGGTGCTCACAGAGATCTACTAGGCTAGGCTCTTCCACAGCATGTTCTTTCCAGCTACCAAGTGACAGAGCCACATGAATTTTGGACTAAATCAAGATATGCACAGGATATTAAACATATACCAAGGGAACAGTTAACCAAGGTCAAAAACGAGCAACAAGTTCTACGATCCAGTGCTGATATCTGATATCTGATACAAGCTTCAAGGACAAACTTATTTTCAAATATTTATTCCAGTTTCAGGAGGCTAGAATGAGGTGTGTACATTTGCCAGGGCAAATGGATACTTCAGAATCAACTCATTCAGCAGATGCCTGGCACCTGCTCAGTCCATCTAGAAGCATTTTTGGTTGATGATGGAGGGACCCGACTCATCATACTCCTGCTTGCGGATCTGCATCTGCTGGAAGTTGGACAGTGAGGCCAGGATGTAGCCTCCAATCCTGACTGAGTACGTGCATTCAGGGGAAGCAATGATCTTAATTCTTATTGTACCGGGTGCTAGGGCTGTTATCTCCTTCTGCATCCTGTCAGCTATGCCTGGATACATGGTGTTACTACCAAACAGCACTGTATTGTCATACAGGTGTTTTCAGATGTTTACATCACACTTCATGATGGAGTTGATGGTGGTCTCATGGATGTTACAGGACTGCATGGACAGGAAGGAAAGCTGGAAGAGTGCTCATTGCACCGAAACTGCTCATTGCTTATGGTGATCACCTGCCCATTAGGCAGTTCATTACTCTTCTCCGATGAGGAAGATGATGCAGAATTAGCAATTTTTTTGCTCAAAATCCAGGGCAACATAGCACAGCTTCTCCTTATGTCACGAACAATGTTCCTGTCAGCAGTGGTAGTAAACCTGTAGCCCCATTTAGTCACGATCTTTATGAGATAGTCAGGTCCCGGCCAGCCAGGTCTAGGTGTAAGATGGTGTGGAAAAGGACATAGCCCTAGTAGATGGGCACTGTGTGTGTGACCCCGTCACCAGAGTCCATGACAATGCCAGTGGTGTGCCCAGATGCATACAAGGACAGCACTGCCTGAATGGCCACATACATGGCTCGGTTATTGGAAGTTTCAAACATCATCTACATCATCTTCTCTCTCTGTTAGCTTTGGGGTTCAGAGGGGCATCAGTCAGAAGCACCAGGTGCTTCTCAGGGGCCACACATAGCTCATTGTAGATGGTGTGGTGCCAAATCTTCTCCATGTCATCTCAGCTGGTGACAGTGCTGTGCTTGATGAGATACTTCAGAATCAGGATTCCCCTCTTGCTCTGGGCCTCATAACTCAATGTAGGAGTCTTTCTGGCCCATGCCTACCATGATTCCCTGGTATTGGGGGCACCTGTTGTCAGCAAAACCAGCTTTTCACATGCCAGAGCCATTGTCAATGACAGAGCAACAGAAAGAATTGCAGTGTAAGCCAGTGGCAGAGTGTGAGCACATTTTTGTTTTTAGGGTGCACATTACTCAGTCTCTACTTGAAAAGGAAGCATTTTGGGGTTGGAGAGATGTCTTGGTGGATAAGGGTAGGTATTGCCCTTCCAGAGGATCAATCTGAGTTCTAGTTTCAGAACCCTCATCAGACAACACAATCATCTGTAACTCTAGCTCCAGAAAATTTGACTTCTTATCTGGACTCCTTGAGCACCAAATTCATGTATAGAACTCCTCCCATGCATATATTATACAAGGTTAAAAAGAACAAAGGAAAGAAAAGGTCTTAAGTAAAATATGTTGTAGAATTTTCAATACAAAAGATGCCTTAGACATCTAAATCAGCATAAAGTTGAGGTCCCTGAAAGAACAAATTTGTTGGCACTATTTACAATAATTAACCTTGTTATGGAATCAGCCTATATGTACATCAAAAGAAAACCAGATACAGAAAAAAATGCCACAGACACACAATGGATTTTTTTTTCAGACATAAAGGAAAATTTACATTATTTGCAGGAAAATAGACAGAGCTGGTAATCACCATAGTAATTAAAATATGCCAATCATACAAAGGTAAATAGTGCATATTTTATCATATGCAGATGCTATATGAATATGTATGTTTGTATTGCATTCATCTATTTAGTGTGTCTTCCTTTGTGTGTATATCAGAAGGCAACCTATGAGAGTCGATTCTATCACTATACCACATGATTTCTATGGCTAGAATCCAGGGTCTCCAGGCTTAGACTGATGAGAAGCACTGTACCACTGAACCACTATGTATTTAGCCCCATAAAATATTAAAGTCAGTAGTGGATGAGTTGGAAAGAGGAACAGTCAGAGAGAGTAACAAGAGGAGATTGGAGTGAACATGAGAAGTACATGATATATAATATTCATGTGTCACAATGAATTCCATTATTTTCCATTGTGAATACATTCTAATTTTGGAAATGTACACTTAAAAATTAAGTATTTACCACCATTAGTTTATGCTGTATAAAACATTAGAGCTTCACACCTTGAATGTGTGAATGAGCAATGTAATCTGGTTTGCAAATTTAAGAAAATCATACTAAAGATACAAAAAAAAAAAAAAAAGCCCAAAACAGCAAAAACACAACAGTGGTGGAGGCTGTACTTTAGCCAAGTATCTTGAAGATCCTTGATTTCTCCTTGTCATTGAAAATAAAAATGGAATATGAAATTACATATTTCAGGTTAAAAGCATTTTTATGTATATTCTTCAGTGACATCCAAATTGCTTCCTCCTCTGCAGTGATCAAGACCTTTAAACATATCTGATTATCAATCTTTCAGCATTCATTTAATGTAGAATTGTTTGGAGTGTGTTTAATCTTTACTGAAGTGTTGTTGTGTTACAATATAGTTGTTTTCTATATCTTTACTGTTGTATATCCTGTACTTTAGTAATCGAGTATTTTTCCATGTAAATAATGAAACTTAAGCATATATATTTTCTTTGATTTATGCAATGTCAAACTATACAAATACCTTTTTTGTTGTTAACTGGATTTTATTAGGGATGAAATTGAGTCTGAAGATCAGTTTCAGAAAACTATCATTATTATGTTGAGTCATCCAACTTGTGCACACAGTAATAGCATTCTTTTCACTGTTTTCCAGCATTAGCAAGTGTCTCCATGCATGGTTTAGTAAATACATGCTGAGGAATGTTTTAATAGGCCAAGTACTATATTTCATAAATCAAAATTTCTTGGGACTGGGATACGGTATCAGTATGTTTAAGAACTGGTCACTATAGATGGATAAGAGACCAAAGAAAGGCAGCTAGATCAAGGCTTGCACATAATTCAACTTACTGGAGACATGCATACAGAAGCATGGTCAATGGTAGAAGCCAGAGTTGTGAATCTCCACAATTTATCTTAGAAGAACAATGTCTATAGAATGGACAGGCTTCATGCTTGCCAGCTTGTACCTGGTTTTACTCAATCTAATCTGAAAGATTTCAGGAGGTGCTGGACGTCTGGTTGTAAAACTTCACAGAACACGCTAATGGTTTTGTTTATTTATACTATACTGGAAAAGTATGCAAGGACAACTGACCAGGGTTACTTAAGGGCATTCATAGCAGTTGCAACTGAAGATTCAGATAAATCTAGTATAGACATTACATATTGAACTGACTTGTTTTCTTAAAACAATTGAAAATATCTGTAGGATTTTGATATTAAATTGGGAAAAATTTGAAGTTTAGAAACAAATGTTCACTTCAGCAACACAGATAATAAAAATTACAAAGTTTGGAAATAAATAAGTGAATATGATTAAAATTCTTTGCAAGTATGAATTTATCACAGAATAAGAATATTTTAAAAGTTCAGAAACAAGGGTTTTATTGATTTGGCAATTTTGACTAAGTATGAAAGTATTTGGCTAAATCTAATGGTTTATTTATAAGAAACATTTGAACTTATTCTTTCTTGAAAATGTAACAACAGATATTTATGTTCACAGAAAAAAATTCACTAGAATTAAAACACATTGATTTTTTTAAAAAAAAATATTCTCTAGGATTATTTCTGCCCACAGGAGCTTTTAGTAATGATAAGATTATTGTCCTGTAAAGACTAAAATATTTAGTGTCTAAAACTTTTCAACCCTGATCTAGAGTAAGAGTGTGGTGTGTGTGTGTGTGTGTTTGTGTGTGTGTGTGTATGTGTGTGTGTGTAATTAGTCCTTTTGTTTTGTTTTAACTTTGTCATTTTTAAAATTAGGTTTATTCACTTAATTAATCAATTTTAAGATAGTATTTGTTTCTCTTGGTAGCTAAACTGGCTGTCCTGATTACCGTTGATCTCAGAGATCTGTCTTCCTCTGTGTCTCCAGTGTTGGAATTAAAGGCAAGTGTTACCATTTTCTGCTATTCATTTTATTTTATTGTGAGATGTTTGTCTGCATATATATATGTATGTATGTGTACCACATACATGCCTGGTGGGTGACCTTAGAAGTTAGTAGAAGGCAAAAGACCTCCTAGAACTGGAATTACAGATGGCTCTGAGCCTCCATGTAGGTGCTGGAGAATGAAAACTTAGTACTCTGCAAGAAAACAAGTGCTCCTAACTATTGAGTTGACTCTTCAGCCCTTACTTAATCTATTCTAAACTGGAAGGATTGTGTTTGTATATGTTTAAAGTAAAATTAGGCGATTATTCAATTATTAGAATTATAATTTTCTGTATGTTATTATATTAAAGTATATCGGTTGTACAAGTAATAAATTTTTGGTAATGTTTCTTAAAGTTACATCATGTATTTTGCTTTTATTTTCCTTCATTACCCTCTTTTGTCTACTTCCTTTCTTATACTGTGGCCCTTCCTCTTCCCAAAGAAACATTTCTCTTCATGAGAAAAATATACAATATCTGTTTTACTGAGATGGTTTAACAGAAATGGCTTCCTTCAATTCATATTTATCTTGGAATGTCTCTCTGTTTCCATTGGTCTTAAAAGTTAACTTTCTAGATACAGTTGGCAGTTATTTAGTTCCAGAACTTGACTTTCTTGCTTTTTAAAAATTTTGCTGAGAGGCCTGCTGTTACACTGATGTTTTGCTTTGTATGTGAAATATCACTTTTCTCACATGGTTTTTCCTATATTTTGTTTTGCATTTTTGACATTCTGACTATGTGTAATAGGGAAGTTCTTCTCTGGTCATGTCCAATACTTTTTTGTCCTTAGATATTCATGTCTCTACATTTGGGAGTATTTTCCTCATAATTTTATTGGTTACATTTTATTTGTTGTTGGTTAGTGTAGTTCAGTTTTCTCCTTTGTACCAAAAATTCTTAGGTTTGGATTCTTAATCATGTCCCAGAATTCTTAAAATTGCTATCATTCTTGTTGATTCTTTACTCAGTTTTTGGATGTAATATTTCTTCTGTGCTCAAGGAAATAAAAACCTTAAAGAAATCTTGATACTTAATTGAATAAAGGAAGTAGTAACTTCTGGACAAGATCCCAACCCCGCTAAACTTTGAATTTGTTAAAAGTAACTAAAGAAAAGCTTAAGCAATGAAGGAACCAATTGAAAACAGAATTACATCTGATGCAGATGTAGTAAACAAGAAGGCCATATTCCAGCTCCAACAATCAGCATAACTTGGCAACATTGGCCTCATGGCTCTAGTTTGAAAGTCAAGGTGAGAAGAATGTGGTTATAGAATCTCCTTCCATGATTAAGGAAAGCCACTGAGGCAAGGCATGTCAGGGGTGTTTCTACATGGAGGTCCAGGGAGACCAATGTATGAAGCTGTGAAGGTGAAGCCTGGATTGCCTTGAAGTCCCCCAAATGTTGGAGATTTCAGAGCCATGGGATACCTGCCAGAGATAGCTATGGACTGAATGTAGAACTAGCACAAATGAAAGTGATTGCAGGCGACAAAGCTGAAAGGAGTTGGAGATCTGAAAACTTTTGACATCAGACATGGAGATGAGGAATTTGGAGTTTTTCCTACCAATTTTGGGTCTTGTTTTCATTCACTATTTCCTCACTATCCTCCTTTTCCTGCCTTTTGGAATGGTAGTATATATTCTGATATTCTGGGCCATTAGATGTTGGAAATAGGTGATCTACTCTTTGATTTTAATTTGAAAGAGATTACAGTTAAGAAGTTGCCACGAGTCTCAGAAAAAAAAAACAAAACAGACTTTTAACAAGTATTGAGACAGTGATAGACTATACATGAGGGTTTTTGAAGTTGGACTGACTGCAATTTTGCATTATGATAGGGCTACAAGCCTAGGGCCAGGGAGTTTAATTTGATACTTTAAATACAAATGCCATAGACTCATATAATTGAATGCTTGGTCATGAGAAAGTGGTACTACTTAACAGAGATTAGGAGATGTGGCCTTGCTGGAGTACCTGTGGCCTTGTTGAAAGAAGTGTGTCATTGGGGGTGAGCTTTAGGGTTTCATATTCTCAAGCCAGGCCCAGTATCTCTTTCTATCTTCCAGCATCCTGTTGATCCAGACATAGAACTCTTAGCTACCTATCCAGGACCATGTCTGCCTGTGTGCCACTATGCTTCCTGTCATGATGGAACTGTAAGCCAGCTCTAGTTAAATATTTTCCTTTATAAGCATTTCTGTGTTTATGGTGTCTTTCCAGAGAAATAGAAAAGAGTGATTAAGATACTGCTCCCCCCAAGGCATACATATTTATGCACACAGTTAAAAACAAATGGATCTTATATTAAACTGTACTTTACTGTCAGAAGGGGGGACAAAAATCTTTACAATTTAAAATAATCTGGTTAGAAAGTTTTATTTTACATAAAACTATTTCTGATATAGGCCAAATATGTATTCTATAAAATGTATGTATAGTATACTGGTAACCTAGTTGAATTTATAAAATAATTTCTTGAAATAAAATCTGATCATGGGGAAAATGCATTTAAATGTAGTAGTTTTAATAAACTTGCTACATATGAAATATATCTTAATATGTGTTTATTGTTGAAAGCTTTTTATAGAATGGTATGCCAAAATCTAATATAAAACATAGGAACATCATAAACATACGAAGACTGATTTTGGTCCCTGGTAGATTGCCGATGTTCTAGGAGGTGGCCCCATGCTCATGCACATACTGGCAACATTATGTGGACTTAGAGGGTTAAAAAGAGGCTAGTTGGATCCCCACCCCAGCTAGTCTATCTATGACAGCTAGCAAAGGTGAATAGAGGCAAACACATTCCCTGGAGCCCCTTTGTCTAGTTCTGGCCTTGCTTCCTGTTCTGGAGGAGAGTTTTGGGACCTAAAGAGCATCTTGTCCCCCTATGAAAACCTTCTGGGGCTTCAAAACTAACCAGCTTAGAATCCTGCTCAACCATCCATCCTAGTTGGATCTATTTACCACCCCAGCTGGCCCACCTAGTACATCTGACAGAGGTGGGTGGCACACACAATACCTGGAGCCCCATTGTCTAACTCTGGCCTGAATCGATGGTCTGAAGGAGCCTTGTGGGTCCCCAAGAGCATCTTGGCCCCCAGACAACCTTCCAGGGCTCCAAAACTAAACAGCTTGTAACCCTTCCTGACCACCTATCCTCACTGGACCTCCCTGCCACTCCAACTGGGTCTCAGTGGGACATAGTCTGCAGAGTGTGGTCAGCTTGAGACACAGACAACAGAATAGTGTACCCTGATCTCCATTTTCTGGCCCATGGCTTACCCAACCTTTCTGAGATGTCCTCCAGCCATCCGGATTATCCAGTCAATATTAGGGAAAACCAGAAGCCAGAAAGATAGCATAAGAAAATCAATAAGAGCCAAGGTAATAAGGTGCCCTCAGAGCCCAAATATCTTGATACAAACCCTGGATTCCCTAAAGAAACTGAAGCACAAGTAGAGGATCTTAAATCCAATCTTATAAAGATAATAGAGGACTTTAAAGAGGATATGAATAAATAAATCCTTTAAGGTAATACAGGAAATGCATTCAAACATGTAGAGGTATTAAAAGAAGGAGCAAATAAATATAAAGAAATATAGAAAAAAATCAAACAGGTGAAGGATATGAATAAATCTGTCTAAGACATGAAAGTGAAATGGGAGCAATAAAGAAAACACAAACTTAGGCAATCATGGAGATGGAAAACCTAGGAAGGAGAGCAGGAACTATAGACATAATCATCACCAATAGAATAGGGGATGGAAGAAAGAATCTCAGGTGAAGAAGATACAGTAGAAAAAAATCAATATATCAGCCAAAGAAAATACAAATCTAAAACATTCATGACAAAAAATCCAGGAAATCTGGCACACTTTCAAAAGACCAAACCCAATAATAACAGGAATAGAAGAAAAAGATTTTCAACTCAAAGGGACAGAAAACATCAACAAAATCATAGAAGAAAACTTTATTAACCCGAAGAGAGATGCCCATAAACATACAAGAAGCTTAAAGAACATCAATTACACTGGACTGGAAAAGAAAATTCTCCCACCACATAATAATCCAAACACAAAAACTACAGAACAAAAATATTCAAAGCTGCAAGGTAAAATGTCCAGGTGACATACAAAGGGGGACCTATCAGAATTACACACAACTTCTCAACAGAAATTCCAAAAGCTAGAAAGGCCTAGATAGATATCATGAAACCTCTACAAAACCACAGATGCTAACATAGACAACTATACTCAGCAAAACTCTCAATCACCACAGATAGAGAAAACAAGAGATTTCAAGACAAATCCAAATTTAAACACTATCTAGACACAAATCCAGCCCTACAAAAAATACTAGAAGGAAAACACCAATGCAAGAGGATAACACTACATTTATGGAAACACAGGAAATAAGTAATGTCATATGAACAAAACCAAGAGAAGCACACACAAACACAAATACTAGCATCACCAACATCAAAATAACAGGAAATAACAATCACTGGTTATTAATATCTCTCAACATCAAAGGACTCAATTCCCCCCAAAAGACAAAGGTTAACAGAATGGATGTGAAAGCAGTATCTGGACCCTGTGGCGGGGGCGGTGGCAGTGGCAGCAGCAGCAGTAGCAGCAGCTGGTCCAGCAGAAGGGCCATCAGCAGTGGAACCAAGGTGACAGGGTCCAGGCAGGCCTTGTGCCCCCTACCACTGACCTTCGCTGGCCAGCCATGCTGCAAGCAGTGGCAGATTTACAGCACCATTGGTGGCAGATTTACAGTGCCTTTCACCCCATAGAAGCTACATCAGAACTCTACCTCCCACCAGTCAGTTACTAGAGACTCGGGTCTTGGATCTTGGGTGCCAGAGAAATCAGACTGAGGTACGCAAATATAACCCTAGGCCAACATCACAGGGGTCTAAGCCCAACGGGCATTGGCCTGCACCCAGGCCCTGGGCTGTTCGGGGGCCATCTGTGTGCCAACCCGGCCACGAGGTTGTTTGCCCGGCCCAGAGTGTGCGCACGCGCCTCCATTTTGACTAAGGGACACCAGAGAGTTCTAGCAGGCAAAGTCACCTAAGAGTCATAGCCCGAGGCTAACATAGCAGGGGTCTAAGGCAGACAGACCTTGGACTGCTCCCAGGCCCTCGGCTGCTTGGTGGGCCATCTGTGTGCCAACCCAGCCAGGAGGTTGTTAGCCTGGCAGACTCTCCCAGCACTTTCAGGGAGCGTGCACACACTCCACCATCCTGGCCACCTGACAGAACCAATTAACAGTCATAGCCTGAGGGGAACTTTGCTTTGGCCAGGCTTTTGCCTAGATTCAGGGCCTCAGCAGCTAGGCTAGCCTTGTGTGCACCAACATGGTTGGGAGATTGGCTATCCAGCAGAGTGACCATCACTCGGAAAATGTCCAGCAGCATACACCATCAACACTCCCTGAAGGAGCAAATGGGCACCACCTGGTTCACACAGACAATCTGGGACAAGGCACACTAGGGCTCCAAGGACACCCAAGAGGAGGACAGCACATCAGCAATCTGTAACAGGGGAAACCCAGCCATCCAATGTTGCAGAAATAGCCCCTACAGCCTCACAGAAGGTACAAACACCAGCCAGAAACAAGACCAACTAATTCCAGAGATAACAAGATGGTAAAGGGCAAACACAGAAATGCTAATAACAGAAATTTAGGCAACATGGCAGCATCTGAACCACACTCTCCAACATCAGCAAGTCCTGGTTACATAAACACACCAGAAAAACAAGATTTGGATCTAAAATCACTGTTCATGATGCTGCTAGAAGAACACAAAAAGGACATAAATGAATCTCTTAAGAAATACAGGGGAACATGAATAAGCTAGAAACCCATATAATGGAAACACAAAAATCACTTAAAGAAATTCAGAAGAATAAAGCTCAAGAGATAGAAGCCAATAAAGAAGAAATGCAAAAAAAAAAAAAAAAAAAAAAAAAAAAAAAAAAAAAAAACCTAAGAAATGGAGGAGAAAGTGAGTCAGACAGGAGAAGTCATGAAAGAGGAAACACAAAAATCTCTTAAAGAATTACAGGAAAACACAAACAAACAAGTGAAGGAGCTAAGCAAAACCATCCAGGATCTAAAATCAGAAGTAGAAACAACTAAGAAAGCACAAAGGGAGACAATTTTGGAGATAGAAAACCTTGAGAATAAATCAGGGGCCACAAATGCAAATATCAACAACAGAATACAAGAGATGGAAGAAAGAATCTCAGATGCTGAAGATACCATAGAAACCATTGACTCAACAGTCAAAGAAAATGCAAAATGCAAAAAGCTTGTATCCCAGAACATCCAGGAAACCCAGGACAAAATGAGAAGACCAAAGCTAAGGATTATAGGTATAGATGAGAGTGAAGATTTACAGCTGAAAGGGCCAGCAAATATCTTCAACAAAATTATTGAAGAAAACTTTCCCAACCTAAAGAGAGAGATGCACATGAATATACAAGAAGCCTACAGAACTCCAAACAGACTGGACCTGAGCAGAAATACCTCTCATCACATAATAATCAAAACCCCAAATGTACTAAACAAAGAAAAATATTAAAGGTAGCAAGAGGAAAAGGCCAAGTACCATATAAAGGAAGACCTATCAGAATCACACCAGACTTCTCACCAGAGACCATAAAAGCTAGAAGATCCTGGGCAGATCTCATGAAGAGTCTAAGAGAACACAAATATCAGCCAAGACTACTATACCCAGCAAAACTCTCAATCAAAATAGATGGAGAAAACAAGATATTCCATGACAAAACCAAATTTACACAATATCTTTCTACAAACCCAGCTCTACAAAGAATAATACGAGGAAAACTCCAATACAAGGAGGGAAATGACACCCTGGAAAAAGCAAGATAGTTACCTTCTTTCATCAAACCCAAAAGAAATTAACCATTCAAATATAAAAATAACATCGAGTCAGGAGAGGAGGATCCATCTTGGTTCCGTACTCCAGGAATCGGACAGACTGAGGTACACAAACATAATCCGAGGCCAACACCGCGGTGGTCTGAGCCCGACGGGCGTTGGCCTGCACCCAGGCCCTGGGCGGGTCGGGGGGCCATCGGGGTGCCAACCCAACCAGGAGGTTTTTTGCCCAGGCCTGCGAGCGCGCCGCCGCCATTTTGCCTGCAGGACGACAGAGAGCTCAGGCGGGCAGACCTGTAACAGGCATAGCCTAAGGCTAACAAAGCGGGGGTCCAGGCCCCAAAAGGCACAGGACTGACCCCAAGAACTGGGCGGCTTGGTGGGCCATCTGTGAGTCAACCCGCCCAGGTGTTTGTTAGCAAAGCAGACTCTCCCGGCGCTTTCAGGGAGCGCGGGCGCACACGCCCGCCATCCTAGTCACCTGGCAAACCCAATTAACAGTCAAAGCCATAGGGGAACTTTGCTCGGACCTTGGCCTCACAGGCTTTTGCCTGGACTCAGGGACTGGGCGGCCAGGCTAACCTTGTGTGCGATAGCCCGGTTGGCAGATCGGCTGCCCAGCGGAGTGAGCGGAACTCAGGGGAGGTCACAGTAGCATACACCGTCGGCACTCCCGGGGAGTGCACACGGGCTCCATCTGCTCCACAGACACAATCTGGGGCAAGGCCTCAGGCAGAAGGCCTTAGCTCTACTCTCTCCGCTTCCGGATCCAGATCAGCCTGGGCGGCAGCATTACATCTCCAAGTCCTGCAAGTGGCTAGCTGGGCTTCCGGGCGGCCAGCTGGGAGAAGTCAGTGTGCTCCAGTGAATCCAGCGGGCCCCAGCGGGAGCCTTCGGGTGCCTGCTTTGGGATCTGAACAGCCTGGGCAGCAGCACACTGTCTACAAGCAGTGCAGGAGGTAAGCTGTGCACCAGAGGCCAACTGGGAAGGGGCAGCTTGCACTGGTGAGTCCAGCACTGACAAGATAAACTAACACCAGTGAGATCTAGATGGCAAAAGGCAAACGCAGGAACGTCACTAACAGAAATCAAGGCAATATGGCAACATCTGAACCCAATTCTCCTCTACCAACATGTCCTGGATACCCCATCACACCAGTAAAACAAGATTTGGATTTAAAATCACTGGTCATGATGCTGGTACAGGAACACATGAAGGTCATACGTAAAGAAATTCAGGAGACAATGGATCAAAAGGTAGAAGCCCTTGCAAGGGAAACACAAAAATCATTGAAAGAAATCCAGGAGAATACAAAAGCCAACAAGGAGGAAATGCAAAAAACACTTAAAGAAATACAGGAGAACTTTGCTCAACAGGCTGAGGTCACGAAAGACGAAACACAAAAATCTCTTAAAGAAATACAGGAGAACTTTGGTCAACAGGCTGAGCTCATGAATGAGAAAACACAAAAATCTCTTAAAGAATTACAGGAAAACACAAACATGCAAGTGAAGGAGCTAAGCAAAACCATCCAGGATCTAAAATCAGAAGTAGAAACAACTAAGAAAACTCAAAGGGAGACAACTTTGGAGATAGAAAGCCTTGGGAAGAAATCAGGGGACAGAGATACAAATATCAACAACAGAATACAAGAGATAGAAGAAAGAATCTCAGATGCTGAAGATTCCATAGAAACCATGGACTCAACAGTTAAAGAAAATGCAAAATGCAAAAAGCTTGTAACCCAAAATATCCAGGAAATCCAGGACACAATGAGAAGACCAAACCTAAGGATTATAGGCATAGAGGAGAGTGAAGATTTACAACTTAAAGGGCCAGCAAATATCTTCAATAAAATTATGGAAGAAAACTTCCCTAACCTAAAGAGAGAGATGCCCATGAATATACAAGAAGCCTACAGAACTCCAAACAGACTGGACCAGAACAGAAATACTTCCCGTCACATAATAATCAAAACACCAAATGTTCTAAACAAAGAAAGAATACTAAAGGCAGTAAGAGAAAAAGGCCAAGTAACATATAAAGGAAGACCTATCAGAATCACAGCAGACTTTTCACCTGAGACTATGAAGGCTAGAAGGTCCTGGGCAGATCTCATGCAGACTCTAAGAGAACACAAATGCCAACCAAAACTACTATATCCAGCAAAACTCTCAATCACCATAGATGGAGAAACTAAGATATTTCATGACAAAACCAAGTTTACCCAATATCTATCCACAAACCCGGCCCTAAAAAGGATAATAGGAGGACAACACCAATACAAGGAGGGAAACTTCACCCTGGAAAAAGCAAGATAGTAACCTTTCATCAAACCCAAAAGAAGTTAAGCATTCAAATTTAAAAAATAACGTCAAAAATGATAGGAAGTAACAATCACTATTCCTTAATATCTCTTAACATCAATGGACTTAATGCCCCAATAAAAAGACACAGACTAACTGAATGGATACGTAAACAGGACCCTACATTTTGCTGCTTACAGGAAACACACCTCAGGGTCAAAGACAAACACTACCTTAGAGTAAAAGGCTGGAAGACAATTTTACAAGCAAATGGTCTCAGGAAACAAGCTGGAGTAGCCATTTTAATATCAGATAAAATTGACTTTCAACCCAAAGTCATCAAAAGAGACCCTGAGGGACACTTCTTGCTGGTCAAAGGAAAAATACAAAAAGAAGAACTGACAATCCTGAACATCTATGCCCCAAATGTAAGGGCACCCTCTTTTGTAAAAGAAACTTTATTAAAACTAAAAGCACACATTGCACCTAACACAATAATTGTGGGTGACTTCAACACTGCACTTTCCTCAATGGACCGATCAGGAAAACAGAAACTAAACAGGGACACAATGAAACTAATTGAAGCTTTGGACCAATTAGATTTAACAGATATATATAGAACATTCTATCCTAAAACAAAAGAATATACCTTTTTCTCAGCACCTCATGGTACCTTCTCCAAAATCGACCATATAATTGGTCACAAGACAGACCTCAACAAATATAAGAAGATCGAACTAATCCCATGCCTCCTATCTGATCACTATGGAGTAAAAGTGGTCTTCAATAGCAACAGAAACAACAGAAAGCCCACATACACGTGGAAACTGAACAATACTCTACTCAATGATACCTTGGTCAAGGAAGAAATAAAGAAAGAAATTAAAGACTTTTTAGAACACAATGAAAATGAAAACACAACATACCCAAATCTATGGGACACAATGAAAGCAGTGCTAAGAGGAAAACTCATAGCCCTGAGTGCCTCCAAAAAGAAAATGGAGAGAGCATACATTACCAGCTTAATGACACACCTGAAAGCCCTAGAACAAAAAGAAGCTATTTCGCCCAGGAGGAGTAGAAGGCAGGAAATCATCAAACTCAGGGCCGAAATCAATCAAGTAGAAACAAAGAGAACCATACAAAAAATCAACAATACCAGGAGCTGGTTCTTTGAGAAAATCAACAAGATAGATAAACCCTTAGCCAGAATGACCAAAGGGCACAGAGAAAGTATCCAAATTAACAAACTTAGAAATGAAAAGGGAGATATAACAACGGAAACTGAGGAAATCCAAAAAATCATCAGATCCTACTACAAGAGCCTATACTCAACACAACTGGAGAATCTGGAGGAAATGGACAATTTCCTTGACAGATACCAAATACCAAAATTAAATCAGGACCAACTAGACCATCTAAACAGTCCCATAATGCCTAAAGAAATAGAAGGAGTCATAGAAAGTCTTCCAACCAAAAAAAGCACAGGACCAGATGGCTTCAGTGCAGAATTCTACCAGACCTTCAAAGAAGAGTTAACACCAATACTCTTCAAACTATTCCACAAAATAGAAACAGAAGGAACACTACCCAATTCCTTCTACGAAGCCACAATTACGCTGATACCAAAGCCACACAAAGATCCAACAAAGAAAGAGAACTTCAGACCAATTTCCCTTATGAACATCGATGCAAAAATACTCAATAAAATTCTTGCCAACCGAATCCAAGAACACATCAAAACGATCATCCACCATGATCAAGTAGGCTTTATCCCAGGAATGCAGGGTTGGTTCAATATACGGAAATCCATCAATACAATCCACTACATAAACAAACTCAAAGAACAAAACCACATGGTCATTTCATTGGATGCTGAAAAAGCATTTGACAAAATTCAGCATCCCTTCATGCTTAAAGTCTTGGAGAGAACAGGAATTCAAGGCCCATACCTAAACATAGTAAAAGCAATATACAGCAAACCGGTAGCCAGTATCAAACTAAATGGAGAGAAACTTGAAGCAATCCCACTGAAATCAGGGACCAGACAAGGCTGCCCCCTTTCTCCTTATCTTTTCAATATTGTACTTGAGGTACTAGCTCGGGCAATTCGACAACATAAGGAGGTCAAAGGGATACAAATTGGAAAGGAAGAAGTCAAACTATCATTATTTGCAGACGACATGATCGTCTACCTAAGTGACCCAAAGAACTCCACTAGAGAACTCCTACAGCTGATAAACAACTTCAGCAAAGTGGCAGGTTATAAAGTCAACTCAAGCAAATCAGTGGCCTTCCTATACTCAAAGGATAAGCAGGCTGAGAAAGAAATTAGGGAAATGACCCCCTTCACAATAGCCACAAACAGTATAAAGTATCTTGGGGTGACTCTCACCAAACATGTGAAAGATCTGTATGACAAGAACTTCAAGACTCTGAAGAAGGAAATGGAAGAAGACCTCAAAAAATGGGAAAACCTCCCATGCTCATGGATCGGCAGAATCAATATAGTTAAAATGGCCATTTTGCCTAAAGCACTATACAGATTCAATGCAATACCCATCAAAATCCCAACTCAATTCTTCACAGAGCTAGAAAGAGCAATTATCAAATTCATCTGGAACAACAAAAAACCCAGGATAGCTAAAACTATTCTCAGCAACAAAAGGAAATCTGGGGGAATCAGTATCCCTGACCTCAAGCAATACTACAGAGCAATAGTGTTAAAAACTGCATGGTATTGGTACAGTGACAGACAGGAGGATCAATGGAACAGGATTGAAGATCCAGAAATGAACCCACACACCTATGGCCACTTGATCCTCGACAAAGAGGCTGAAAACATCCAATGGAAAAAAGATAGCCTTTTCAACAAATGGTGCTGGTTCAACTGGAGGTCAGCATGCAGAAGAATGCGAATTGATCCATCCTTGTCTCCTTGTACTAAGCTCAAATCCAAATGGATCAAGGACCTCCACATAAAGCCAGACACTCTCAAGCTAATAGAAAAGAAACTGGGGAAGACCCTTGAGGACATCGGTACAGGGAGAAAGTTTCTGAACAGAACACCAATAGCGTATGCTCTAAGAGCAAGAATTGACAAATGGGACCTCATAAAATTACAAAGTTTCTGTAAGGCAAAGGACACCATCAAGAGGACAAATCGGCAACCAACAAATTGGGAAAAGATCTTCACCAATCCTACATCAGATAGAGGGCTAATATCCAATATATATAAAGAACTCAAGAAGTTAGACTCCAGAAAACCAAACAACCCTATTAAAAAATGGGGTACAGAGTTAAACAAAGAATTCTCACCTGAAGAACTTCGGATGGCGGAGAAGCATCTTAAAAAATGCTCAACTTCATTAGTCATTAGGGAAATGCAAATCAAAACAACCCTAAGATTTCATCTTACACCAGTCAGAATGGCTAAGATTAAAAATTCAGGAGACAGCAGGTGTTGGAGAGGGTGTGGAGAAAGAGGAACACTCCTCCACTGCTGGTGGGGTTGCAAATTGGTACAACCACTCTGGAAATCAGTCTGGCGGTTCCTCCGAAAACTGGGCACCTTACTTCCAGAAGATCCTGCTATACCACTCCTGGGCATATACCCAGAAGACTCCCCACCATGTAATAAGGATACATGTTCTACTATGTTCATAGCAGCCCTATTTGTAATTGCCAGATGCTGGAAAGAACCCAGGTATCCCTCAACAGAAGAGTGGATGCAAAAAATGTGGTATATCTACACAATGGAGTACTATTCAGCCATTAGAAACAATGAATTCATGAAATTCTTAGGCAAATGGATGGAGCTAGAGAATATCATACTAAGTGAGGTAACCCAGACTCAAAAGGTGAATCATGGTATGCACTCACTAATAAGTGGATATTAACCTAGAAAACTGGAATACCCAAAACATAATCCACACATCAAATGAGGTACAAGAAGAAAGGAGGAGTGGCCCCTGGTTCTGGAAAGACTCAGTGAAACAGTATTCAGCAAAACCAGAACGGGGAAGTGGGAAGGGGTAGGAGGGAGGACAGGGGAAGAGAAGGGGGCTTGCGGGACTTTCGGGGAGTGGGGGGGGCTAGAAAAGGGGAAATCATTTGAAATGTAAATAAATTATATCGAATAATAAAAAAAAAAAAATAACATCGAAAATGACAGGAAGTAATAATCACTATTCCTCAATATCTCTTAATATCAATGGACTCAACTCCCCAATAAAAAGACATAGACTAACAGACTGAATAAGAAAACAGGACCCCACATTTTGCTGCATACAGGAAACACACCTCAATGTCAAAGACAAAAACTATCTTAGAGTAAAAGGCTGGAAGACAATTTTACAAGCCAATGGTCTCAGGAAATGAGCCAGAGTAGCCATTCTAATATCATATAAAATTGACTTTCAACCTAAAGTCATCAAAAGAGATACAGAAGGACACTTCTTGCTTGTCAAAGGAAAAATCCACCAAGAAGTACTTTCAATTCTGAACATCTATGCGCCAAATGCAAGGGCACCCTCATTCATAAAAGAAACTTTACTAAAGCTCAAAGCACGCATTGCACCTAACACAATAATTGTGGGTGACTTCAATACTCCACTCTCCTCAATGGACGGATCAGGAAAACAGAAATTAACAGGGACACAATAAAACTAATTGAAGCTTTGGACCAATTGGACTTTGACTTCACCCTAAAGCAAAAGAATATATCGTTTTCTCAGTACCTCATGGTATCTTCTCTAAAATCGACCATATAATTGGACACAAGACAGACCACAACAAATATAAAAAGATCGAACTAATCCCATACCTCCTATCCGATCACTATGGAGTAAGAGTGGTCTTCAATAGCAACAAAAACAACAGAAAGCCCACATACACATGGAGGCTGAACAATACTCTACTCAATGACACCTTGGTCAAAGAAGAAATAAAGAAAGAAATCAGAGACTTTTTAGAATTTAATGAAAATGAAGGCATAACATACCCAAACCTTTGTGACACAATGAAAGCAGTGCTAAGAGGAAAACTCATAGCCCGGAGTGTCACCAAAAAGAAAATGGAGAGTGCATACACTAGCAGCTTAATGACACACCTGAAAACTCTGGAACAAAAAGAAGCCAATTCACACAGGAGGAGTAGAAGACAGGAAATCATCAAACTCAGGGCTGAAATTAGTCAAGTGGAAACAAAGAGAACAAAACAAGAATCAACGAATCCAGGAGCTGGTTTTTTGAGAAAATCAACAAGATTGATAAACCCTTAGCCAGACTGACCAAAGGGCACAGAGAAAATATCCAAATTAACACAATTAGAAATGAAAAGGGGATATAACAACAGAAACTGAGGAAATTCAAAAACTCAGCAGATCCTACTACAAAAGCCTATACTCAACACAACTCTAGAATCTGGAGGAAATGGACAATTTCCTAGACAGATACCAAATACCAAAATTAAATCGCAACCAAATATATCATCTAAACAGTCCCATAACCCCTAAAGAAATAGAAGGGCTCATAGAAAGCCCTCCGACCAAAAAAAGCACAGAACCAGATGGCTTCAGTGCAGAATTCTATCAGACCTTCAAAGAAGACCTAACACCAATACTCTTCAAACTATTCCACCAAATAGAAACAGAAGGAACTCCACCCAATTCCTTCTACAAAGCCACAGTTACGCTGATACCAAAACCACACAAAGATCCAACAAATAAAGAGAACTTCAGACCAATTTCTCTTGCATGAACATCGATGCAAAAATACTCAATAAAATTCTTGCCAACTGAATCCAAGAACACATAAAAACGATCATCTACCATGGTCAAAGTAGGCTTTATTCCAGGGATGCAGGGTTGGTTCAATATACAGAAATCCATCAATGCAATCCACTACATATACAAACTCAAAGAAAAAAACCACATGGTCATTTCTTTGGATGCTGAAAATAGCATTTGACAAAATTCAGCATCCTTTCATGCTTAAAATCTTGGAAAGAACAGGAATTCAAGGCCCATGCCTGAACATAGTAAAAGCCATATACAGCAAACCGGTAGCAAGCATCAAACTAAATGGAGAGAAACTTGAAGCAATCCCACTAAAATCAGGGTCTAGACAGGGCTGCCCCCTTTCTCCTTATCTTTTCAATATTGTACTTGATGTACTAGCTAGGGCTATTAGACAACATAAGGAGGTCAGAGGGATACAAATTGGAAAGGAAGAAGTCAAACTACAATTATTTGCAGATGATATGATAGTCTACTTAAGTGACTGAATAAACTCCACTAGAGAATTCCTACATCTGATAAACAACTTCAGCAAAGTGGCAGGTTATAAAATCAACTCAAGCAAATCAGTGGCCTTCCTATACTCAAAGGATAAGCAGGCCGAGAAAGAAATTAGGGAAGTGAAACCCTTCACAATAGCCACAAACAATATAAAGTACCTTGGGGTGACTTACTTTTACCAAACATGTGAGGGACGTGTATGACAAGAACTTCAAGACTCTGAAGAAGGAAATAGAAGAAGACCTCAAAAAATGGAAAAACCTCCCATGCTCATGGATCGGCAGGATTAATATAGTTAAAATGGCCATTTTGCCAAAAGCAATATACAGATTCAATGCAATACCCATCAAAATCCAAACTCAATTCTTCATAGACTTAGAAAGAGCAATTCTCAAATTCATCTGGAATAACAAAAAACCCAGGATACCTAAAACTATCCTCAACAACAAAAGAAATTCTGGGGGAATCAGTATCCCTGACCTCAAGCAATACTACCGTGCAATCCTGTTAAAAACTGCATGGTTTTGATAAAGTGACAGGCAGGCGGATCAATGGAAGATGATCGAATATCCAGAAATGAACCCATACACTTATGGCCACTTGATCCTTGACAATGGGGCTGAAAACATCCAATGGAAAAAAGATAGCCTTTTCAACAAATGGTGCTTGTTCAACTGGAGGTCAGCATGCAGAAGAATGCGAATTGATCCATCCTTGTCTTCTTGTACTAAGCTCAACTCCAAATGGATCAAGGACCTCCACATAAAGCCAGACACTCTGAAGCTAATAGAAAAGAAACTGGGGAAGACCTGTGAGGACATCGGTACAGGGGGGAATTTCCTGAACAGAATACCAATAGCTTATGCTCTAAGATTAAGAATTGACAAATGGGGCCTCATAAAATTACAAAGTTTCTGTAAAGCAAAGGACACCATCAAAAGGACAAACCGGCAACCAACAAATTGGGAAAAGATCTTCAGCAACCCTACATCAGATAGAGGGCTAATATCCAATATATACAAAGAACTGAAGAAGGTAGGCCCCAGAAAACCAAATAACCCTATTAAAAATGGGGTACAAAGTTAAACAAAGAATTCACACCTGAAGAACTTCAGATGGCAGAGAAACATCTTAAAAAATGCTCAACTTCATTAGTCATTAGGGAAATGCAAATCAAAACAACCCTGAGATTTCACCTTACACCAGTCAGAATGGCTAAGATTAAAAACTCAGGAGACAGCAGGTGTTGGTGAGGATGTGGAGAAATAGGAACACTCCTCCACTGCTGGTGGTGTTGCAAATTGTTACAACCACTCTGGAAATCAGTCTTGCAGTTCCTCAGAAAACTGGGCATGCCACTTCTGAAAGATCCTGCTATACCACTCCTGGGCATATACCCAGAGGATTCCCCAGCATGTAATAAGGATATATGCTCCACTATGTTCATAGAAGCCTTATTTATAATAGCCAGAAGCTGGAAAGAATCCAGGTGTCCCTCAACAGAAGAATGGATGCAAAAAAATGTGGTATATCTACACAATGGAGTACTATTCAGCCATTAGAAAAAAATGAATTCATGAAATGGATTCACCAGATGGAGCTGGTGAACATCATACTAAGTGAGGTAACCCAGTCTCAAAAGATCACCCATGGTATGCACTCACTAATAAGTGGATATTAGCCTGGAAAATGGAATACCCAAAACCAAATCCACACATCAAATGATGTCCAAGAAGAACGGAGGAGTGGCCCCTGGTTCTGGAAACTCGGTGTAGCAGTATAAGAAAAACCGAGAACAGGGAAGTGGGAAGGGGTGGATGGGAGAACAGGGGGAGGGAAGGGGGGCTAATGTGACTTTTTTCCCAAAAAAGGGGGGCAGAAAAGGGGAAATCATTTGAAATGCAAATAAAAAATATATGGAATAAAAAAAAGAAAGCTTAAGAAAAGAATACAATTGAAAAAAAAAAAGCAAACACTATCCTGCATATAAGAAACACATATCAGCAGTAAAGATAGATATTACTTCAGAGTAAAGGGATGGAAAAAGGTTCCAAGCAAACTGATCCAAGAAGCAAGATGGAGTAGACATTATAATAAATAATAAAATTCTCTTTCCATTGAAATCAATTGAAAGATACAGGCAACAGGTAAAAAAATTAAAACTAATCAAAAGAAATACTCATCAAACGAAAAATCCACCAAGATGATATCTCAATTCTGAATAACTATGTCCCAGGCACAAGAGTACCCACATTTGTAAAAGAAACATTGCTAAAGTTAAATTGCATGTCAAACCCTAGACATCAATAGTAGGAGAATTCAATATCACACTCTCACCAATCAAAAGTTCATCGAGACAGGCACTAAACAGAGAAATGATGAAACTAACAGAGGTTATAAAATCAAATAGGCCTAACAGATATCTACAGAACATTTCACCCAAACACAAAAGGTTTCACCTTCTTCTCAACACTTCAACACTTCATGGAAACTACTCCAAAATTCACCATAAGAGTGGGCCATAAAGCTAGTGTCAACAGATAAAAGCAGATTGCAATAACACCTTGTATTCTATCAGGACATCAAGGATTAAAGGTGGTCTTTAACAACAACAGAAACAATAGTTTCTAAACAGAAACAACAGAAACTACACACTGATAGAAATTGAATAACTACTCAATGATCTCTGTAACAGAAAAGAAATAAAGAAATTAAAGACTTTCTAGAATTCAATGAAAATGAAGGCAAAACATACTCAAATTTATGGGACACAAGGAAAGCACTGTTAAGAGGAAAGTTCATAGCATTAAGTGCCTTCATAAAGAAATTAAGAAGTTATCATATGAACATTTAAAAGTACACCTGAAATTTCTAGGAAAAAGGAAAGAAGGAAGGAAGGAAGGAAGGAAGGAAGGAAGGAAGGAAGGAAGGACAGAAGAAAACAGAAGTGGAGTAGACTGCAGGAAATAATCAATACGGGGGCTGAATCAATCAATTAGAAACAAAGACACAATACAAACAATAAAATCAAGAGCCAGTTCTGAGAAAATTAACAAGATAGACAAACCTTCAATCAAACTAACCAAAAGTCTGAGAAGGAACCTAAATTAACCAAATCAGAAATGAAAGGGTAGACATAACACAGAAACTGAGGAAATTAAAAAAAAATCATTAAGTCTTACTTCAAAAGCCTTCACTCCAAATAAAAGGAAATTGCAAATGAAATGGATGATTTTCTAGATACTACTTAACACACTTAAATCAAGATCAGGTAAACTATTTAAATAGCCCTCTAACTCCAAGAAAATAGAAGGAATTATTAAAAGTCTCCCAACCAAAAATGCCCAGGGCCAGATGGGTTTAATGGAGAATTTTACCAGACTTTCAAAGAAGAGCTAATACCAATACTACTCAAACTATTCCACAACACAGAGGCAGAAGAAACACTGTCAAACCTTTTCTATGAAGCCACAGTTACCCTGATAGCTAAACCAAACAAGGTTCAACAAAAAAGTGAATTTCAGATTAATTTCTCTTGTGAACATTGATGCAAAAACATTCAATAAAATACTCTCAAACCGAATCCTGGAAAACATCAAATACATCATCCACCATGATCAAGTAGGCTTCATCCTAATGATTCAGGGATGGTTGAATATATGAAAATCCATCCACCGTATAAATAAACATAAAGAAAAAATTCACATGTTCATTTCATTAGATGCTGAAAAGGGCCTTTTACAAAATATAACACCCCTTCATGTTAAAAATCTTGGAGAGATCAGACATACAAGTCACATACCTAAACATAATCAGTGCAATATACAGCAAACTGATAGCCAACCTCAAACTAAATGAAGAAAAACTTAAAACAATTCCACTAAAATCAGAGAAGGCTTCCCACTATCTCCTTATGTATTTAATATAGTACCCAAAGTTCTAGCTATAGCACTAAGATGACTAAAGAAGATCAAGGGGATACTAATATGAAATGAAGAAGTCAAAGTATTGCTATTTGAAGGTGATATTATACTATAAATAAGTGACCCCTAAAATCCTACCATAGAACTCCTCCAGCTGATAAATACCTTCAGAACATGGCTAGATATGAAATTGAGTCTTACTTCAAGGACTACAGAAATCAGTACTCCTTCTTTGTACAAATGATAAATGGGTCGAGAAAGAAATTAGGGAAACAATACTCTTTAAAATAGTACCAAACAATATCAGATATCTTTTTGTAAATCTAACTAGGCAAGTCAAAGACCTATATGACGAGAACTTCAAGTTGCTAAAGAAATAAATTGAAGGAGATATCAGAAGATGGAATGATCTCCCATGCTCATGAATCATTAGGATTAGCATAGTGAAAATGGCCATCTTACCAAAAGCAATCTACAGATTTAGTGCAATTCCCATCAAAATTCCAACACAATACTTTACTCACCTTGACAGAACGATTCTCAACCTCATATGGAGAATCAGAAAAACCCAGAATAGCTAAAACATGCTGTACGATAGTAGAACTTCTGTAGTTTTCAATGTTGTGCTGAAATTTTCATGAACCCCAAAAAAGGCCATCAAGGAGCTAAAGCTGATACAATCACCACACGGTCTTTATTTATAAGCTCAAGTTTGGGGCTTAACTCACCACCACACTTCAGGATGGGTCTGGTGGAGAAAAAGTCCCAAACACTCATTGGGACAAAGTTTTATAGAAAATTGCAAGCAAAGGGGTGAATGTTTGTTTCTAGCCTGGCGAACATCTAATTGGTGTGCTACTGTGGCCTTTAGCATAATTAGCTCATGCTGGGAGCCAAATAATATTCGTAACTTCTGCTTTCCTTTTAATTGGTGGTTATTAGGCAGGGCTGGGCTTGTAACCTGGAGTTACGGATTTGTTAGGGAATAACCTGGAAACCAGTGCTACATGATTGATTTGTTGGGGGAAGCCTGGAAACTGGGGCTAGGTACTGGCCTGTTAGGTGACTTGAGTTTAAATGTAGATCAAGTTTTCTAAGATGGAATCTGATCCCCCAAAATTGTTCTGTCCTCACTCTTTCTGATTTCAATCTCTACTATAGAGCAATAGTGATAAAACTTACATGCCATTTGTATAGAAAGAGACAGGTTGATAATAGAATCGATTCAAGGTCACAGAATTAAACCCACACATCAACAGACACTTGATTTTTGTCAAAGAAGGCAAAACCACACAAATGAAAAAAGGAAACATCTTCAACAAATGGTGCTGGTCCAACTGGATGTCTGCATGTAGAAGAATGCAAATAGATCCACATATATCCCCTGCACAAAACTCAATTAGAAGTGGATTAAAGATTTCAAAGTAAAACCAGATACACTAAATGTAATAGAACAGAAAGTGGTGAATAGCTTTGAACTTATTGATACAGGAAACAGTTTCCTGAACAGGACAGGAATGGTTCCAGCTCTAAGATCAACTATTCATAAATGGGACCTCATGAAACATGAAAAGCTTCTTGTAAGGCAACAGATACTGTCATTAGGACAAAATGTCAGCCTACTGATTGGAAAAAGATCTTCACCAACAATTCCTAGCCCATATGGCAGAGGGCTAATATTCAAAATTTATTAAGAACTCAACAATTTAAACACCAACAACTCAAATACTCAAATGGTATACAGAGCTAAACAGAATTCTCAACAGAGGTTTCCTGAATGGCCACAAAACAATTAATGAAATATTCAAAGTCCTTAATTATCACATAAATGCAAATCAAAATGACTCTGAGATTCCATCTTATGCTTATCAGAATTGCTGAGATAAAAACCTCAAGGACAAGCATATGCTGGCAAGGATATGGAAGAAGGAGAACACTCTTCCATGGCTGCTGGAAGAGCAAACTTGTACAACCACTTTGATAATCAATATGATGGTTTCTCAGAAAACTTGAAATAGTTCTACATCCAGACCCAGCTAACCCACTCAGGGGAATATACCCAGAAGATGCTCCAACATCCCACAAAGATACTTGCTCAATTCTGTTCGTGGCAGCTTTATTAGTAATAGCCCGAAATGGGAAACAACCTAGATGTTCCTCAGCTGATGAATGGATAATGTTGTACCTCTACACAATGGAATACAAAAAACAAAGACATTATCAAAACAAAGACATCATGAATTTTACAAACAAATGGATGGAACTAGAAAATGTCACCCTGAGGGAAGTAACTCATCCCCTTCTGCAGAACTCTCCATTGGAAACAAGCTACCACCTTCTGAAGGTTAGGCACCCATATGATGAATGCATAGTGTTCCCTATCCTGAGGGGCTAGTGGAATAATGAAAAAGCAAGTTTTAATATCAATGATAGTAACATTATAGTTAAGGGGAATGGCCTCCAGATGTGGGAGCCCAGACTGAAAGGATCCCAGGTTTTTCCTGTGGGCATTGACTATTCAGAGATCCTGAAGAAATCTATATTTTCCTGATTTTTCTTGATAACAAAAATAGGAATATTGTGTATACATTCAGAAGCTTCAATATGACCAAATCTCAATTGTTCCCGAACAAGAGAGTGTAGGGCTTCACAGTTAGGTTGTGTGATAGGTTACTGTTCCACCTAAACTGGATCATGAGAGAGCCAAGTGAGTGGTATAGGGTTGGGAATACAATGGCCCTTAGGATTGAGGTTGTTGCTTTTCTTGGATCATCCTACCTGAAAGGCCTAAGGATTCATGAGTGGTGAAATTCTTGTAAAAGGCTTTGTCTGATATGATAACAGCTCCCATATTATCCAGAATATTGCACCCCAATAGGGTTTGTGGCACTTCAGCCACAAAGAGGTGGAGCCGACCCCGACTGCCATCTAAATCCTTCCAGTGAATGAGGTAAAGGGTCATCTTTGTAGATTTATCTCCACCAACACCTGTGGTTGTGGGTCCTGGCTTGAACTTTTTTTTTTATTCATGTTTTATTTATTTTTTTAAATTTTTTTATTCGATATAATTTATTTACATTTCAAATGATTTCCCCTTTTCTAGCCCCCCACTCCCTGAAAGTCCCGTAAGCCCCCTTCTCTTCCCCTGTCCTCCCACCCACCCCTTCCCACTTCCCCGTTCTGGTTTTGTTGAATACTGCTTCACTGAGTCTTTCCAGAACCAGGGGCCACTCCTCCTTTCTTCTTGTACCTCATTTGATGTGTGGATTATGTTTTGGGTATTCCAGTTTTCTAGGTTAATATCCACTTATTAGTGAGTGCATACCATGATTCACCTTTTGAGTCTGGGTTACCTCACTTACAATGATGTTCTCTAGCTCCATCCATTTGCCTAAGAATTTCATGAATTCACACCAGACTTCTCACCAGAGACCATGAAAGCTAGAAGATCCTAGGCAGATCTCATACAGACTCTAAGAGAACACAAATGTCAGCCAAGACTACTATACCCAGCAAAACTCTCATTTACCATAGATGGAGAAACCAAGATATTCCATGACAAAACCAAATTCACACAATATCTTTCCACAAACCCAGCTCTGCAAAGAATAATACGAGGAAAACTCCAATACAAGGAGGGAAACTACACCCTGGAAAAAGCAAGATAGTTACCTTCCTTCATCAAACCCAAAAGAAGATAACCACTCAAATATAAAAAGAACATCAAAAATGACAGGAAGTAATAATCAATATTCCCTAATATCTCTTAACATCAATGGTCTCAATTCCCCAATAAAAAGACATAGACTAACAGACTGGATAAGGAAACAGGACCCTACAATTTGCTGTATACAGGAGACACACCTCAGTGTCAAAGATAAAAACTACCTTAGAGTAAAAGGCTGGAAGACAATCTTACAAGCCAATGGTCACAGGAAATGAGCAGGAGTAGTTATTCTAATATCAGATAAAATTGACTTTCAACCTAAAGTCATCAAAAGAGACACAGAAGGACATTTCTTGCTGGTCAAAGGAAAAATCCACCAAGAAGAACTTTCAATTCTGAACATCTATGCGCCAAATGCAAGGGCACCCTCATTCGAAAAAGAAACCTTACTAAAGCTCAAAGCACACATTGCACCTAACACAATAATTGTGGGGGACTTCAACACTCCACTTTCCTCAATGGACCGATCAGGAAAACAGAAACTAAACAGGGACACAGTAAAAATAATTGAAGCTTTGGACCAATTGGATTTGACTGATATTTATAGAACATTTCACCCTAAAGCAAAAGAATATACCTTTTTCTCAGCACCTCATGGTACCTTCTCCAAAATCAACCATATAATTGGACACATGGCTTGAACTTTTTAATGAGAAAAATTCAAGGTTTCTATACTGGAGATCATGGTAGCATCTGCTCCAGTGTCAACAAGCCCCTTAATGGGTCTAGAATCCACATAGTCATCATGGGAAAGTGTGGGAAGATGGGCAGTGTCTGAATACATTTTGGGCTTTCCCCTGCTCCCTCTTACTGGCAGGGTTGAGGGTTGCCCCGTGGGAGTTTAAAGGAGCAGGGGGAGGGGGTGCGGGCTGAGTCAAACATGAGCTCAGTGGAAGCCCTTCTGACATTTGGGGGATTTAATCTTATGCCTGGCCTTATGGCTATCCCTTCTGAGATACCCAGCTTTTCTGCATCCCTAACATGGTTCTATCAGGGGGTGAGGTGGCAGGCAAAGCCCTTTCATGCTCAGATAAAAGTGCAGAAATGGAGGCAGTCAGAGCCACAGAGGGATCAGTAGTCAGGTTGATATAGCATTTAGTGAGAACCCATTTGTGGCTGTCATCATTGCAGATGCCAAAATCTTTCTAGTTGGTGGGGTTTTAACTTTAATGACTCTAGACTGGTGGAGGGCCTTAAGGGCTCAAATTTGGGGTTCTTTAGTGGTGTAAGGGAAGGCTCCCATGATCACATAATGACCAGGCAGGGGGTAAAGTGAAACTCAAGGAAAAGTGGCCTCATGTGAAGAAATATTGCTTAAGATGACAGGGGTTGGGCCAGTGACAGGGGTTGGGACTCCAAGAAATGAAAGCACAACAAGCCTTGCAGAAAGTTTGAGAGACCGGCCACTGCTTTAATGGCTCTTATGAGGTGATCACATAACTGGCTTGTTACAGGGAAGTAAATCAGAATAGACACTCTAAAGGGCTGTAGGGACTCCACCTTAAGTGACAGGGCCTTTAGCCAATCTTGGAGAGTTGTCCCAAGCAAGAGATTGTAGTTTCTCTGGAGTGGAGTGAAATGGAGTGGAGTGGAGCTCCATGAGAAGAAGACAAGCTATAGAATGGAAATAGAAAAGAAGGAGTGTTTAGGAACCCAGTGTAAATGCTTAGTGTGTGACTTCCACAGTTTGCTAAGCCACAGCTCAGAGAAGAGAGAACCTTAGTGAGGTTCTCTTTTCTTCCTTCTAGGTGGCCAACCTTTATGTGAAGGCACTGGATGAACCTGTCAATGGATAATGTTCCTACAGGGAGACAAACAGTGAGAAAAGGGAGAGACAGCCTCAGATACTTACACCATGGATGCAAAGAACACATAAAGGCATACTCACCAAAAAGAGTCTACACTGCAGAAGAGTGGTCAGTAGGTACAGTTGCAGCAACAGAAAAGAAAAACAAGTAGCCAAAGTACAAAATTAAAAAATACCCAAAGCACCAACAAGATCACACTGGATGTAGCAGTGACCCACCACACTTTGCGGAAGGGAATACCAGGCATGGAGGCAATAACACAGACTCCAAGAGATTCACTATGGCAGTAGGCAAGTAAGCTAGTTTATTCCAATTGGAGGGTAACCAAAACAGCTAATGTTATTTCCCCATTGGCTCCAGTTTTCATAAGATCCTAATGATCATTCTTCATTGTCTCTGTTGTTTCTTGCCCATGACTTCATGTGTTTCTAGGCACTCAGTCAGATTTCATGTTTGCTAACTGCGAAAGCTCCACCACTCATGCATGCCATCCCTTCCAGAGGTTGGCCACTGCAGGAAGAGATCAAACCTTTAAAATTAAGACTCCGTTCTAAAAACTTACTGAGGTAGCTAACATTGGTTTCAAAGTTATCCCAGAACAAAACCTGAGCGAAGCTCCAGTTTCTAGGCTAACCCCAACAAATCCAACATTTCCTCGTTAATTGCTAACAAACCTGACCCCTGCCTAACTACTACCAATGTAGAGGGAAACGGAAATTAAAGTTTAAGTTTTGACTCAAACACCAGCCAATTATGTTAAAGGCCATAGTAGCTCTCCAATTAAATGCTTGTCAGCCCCCCATCCCCACTTGTAGCTTACCACATAGATATTCCTGGCTTCTCTCCATCAAAACCATTCTGCTGTGTCAGGGCTGGCAGGTGGGGAGTCCTAGCTGGAGCTTATAAATAAAGGCCCTGTTGTGATTTGCATCATATCTGCTCTTGTCTGGTTTTGGGGCTTCACTAGCATGTCCCTGGCACTACTCTTGCATAGCATTTCTGCTGTATTTTTACTGTAGAGTTTCATCAGATGTTTCTTGCTAGGTATAATAAGGCACTTGAAGATGGTTGAGACACAGTCCTTGCTGTAAGGCATTCAGCATCCAGTGAAAGGTAAATGATAGCAGTATTCAATAAAAATTCAGTAAAAGACCAGCTATCAAATAGTTACACGAGGATGACTTAAATTCTGTAGACCAAGAGGGAAAAATAGATGACTACTTTCTGTCAATCTCTGAGAGTTCTGTGAGTTATCTTTAAATGATCCTAGAATTTTCTTTTTTATAATTTCTAAAAATATTATTACATTTTAATGTATTTTTGTGTGGTGCATGTGTGTTCATTTTCCCCATACAGGTGCATAGGAGACAGGATATTTTTTGGGAGTTTCTCCTCTCCTTCCACATGTAGGCCCTGGGAATCTAACTCAGGCTTTTAGGATTGGCAGCAAGTACTTTTATCTATGAGCTATCTCATCAGTCCTCCAAGTACTTTTCTACATGTGTAAATAAAGAAAATTAGTGAATAATTTTATCTGTTTGGTTCCTTGGGATAGATTAATATCTCTCTAGACTCTCTTACTCCTCAATCTCTTAGAAAATAAAGATCTTGTCAAAACTGCCACATTGGATTAGGTATGGGAATCTTCAATCCTTGACAGTAATGCTACATTCACAAATACTCATGATCTCTGCAAAACAAAACCACAAGTTTTATATTGCCATCTATAGCCAGTACATGTGCACTTATTTTGCTTTGAGGGATCAGAAACCTGGGAATGTATTTGAAAGCATAAATTTATTACCTTTAACTAACCAGATTTTTTTATTTTATGATTTTTGAGTTAGAGTCTTTCTATATAGTCCTGGAGCTTGCTGTGACGATCAGCCTGGCCTTGAATTCATAGAGATTATCCTGCCTCTGTCTCCTGAGTGCTGGGATCAAAGGTATGTGCTACCATTCTTGACCTTAATCAGATTTTTAAAGTTATTTTGAAACTGACAAAATGTTGTTTGCTATGATATTGATTTTTAATATATTTCTTTCTCAAAGTTCCAATTGATTTTTATGGCATATTTATATGGGTAAATGAAAGTCAGACCATATGTAACTGAGACACAATGTTGGTGGGCAAGCAAATAATTGATAAATATTAAGAGTTCTACAGTATTTTTAGTATCAAGACCAGCAATCTGTTCACCAAAGCATGAAATTGTTTAAAAGACATTTGTAAGCTAGCGATAAGTTATTTATAAGCTAGCCTTATGTACAATAAGGGAAATTATAGTAGGCCTTAAATATAATAGAATGAGTATACAAGGTCTTAGTGGGAGGGCCCAGGTAGTGTAACATTTTTAAAAACAAGATACTGCTTCTTTAAATAACTTAAACTTTAAAAAGTCTTGGAGAGTTCAGATGATAACAACTGAAATAGAGACCAAGAAGAGTTTCATTCAATAGTTTTAATGGAGAAATAAAAACAAATACTTAAACACAGAAATGCCAGATCAGGGACTGGAGAGATGGCTCAGCAGTTAAAAACACTGACTACTCTTCCAGAGGTCCTGAGTTCAATCCCAGCAACCATCTGTAATGGGATCTGATGCCCTCTTCTGGTGTGTCTGAAGACAGCTACAGTGTCCTCATATAAATAAAAAATATATATTTTCTCTTTTTTAATTAAAAATTAGAAATATTCTATATTTATATTTATATTTATATTTATATTTCAAATGATTTCCCCTTTCTTGGTTCCCCCTACCCTGAAAGTCCCATAAGTCATCACCCCTCCCCCTGTTCCCCAGTCAACCCCCTCCTGTTTCCCAGTCCTGATATTCCCCTATACTGCTGCATCAAGCCTTTCCAGGACCAGGGGTTTCTCCTCCCTTTGATGTCCAACAAGGCCATCCTCTGCTGCTTATGTCTGGAGCCATGCGTAACACCATATGAACTATGATGATTTTGTCCCTGGGAGCTCTGGGAGTACTGGGTGGCTCATATCTTTGTTCCTCCTATGGTGCTGTAAACCCCTTCAGCTCCTTGGGTCCTTTCTCTAGGTCCCCCATTGGGGACCCTGTGCTCAGTTCAATGACTGGTTGATAAATAAATCTTTAAAAAGAATGCCTGATTAAAATAAAAATCAAGTCACTATTGTAGGATTCCCCTATCTCCTAAGTCTACCCCAGCTTTTACCCTAAAGTCCTGGCTTTGGATGCAGCTAATAACTTACATTAGACAAACTAACAAGCAAAAAAGATCAAAAAATGGATTTATTTGTGGTTGTGATCCCAAACCTTGATCATTCCCAGTCTTTCCCCTCTGTCCAATAAAATTGTACAATTTATAGAGACAATAGAACAAAAGCCAGGATGTAGATGTATGTAAATTTAGCTGTGGGTTCCAGTCAATTGATTTGGAGAGCTACGCCAGGGAATAAAATTGGCTTTTTGAAGTTTTTGTACTATTGGTGTCCTAGGCCAGAGAGTCTGTAGACACAATCTCTGCTTCTCATTGGTATTTCCTGAGGACTTAAAACAGAAAACAAAAATAAAGATAATCCTTATCTCAAGGGAACTTAGTTACGTCCCTCTATAAGCCTTGACCTTGGGTGAATTAAGCAAAAGCTTAATAATGAGAAGGTCAGCTTCAGTTTTCTTGGAAACAAAGTATTCTTTAACAAACAAGAGAAATTTATCTAAATATTTCCTTCATTCCTTCAAAGTCTGCTTACTTCAAAGAATAAGCAAAACGTCATCCTGTTCTTGTTGGGTGGTTAAAGTATTTTTCTGATTTACACTGCATTAAGATGATATTTCCATATTCATCTCTTTTTACAGATTTTTCAAATATTTATTATTATATTATTTTGGACCATGCAGTCATAAAATATACTTTATTTCCTCTTAATATTTTTCAAGATATCCCAAGAGATCAAGAGAATCTCAAAAATTGCAGGAATGCTGTTTCAAGTCCTAGCTGTTGAGAAACAGGTGGAGAAAGACCATGAGTTCAAGGCAGCTTGGTATACATAACAGCAAGAAAACCTAGTTTTGTAAAAGGAAAAACCAGAAAGCTAGAAAGAGAAATTGCTCAATGTTGTGCTCTTTATTAATAAATATTTACAAGATAGTTTCTTGTAAATATATAATACTGACTTCAGTAACATTTTTGAAGAGTTTAATTGTATAAGTTTTATTTATGTGTATATATGAGTCTATCCCATGTATGTACAGTATCCCAGTGAGGCCAGACATTGGATCCCTTGGAGGCTGAGAAACATACTTATGAGCTGCTTGACATAGGTCCTAGGAATGAAACTGGTGTCCTTCCCAAGAGCTGCACACACTCTTAGCCACTAAGTTACTTTTTTAGCATATTTTTCTTTTTCAATTTTAGAGCTATTATATCATTGGCTGGATATATGGCTCAGGAGTTAAGAGAACATACTGGTCATATAGAGGATTGGAGTTCAAATCTCAGTACCCACATAATGGTTTACAACTGCTGTCACCCCAATTCCACACCCCACTAAGAAATTCCTAATCACAAAGGAGACTTCCACAGGTTTCTGCACTTACATGATACAAGTGCATACTCAGGCACAACATGCATGTTCATAAATTAAACTTATTTTTATTATTTATGTATGTATATGTGTGTGCTTATATGTTCATGTGCCCACAGAGATCACAAGTGGTGTTTGGGTCTCCTGAAGCTTGATTTAGTTACAGGCAGTTTCTAAGTGCTGCTTAGTCCAAGTCCTCTGGAAAAGCAGTATGCACCTTAACTGCTAATCTATCTCTCTAGACCTCAGAAATAATTTGTGTATCTTATTTGAGAATAATAAAACCTCTCATATTGTCATAAACAAACCCCATATGAAGCAAAACACATAAACAACTGCTTGAATTGAATTCAATACCATGTACTGACAGCCACATGAAGATAAAAGTGAATGACCCATAATGACAATGTATACTCGTATCTCTTCTCACCCAGCTCTTTTATTCTTTCCATTTTTAAAAGCTAATACTATACACATCTCCTACTATTAGAATCTGTGGCAAACATGAAGTGATAAACATAGTGAAGGGAAGTACCAGCTGCAGAACTAACCCATTCCATTTTGTCCTTCACTAATTCTATTTTTGTTTTTTAAATTTCTTCCTTCTGGGCCACTCTCTTCTGCAGTTATCTTGTATTCCAGAATTACATGGATGAATGACAAACATCTTTATGACAAGGAACTAAAACTACCCTCTGAGCAATAGCAAACCTTTGAGGACACATCATTCCCAGAGTGAATGCAATTACTCATAACACGGGGCTGCAACCCAGAACACTGGAAATCTTCTCATGGGAACATGAGATTCCTCTGCTCAAGTGATCATAGTGATAACATTCTTGAGAGAGTACTTTGTGAAACAAAAACTGAGATATTGATCAATTAGACCACTAGCTTCATCAAGATTACTTGCTCTCCCAGCTGTGAATAGTCCTGGCTTTTTCTTAATTTTTTTTCCTTTCCTATAATATTTCAGAGTTCCTGTAAGCACCTTCAGGGTAGGTTTGTCATTGAACCTCTATTTGTTCTTCCTAACTTTGCCATGCTTACTCACCTTCTTTCTCTGTCCCTCACAGCTGACTCTAACTGACATGCATGGGTAGGTAGTCTAGCCTAGTCTATTTGGACTCATGAAGATGAAGCTTTCTCCCCTAAAACTCTGATTATGATTATAGCAGACAGAATTAGACATTAAGGCAAAACTAAAGAAAAAAAACTACAAGCTCATTGGCTTTTCAAATGTCAATAATATGCTTTGGTCATATTGACTTGTTTTTTCAACAGTTGGCTGATGTGACTATGTATATTAAACACGTTTTTGTGGCTATGGAGGAAAAATGTCAAAGATTGCCAAAAGCCCTGCCCTTCTCCCCACACCTCATTGCACTGACAGCCTTGGTGTGTACTCTTAGCTTCTTAGGTTGATATTTTTTTTTGTAGATTAAAAAAATAGTCACCTTGCCTATTTCTTTGTTTCAAAAGAATTGCAGTGTATCTCCAGTTGCTTCTGTAGCTATCAGTGCTCCCTTCTGGAAATAATGACACCATAGCACTATACTGCCTCCTCTAGAGTGGCTAAGTTTGTATAAAAAGTGCTCACTGAGTTCTTGCTCAAGGTCAGCTTCAATGATTACACAATGCTGGTATAGCCTCCCAATGACAATAGTTCTCATTGCCATCTAATAAGTACCCAACTTCAAATTCATGCCATGTCTGTTTCTGGCCAGAAGACTTGAAGACTATTAATATGAGGTTTACTGGTTTTCATCCTTCATAAACTGTCACGTTTTAATCATTATAATGCTTCAAGATGTCTGGTAATGGGTACTGCCAGGAAGAAGCAATGCTATGAGCAATTTTGGCAATGGGAAGTTCTGTTGGAGGACAAAGGATCATTCTAAGACCTACAGGGATTCCTAAAAGGTGACCCAGATATCAAAACCAAAAGTGTTTTCCTCAAATTTAGTCTGGTATTGATGACAACCCAGGAGAGATAGTCTCAAATCTATGTGCTGTGTTCCCTGGGTGGAATCCAGTGGAATGTGAAGGAGGCTTCCATACCAGTTGAATAGTATGAATACCCATGTCCATTGACATACCCAATGATGCAAAATAGAGTGGACTAGCAACCTAGTGGAACCTCAGAATGGGCCCAGAACAGGACAGTGGCTGCTTCCCCATTTTTACAAAAGGTCCCTCGGGTGCTGGAAGCCTGGCATCTCCACATAGTGCCAGTGGGATGATTTGGTATTCCAGAGCACCTGTCAATTACCCATTGATCTAAAGGCTGTATAAAAAACGAAAACAACAAAACAAAACAAAACAATAACAACAACAACGGAACAAAACAAAAAAGCCCAAACAGATTAAAAAAAAAAATGAGATCTGAAATTCCATCCTGATCTCTGGAGTCTATTTTCCAGGTTTGTGACTGTGCCTTCCTCATCCTTTCCTGGGTCTCAGTGCCTACATATGAGCCACCAACAAAGTCCCTTGAGAAGATCCCCGCAATCTTCTGTGGTGAGTGGACCTCTCTGAAAATAGGCAATACTCCCTCTCACAGATGGATCAATGAGCTCAACATTCTGAGAGGCATCCTGGAGAGTAGGCAAAGGAAGGTTTTTACTTATCAGCTTAATAATTTTTATGATAAGGTCATAGTTTTCTGCCTCTGACTACTAGTATGGCAAGTCTGGGATGAAAACACTTGGGAGTAGATAATCGACCAGGCCCAGAAGAAAGAGTTTGAGGATGGACTTCTGCCCCATCTTTCCCCTTGTCACTGCCACTGAACTTGGCTGCCTCAGAGGCTTAGCAATGCAGTCACCTGAAGTCCTGAGCAAGCTTGAAGGCCCAAATCCCATGAGTATTCAATAGCATGTTCTGAGACACCCCCTGAGCTGGGAACTCCTCTAACTAAAGGAGATGTTAATTTTGAGGAGGACAAGATCCCTCCAGAACCCTCCCAAGATATGAGATGCTCCTCTCACAAAGTGAAACCAACAAGGATTTACTCTGCACTTGAGAGAGTTTCTTGGCTTATGGCTCTGATGAAGAGGTGAAAGATTCTGCTCGATCATACCCCTAGGTCTATTGCCAGGAAAAGACCCCAGAAGTCCAGACCACCAAAGGCATTGGCACCCATTGGCCTGCCCCCCTTCTTGTAGTGGCAGCTTGGCCAAACTTGGCTTGCCCTTTTGACCCTGTCTCCAGGGATTATCTTTGCTTCTCTTGTCTAAGAAAATGCTGAATCCTGGGGCTGTCAAGGATGACAGAGATCTAGGGGTCATGGGAAAAATGTACAAGACCAACTGCTGTTACCCTAGGGGTACCATCCATATTTCCAGGTGTTTAGTCTTGGCTAACCACACAGAGCAGACAAATCATAAGTCTCTTTCTCAGGGAAAAACATGGATAAACAGATTCAGGCAATGTTTTCCTGGATCCAAAACTTCCAATATGTACCTGTTTTGCCTTTTACTATTTATAATGTCTCCCAGTGCTTCATTTGTATCTCCAACACTCACCCGCTGTTGGTAGCATTGCCAGCTAATGCTTCAGTAACTCCCCACCTAGCTGCAAATGGTATCCACTCAGGTTTACATGACAGTCCCCTGTTCGATTAGGCTGGAGTACCTGTATCTATTTAAAATGGGATAAACCTGTGGCTAGACCTTGTCTCACTAACATCACATTGACAAAATTATCATGTAAACCCCCCTTTCTCCTCTGGTGTGGAGGCCTCGTGTTTGTCTGCATGAATGCTTCCTCTTCTTCTTCCTCTACTTTTTTCCTAGTTCTTATTCTTCAGATCTTCATATAAGATCCTGAAGAGATGGCAGTTTTGCTCTAAAATCACACCAAGAAAGATCTTTGTTCTTTTGCTGGTGGGGATCAAACTTATCTTCTACATGGGGTCTGCAGGGTCCTCTGAAGTGGCCCTCATTCAGATCCATCACCTGGCTGGAGACTTCAGGGACAAACTCAACCCAGCCATGACATCAAAAATGGAAAGCCTAGAGACACTCCAGTGCCAGATGAACTTTCTAGCTGGAATGGTATTGAAAAATAGGAAAACCCTAGATCTGATAATTGCTGAACATGGTGGATTTGTGGTATGGTAGGAGAATGTTGCTTTTATGTTAATGAGTCAAATATTGTTGAATCAAATGTACCCCCCCACACACACACACAAAATTGCTAACTTGGTAGCAACAATCTGAGCCAATATCGTGGTTTCAAACCATTACCAAAACCTTACCTGGTTGTTACCTGTGTTGATCCCTGTGCTTGCTCTGTGCAGCATCATATTTACCCCAACTTCTCCAGTTTGTACAGCTCCTTTTTCAAAGGCCAGAAAGGGAGAGATGACGATGCTGTGACTCCTAGTTTGGGCCTTGTGGACTATAAGGGAGGCTTTCACACTGCTTGAATATTATGAGCACCCATGTCCACTGCAATACCCATTGACACAAGATAGATGAACCTAGCAAACTAGTAGAAACTCAATATGTGCAAGGAACAGGGTGGTGGATTCTTTCCCATCTTTATAAACATCCCTTCAGGTGCTGGCAGCCTGGCACCTCCACATAGTGCTAGTGAGACAGTTAGCTATTCCAAAGCTCATGTTGATTCTCTACTGGTCCAAAGGCGGTATAAGAAGGCTTGCTGTTGTCTAATAAGATCTTGACTTTGATGCCTGCCTCTGGAGCCTGTTTCCCAGGTTTGTGACTTTGTCTCCCTCCCTTCCTCCTGGATCCCAGTTCCCACATATTGGTACTAATATCACTAGTAAAATCCAGGAAGGTGGAGTCTTATCTCTTTCTTTTTCTCCAAAGAGTTCTGGACACAGTGACTTCAGAATTCACTGTATATAAGCAGCCATTGGTGTAGGGGGCACACACAGACTCACTTTGACACCCATCATTTCTTAGAAATCCAGAAAGTCCATCTATTCTTCTCCACTACCTTCATCTCAGAGGTCTAGGAAGATATCTCTTATTGGGATACCAGTATCAGCATTGATCACAGCCAGTTATTTTCTTTTTATAACCTGTCTCCTCTGGTAGAGTTCAAAATAGGCTTTTTGGAGCTTTAGCTGCAGCTTAAATGTGAGATTTATCTATACATAGGTAAGCTCTTAAGTGTAGAGTAATGCGTCTTAGGTTTTATATGCATACCTGGAGATAATAGTTTTAAGTTTTTCATTTATTTTTCATTATGATTGTTTCTCAAATATTGGGAAATGATCTACCTCAAGATCCAGCTATACTACTCTTGAGCATGTACCCAAAAGATGCTCAATTCCCCTAGCAGGACACTCCTGGTTAAGGATGCTGAAAAACTGTGACTGGGCCAAAGCCTGATCATTGCCAATGCCAGAATGACTCATTACAAGTTTCTCCTCTTAAATGACCCCAGCATAACTTTTCAGGTACCAGCTGCCCTAATCCTAGATACCCTGCTGTCTGACTCAAATCTAGGAGGCCTTCTACATGACTGCTCACATATTTTGGTTCACATCCCTGGGACCAGATCTGATCTTCATGATACCTCCTTGATAGATATAGAGGTAACATGGCTCACCGATGACAACAGCATCATTCAGGACTGACAGAGGTATGCTGGGGCAACGATGGTCTCAAACTCTGAGATTATATGGGCAATGCCACTCCTGGCTGGAATGTGAGCCTATAAAGCTAAACTGGTAGCTCTGACGTAGGTGTTAGAGCTGAGAAAGGTTAAGAGACACAGATAGCTAGTGAGCCTTTGCTACCACACATGTCCATGGGGCTATTTATAGGGAGAGAGGCCTTCTGACAGGAGAAGAAAAGACTATCAAAAATAAAGAAATCTTTTCCCTAATAAGGGCTGTATGGGGACCTATAATACTGGCTGTCATTCACAACTAGAGACACCAGAAAAGAAAGGACCTAGTTTCAGAGGGCAACAATAGGGAAGATCAAGCAGCCTGTCATGCTGCCCTATAAATCAGACTTCTCTTGCCTCTGACTTCTCTGATTCTAAGTGATCTTATTCTCCCAGGCCATCCTAAGTATCCAAAAGATAATATAACCTAGACTAGAAATTTGCCTATGTACCAATGACAGATGGTAGAGAACAGCAGATAACAAACTCATTATGCCAGAAGAAATGAGACTATGCATACTTCAGAAGATCTACCACTGCTCCCTTGAAAATCTAGAGAATGCAGGATTTGATATCAGGATTAGAGATGCCAACTCAAAGACTGTCAAGAAATGTAAAGCATGCCAGCTAACTAATACAGTGGCTAATGAGAAGAGCCCTGGTAATAAGTTCAGAGGGACAAAGCCTAGAGTCTACTGGGAGACAGACTTCACGGAGGTCAAACAAGAAAAACTTAGGCAAATATTTACTGATGTTTATAGATATTTTTCAGGTTTGACTGAGGCTTTCCTCACTAAACACACAACTACATTCATGGTGACAAAGCAGCTCTTAAAGGACATACTGCCAAGGTTGGGACTCCCTCAGATGACAGGGTCAGACAATGGACCATGGCTCCCAGCACCATCCAATTATGTTAAAGGCCATAATGCCTCCCCCAATCAGATGTGTACCAGGCTAGATACCCACTTCTCACTTCTATAAATGCTTACCTGAAACTAGGCTCAGGGCTCTACCTTCTTGTTGTGTCAAGGTTGGCAGAGAGCCCAAGCTCATGTTTGAATAAAGAGACCCTAATCCTATTGTATAGTATTTGTCTCCTTGGTAGTCTTTGAGATTCTCAAACATTTCCTGGCATAATAATAGCCAGGAATTGGAAACAACCTAGATGTCCCTCAATCAAAGAATGGACAAAGTAAATATGGTAAATTTGTCCAATGGAGTCTTAAAAAATGACATAAAATTTCAGGCAAATGTGTTAACTAGAAAACACCACATCAATCTAAGAAAGGAACCCAAACCAAGAAAGGCAAACATGATATGTACTCACTTATACATAGATATTACTTATTAACTAAAGGATAATCATGCTACAGTCCACAAACTCTGAGAGGTTAAGGAATAAGGAAGGCTCTAGTGGCAACCCATGGATCTCCCTGGGAAGGGGGAAATGAAATAGATTTTGCAGATGGACTTGAGACATGTAGTCATGGGAACAGGACGGATTAGGTCAAGAAGGGCGGGAGGGGTAGAGTACACAGAGATATGACTGGAATTGGGTGGCATTTGGGAAGGGCAAATTGGAAACTTAGTGCATTTGAGATCCTATGACAGGGATCCTTAAAAGGCCTTAGTAAAGATATGGAGACTGAGCTGGCTATCTTCTGTAGTCAGATAAGTTATCCAGTGGTGGGACATGGATGCCAAGCCAGCTACAACACCATCAACCCACAACCTATTCTGCCTACAATATGCCCTGGGGCACATAGTAGTGGCTCAAAGCTTGTGGGATTGGCCAACCAATGACTTGGCTAACTTGATGCATAGCCACGAGAGGGAGCCTATCCCTGATACTGCCTTGATGATCAAGGAACCTCATGCTTGATGGCCCCAGAGACTTGGTATAGAAACAAATACCACAAAACTCCCCCCAAATAAATAAATAAATAAATAAATAAATAAATAAATAAATAAATAAAATATTTTTTATTATACACTACTATACTCAGACTCGTGCCTAGACTAATTATTATTAGAGAGGCTTCCTCCAGCTGCTAATGTGAGCAGTAGCAGAACCCTGCAGATGAGGGAGAAGAAAGGATTGTAAGAGCCAGAAGGGGTTAAAGACACTAGGAGAACATGCCCCACTGAATTAACTAAGCAAGGCTTATAGGGCCATGGTCTCTGCAAAACAAAATCACAAGTTTTAAATTGCCATCTATAGGTAATTCATGTGCACTTATTTTGCTTTGAGGGTCCAGGAACTTGGGAGGATATTTGAAAGCATTAATTCATTATATTTAGCTTACCATCTCTTTTCTTTTCCTCTTTTCTTTTCTTTTCTTTTCTTTTCTTTTGAGTCAGAGTTTCTCTATGTAGTCCCAGAGCTTGCTATGAAGTCCACCTGACCTTGAATTCACAGATTCTCCTTCCTCTATTTCTTGAGTACTGGGATCAAAGGTATATGCTACCATGCACTTGCGACAGTTGCTAATTAGTGCACAACACCCTACCCCACAGCTCCACTAGCCTCCTAGGAAGCCAGAAAAAAGCACACAGGTGAGATAGAAAATTCATAACATTAAATGTCTTCATCAAGAAAATGGAGAGATTTCGTACTAGCAACTAAACAGCACACTTGAAAGCTCTAAAATGAAAAGAAAGCAAACACATCCAAGAGGAGTTGACAGAAGGAAATTAACTAAAGACTTAAATCAACCAATTAGGAACAAAGAGAGCAATATAAAGAATCAACAAAACCAAGGGCTAGTTTTTTGAGAAAATCAGTAAGATGGATAGTGGTGGTGCATGCCTTTAATCCCAGAACTTGGGAAGCAGAGACAGGTAGATTTTGAAGCCAGTCTGGTCTACATAGTGAGTTCCAGGACAGCCAGCACTACATAGAGAAACCCTGTCCAGAGGGGGGAAAAAAAGCAAAAAAAAAAAAAAAAAAAAAGGAAAGAAAAAGATAGACAACCAATTAGCTAAACAAACTAAAAAGCAGAGACAGTATCTAAATTAACAAAATCAGAAATAAAAAGGGGGGAAATAAATAGTATTTAGGTCTTAGTTCAGAAGCCTGTATGCCACAAAACTGGAAAATCTATATGGTATGGCTTAATTTCTAGGAAGATACAGCATAATGAGGTTAAATCAAGCTCATGTAAACTATCTAAACTTTCCCAAAACCACCAAGGAAATAGAAGCAGTCACTAAAAGTCTCTCAGACAAACAAACAAACAAACAAACAAAAAATCCCAAAGCTAGTTTGCAGAATTCTACCTGTCCTTCAATGAAGCGCTTATACAAATTCTCCCCAACTATTCTACAAAAGAGAAACAGAAGGAACACTACCTAACTCATTCTAGGAGGCCACATGAATATTGACACAAAAATAATAAAATTCCCATGATTTTTGAATTCTCATGAATTTGCTCCTGTGACTGAGCACACAGGTGCAACCAGGTACTCAGGGAACACCTGAGTTTAAGATCGCTTGGGACAGTGCCCACCAGGGCTCCACCTGTACCCAGTAGCTGGGCAGCCCCACAGCACACTCTGCCAGGAGAAAGTCAGTCACCCAGGGGTACTGAGATAGGCTTTCAGGCACACAGGAGGGGCAAGCACCAGCCAGTGACAGCAGGACCAACTAACACCAAAGAAAACAAGATGGCAAAAGACAAATGTAGGAATGTTATTAACAGGAATCAAGGCAATATGGTATCATCCAAACCCAACTTTCCCATAACAGCAAGTCCTGGATACCCCAACACACCAGAAAAGCAAGATTTGGATTTAAAATCACAGTTCATGATGCTGATAGAAGGCTTCAAGAAGGACATAAATAACTCCCTTAAAGAAATACAGGAGAACACAAGTAAACAGGTAGAAGCCCTTAAAGAATTACAGAAAAGCACAATAAAACAGGTTAAGGAACTGAACAAAACTATCCAGGATCTAAAAATGGAGGTAGAAACAATAAAGAAATCACAGAGGGAAACAACTCTGGCCATAGAAAACCTAGGAAAGAAGTCAGGAGTCATAGATCCAAGTATCAACAACAGAATACAAGAGATAGAAGAGAGAATCTCAGATGCAAAAGATACCAGAGAAAGCATTGGGACAATAGTCAGAGAAAATGAAAAATGCAAAAATCTCCTGACCTAAAACATCCAGAAAATCCAGGACAAAATGAGAAGACTAATTCTAAGGATTATAGGTATGGAAGAGAGTGAAGATTCCCAACTTAAAGGGCGAGTAAATGTCTTCAACAAAATTATAGAAGAAAACTTCCCTAACCTAAAGAAAGAGATGCCCATGAACATATAAGAAGCCTACAGAACTCCAAATATATATGACCAGAAAAGAAAGTCCTCCCATCACATGATAATTATAACACCAAATGTACTAAACAAAGAATAAATTTTAAAAGCTGTAAGGGAAAAAGGTTAAGTAATATATAAATGTAGACCTATCAGAATTACCCTGGACTTCTCACCAGAGACTGTGAAAGCCAGAAGAGCCTGGGAAGATGTCATAGGTCCTAAGGGAACACAAATGCCAACCCAGACTGATATATCCAGCAAATCTCTCAATTACCATAGATGGAGAGACCAAGGTATTCCATGAAAAAAGCAAATTTATATAGTGTCTACAAATCCATCCCATCAAAGGATAATGAATGGAAAACACCAATGAAAGGAGGGAAAATACACACTAGAAAAAGCAAGAAATTGGCGGCGGCAGCAGCAGCAGTGGCTGGTCCAGCTGAAGAGCCATCAGCAGTGGAGCCAAGATGACAGGGTCCAGGCAGCGGTGGATTTATGGTACCTTTCACCTCACAGAAGCCACCACAGAACTCTGCCTCCCACCAGTTACTAGAGACTCGCCTCCATCTTGGTTCTCGGGACTCCAGAGAGATCAGACAGACTGAGGTATGCAACTATAACCCGAGGCCAACATCTCGGGGTTCTAAGCCCCACAGGCATTGGCCTGTACCCAGACCCTGGGCTGTTGGGAGGGGGGGCATAGGTGTGCCAACCCAGCCAGGAGGATTTTTCCCTCCGGGCCCGGCTTGTGCGCCACCATTTTGCCTACAGGACGCCAGAGAGTGCTAGCAGGCAAAGCCAGCTAGCAGGCATAACCTGAGGCTAACATAGCGGGGGTCTAGGTCCCAACAGGCCCTGGACTGACCCCAAGAACTGGACTGCTCAATGGGCCATCTGTGTGTCAACTTGGCCAGGAAGTTGTTAGCCCATCAGACTCTCCCTGCACTTTCAGGGAGCATGCTCACGCCCGCCATCCTGGCCACCTGAAAGACCCAATTAACAGTCATAGCCCGAGGGGAACATTGCTCAGACCTTGGCCTCCCAGGATTTTGCCTAGACTCAGGACCTGAGCAGCAACACTAGCCTTGTGTGCACCAACCCAGCTGGGGGTTCGGCTGCCCAGCAGAATGATCAGCACAAAGAAAAGGTCCCCACAGCATACACCCTTTAGCACTCCCTGAAGGAGCAAATGGTCACCATCTGGTTCAAAGACACAATCTGGGGCAAAGCACACTAGGGCTACAAGGGCACCCAAGAGGAGGACAGCACATCAGCAATCTGCAACAGGGGAAACCCAGCCATCCAGTGTTGCAGAAATAGCCCCAGAGCCCCTCAGGAGGCTCAAACACCAGCCAGAGACAAGACCAACTAACTCCAGAGAACAAAATGGCAAAGGGCAAATGCAGGAACGCTACTAACAGAAATCTAGGAAATATGGCAGCATCTGAACCAAACTCTCCAACATCAGCAAGTCCTGGTTATGCCAACACACCAGAGAAACAAGATTTGGATTTAAAATCACTGGTCATGATACTGCTAGAAGAACACAAAAAGGACATAAATGAATCTCTTAAAGAAATACAGGGGAACATGAATAAACTAGAAACCCATATAATGGAAACACAAAAATCACTTACAGAAATGCAGAATAAGGCTCAAGAGATAGAAGCCAATAAAGAAGAAATGCAAAAAAAAAAAAAAAAAAAAAAACCAAAAAAAAAACCCAAAAAAAACTTAAAGAAATGCAAGAGAACTTGAGTCAAGAGGCAGAAGTCATGAAAGAGGAAAGACAAAAATCTCTTAAAGAATTACAGGAAAACACAAATACAAATGATGGATCTGAGCAAAACCATCCTGGATCTAAAAACAGAAGTAGAAAAAAGCTAAGAAATCACAAAGGGAGACAACTTTGGAGATAGAAAACCTTGAGAAGAAATCAGGGGCCATAGATGCAAATATAAACAACAGAATACAAGAGATGGAAGAAAGAATCTCAGATGCTGAAGATACCATAGAAACCGTTGATGCAACAGTCAAAGAAAATGCAAAATGCAAAAAGCTTGTATCCCAGAACATCCAGGAAATCCAGGATACAATGAGAAGACCAAACTTAAGGATTACAGGTATAGATGAGAGTGAAGATTTACAACTGAAAGGGCCAGCAAATATCTTCAACAAAATTATGGAAGAAAACTTTCCCAACTTAAAGAGAGAGATGCCTATGAATATACAAGAAGCCTACAGAACTCCAAACAGACTGGACCTGAGCAGAAATACCTCTTACCACATAATAATTAAAACCCCAATGGACTAAACAAAGAAGGAATATTAAAGGCAGTAAGAGAAAAAGGGCAAGTAACATATGAAGGAAGACCTATCAGAATCACACCAGACTTCTCACCAGAGACCATGAAAGCTAGAAGTTCCTGGGCAGATCTCATGCAGACTCTAAGAGAACACAAATGCCAGCCAAGACGACTATACCCAGCAAAACTCTCAATCACCATAGATGGAGAAACCAAGACATTCCATGACAAAACCAAATTTACACAATATCTTTCCACAAACCTAGCTCTTCAAAGAATAATAGGAGGAAAACTCCAATACAAGGAGGGAAACTATACCCTGGAAAAAGCAAGATAGTAACCTTCCTTCATCAAACCCAAAAAAAGATAACCACTCAAATATAAAAATAACATCAAAAATGACAGGAATTAATAATCACTATTCCATAATATCTCTTAACATCAATGGACTCAATTCCCCAATAAAAAGACATAGACTAACAGACTGGATAAGGAAACAGGACCCTACATTTTGCTGCATACAGGAAACACACCTAAATGTCAAAGACAAAAACTACCTCAGAGTAAAAGGCTGGAAGACAATTTTACAAGCCAATGGTCTCAGGAAACGAGCTGGATTAGCCATTCTAATATCAGATAAAATTGACTTTCAACCTAAAGTCATCAAAAGAGACACTGAGGGACACTTCTTGCTGGTCAAAGGAAAAATCCACCAAGAAGAACTTTCAATTCTGAACATCTATGCACCAAATGCAAGGGCACCCTCATTTGTAAAAGAAAATGTACTAAAGCTCAAAGCACACATTTCACCTAATACAATAATTCTGGAGGACTTCAACACTGCACTTTCCCCAATGGACCGATCAGGAAAACAGAAACTAAACAGGGACACAGTAAAACTAATTGAAGCTTTGGACCAATTGGATTTGACTGATATTTATAGAACATTTCACCCTAAAGCAAAAGAATATACCTTTTTCTCAGCACCTCATGTCACCTTCTCCAAAATGGACCATATAATTGGTCACAAGACAGACCTCAACAAATACAAGAAGATTGAATTAATACCATGCCTCCTATCAGATCACTATGGTATAAGTGGTTTTCAATAGCAACAGAAACAACAGAAAGCCCACATACACATGGAGGCTGAACAATACTCTACTCAATGACACCTTGGTCAAAGATGAAATAAAGAAAGAAATCAGAGACATTTTAGAATTTAATGAAAATCAAGGCACAAAATACCCAAACCTTTGTGACACAATGAAAGCAGTGCTAAGAGGAAAACTCATAGCCCTGAGTGTCTCCAAAAAGAAAATGGAGAGAGCATACACTAGCAGCTTAACGACACACCTGAAAACCCTGGAACAAAAAGAAGCCAATTCCCCAAGGAGGAGAAGAAGACAGGAAATCATCAAACTCAGGGCTGAAATCAATCAAGTGGAAACAAAGAGAACCATACAAAGAATCAACGAATCCAGGAGCTGGTTCTGTGAGAAAATCAACAAGATAGATAAACCCTTAGCCAGACTAACCAAAGGGCACAGAGAAAGTGTCCAAATTAAGAAAATTAGAAATGAAATGGGGGATATCACAACAGAAACTGAGGAAATCCAAAAACACATCAGATCCTACTACAAAAGCCTATACTCAACACAACTGGAGAATCTGGAGGAAATGGACAATTTCCTTGACAGATAATGAATACCAAAATTAAATCAGGACCAAATAGATCATCTAAACAGTCCCATAACCCCTAAAGAAATAGAAGGGGTCATAGAAAATCTTCCAACCAAAGAAAGCACAGGACCAGATGGCTTCAGTGCAGAATTCTATCAGACCTTCAAAGAAGACCTAACACCAATACTTTGCAAACTATTCCACAAAATAGAAACAGAAGGAACAATACCCAATTCCTTCTACGAAGCTACAATTACGCTGATACCAAAACCACACAAAGATCCAACAAAGAAATAACTTCAGACAATTTTCCCTTATGAACATCGATGCAAAAATACTCAAAAAAAATTCTTGCCAACCGAAACCAAGAACACATCAAAACGATCATCCACCATGATCAAGTAGGCTTTATCCCAGGGATCCAGGATTGGTACAATATACGGAAATCCATCAATGCAATCCACTACATAAACAAACTCAAAGAAAAAAACACATGGTCATTTCATTGGATGCTGAAAAAGCATTTGACAAAATTCAGCATCCTTTCATGCTTAAAGTCTTGGAAAGAACAGGAATTCAAGGCCCATACCTAAACATAGTAAAAGCAATATACAGGAAACCGGTAGCCAGCATCAAATTAAATGGAGAGAAACTTGAAGCAATCCCACTAAAATCAGGGAGTAGACAGGGCTGCCCCCTTTCTCCTTAGCTTTTCAATATTGTACTTGAGGTACTAGCTCAGGCAATTTGACAACATAAGAAGGTCAAAGGGATACAAATTGGAAAGGAAGAAGTCAAACTATCATTATTTGCAGATGACATGATAGTCTACCTAAGTGACCCAAAAAACTCCACTAGAGAACTCCTACAGCTGATAAACAACTTCAGCAAAGTGGCAGGTTATAAAATCAACTCAAGCAAATCAGTGGCCTTCCTATACTTAAAGGATAAGCAGGCTGAGAAAGAAATTAGGGAAATGACCCCCTTCACAATAGCCACAAACAGTATAAAGTACCTTGGGGTGAGTCTTACCAAACATGTGAAAGATCAATATGACAAGAATTTCAAGAGTATGAAGAAGGAAATGGAAGTCCTCAAAAAATGGAAAAACCTCCCATGCTCATGGATCGATCGACAGAATTAATATAGTTAAAAGGGCCATTTTGTTAAAAGCAATATACAGATTCAATGCAATACACATCAAAATCCCAACTCAATTCTTCACAGAGTTAGAAAGAACAATCCTCAAATTCATCTGGAATAACAAAAACCCCAGGATAGCTAAAACTATTCTCAACAATAAAAGAAATTCTGGGGGTATCAGTATCCCTGACTTCAAGCAATACTACAGAGCTATAGTGTTAAAAACTGCATGATATTGGTACAGTGACAGGCAGGCGGATCAATGGAACAGGATTGAAGGTCCAGAAATGAACCCACACACCTATGGCCACTTGATCCTCGACAAAGGGGCAGATATCATCCAATGGAAAAAAGATAGCCTTTTCAAGAAATGGTGCTGGTTCAACTGGAGGTCAGCATGCAGAAGAATGGGAATTGATCAATCCTTGTGTCCTTGTACTAAGCTCAACTCCAAATGGATCAAGGACCTCCACATAAAGCCAGACACTCTGAAGCTAATAGAAAAGAAATTGGGGAAGACCCTTGAAGACATCAGTACAGGGAGAAAGTTCCTGAACAGAACACCAATAGTTTATGCTCTAAGATCAAGAATTGACAAATGGGACCTCATAAAATTACAAAATTTCTGCAAGGCAAAGGACACTATCAAAAGGGCTAATCAGCAACCAACAATTGGGAAAAGGTCTTCACTAACCCTACCTCAGATAGAGGGCTAATATCCAATATATATAAAGAACTCAAGAAGCTAGACTACAGAAAACCAAATAACCCTATTAAAAAATGGAGTACAGAGTTAAACAAAGAATTTTCTCCTGAAGAACTTCGGGTGGCAGAGAAGCATCTTAAAAAATGCTCAACTTCATTAGTCATCAGGGAAAGGCATATCAAAACAACCCTGAGATTTCACCTTACACTAGTCAGAATGGCTAAGATTAAAAATTCAGGAGACAGCAGATGTTGGCGAGGATGTGGAGAAAGAGGAACACTCCTCCACTGCTGGTGGGGTTGCAAATTGGTACAACCACTCTGGAAATCAGTCTGGCAGTTCCTCTGAAAATTGGGCACCTCACTTACAGAAGATCCTGCTATACCACTCTTGGGCATATACCCAGAAGATTCCCCAACACGTAATAAGGATACATGTTCCACTATGTTCATAGCAGCCCTATTTATAATTGCCAGAAGCTGGAAAGAACCCAGGTATCCCTCAACAGAAGAGTGGATGCAAAAAATGTGGTATATATACACAATGGAGTACTGTTCAGCCAATAGAAACAATGAATTCATGAAATTCTTAGGAAATGGATGGAGCTGGAGAACATCATACTAAGTGAGGTAACCCAGACTCAGAAGATGAATCATGGTATGCACTCACTATAAGTGGATATTAGTCTGGAAAACTGGAATACCAAAAACATAATCCACACGTCAAATGAGTTACAAGAAGAACGGAGGATGGCCCCTGGTTCTGGAAAACTCAGTGAAGCAGTATAGGGCAAAACCAGAACAGGGAAGTGGGAAGGGTTGGATGGGAAAACAGGGTGCGGGAAGGGGGCTGATGGGACTTTTGGGGAGTGCGGGGTCTAGAAAAGGGGAAATCATTTGAAATGTAAATAAAAAATATATCTATCGAATAAAAAAAAAGAAAAGAAAAAAAAGAAAGAAAAAGCAAGAAATCAATCTTCTTTCAACAAACCCAAAAGAAGATAACCACACAAACATAAAAAATACATCAAAAATAGCAGGAATCAACAATCACTATTCCTTAATATCTCTTAACATCAAATTAAGTGAAGAGAAACTTGAATCAATTCAATTAAAATCATGGTCAAGGAAAGGGTGCCTACTTTCTCCCTATCCATTCTTTTTTTTTTTTTCAGGACAGGGTTTCTCTGTATATCCCTGGCTGTCCTGGGGCTCACTCTGTAGACCAGGCTGGCCTCAAACTCAGAAATCTACCTGCCTCTGCCTCCCAGAGTGCTGGGATTACAGGCGTGCGCCACCACCGCCAGGCATTTTTTTTTTTTCGATTTGTCCCTATCCATTCAATACAATACTTGAAGTTCTAGCTAGAGCAATAAGAAAATAAAAGAAGATCAAGGGGATACAAATAGGAAAGGAAGAAGTCCAGGTATCACTATTCCCATATATTATGATTGTATATATAAGCAATTCCCAAAATTCTACCAGGGAACTATTCTCACTGACAAACAACCCCCAGTGAAGGAATAAGGACACCAATGCACTCACAAATATTTCAACCAATAATTTGTGCTGTCTAAAAGAAATGTGGGATAGAATAGAGACTTTAGGAAAGGCCACCCAGTAACTAGCCCAGCTCAACACCCATTACATGGGTAAGTACCAATCCCTGACATTATTATTGATAGTCAAGAAGCAACACTTTCTTCTAGAGGCTCTACCCAGCAGCATGCTTATACAGATGCAGATACCCACAGCCAAACATTGGATAGGGATCAAGTCAATTATGAAAGAGTTGGAAGAAGGATTAAAGGCCATGAATGGCAAAGGAACTCCACAGGAAGACCAACAGAGTTAACTAATCTGACCCTGACAAACTCTTAGATACCGAGCCACCAACCAAAAGAAAAAAAAAACCAAGTATATGGGATAGAATCTGACATATGGATCTCAGTGTCCATGGCTGTCTTGTCTGGCCTCCTTGGGAGAGGATGCACCTAACTGGCAAAGACTTCATGTCCCAGGGTGGGGTGATATCCATGGGGGCCACTCCCTCAGGGGAGAAGAGGAGGGGACCAACCCCTCAGAGGAGAAAAGAAGAGGACCCACCCTCTCAGAGGAGACTTTGTATGGGAAGGACCAGGGGGATGCAAATGAATGAATGAATGAATGAATGAATGATAATAAATAAAAGCAACTAGGTCTGGAAAAAGCACTACCTAAACAGGTAACAGGCCACAGTATCTTGCATCCATACAAGCTCTGTAACAAGACTATTCTTATAGAGGAAATATGACACCATTGTGTACAAAGACCATAAGCCAGAGTTGCATTGACCTTTTCATCCAAAACATTGCAAATGAGGGACTGGGGAGATGGCTCAGGGATTAGTTTAGAACAGTAGCTGCCTTTCCAGAGGACCTAGGCTTTTCCAGTACCCATGCCAGTTCACAACTATTTGTAATTCCAGTCGTAGGAGATCTGACACCTTCTTCTCGACTCCGTGGACTCCAGGCACACACATATATACTGATAGAAATAAAACAACAACAAAACCTAAACAAGTCAAGGACAGGTATGGTAGTATACACCTGTAATCAGCCTTCTTGAAGAATTTCATGCTGGCCTGATCTACAGAGTAAGTGTCATGTCTATCAGGATTAATTACACAGCACAACTTGTTCTCAAATGAAAAAAACACCATAACAAAAGCTCAAACAAAACAAAATAAAAGATGCAGCCAAAAGGCATCAGGAAGAATGAGTTTGAGTCAGGCTGATTTACATAATGATTCATTGCTCTGCTCTCTTCAGGAAAGGACAGATTCATCACCAGTAAGCATGTGGTAGAATACATGCTGTCTTAAATTGTATTCTCAATGCCACTCATGACAGTAAATAAAGTAAATAAATGGAAATAAAAGGAAATTAGGGAAGTAAAAACATTGTGACAGACATACACTAAAAACAACAAAATAATACCAAGACATATAAATGGAAAAATGCTTTTTTATAAGTCAGAAAGTCTACTATTGTTGAAATGAAAGTATATGTATACAAAACTGAATACAATATTCATAGAAGCATTCTGTGAAATAGTCCAAGAAGAAAACACTTGAAAAGTCCACCCCAGTCCAGTTGAGCAAGGAAGTAAATTTAGTTTCGGGCCAATAGAATGGAAGGAGCCAGTAAAGGGGTGGCAGGGGTGGGCGAACACTTGGTTTAGCCCATTCCAATAGAATTTCAGCCAAGGCGTCTTCTTAGCAACCTGAGCAGCCCCAGGAAAACAAACTCTTAAGGCTGTGGCAATTGCCTCAGATCCGGGCGTACCATGGGGGAGCAGTGGCTGCCATGGAATCGCCCCCGGCAGGTACTTCAGCCAATGCCTCTGGGAATGACCTGCAAGCCCTGGTTCAAGGACAGGTTGCCTTCTAAGTGTTTCGCGAAGCACAAACTGGAACAACTGAAGTTCCCTACCTCTCTGGATGGCCGACGCTGGGTGTTTGTGAAGGAAGGGCTGGATGATTTCAGGAGGGGCTGTCCGCCTAGTGAAGGTATGATCATTCGTGGTGCCAAAGATGGTTTTCTCCCCACAATTTCTCGTGAAGTCCGCCGTCGCTCCAAAAAGAGTCAGCAAAAACGGTGCCAGGACTTAAGCCTGTTTTCCCCTCTGTCGTTGGCCCAGCAAGCTCGTAAGGCCTTTGTGGAGAGAACAGAAGCAAACCTGACCCAGCATCCCTTGGCTTTCTGGCCCATGGAGGACGGAATTCCTAGCGATATTGAGCTCTTAGAAAATGTGCTGGAAGCTCTTGACACCGAGGAGCAGTTGATGGAGAAACCGGATCACTATGAGGAGAGCAGAAAATCTATTCATTCTGTGCATCTGCCTAGTGTGGCTGAGGAATCCTCTGAAAAAGAAGAAGAGCCTGAACCTCCCAGGTTTCCTGGGTCACGAAAACACGGTCTGCTTCATGAAAAAAAGCCCCGCAAAAAGAACCCCGCCAAGGAGTCTCTTTATTACCGGCATGTACCCAAAGGAGTCTATGACTTCTGTGCATGGGTTAACTCATTTGGAGATTTGGGCATTGACGAACGTTTCATGATGAAGCAATTTGACATTGGCTATGAGTGCAAACCGGTCTATACTGATTCTGCCATCAAGAAAGTCAGCCTGCTTCCTCCGGATCTCAGGTACTGCAGGAGGCTCAGCAAAGTGAAAGAGATCAGATTCTCCATACAGGAGGCCAACTTTGAAAGGAAACTCCGAAAACCACATGATCCTTACAAGCCCTGCAGGGATAAGATTAGATATGGAGCGTGGTACCTGAAGCCATATCTGTGGAAAAAGCTAGTAAATGACGAGCCTTTGATAGATCCTGAAGAGTTATTTGAACTTGAAGGTGGAATGCGTGGTAAACCAGACATCATTGAAGATCTTTATGGAACAATTGCCTTTAAGGATTTCATCATAAGCAAAGGCTACAATATGCCAACCATCCTTGAGAAGTTGTTTATGAGGAAAGGATGGAATTACGACACTGTCAACACTCCAATACCAAGAGTACTAAAAGCACATGAATTGATCATGCAGCAAAAGGATGAAGATTATGATGACGAAAATGACTAGCTGGTTTTCCATTTTACTTGACTTTCTACTCTCATTTCAAATATTGTGCAGAATATATATGATGAAGATATTGCTAAATGTGACCGTCTCTTTGGACAATATCTACACATGTTAGCTGTAATGTTTATGAACATTTCTCAACTCAAATGAACTTCTGTGCCTGCATAAATACTTTATCAACTTCAAGATCAACATTCATATATACAGTTCTCAAATTTATTTACTATTGAGAATATGGCATAGTCACATCAGTTACTTATAAGAGTACAAAAAATTAATAAAATCTGAATTGATATTGTTAGACTCAGTGTCAATGATTTCAATACAAGATAAACCCTTAACATAGTTTATTTATTATGGGACTTTCCTGGAGTGGGGGCCAGAGGAAATCATTTGAAATGTAAATAAAAAATATTCAGAGAAAAAAATAAAAAATAGTTTATTTATATAAGAGAAAACTTTCATAGCTCAATGACAATTTTTAAGGAAATAATTATAGTGATTATTTTTTAACTGAACTTGAAGGTACAGTGGAATCAATATTTTTATTTTATTTTCAGTTTGATATTTTAAAGAAAACTTTTATTTTTAGTCATATGCATATGGGTGTGTCTGTGAAAGTAACGTGTATGGATGCCCAAGAAGGTCTAAGGCATCCGATTTCTGGAGTTGGAGATACACGTGATTGAGAGCCTTCTGAAGCAATAATATAAACCAAACAGGTCACCAAGAAAGAGGGACAAAAATCTTTTCCCCATATTCATCAATTTGAAACATATCACATATTCTTTTTATAAAAATTAATTAGATGTGTATGTTTGTGAGCTTAAGTATATTATGTATGTGCACAATATGCATTCAAGGAACTGATGAACACATAGAACTCAGAAGAGGGCTTCAGATCTCTCCTTTAAAACTGGGGTTTCGGATAGTTATTAGTTCCCATGTGGGTGCTGGGAATTGAACCTGGGTCTTTTGCAAGAGTAACAAGTAGTCATAACTGTTGAGCCATCACTTTGCTCCTCAAAACAATTCTTTGCAAACACATAAACACACACTCTTATTTATTGATGTTGGTCATAGGTTTCACAGTAGAGACAGAAGCTCACGAAGATGCTAAGCCTTAACTCTCTGAAGAAACAGACTGACACCACACAGCTAGCTCACTCCAGTTACTTTGTTCAAACATCATACAAGTTTAATTGGGGTTGGGAAAGGTTCCAAGTACCAAAGTTATCTTGCTGTCCATGGGAGCAGGCAACCCCCCACAAATCTTAGTCCCTTTTGATCATGACTAGCCATAATCAAAAATAAGAACTCCAGGTTTTCCAGGAGCACTTCAGAACCAAGGTTGGTGTAGCTGCAAGCTCTCACATGGCACCAAGTGCAGATTCTCTTGAGAGACATTTCTTCAAGGTACAGTCTCAAAACAATTTCTCAGCCTTTACTAATTAACCCAAACATAGCAAAGGTTTGCTGAAAAAATATTTCATTTAAAACAAGACACAAAGGCTTTATTATACATATCACTATACACGTGTTTCCACTCATCATTTAGGAGTAATTTGTGTGCCATGACCTTTGTTCTTATATACTTCGGGGAATATTAGCTAAAGATGCTTTATCACAATTAATATTATTTTAGAACATAACATAACTTAATAATACAAATTACATAATATAATAATACTACAAAATTATTTAGTTATAAATTATTATTTGCTTTCAATTTGATTGGACAAGCATTCCGTAATACCCTTTAAAGCATTTAATTTCCGCTCAGAGATTCCACTGAGGCATCAAGTTTGTCCTGGAATGTTTGGCAATGGAAAACCTTTTCTAAGCTTTTAGTGCAGTTTGATTAAGTTCCAGACATCAAATGAACAAAAAAAAAAAAAAAAAAAAAAACCTGGACTGCTTCTACTGGCTGCTAGTCTAGCTATTCTACAAGGTTATGTGTCTGACAAGCTTTAACATAAACAGGATGTAAAATGTAGAGACACATCCACAAAAAAACCAAACATAAACAACTTTGAGGGCACTATAAAAATCATGATAGAATCACCACAAGGTATCACTGCAATATCTCCTGGAGACAAGATTGCTCAAGTTCTTCTGTTGCCTAGTCTTCACAGACAAGTCACTATGCAAAATAGGGTTAGAGGAAATAGGAGTTTTGATTCACTAGAGCCAAACTCCGCTTACCTGGTCCTAGATTTGGATCATAGGCCGATGGCCCAATTGTTTATTGAAGAAAGAAAAATGATGGGACTGTTAGACACAGGGGCAGATAGGAGTATTATTTCTACAAAAGATTGGCCAAAAGGATGGCCAATCCAACATTCACAACAAAATTTACAAGGCCTTGGTTATGCACGCTCTCCAAACATCAGTGTAAAATTGTTGTCTTGGAGGGATGAAGGAGGACATTCAGGGTTTTTTACTCCTTTTGTGTTAGATCTCCCCGTAACATTATGGGGACGAGACATCCTCTCTCAGATGAATATTAAACTTACCAATGAATATTCAAAGACATCCATGAACATCATGGATAGCATGGAATATATACGTGCAAGAGGCCTAGGTAGGGATCTGCCTGGCTGTCCGGAGCTAGTAGAGGCAGTACCAAGAATACACAGACATAGGCTGGGTTTTTCCTAGGGGCCACTGGGGAGTCTATCCCCATTACTTGGCACATAAGGGAACCAGTGTGGGTTCCCCAGTGGCCGACGCCCTCTGAAAAATTGGAGGGAGCAAAGACCTTGATTAAAGAACAATTACAGTTGGGACATATTAAATCATCCACATCACCCTGGAATACACCTATCTGTGTTATTAAGAAGTCAGGAAAATGGAGGCTTTTACATGATCTCAGAGCAAATGCAACCTATGGGACCAGTTCAGCGAAGCCTCCCGTTGTTATCCACCCTACAAGTTGGATGGAGAGTCATAGCAATAGATATAAAAAATTGCTTCTTTTCTATACCGCTTCATACATCAGATATGAAAAGATTTTCTTTTACCATTCCCTCGTGTAATCATGAAGAACCTGACAAACATTATGAATGAGTAGTACTTCTGCAAGGTATGGCCAATAGCCCTACTATGTGTCAGTTTTATGTAGCAAGAGCTCTGAATCCTATCAGAATACAATATCCAGACTTCAAAATTTTTCATTACATGGATGATGTTCTCCTTTCAGCTAATAATGAAAAACTCCTTAACTCTGCCTATGTTGATGTTATCAAGGCTCTAGAACGTTGGGGACTGTACATTGCACCAGAAAAGGTGCAACATACCGACGTCACCCACTATTTAGAAAATGTTATCCATCATAATGAAATAAAACCATGAAAGATTACCCTTCATTTAGATAAATTAACTACCCTTAATGATTTTCAAAAGTTGTTGGGAGATATAAATTGGCTACGTCCTTATCTTAAACTCCCAAATCATATCTTGAGACCCTTGTATGATATTTTAAAAGGAGATTCTAATCTCACTTCACCCCGCACCCTTACTTCTGTAGCCCAAGGTGCTATACGAGAAGTGGAGAAAGCTCTACAACAAGCCATATTAACTAGATGGCAGGAGGATAAGGATATAATGCTGTGTGTGTTGCCCACTCTGACACAACCCACTGCTGTTTTATGGCAGGATGGACCATTGTTATGGATCCACCCCCATTGCTCCCCTGCACAATCTATTGAACATTATCCCGCAACAGTAGCTAATCTAGCCCTTTTGGGTATTAAATATGCTGTACAGCATTTTGGTAGACAACCCAGTTCACTTGTAGTGCCTTATACTAGTCACCAGGTGACATTCCTATGTGCGACATTAGATGACTGGGCTATACTTCGCTGCTCCTTTTTGGGTGTAATAGATAATCATTTTCCCAAGCATCCTCTATTAGGTTTTTATAAAGAACATCCTGTAGTCTTTCCAAAAATTACTGCCTCCTTACCAATTCCAAATGCCCCCAATATATTTACTGATGGATCTAAAAGTGGGATTGGGGCCTATTTAATTGAAGGAAAAGAGCCTTGCATATTCCACTTTGCTCCGGGGTCACCGCAAGTTGTGGAGCTTTCCATTGTAATTAAAGTGTTTAGCAATTGTCATTTTTCGTTTAACTTGATTTCTGATTCCTCCTATGTGGTCAATACCGTCTGATTTTTAGAGACCGCTGGGACCCTTGCCTCTTCCAGCACGGTGCACTGTCTTTTTCAAAAACTTCAACAGCTTATTTGGGACCGCTCAGAGCCCTTTCATATTCTCCATATTAGGGCACACTCCAATTTGCCGGGTCCCATTGCCTCAGGGAATGATGTGGTTGATCGATGCACATGCATGGAGCTTGCCTTCATGGCATCATCTTTGGACCAAGCATCTAAGTTTCATTCACAATTCCATGTGCCCACTCGGGTCTTAAAACAAAAATTTAACCTTTCCCGAAACGAGGCGTGACAGATTGTTCTCTCTTGTCCCCATTGTGTTCCACATTAAAGACTGATAATGGACATGCCGATACTGCTAGTTCCTTTACCTTATTTTGCAGCCAAATGCAAGTTGCTTTGTCTCATGGCCTACCATATAATCCACAGGGCCAAGGGATCATTGAACGTGCACATCTCACCCTAAAAGAGTGACTGGGTTACCTCACTTAGGATGATATTTTCCAGATCCAATCCTTTGCCTAAGAATTTCATGAATTCATTGTTTTTAATTTCCAGGTAGTATTCCATTGTGTAAATATACCACATTTTCTGTATCCATTCGTTCAATGAGGGACATCTGTGTTCTTTCCAGCTTCTGGCTATTATAAATAAGGCTGCTATGAACATAGTGGAGCATGTGTCCTTATTGCATGCTGGGGAATCCTCTGGGTATATGCCCAGGAGTGGTATAGCAGGGTCCTCCGGAAATGTCATACCCAGTGTTCTGAGGAACCAACAGACTGATTTCCAGAGTGGTTGTATCAGCTTGCAATCCCACCAGCAGTACAGGAGTGCTCCTCTTTCTCCACATCCTTGCCAATACCTGCTGTTTTCTGAGTTTTTAATCTTAGCCATTCTAAATGGTGTGAGGTGAAAACTCAGGGTTGTTTTGATTTGCCTTTCCCTAATGACTAATGATGTTGAACATTTCTTATGGTGTTCCTCAGCAACTTGAAATTCTTCAGGTGAAAATTCTTTGTTTAGCTCTGTACCCCATTTTTTTAACTTATTTATTTTTATTGAATATTGTCTTCATTTACATTGCCAATGGTAAAACCTTTCTAGATATTCCCCCTCCCCTTGTCCCTTCACCCTGCCTCCATCTCTCTCTACTCATCACACTCCCTCCTTCCCTCCCCCCCCCATTTCCCTTTGTTTGGGCCTCTGTTGAGCTTTTACCAGACTAAGGACCATTCCTTCCACTAATGCCCAAAAAGGCCTTGGCTCTCTGGAGTCTACCTTCTTGAGTTCTTTGTATATATCGGATATTAGCCCTCTGTTGGATGTAGGATTGGTGAAGATCTTTCCTCAATGTGTTGATTGTCATTTTGTCCGATTGACAGTGTCCTTTGCCTTACAGAAACTTTGTAATTTTATGAGGTGCCATTTGTCAATTCTTGACCTTAGAGCATAAGCTATTGGTGTCCTGTTCAGGAACTTTTCCTCTGTGCCCATGTCCCCAAGGGTCTTCCCCAGTTTCTTTTCTATTAGTTTCAGTGTGTCAGGTTTTATGTGGAGGTCCTTGGAGTTGAGCTTAGTACAAGGAGATAAGAATAGATAGATTTGCATTCTTCTGCATACCACCCACCAGTTGAAATAACACCATTTGTAGAAAAAGCTATCTTTTTTCCACAGGATGTTTTTAGCACCTTTGTCGAAGATCAAGTGACCATAGGTGTGTGGGTTCATTTCTGGGCCTTCAATTCTATTCCATTGATTTACCTGCCTGTCACTGTACCAATACCATGCAGTTTTTAACACTATTGCTCTGTAGTACTGCTTGAGGTCCAGGATACTGATTTCCCCAGAAGTTCTTTTACTGTTGAGTATAGTTTTAGCTATCTTGGGTTTTTTGTTAATCCAGATGAATTTGAGAATTGCTCTTTCTAACTCTATGAAGAACTGAGTTGGGATTTGATGGGGATTGCATTGAATCTGTAGATTGCTTTTGGCAAGATGGCCATTTTAACTATATTAATCCTGCCAACCCCTGAGCATGGAAGATTTTTCCATTTTCTGAGGTCTTCTTTAATTTCCTTCTTCAGAGACCTGAAGTTCTCTTCATACAGATATTTCACTTGTTTGGTTAGAGTCACACCAAGATACTTTATATTGTTTGTGGCTATTGTGAAGGGTGTCCTTTCCCTAATTTCTTTCTCAACCTGCTTATCCTTTAAGTATAGGAAGGCTACTGATTTGCTTGAGTTGATTTTATAACCAGTCACTTTGCTGAAGTTGTTTATCAGTTGTAGGAGTTCTCTGGTGGAGTTTTTTGGGTCACTTAAGTATACTATCATATCATCTGCAAATAGTGATAGATTGAGTTCTTCCTCTCCAATTTGTATCCCTTTGACCGCCCTAGGTTTTCTAATTGCTCTAGCTAGAGCCTCAAGTACAATATTGAAAAGATATGGAGAATGGGAGCAGCTTTGTCTAGTCCCTGATTTTAGTGGGATTTCTACAAGTTTATCTCCATTTAGTTTGATGTTGGCTACTGGTTTGCTCTATATTGCTTTTATTATGGTTATGTATGGGCCTTGAATTCCTGTTCTTTCCAAGACTTTTAGCATGAAAGGATGCTGAGTTTTGTCAAAAGCTTTTTCATCATATAATGAAATGATCACGTGAGTTTTTGTTTCTTTGAGTTCTTTTTATGTAGTGGATTTTATTGATGGATTTCCATATATTGAACCATCCCTGCATCCCTGGGATGAAGTATACTTGATCATAGTGAATGATCCTTTTGATGTATTCTTGGATTCAGATGGCAAGAATTTTATTAAATATTTCTACGTCTATATTCATTAGGGAAATTGGTCTGAGGTACTCTTTCTTTGTTGGATCTTTGTGTGCTTTTGGTATCAGTGTAATTGTGCCTTCATAGAACGAGTTGGGTAGTATTCCTTTTGTTTCTATTTTGTGGAATACTTTAAAGAGTATTGGTGTTAGATCTTCTTTGAAGGTCTGATAAAAATTCTGCACTAAAACAATCTTGTCCTGTGCTTTTTTTGGATGGAAGACTTTCAATGACTGCTTCTATTTTTATAGGGGTTATGGGACTGTTTAGATGATCTGTTTGATCCTGATTTAATTTTGGTATTTGGTGACTATCTAGGAAATTCCATTTCCTCCAGAATTTCCAGTTGTGTTCAGTATAGGCTTTTGTAGTAGGATCTGATGATTTTTTGAATTTCCTCAGTTTCTCTTGTTATATCTCCCTTTTCATTTCTAATTTTGTTAATCTGGATACTGTCTCTGTGCCCTCTGATTAGTCTGGCTAAGGGTTTATCTATCTTTTTGATTTTCTCAAAGAACCAGCTCCTGGGTTTGTTGATTCTTTGTATAGTGCTCTTTGTTTCTACTTGATTGATTTCCGCCCTGATTTTGATGATTTCCTGACTTCTACTCCTCTTAGGTGAATTAGCTTCTTTTTGTTCCAAGGCTTTCAGGTATTATGCTGTTAGTGTATGCTCTCTCTAGTTTCTTTTTGGAGGCCGTGAGTGATATGAGTCTTAGCACTCTTTCTTTGTGTTTGTGTCCCTTAAATTTGTGTATGTTGCGCCTTCATTTTCATTAAATTCTAGAAAGTCTTTGATTTCTTTCTTTTTTTCTTCCTTTACAAAGGTATCATTGAGTGGAGTATTGTTCAGCTTTCATGTGAATGTGGCCTTTTTATTGTTTTTCTTGCTATTGAAGACAACTCTTACTCCATAGTGATCTGATTGGAGGCATAGGATTAGTTCAATCTTATATCTGTTGAGGTCTGTCTTGTGACCAATTATATGGTGGATTTTGGAGAATGTACCATGAGGTGTTGATAAAAAGGTATATACTTTTGCGTTAGGATGAAATGTTAACACACACACACACACACACACACACACACACACAAATATATCTGTTAAAGCCAATTAGTCCAAAGCTTCCATTAATTTCACTGTGTCCCTGTTTAGTTTCTGTTTTCCTGATTGGTCCATTGAGGAGAGTGGAGTGTTGAAGTCACCCACAATTATTGTGTTTGGTGCAATATGTACTTTGAGCTTTAGTAAAGTTTCTTTTATGAATGAGGGTGCCGTTGCATTTGGAGCATAGATGTTCAGAATCAAGAGCTCTTCTTCTTGGATTTTTATTTTGACCAATGAGAAATGTCCTTCTCTGTCCCTTTTGATGACTTTATGTTGAAAGAACGGCTACTCCAGCTTGTTTCCTGAGACCATTTGCTTATAAAATTTTTTTTACAGCCTTTTGCTCTGAGGTAGTGTTTGTCTGTGACACTGAGGTGTATTTCCTATATGCAGCAAAATGTATCATCCTGTTTACTTATCTATTCTGTTGTTTATGTCTTTTTATTGGGGATTTGAGTCCATTGATGATAAGAGATATTAAGGAGTAATGATTGTTTTTTCCTGTTATTTTTGATGTTATTTTTATGTTTGAGTGGATATCTTCTTTTGGGTTTGATGAAAGAAGGTTACCCTCTTGCTTTTTGCAGGGTGCAATTTCCCTCCTGGTATTGGCGTTTTCCTCCTATTATCCTTTGTAGGGCTAGGTTTGGAGAAAAAATATTCTGTAAATTTCATTTCATAATGGAATATCTTGGTTTCTCTGTTGATGGTGATTGAGATTGTTGCTGGGTCTAGTAGTCTTGGCTGGCATTTGTGTCCTCTTAGAGTCTGTATGAGATCTGCCCAGGGTATTCTAGCTTTCTGGGCTCTGGCGAGAAGTGTGGTATAATTCTGATAGGTCTTTTATATGTTATTTGGTTTTTTTCTCTTACTGCCTTTAATATTCTTTCTTTGTTTAGTACAATTGGGGTTTTGATTATTATGTGACAGGAGTTATTTCTGTTCTGGTCCAGTCTGTTTGGAGTTCTGTAGGTTTCTTGTATGTTCATGGGCATCACTCTCTTTAGGTTAGGGAAGTTTTCTTCCAGAATTTTGTTGAAGGTATTTGCTGGCCCTTTAAGTTGTAAATCTTCACTCTCATCTATACCTATAATCCTTAAGTTTGGTCTTCTCATTGTGTCGTGGATTTCCTGGATGTTTTGGGTTATAAGCTTTTTGCATTTTGCATTTTCCTTGACTGTTGAGTCCATGGTTTCTATGGTATCTTCGGCATCTGAGATTCTTTCTTCTATCTCTTATATTTTGTTGTTGATATTTGCATCTATGACTTCTGATTTCTTCCCAAGGTTTTCTATCTCCAAAGTTGTCTCCCTTTGTGATTTCTTAGTTTTTTTCTACTTCTGTTTTTAGATCCTGGATGGATTTGCTCAGTTCCTTCACTTGTTTGTTTGTGTTTTCCTTTAATTCTTTAAGTGATTTTTGTGTTTCCTCTTTCATGACTTCTGCCTGTTGAACTAAGTTCTCCTGTATTTCAAGTGATTTTTGCATTTCCTCTTTATTGGCTTCTATCTGTTGACCCATTTTCTCCTGAATTTCTTTAAATTATTTTTGTGTTTCCCTTGTAAGGGCTTCTACCTTTTGATTCATTTTCTCCTGTATTTCTTTAAGAGATTTATTTATGTCATTCTTGAGTTCCTCTAACAGCATCATGACCAGTGATTTTCTTTTTCTTTTTTTCTTTTTTTATTATTTTCTATATTCTTTGTTTACATTCTAATTGATATTCCCTTTCCCATTTACCCCCCCCCCCATTAGTCCCACAAGCCCTCTTCCATCTGCCTGTTCCCCAATCAACCCCCTCCCACTTCTCTGTTCTGGAAATCCCCTACAAATCCTCATCAAGCCTTTCCAGGACCAGAGCCCTCTCCTTCCTTCCTTCTTTTGAATGACTTGATACGTGAGTTGTGTCTTGGGTATTCAGATCTTCTGAGTATCCAATTATCTTCTAATATCCACTTATCAGTGACTGCATTCCATGTGTGTTCTTTTGTGAATAAGTTACCTCACTTAGGAAGATATTTTCCAGTTCTAACCATTTGCCTAAAAATTTGATGAATTCATTGTTTTTAATAGCTGAGTAGTATTCCATAGTGTAAATATACCACATTGTCTGTATCCATTCCTCCATTGAGGGACATCTGGGTTCTTTCCACCTTCTGGCTCTTATAAATAGGGCTGCTATGAACATAATGGAGAATGTGTACTTATTGCATACCGTGAATCCTCTAGGTATATGCCCAAGAGTGATATAGCAGGGTCCTCCGGAAGTGTCATGCCCAGTTTTTTGAGGAACTGCCTGACTGATTTCCAGAGTGGTTGTACCAACTTGCATTCCCACCAGCAGTGGAGGAGTGTTCTTCTTTCTCCACATCCTTGCCAACACCTGCTGTCTCCTGAGTTTTTAATCTTAGTCATTCTAACTAATGTGAGGTGAAATCTCAGAGTTGTTTTGATTTCCATTTCCCTAATGATTAATGATGTTGAACACTTCTTAAGGTGCTTCTCAGCCATTCGAAGTTTTTCAGGTGAAAATTCTTTATTTAGCTCTGTACCCCATTTTTAATAGGGTTATTTGGTTTTCTGGAGTCTAACTTCTTCAGTTCTTTGTATATATTGGACATTAGCCTTCTGTCAGATGTAGGGTTGGTGAAGATATTTTCCTAATTCGTTGGTTGTCGTTTTGTACTTTTGATACTGTCCTTTGCCTTACAGAAACTTTGTAATGTTATGAGGTCCCATTTGTCAGTTCTTGATCTTAGAGCATAAGCTTTTGGTTTTCTGTTCAGGAAAATTCCCCTGTGCCTATGTCCTCAAGGGTCTTCCCCAGTTTGTTTTTTATTAGTTTCAGTGTGTCTGTTTTTTTGTGGAGGTCCTTGATCCACTTGGACTTGAGCTTAGTACAAGGAGATAAGAATGGATCAATTCATATTCTTCTGCATGATGACCTCCAATTGAACCAGAACCATTTGTTGAAAAGGCTATCTTTTTTTTCCACTGGATGGTTTCATGTCCTTTGTCGAAGACCAAGTGACCATATGTGGTTGGGTTCATTTCTGGTTCTTCAATCCTATGCCATTGATCCACTTGCCCGTCATTGTACCAATACCATGCCAATATAAAGTACCTTGGTGTGACTCTGACCAAACAAGTGAAAGATCTGTATGACAAGAACTTCAAGACTCTGAAGAAGGAAATCGAAGACCTTAGAAAGTGGAAAAATCTGCCATGCTCTTGGATTTGCAGGATTAATATAGTTAAAATGGCCATCTTGCCAAAAGCAATACACTAATTCAATGCAATCCCCATCAAAATCCCAACTCAGTTCTTCTTAGAGTTAGAAAAGGCAATTCTCAAATACATTTGGAATAACAAAAATTCCAGGATAGCTAAAACTATTCTCAACAGTAAAAGAGCTTCTGGGGGAATCAATATCCCAGACCTCAAGCAATACTACAGAGAAATAGTGTTAAAAACTGCATGGTATTGGCACAGCAATAATATAAAATTTGTAGGCAAGTGGTTGGAACTGGAAAATATCATCCTAAGTGAGGTAACCCAATCACAAAAGAATACACGTGGAATGCAATCACTGATAAGTGGATATTAACTAGCCCAGAAGCTCTGAATATCCAAGACACAATTAGCATATCAAATGACTCCCATGAAGAAGTAAGGAGAGGGCCCTGATCCTGGAAAGGCCTGATCCAGCATTGTAGGGGAGTACCAGGACAGAGAAAAAAGTAGGGAGGTGATTGGAGAATGGGTGTAGAGAAGGCTTATGGGACATATGGGGAGGGGGAACTGGGAAAGGGGAAAGCGTTTTGGAATGTAAACAAAAAATTATAAAATAAAAAAAGAAAAAAAAACAAAGAGAATTTTAGATAAAATGCTTAATTTAGAATTAATTCACCACAATCAGATAGGTTTCATCTTAGGGATGCAGGGATGGTTCAATATATGGAAATCTGTCAATGTAATCCACTACATAAACAAACAAAAGGAGAAAAACCACATGGTCATTTCATTAGATGCTGAAAATGCTTTTGACAAAATCCAGCATCCCTTCATGATAAAAGTCTTGGAGAGATCTGGAATCCAAAGCCCATACCTAAACATAGTGAAAGCAATATACTGCAAACCTGTGACCAACATCAAGTTAAACAGAGAGAAACTTGAAGTAATCCCACTAAAATCGGGGACCAGACAAGTTCTCAAGTTCTCCTGCATTTCTTTAAGGTTTTTTTTTTTTCTTTTGTGTTTCTTCTTTATTGGCTTCTATCTCTTGAGCCTTATTCTCCTGAATTTCTTTAAGTGATTTTTGTGTTTCCATTATATGGGTTTCTAGCTTATTCACGTTCCCCTGTATTTCTTTTAAGAGATTCATTTATTTCCTTTTTGTGTTCTTCTAGCAGCATCATGACCAGTGATTTTAAATCCAAATCTTGTTTCTCTGGTGTATTGGAATAACCAGGATTTGCTGATGTTGGAGAGTTTGGTTCAGACGCTGCCATATTTCCTAGATTTCTGTTAGTAGCATTCCTGCATTATCCCTTTGCCATCATGTTCTCTGGCATTAGTTGGTCTTGTCTCTGGCTGGTGTTTGAGCCTCCTGAGAGGCTCTAGGGCTATTTGTGCAACACTGGATGGCTGGGTTTCCCCTGTTGCAGATTGCTGATGTGCTGACCTCCTCTTGGGTGCCCTTGCAGCCCTAATGTGCTTTGCCCCAGATTGTGTCTGTGAATCAGATGGTGCCTGTTTGCTCCTTCAGGGAGTGCTGAGGGTGTATGCTGTGGGACCTTTTCAGAGTGCTGATCACTGTGCTGGGCAGCTGAACTCCCAACCGGGTTGGTGCACAGAAGGCTAACCTAGCTGTTCAGGCCCTAAGTGTAGGCAAAAGCCTGGCAGGCAAAGTTCCCCTCGGGCTACGAGTGTTAATTGGGTCTGTCAGGTGGCCAGGATGGTGGAGTGTGTGCACGCTCCCTGAAAGTGCCAGGAGAGTCTGCTGGGCTAACAACCTCCTGGCCAGGTTGGCACACAGATGGCCCACTGAGCAGCCCAGGTCTTGGGGGCAGACCAGGGTCTGTCGGTCCTAGACCCCCGGTACGTTAGCCTCGGGCTATGCCTGTTAGCCAGCTTTGCCTGCTAGAACTCTCTGGCGTCCTATAGTCAAAATGGCGGCGTGCGTGCGGGGCCGGGCAAACAACCTCCTGGCCGGGATTGGCACACTGATGGCCCCCCAAACAGCTCAGGGCCTAGATGCAAGCCAACGCCCATCGGGCTTAGACCCCCTCGATGTTGGCCTTGGGTTATATTTAAGTATCTCAGTCTTTCTGATCTCTCTGGAGTTTGAGAACCAAGATGGAGGCGAGTCTCTCTTGACTGGCGGGAGGCAGAGTTCTGAAGTGGCTTCTGTGTGGTGAAAGGCTCTGTAAATCTGCCGCTACTTGCAGCGTGGCTGGCCAGCGATGGTCTGTGGTTGTGGGTGCAAGGCCTTCCTGGACCCTGTCACCTTGGTTCCACTGCTGATGGCCCTTTAGCTGGACTAGCCGCTGCTGCTGTTGCCGCTGCCTGTCCCTTGAATTTCTGATATTAGATATTCTGATCAGTGTGAGGTGGAATCTCAGATTTGTTTTGATTTGCATTTTCCTGATGACTAAGGATGTTGAAAATTTCTTGGCCATTAGAGATTTCTCTATTGAAAATTCTGTTTAGTTCTTTTATTTTATTTTATTTTTTTTATACTGGGTTATTTGGGTTGTTGGTGTCTAACTTTTTGAGTTCTTTATATATTTTAGATAATAACCCTCTTTCAGATGTAGGGTTGGTAAAGATACTTTCCCAATGTTTATGTGATCATTTTGTCTTATTGACAGTGTCATTTGCTTTATAAAAGTTTTCAATTTCATGACGTTCCACTTGTACCTGAAATAAGGGTATTCTGTTCAGGAAGTTGTCTCCTGTACCAATGAATTCAAGGCTATTTTCTACTTTCTGTTATATTAGATTTTAGTGTATCTAATGTTTTATGTCAAGGTCTTTTATCCTCTTGGACTTGATTTTTGTGCATGATGATAGATATGGATATATTTGCATTCTTCCACATGCAGGCATACAGTTAGACCAGTACCATATATTAAAGATCCCCCATTGTATGGTTTTGGCTTTTTTGTCAAAACTCAACTGTACATAGGAATGTATTTCTGGGTCTATGATTTGATTCCTTTGATCAACCTTTCAGTCTCTGTACCAATACCATGCAGATTTTATTACTATTGCTTTGTAGTAGAGCTTGAAGTTAGGGATGGTAATACTTCCAGAAGTTCTTTATTGTCTTGATTGTTTTACCTATCCTGGGTTTTTGTTTTTCCATATGAAATTGAGAATTGTTATTTCAATGTCTCTAAAGAATTGTGTTGGAATTTTGGTGAGAATCACACTGAATCTGTAGATTGCTTTTAGTAAGCAATCATTTGATAAGCAAATATTTTCACTATATTAATCCTATAAATCCATAAGCATGACATATCTTTTCATCTTCTGATATCTTCTTCAACCTGTTTTTTCAGGGACTTAAAGTTCTTGTCGTACAGGTCCTTCACTTGCTTGGTTAGAGTTAGTCCAACATATTTTATATTATTTGTAGCCAGTGTAAAAGTTATTGTTTCACTAATTTCTTTCTCAGCCCAGCCCATTTATTATTTGTATAAAGGAGATCTACTGATTTCTTTGAGTTGATTTTTTATCCAACCACTTTTTTGAAGGGGTTTATTATCTCTAGGAGTTCTCTGGTAGAATTTTTTGGTTCACTTCTGTATACTATCATATCATTTGCAAACAGCAAAAATTTGTCTTCTTTCTTTCCAATTTGTATCCCCTTGATCTCCTTTAGTTTTCTTATTGTTCTAGCTAGGATCTCGTGTACTATATTGAAGCGATATGGAGGGAGTGGATAGCCTTGTCTTGTCCCTGATTTTAGTGGAATTGTTTTAAGTTTCTCTCCGTTAATTTGATATTGGCTATTGGCTTATTGTATATTGCCTTTATTGTGTTTAGGTATGTGACTTGTATCCCTTATTTCTCCAAGGCTTTTAACATTGGATTTTGTCAAAAGCATTTTTTAGCATTTAAGGAGATGATGTTGTGGGATTTTCCTTTCAGTTTGTTTTTATAGTAGATTATGGATTTTCATATATACAACCACTACTGCATCCCTGATATGAAGCCTATTTGAACATGGTGGACTATGTCTTTGATGCATTCCTGGATTCAGCTTGGAAGTATTTTATTGAAGATTTTGCATCAGTGTTCATAAAGGAAATTGGTCTGATATTCTCTTTTGAGTCTTCCTGTGGTTTAGATAACAGGGTGACTCTGACCTCATGAATTAAGTTTGGCTGTATTCCTTCTGTTTCTATTTTGTGGAATAGTTTGAGGAACATTGGTATCAGCTCTTCCTTGAATGTATGATAGATTTCTACGCTAAAAGCTAGGTGTTGTTTGATTGGGAGACTTTTAGGCGTTACGGGACTATTTAGATAGTTTACCTCATCATTATTTAGCTTTGCTAAGTGCTGTCTAGAAAATCATCTATTTTGTTTAGATTTTCCAATTTTGTGGAGTACAGGCTTTTTATCTAAGGCCTTATGATTCTTTGAATTTCCTCAGTGTCTGTTATCATGTTTCCCTTTTCATTTTGATTTTGTTAATTTGGATTTTGTCTCAGTGCCTTTTCATTAGTTTGGCTAAGGGTTTGTCTATCCTGTTCATTTTCTCAAAGAACCAACTTTTTGATTTGTTGATCCTTGTTATTGTTCTTTTTGCTTCTATGTGATTGATTTCAGCTCTGCTTTTGATTACTTCCTGCCATCTACTCCTCTTGGGTATGTTTACCACTTTTTTCCCTTAGAGCTTTCAGGTGTACTTTTAAATCATTAGTATGAGAACTCTTTAATCCATGGGTGGTCTGATAGAATACAAGTTCTTAATTCCATTTTATTGTATCTGTTGACACTAGCTTTGTGACCCAGTCTATGATGAATTTTGGAGAAGGTTCCATGCGATGTTGAGAAGAAGGTATAATCTTTTGTGTTTGGGTGAAATGTTCTGTAGATATCTGTTCTGTCTATTTGATTCATATCCTCTGTTACCTTCATCATTTCTGTTTAGTGTCTGTCACGATCAACTGTCAGTTGGTGAGAGTTGGGTATTAAAGTCACCTACTATTAATGGATGGGGTTCAATGTGTGATGTAAACTTTAGTAATGATTGTTTTACAAATGTGGGTGGTGCTCTTGAATTTGGGCCATAAACATTAATAATTGAGAATGTCATCTTGGTGAAATTTTAGCTTTGATAAATATAAAATGCCCATCTACTTTTATTTTGATTACTTTTTGTTGAATTTCTTTTCATTAGATATTATAATGGCTACTACAATTTGTTTCTTAGGTCCATTTTCTTGGAAAACCTTTTTCTGCCCTTTACTCTAAGGTAATATCTATCTTTGTTGCTAAGGTGTCTTTCCTGTATGCATCAGAATGATGGATAGTGCTTTTATATTCACTCTGTTACCCTGTGTCTTTATATCAAGGAATTGCATCCATTGATATTGAAAGATATCAATGGTCATTGTTTTTTGTTGTTTGTGTACTTTTGTTGGCCTGTAGTCATCTGTGTGTCACTAATGTTGGCTGCCCTGGTAGTCCCAGACTTGAGCAGGCCTATGGGGTTGCAGGTAGAATTGTTGGTCCCATGTTTCAGCAGGCTTCCAGGGATACAGGCAGAGCTGGTAGCCTCTGATGTTTTCAGGCTGCTGGTTGTTCTGGGTATCAGCAAGCCTCCAGGGATGTAGGGTGAAGTACAGAGGATGCAGGGCAGACCTTGCCTCTATTGGTTTTGTTCAGCGGTCTGGTAGGCAGGCAGTTGGGTTAGAAATCTCATCTGGTTGTCCTTGATGTCTACATGCATCTGAGAATATGGTTAGAAGTGTGGACTAGGAGATGGAGCACAGAGGGGACAGGGTTACCTTTTGTCTGCTATCATTGCTGGGAACTGAGCAGGCTGGTGTTTGGGGCTTAAGGAACTTACCTGGTTGTCTCTAGCAGCAGCAGCAGCAGCAGCAGCAGCAGCAGCAGCAGCAGCAGCAGCAGCAGCAGCAGCAGCAGCAGCAGCAGAGCTCTCCTGGCTTAAGTTGTATTTTTCACAGCCATTTTTGGTTAATGAAAAAATTAAGAGCAAGGAATAGTGAAATGGTATTTCCTTACCTAAACACTATATTTATTAAATTTGATGAGCCCACACTCATATCTATAACCCCATCTATACTTTATTTGATGAGTCTTTCTACATACTATATAACATTTTAGTAAACAAAGTGTTGTTTCCTTAACTATAGTCTCATACACAGTCATTGCCCTAAAAATATTCTGCATTCTCTTGGCATTCTATTTGCCAAATTGCCTTGGCCCTTAGCCACTAGCAATCACTGATTTCTTCCTCCCTCCCTCCTTCTGTCCCTCCCTCCCTCCCTCTGTCTCTTCTTCCCTCTCTCCTTCCTTCCTCCCTCCCTCCCTTCCTTCCTTCCTTTCTTCCTTCCTTCCTTCCTTCCTCCCTCCCTCCCTCCCTCCCTCCCTCCCTCCCTCCCTCCCCCCTCTCTCTCTTTCTTTCTTTCTTTCTTTCTTTCTTTCTTTCTTCCTTCCTTCCTTCCTTCCTTCCTTCCTTCCTTCCTTCCTTCCTTCCTTCCTTCCTTCCTTCCTTCCTTCCTTCCTTTCTTTCTTTCTTTCTTTCTTTCTTTCTTTCTTTCTTTCTTTCTTTCTTTCTTTCTTTCTTTCTTTCTTTCTCTTGAGTAAGTTATTGATTCAGTTAACATTCTGATAGAAGCTTTCGCTTCCTTCCTCTCTCCCCAGTTCCTCCTTCTAACTTTACCTCCCCTTCCTCCCCTTCTCTCCAGAAAAGGAAGGAAGTCTCAAGGTCATCAAAGAGCCCAGGCATATCCAATCACAAGACAAGGTACATCCTCTTCCAATGAGGCTAGACAAGGCAGCATAATTAGGGGAAAGGGATCCAATTGCAGGCAATGTAGTCAGAAACAGTCCCTGGGAGTCCCACATGAAGAACCAGCTGTACAGCTGCTACATGTGTGCAGAGGGTCTAGGTCAATTTCATTCATGATCTCTGGTTCATAGTTTAGTTTTTGTGAGCCCTGACTGGCCTAGTTATTTGTCTCTGTAGGGTTTCTTGTAGTGTCTTTACATCCCTTGCTCCTTCAATCCTTCTCTGGTCTTCCACAGGATTTTGCAAGTTCTACTCAATGTTAGTTCTACTCAATGTTTGGCTGTGACACCCCCCCCCACACACACACACACTGCTCTCAAGAATAGAAGGGAGGAATTGTGACTTCCCCCTGCCCACTGCTCTCAACAATAGCAGCCAGCAACCTGATCACCCACCTCCTGAAGAACAAGAAGAACCGGTTTCCAGCCTTCAGGGGAGGGGCTTGGTCTGCCTTTGTTTCTTGGAAGAGAGGCATATTGATTAAAGATGGAGACTTGAACCTAAAGCCATGTGTTTTGTGTCTCTCCATGTAATTTTTCTTGCAGCCTGTTCCTTTACCCATCTCTCCTTCCAGAGAACCCACGATTAAGATGGTGAGCTGGCCTCTACATTTGGCTCTGGGTCTCTGCATGAGATTCCAGAAGATTCTGGGTAAAGTTCCTCTGATTACATTTATGCTAGGCTCCTTTCTACATGTATAGGAGAATATCACCAATAGTGTCAGGGGTGTGCTCTCTCTCATGGTATGGGTCTCAAGCTAGGGCAGACATTGGTTAGTGGTTCCCATGAATTTTGTTCTATCTTTTGTCCCTGCACATCTTGTAGACAGGAAAAAATTGGATGTAAGGCTTTGTGGCTGGGTTGGCATCTCAATTCCTCCACTGAATGTCTTACCTGATTTCAAGAGACAGCTGGTTCAAGCTTCATATCCTCTATTGCCAGAAGGTTTTGTTTCAGTCCCTCTCATAGATTTCTGGAAGTTTTAACTGTTATATGTTTCTAGCTCATCCAAGACAGGCCCCCATCCAAAATCCAGTTGTCTTTCTTTGTACACTATCCCTCAGTCCTCCCCTACCTCATCTTATTTTTATCCTACACTTTTCCCACTCAGCCCTCTTCTTCCCTCCACTCCCAATTTATTATCTATTTCCCCTTCTCAGTGAGATTTGGGGTATACCTTTGGCCCTTCTTGTTACTTTGCTTATTTGGGTCTATGATTTCTAGCATGGTTATCCTATATTTTATGACCGCCGCTGGCTATATACCCAAAAGAAGCTCTACCATACCACAGGGGTACTTTCTCAACTATGTTCATAGCAGTGTTATTAATAATAGTCAGAAACTGTAAACAACCCAGATGACCCTCAACCAAAGAATAGACAAAGAAAATGTGGTACATTACACAATTTAGGATTACTCTGCCATTAAAAACAATGACAATGAAATTTGAAAGGCAAATGGATAGAACTATAAAGACACATAGTATATACTAACTAATAAGTGAATATTGATCGTAAAGTACAGAATAACCATGATTTTCATTCTTTTCTCCCAATGTTTCTATAGAGTGTTACATACATAGTTTGAGTAATTCAGCATGCAGGCCTTGGAGGTTTTTTTTTTTTTTTTCTTTTATTGATGTGCTGTCTAGTTTTAGCTATGTCATTCCATGGCTTCTTACCTCTTTTCTTTTGGTTTTGAATCATATTCCACTTCATATTCTACTGTCTGGACATATCCACAGTTTATCTATCCATTCATCAACTGAAAGACACCTCAATTCCTTCTAAGGCCTAGCAATTGTGAATTTAGTTGCTACAAATATGTTCTGTACACTTTCTAGTGATCCTAAGATTTCAATAATGTGGGCAAATGTTAAGGGTTATGATTACTATAATTTATGCTTATTTTTTCAACCTGAAAGTGCTGATTTGTATTACTGACATTAATAATTATAGACCCAGATGCTATAGTCTACAACCTTGGCTATAGTGTGTGGTGCTTTCAGTGTACCAGATTTGCCAATATAAATCTGTACAATATTTTTCAAGTAATTTGATACAAGGATGTGAAAAGTTAATTAACTGGAGGTATATGTGAAAACCTTGTTGTGCAGCAGGCCTCGTATCTAATCAGAGAGTGGGTCCTTAACTCATAAATATCATGCTACTATTTCACCAGTGGGTACATGTGGTTAGGCAAGTCAGTATTGTAGCAAGAAGGGTTCAGTGCTGGGTGTTGAGTTTTATAAAAAGACTGGGATATATTTTGTAGAGCACAGTATGGTGAGGTGGGAAGTGTGATGAAACATTCCTTCCCACTGAGGTACCAGCCATGTGATAGGAACAGTGTAGAATAGAGTTTATTTAGGGCATTGAAAGGAAAGTTAGGAATAGAATAGAAACAGCCAGACAAAGCAGGGGGCAGGGGGCAGGGGGCAGGGGGCGGGGGCTGGCCAGAGCACATGGAAAGAGGGGGAAGGAAAGGGGAGAGAGGGAGAAAGGTGTCAGGGAGAGAAAAGAATGAGAGAGAGGGAAGCAATGAGAGGGAAGAACAAGAACGGCAAAAGAATCCCTTTTATAGCAAACCAGGTAACTGAGCCTAGAAGGAATGCCAGCATCTCTTTGTTTTGGTTTAATTTTTAAAAAGGAGAAACTAGAGATGATGGTGAAACAGGAATAAGGTTTGCATGATCTTTAGTTACTTCTTTTTTTCATTTATATTCTCTTTTTAATATGTATATTTTATTTTCTATATTGTTTGTTTACATTCCAAATGATTTCCCCTTTCCTGGTTTCCCCCTCCCCATAAGTCCCATAAACCTTCTTCCCTCCATCCATTCCCCAATCACCCCTCCTATTTCTCTGTCCTGATACCCCCCTCCAATGCTAGATCAATTCTTTCCAGGATCAGGACCCTCTCCTTCCTTCTTCATAGGAATCATTTGATATGTGAATTGTGTCTTGGGTATTCAGAGCTTCTGGGCTAATATCCACTTATCAGTGACTGCATTCCATTTGTATTCTTTTGTGATGGGGTTACCTCACTCAGGATGACATTCTCTAGTTCCAACCACTTGCCTAAGAATGTCATGAATTCATTTTTTTAATAGCTGAGTAGTATTCTATAGTATAAATATACCACATTTTCTGTATCCATTTATCAGTTGACAGACATCTGGTTGTTTTTAGCTTCTAGATATTATAAACAGGGCTGCAATGAACATAGTGGAGCATGTGTCCTTATTACATACTGGGGGATCTTCTGGGTATATGCCCAGGAGTGGTATAGCAGAGTCCTCCAGTAGTATCCTGCCCAGTTTTCTGAGGAATTGCCAAACTGATTTAAAGAACAGTAGTACCAACTTGCAACCCCACCAGCAGTGGACGTGTTCCTCTTTCTCCACATCCTCTCCAGCACCAGTTTCCTCCTGAGTTTTGGATCTTACCCATTTTGACTGGTGTGACGTGAAATCTTAGGGTTGTTGTGATTTGCATTTCCCTGATGACTAAGAATGTTGAACATTTTGTTAAGTGCTTCTCCACCATTTGTTATTCCTCAGATGAATATTATTTGTTTAGCTCTGTACCCCATTTTTTAATGGGGTAATTTGGCTCTCTGGAGTCTGCCTTCTTGAGTTCTTTGTATTACATTGATGGATTTTGCATATTGAACCATCCATGCATCCCTGAGATGAAACCTACTTGAACATGGTGAATGATCATTTTGATGTGTTCTTAGATTCGGTTGTCAAGAATTTTATTGAGTATTTTTCATCGATATTCATAAGGGAAATTGGTCTAAGGTTCTCTTTCTTGGTTGGATCTTTGTGTGCTTTTTGTATCAGTGAAATTTTAACTTCATAGAACGAGTGGGTAATCTTCCTTCTGATTCTATTTTTTGGAATAGTTTGAAAAGTATTGGTATTAGTTCTGCTTTGAAGGTCTGATAGAATTCTGTACTAAAATCATCAGGTCCTGTGCCTTTCTTTGATTGGGAAACTGTCAATGACCACTTCTATTTCTTTAGGGGTTATGGGACTGTTTAGACAGTCTATTAGATCCTGATTAAATTTTGGTAGTTGGTATCTGTCTAAGAAATTGTCCATTTCATCCAGATTTTACAGTTTTGTTGAGTATAGGCTTTTGTAGTTGGATCTGATAATTTCTTTGAATTTTCTCAATTTCCGTTGTTATTTCTCACTTTTCATTTCTGATTTTTTTAATTTGGATACTGTCTCTGTTTCCTCTGGTTAGTCTTGCTAAAGGTTTACCTATCTTGTTGATTTTCTCAAAGAACCAGCTCCTGGTTATGTTGATTCTTTGTACAGTTCCTTTTGTTTCAACTTGGTTGATTCTAGCCCTGAGTTTGATGATTTTCTGCCTTCTTCTCCTCTTGGGTGTATTAGCTTCTTTCTGTTCTAAAGCTTTCAGGTGTGTTGTTAAGCTGCTAGTGTATGCTCTCTCCAGCTCCTTTTTGGAGGCACTCAGAGCTATGAGTTTTCTTCTTAGCACTACTTTGATCCTGTCCCATACATTTGGGTATGTTGCGCCTCCATTTTCATTAAATTCTAAAAAGGTTTTGATTTCTTTCCTTATTTTTCCTCTACCAAGGTGTCATTGAGTAGAGCATTGTTCAACTTCCATGTGTTTTGGGGGTTTCTGCTGTTTTTGTTACTATTGGAGACTACCCTTACTCCATAGTGATCTGATAAGAAGCATGGGATTAGTTTGATCTTCTTATATCTGTTGAGGACTGTTTTGTGGCCAATTATCTGATCAGTTTTGGAGAAGGTACCATGAGTTTCAGAAAAGAAGGTATATTCTTTTAATTTAAGATAAAATGTTCTATAGATATCTATTAAATCCATTTGGTCCAAAACTTCTATTAGTTTCAATGTGTTTCTGTTTAGTTTGTGTTTCCCTGATCTGTCCATTGAGGAGAGTGGTGTGTTGAAGTCACCCACAATTATTGGGTGGGGTCCGATGTGTGCTTTAAGCTTTAGTAAAGTTTCCCTTACTAATGAGGGTGCCCTTGTATTTGGGGCTTAGATGTTCACAACTGAGAGTTCTTCCTGGTAGATTTTTGCTTGATGAGTATAAAGTGTGTCTTTTGTGCCTTTTTTGATGACTTTTGGTTCAAAGTCTATTTTATTGGATATTAGAATGGCTACTCCATTTTGCTTCCTGGGACAATTTCCCTGGAAAACTGTTTTTCAGCCTTTTACTTTGAGGTAATGATTGTCTTTGACACTGAGATGTTTTTCCTGTATGCAGCAAAATGTTGGGTCCTGTTTACAAATCCAGTCTGTTAGTCTATATCTTTTTATTGGGGATTTGAGTTCATTGATGCTAAGAGATATTAAGGAATAGTGATTGTTGCTTCCTGCTATTTTTTTATGTAATTTTTATGCTGTGTGGTTATCTTCTTTTGGGTTTGTTGAAAGAATATTACTTTCTTGCTTTTCCTTTTGTGTAGTTTCCCTCCTTTTGTTGGTGTTTTCCCTTCAGTATCCTTTGAAGGGCTGTATTTGTGGAACGATACTGTGTAAATTTGTTTTTGTCATGAAATACCTTGGTTTCTCCATCTATGATAATTGAGAGATTTGCTGGATTTGCATTTGTGTTCCCTTAGGGTCTGTATGAAATCTGCCCAGACTCTTGCTTTCATAGTCTCTGGTTAGAAGTCTGGTGTAATTCTGATAGGTCTACCTTTATATGTTACTTGATCTTTTCCCCTTACTGCTTTTAATATTCTTAATTTGTTTAGTACATTTGGTGCTTTAATTAGTATGTGACAGGAGGAATTTCTGTTTGGGTCAAATCTATTTGGAGTTCTGTAGGCTTCTTGTATGTTCATGGGCATTTCTTTCTTTCTTTCTTTCTTTCTTTCTTTCTTTCTTTCTTTCTTTCTTTCTTTCTTTCTTTCTTTCTTTCTTTCTTTCTTTCTTTCTTTCTTCCTTCCTTCCTTCCTTCCTTCCTTCCTTCCTTCCTTTCTTTCTTTCTTTTGATCAAATCTTAATGAGCCAGAATTTATTTCTTTTATATATTCTTTGTGTACATTCCAAATGATTTCCCTTTCCCAGTTCTGCTCTCCCCATAAGTCCCATAAGCCCTCTTCCCTCTGCCCATTTCCCAATCAACCCCTTCCCAATTCTCTGTCCTGGTAATCCCTTGCATTGCTGCATCATGCCTTTTTCAGGACCAGGGTGCTCTCTTTCCTTCTTCTTGGGAATCATTTGATATTTGAATTGAGTCTTGGGTATTCAGAGCTTCTGGGCTAATATCTGTTTATCAGTGACTGCATTCCATGTGTGTTCTTCTGGGATTGGGTTACCTCACTTAAGATGATTCTTTCCAGTTCCAACCATTTGCCTAAAAATTGTTTTTAATTGCTGAGTGGTATTCAATTGTGTAAATATACCACAATTTCTGTATCCATTCCTCCATTGAGGAACTTCTGGGTTCTTTCCAGCTTCTGGCTCTTATAAACAAGGCTGCGATGAACATAGTGGAGCATGTGTCCCTATTGCATGCCCAGGAGTGGTATAGCAGCGTCCTCCGGAAGTGTCATGCCCTGTTTTCTGAGGAATTACCAGACTGATTTCCAAAGTGGTTGTACCATCTTACAGCCCCACCAGCAGTGGAGGAGTGTTCCTCTTTCTCCACGTCCTTGCCAACACCTGCTGTCTCCTGAGCTTTTAATCTTAGCCATTCTGACTGGTGTGAGGTGAAATCACAGAGTTGTTTTGATTTGCCTATCCCTAATCACTAATGATGTTGAACATTTCTTAAGGTGTTTCTCAGCCAACCGAAGTTCAGCATCATGACCTGTGATTTTAAATTCAAATCTTGCTTTCCTGGTGTCTTGGGGTATCCAGGACTTGCTGTTGTGGGAGAATTGTGTTTGGGTGGTGCCATATTGCCTTGATTACTGTTAGCAATGTTCCTATGTTTACCTTTTGCCATCTGGTTATCTCTGGCATTAGTTGGTCCTGCTGTCACTGGCTGGTGCTTGCCCCTCCTCTGTGCCTGCAGACCTATCTCAGCAACCCTGGATGACCTGCTTTCCCCTGGCACAAATTACTGTGGTGCTGCTGAATTCCTGGGTGCAGGTAAAGTCCTGGTGGCATGTCACCCAAGAGATCCTCTACTCTGATGATCCCTGCCTATCAATCTGTTACACAGACACAGGGGCAAAGATGGCGGCTGAGACCCACTCTCTTGTAGTTATATTTGGGTATATAGCTCTGTGGCCCTGATCTACTCTGGATGCAGGCTGTGCTGGCTGTCTCCTCCTTGCAGCTAGGTGTATAGCTGGCTTGCTGAGCCACTTGGAGATGGTGCACTGTGGCAGAGGGTGTTCCCAGTCTGGAGGCAGAAACCGGATGGCTCCTGCCAGATGCCTCTGGAAAAGATCCTCCAATCTGCATGGCTGGTCTCACCTGTGCAGGCTTCCTCCTCTGCTCTGGCTGCTGGGAAGATATATGTCTTCCTATGCTACTTGGAGATGGAATGCTGTGGCAGAGGATTTTCCAGATCTGGAGGCAGACACCGGAAGGCTTCTGCCAGAGGCCTCCAGACAGGATCCTCCAATCTGCACGTCCGGTCCACTTGTGCAGGCTGCCTCCTCCGTGCTGGCTGCTGGGTGGATCTGGAAATCTATTTTTTATGGTATATGATATTCTATTTATTTAACTAAAGATATAAGGTCCTAGAAATGTATGAAAATATTTAAGCTTCTCATAATAAGTGGGAGAAACAAGGTAATAACCTTACAACTAAAATAGAAGTCAGTAGTAAGTGCTCATCATGATCTGGCTGTCTTTCATATTGTCATGGAAGATATTATTACTTGACCTTTCTAAGTCATACAATTTGCTTCAGTGTCTTTCTTTTTTTAATGTGATATTTTCTTTATTTACATTTAAAAGATTACCCTCTTTCCAGGTTTCCTCTCTGAAAACACCATATTCCATCCACCCTGTCCCCTGCTCACCAACATACCCACTCCTGCTTCCCTGTCCTGGCATTCCCTACACTGGGACATCAAGCCTTTTCAGGACCAAGGGCCTTTCCTCCCTTTGTTGTCCAACAGGTCTATCCTCTGCTACATATGCAGCTGGAGACATTGGTAACTCTATGTGTAATCTTTGGTTGGAGGTTTAGTCCCTGGGAGCTCTGGGGGTAGTAGTTGGTTCATACTGTTATTCCTTCTATGGGGCTGCAAGCTCTTTTGGCCCCTTGGGTCCTTTCTCTAACTCCTCCAATGGAGACCTTGTGCTCAATCCAATGGTTGGCTGAGAGTACCCACTTCTGTTATTTGTCAGGTACTGGTAGATCCTCTCATGAGACAGCTATATCAGGTTCCTGTCAACAAGTGCTTTTTGGCATCTACAATAGTGTTTGGGTTTGGTGACTATATGGGATGGAACCCCAGCTGATCCAGTCTCTGGATGGTAGCCACTGGACTGCAGAAGTGTGGACTGGGGAAAGCAGGAGGTGATGCTTGGAGTGGTGTTGGGGGTGGGGAGTGGTGAGAGAGCAAGTGTTAGAGAGGCTGTGCTCCACCCACTTCCCAGCAGCTCTGTTCACTGTGGGGAATGGCTAGCAATTGTGGCAGTGGCAGATCAAGTTAAATCCAAAACAAGATATTTCATGAGTGTTGTTGTTAGAGTCAAGGGGGCAGCAAACTAGAAGCAGCGAGTGAAAGAATAAAGTGGCCAGAGAGTGAGGGGGTAGGAGGAGCAGAAAATGAAGAGGGAATTGGTTAGAGTGAAGCCTGTATATAGGAATCTTTCCATTTTTCAGATCGCTGGCAAGAGCTGTAAAGGTTTTCTTTTCAAAGAGCCATTAAGTAGACATTTATAGTTTTTATTTAGTGGATATTGGGGCCAAATTTGGAGGCCTTTAAGATGGGGAGGTATCCCAGTAGGGAGCCTGGAATTAGCAGCAAAGACCTTTCCTTTCTGGGTGAGAGTAGAAGTTATTAATATTATCCCTACCACTCTTCTGAGGTCATCAGGTTGTCATTTGATAAAGTGGAGGCTGAGCTCAGGCCAGTACCCCCCCACCAGTGGTGATGAGAATGGTTCACCTAGGCCTAGGATTTCTCAGAAGCACGAAAGGAACCATCTTAGGGAGAGAGAAAAAGATCTCATCCGAGGGAAAAGGTCCTAAAATGAGGACAAAGGAAGAAGGCCAGGCATGACTGTGAATCTCTCTGTCCCTAAGGACACTAGAGGGTGGCTGCGAGCTCAATAGCCCTCCCTTGAGACCAGAGATGTTTACAATGACCAGTGTGGGAAGGGAACTTACCAATTTGCCTGTGTTTGGATGGCTAGGTCTAGTGAGCAATTCAATGGCTTGAAAGACCATGTGGTGGTGGGAAATATGAACCTGTGAGTTTGTAAATCTGAGTCATGGGAAAAGCGAATCAAGTTTATAAATTGGAGTCTTGTCACTAAACGTGCTTTATTTAAAAAGAGCCAAGGCTATGCTTTATAGATTGTGGTATGGTGAGGTAGTTGGGGGTGCCTCAGCAGGCCCATGCTGTGGCATCCCTTCCCTTTGAGGTACCAGCCATACAACTAGAGAATGTGAAGGATGGAAAACCAGACATTCCATGAAGTCATGACAAGTAAGGGGTTATAAAAGTTATCCTGGTTATTCTTTGTCATTCCTCACAGGGGGTTATATAGAGTTGAGATACTGATATATGACTTTGTATTAGAAGAGCATGGAGTGGCCAGGGTATCAATATCAATGAGGAACTAGTCAGTGAAACAGATTAGAAAAGTGGATGCCTTTCATGCAAAGTTTTAGTGATCACAATGCAATGCAGTGGGATGCTAAAATATTACTTGACCCTCAGGGACTGATCAGTGTCCAAGAGTTGTTATCCAGGTATTACTAGGACATGTAGATGTTTCTGGCCCCAAATTTAGTGTTACAAACTCCTGGCTTTGGGCTTAGTATTTTTTAACTGGGAGATTTTTAATGACTGCTTCTATTTCCTTAGGGAGTAAGTAAAGATCTATTTGTTTTCTGATCTTGATTAATTTGGTAAGTGATATATATTAAGAAAAATACCCATTTCTTTTAAGGTTTCCAGTTTTGTGGAGTGCATGTTTTAAAAATATGACCCAATGATTCTTAGATTTTCTCTGTATCTGTTGTTATGCTCCCCTTTTTGCTTCTGATTTTTTAAATTTGTATATTATTTCTCTGTATTTTAGTTAGTTTGGATAGGAGTTTGTCTATCATTGTATCATTGATTCTTTTAATTGTTTCTATTGTATTTATTTCAGCTCTGAATTTGATTGTTCTTTTTCCATATACTGCTCTCAGGTGTGCTTACTTCTTTTTGCTTTAAAACTTTCAGGTATGCTTTTTTTTGCTGCTATAAGAGCTCTCCTTGTTTTAATGGGGGCCCCTAGTTCTTAAAACTCCTTTCATTGTGTCCCATAAGTTTGGGTATTTTGTGTATTCATTTTCATTGGAGTTTATAAATTCTTTAATTTCTTTATTTCTGCCTTGGCACTGCTACTATTTAGTAGAACATTATTTAGTTTCCATGAGTCTGTAGGCTTCCAGCCTAAATACATGGTGGTCTGATAGAATGTATCACATTATTTCAATTTTCTTATATCTGTTGAGCGTTGCTTTGTGACTATGTAGTCAATTTTACAGAAAAAGCAATTGGTGGACAGTTTTCTATATAGAAGATAAGACTAAGTATAAAGTATTTTTTAAATATAATCTTACAGCATAAATTTTAGAATAAAATTGGTCATATACTTTTCTTTTTTATTGGATATTTTATTTATTTAAATTTCAAATGTTATCCCCTTTCCTGGTTTCCCCTCTGCAAGCCTCCTATCCCATCCTCCATTCCTCTGCTTCTACGAGGCTACTCCCTAACCAACCCACTCACTCCCACCTCACCACCTTAGCATTTCTCTACACTGGGGCATCAAGCTTTCGCGGGACCGAGGGCTTCCCCTACCCTTGATGCCAGATAGGGCCCCTTCAGCTCCTTCAGTGCTTCCTCTAACTCCTCCATTTGGAACTCTCTTGCTCAGTAGGATGGTTGGCTATGAGCCTCCAGATCTATATTCGTCAGGCACTGGCAGGACCTCTCAGGAGACAGCGGTATCAGGTTCCTGTCATCAAGCACTTCTTGGAATCAGCAATAGTGTCTGGGTTTGGTGACTGTATATGGCAGCTATGCCCCGGTAGGGCAGTCTCTGGATGGCCTTTCCTTCTGTCTCTATTCTATACTTTGTCTCTATATTTCTTTTAGACAGGAACAATTCTAGCTTCAAATTTTGGAGATGGGTTAGTGGCCCCATACCTTATCCAGGGGACCATGCCTAACCTCTGGATACAGTCTCAACAGATTCTTCTTCCCCTTTATGTGGTATTTCAGCTAATGACATCCCTATGGGGTCCTGGGAGGCTCTTGCTTTCCTTGGATCTGGGTCTTTCTGGTTGCCACCCCCAGTTCCCCATCCCCAATTGCTACACACCTCTGTTCAATTTCCTGACCCTCTGTACATCTCCTCCATCTCCTCCCATACCTGATTCTGCCCATCTTTTAACCCTCCCTCTCCTCTCCTTCTTCCAGGTCCCTCCCACATTCTATTTCCCTTGATTTTATTATTCCCTTTTCTAAGCAGGACGAAAGCATCCAAACTTTGGTCTCCCTTCCTCGTGAGCTTTATGTGGTCCATGAGTTGTATCATGGGTATTCCATGCTCTTTGCCTAATATCCACTTATCAGTGAGTGTATACCCTGTGTGATCTTTTGTGACTGGGCTACCTTACCCAAAATGACACATTCTATATTGTTATTGCCTTAGATGATGATGACAGATGGAGGCAGGCATATAAATGAAAAGAGTGAGAGAGACAGATGGGAGAATAATAGCTTTGGAAAATTCTCACTAATAATGGGGAATGTAAAGGTCATGCTCAAAACTGGATTTGTGTTTAGAAAATAACATATAAAACCATACGATGTGACCCATGAATGATATTTAGAGTGCATCAAGACATAAAATGTAAAGCAGAGTTGAAATTTGTCTGGATATGATTTGAAGTAGTGAATACCAAGCAAGTTCAAAGACTTGGAAAAACATTTGTACTCTCACTCCTCTTCCTTCGCACTAAAGTGTATGACCAAGAAAAAAAAAACTATGTATCACTGGACCTCATCAAAATTAAATGTACATCATTTTTCAACTATAAAAAGATAAATAATCTAGTTGGAAAATGGCAAAGGGCATGGATATTTCACCCATGAAGACAGGTATGTAGCTAAAAAATCCATGCAACATTATTGTCAAACAAACCATAGCCTTGTGGGAAATATTTTTGCAGTTTCTTAAACACTATTTTGGTATTTCCTCAAAAATTTTTAGTAATAGAGTCATGGCATATGAGAGACAATTGAAAACATCTTTTTTATATCCCTTTTTATTTAATCCATTTTACACTCCAGATTTTATTCTCCACACTCCCCATCCACCCTCCAACTGTTCTACATCCCATACCTCCTCCCTCCTCCATGAAGATGTCCCCATCCCCTACCCCCTATCCCACAAGAACTCTCCTGGGGACAGCAGTCTCTAGAGGGTTAGGTACATCTTCTCTGACTGAACTCAGATCTAGCAGTTTTCTACTGTATGTGTGTTGGGGGCCTCATATCAGCTGGTATATGCTGCCTGGTTGGTGGTCTAGTGTCTGAGATATCTTGGGGTTCTAGGTTAACCGAGGCTGCTGGTCCTCCTATAGGGTCATCCTTCCCCTCGGCTTTTTCCAGGTTTCTCCTGATTCAACCACAGGGATCAGCAACTTCTTTGTCCATTGGTTGGGTGCAAATATCTGCATCTAATACTTTCAGCTGCTTATTGGGTCTTTCAGAGGGCAGTCATGCTAAGTCCCTTTGTGTGAGCACTCCATACATAGCCTCAGTACTAATGACAGGCCTTGGTGCCTCCCCTTGAACTGGATCCCACTTTGAGCCTGTCACTGGACCTTCTTTTCCTCAGTCTCTTCTTCATTTCCATCCCTGTAATTCTTTTAGACAGGAACAATTATGGATCAGAGGTTTGACTGTGGGATAGTAACCCGATCCCACACTTGATGCCCTGTCTTTCTGCTAGAGGTGGGCTCAACAAGTTCCCTCTCCCTGCTGTAGAGCATTTTATCTAAGTTCCCTCCCTTTGAGTACAGAGAGTCTATACCTCCCGGGTCTGGTACATTCTGGAGGGTGCCCCCAACCTCCTATCTCCTAAGGCTGACTGTTTACATTTTTTTCTCTTGGCCCTCAGGACTTCAGTCTTTTTCCCCTACGCAATACCAGATCATGTTCACCTTGTCCCCACTCCCCCATCCTCTTTCCATCCCAGATCCCTCCACCCCCCCTTGTGATTGCTTTCTTCTCCCTCACAAGTGGGACTGAAGTGTCCTCACTTGGGCCCTTTAGCTTTTTGACTTTTTTGAGTCCTGAGGATTGTGTCTTGGGTAGTCTATACTTTTTGGGGGGGCTAATATCCACTTATTAGTGAGTACATATAATGCATGTCTTTTTGGGTCTAAGTTACTACACTCAGGATGATATTTTCTAGTCCCACCCATTTGCCTGCAAAACTCAGGATGTCCTAATTCTTAATAGTTGAGTAGTACTCCATTGTGTAAATGTTCCACATTTTGTGTATTGATTCCTCTGTTGAGGAACATCTGGGTTCTTTTCCAGCTTCTACCTACCACAAATAAGGACACTGTGAACATAGTGGATCACCTGCCCCTGTGGCATGGTAGGGTATCTTTTGGTATATTCCCAGGAGTGGTATAGCTGGGTCTTCAGGTAGATCGGTTTTCCAATTTTCTGAGGAACCTCCAGTGTGATTTCCAGAGTGGTTGTACCAGTTTGCAATCCCAACAACAACAATGGAAGACTGTTCCTCTTTCTCCACATCCGCTCCAACATGTGTTGTCACCTAAGGTTTTGATCTTAGCCATTCTGATTGGTGTGAGGTAGAATCTCAGGGTCCTTTTGATTTGTACTTCTCTGATCACTAAGGAATTTGAACATTTCTTAAGGTGCTTCTTACCCATTTGAAATTTCTCGGTTGTGAATTTTCCATTTAGTTCTATACCCCATTTTAAAAAATTGGATTGTTTTGTTTTTTGATAGTTAGCTTCTTGACTTCTTTATAATTTTGGACATTAGTCCTCTATCAAATGTGAGGTTAGTGAAGATTTTTTTCCCCAATCTTTTGGTTGCTGGTTTGTCTTATTGACTATGTTCTTTGCCTTACAGAAATTTTCTAGTTTCATGAGTTCCTATTTATCAATTCTTGATCTTAGAGCATAAGCTACTGGAGCTTTCAAGAAAAAAAATGAAAAATTTGTAAGACTTATCTCTATCACTGTGAATTTCTGTTGTTATGTCTCCCTTTACATTTCTGATTTTGATAATTTGGATACTGCCTCTGGGCCCTTTAGTTAGTTTGGCTAGGGATTGATAGAATCTTGTTGATTCTATCAAGGAACCAGCTTTGGGGTTTGATGATTCTTTGTATTGTTCTCTTTGTTTCTATTAAGTTGATTTTTGCCCTGAGTTTATCTACTTTTTGTTTTAGAGCTCTCACATGTGCTATTAAGTTGCTAGTGTTACATTTCTCCAGTTTCTTTACCAGGGCACTTAGTGCTATGAATTTTCCTCTTAACACTGCTTTTCTTGTGTCCCATAAGTTTGGGTATTATGTGTCAACATTTTCATTACTTTCCAGGAAGTCTTTAATTTATTTCTTTATTTCTTCTCTGACCAAGTTATCATTGAGTTGTTCAGTTTCCACATGTATGTGGGATTTCTGTAGTTTTTGCTGTTGTTGAAGACCAGCCTTAGGCCATGTTGATCTGATAGGGTGTATGGGATTATTTTAATATTCTTGTATTGGTTGAGGGTTGTTTTGGGACCAAGTATATGGTCAGTTTTGGAGAAGATACCATGAGGTACCATCTTTTGTTTTAGGGTGAAATGTACTGAAGATATCTGTTAAATCCATTTTGTTCATGACCTCTTTTAGTTTCACTATGTCTCTGTTTAGTTTCTGTTCCAGTGTCTACTGATTGGTGAGAGTGGGATGTTCAAGTGCCCTACTATTATTGTGCGGGGTTCAATATGTGTTTTGTGCTTTAGTAAAGTTTCTTTTATGAGTGTGGGTGCACTTTTTTGTGGCATAGATGTTCAGAATTGAGATTTTCTCTTGTTGGATTTTCCCTTTGTTGAATATGAAGTGTCCTTTCTTATCACTCTTAGTAACTTTTAATTGAATGTCTATTTTGTTGGATATTAGGATTACAACACTAGCTTGTATCTTTGCAGCATTACTTCAGAAGATCTTTTAACATCCTTTTACTTTGCGATAGTCTCTGTCTTTGTTATTGAGTTGTGTGTCATATATGCAGCAAAATGCTGGATCTTGTTTGCATATTCAGACTATTAGCTTATGTCTTTTTATAGGTGAATTGAGTTCATTAATATTGAGAGATATTAAAGACAGATAACATGTTTCCCATTATGTTTGTTTTTGTAGGTGGTTCTGGTTCTCTGGTGCTTGTGGTTCTCTCCTTTTGGCTTTGTTGTGAGATACTTAATATTTTGACTTTTCTTTGGTGTAGGAACTTTCCTTCTGTTAGAGTTTTTCTTCTAGGATCCTCTGTAGGGATGGATTGGTAGATAGATGCTGCGTGAATTTGGTTTTATTCTGGAATATTTTGGTTTCTCCATCTATGTTGATTGAGAGTTTTGCTGGTTTGGAATTTGTGTTCTCTTAGAGTTTAAATGACCTCTGTCTATGCTCTTCTGAATTTAGTGTCTCTGTTGAGAAGTCTGGTGTAATTCTGACAGGTTTACCTTTGTATGTTACTTTGCCAATTTCCCTTGCAACTTTTTTTTAAATATTTTTATTTTCTATATTCGTTGTTTACATTCCAAATGATTTCCCTTTTCCCAGATCCCCACTCCCCATATGTCCCATAAACCTTCTTCTCTCCATCCATTCTCCAATCACTTCCCTCCTTTTTCTCTGTCCTTATAATCCCCTCCAATGCTAGATCAAGCCTTTCCAGGATCAAGACCCTCTCCATACTTCTTCATGGGAGTCATTTGTTATACGATTTTTGCCTTGGGTATTCAGGGCTTCTGGGCTAATTAATATTCACTTATCAGAGATTGCATTCCATGTGTATTCTTTTGTGATTGGGTTACCTCACTTAGGATGATATTTTTCAGATCAAACCATTTGCCTAAAAATTTTGTGAATTCATTGTTTCTAATTATTGAGTAGTATTCCATTGTGTATATATACCACACTTTCTGTATCCATTCCTCCTTTGAGGGACATCTGGGTACTTTCCAGCTTCTGGCTATTATAAATAAGGCTGTATGAACATAATGGAGCATGTGTCTTTATTGCATGCCAGGGGATCCTTTGGCTATATGCCCAGGAGAGGTATAGCAGGGTCCTCCGGAAGTGGCATGTCCAGTTTTCTGAGGAACCGCCAGACTGATTTCCAAAGTGGTTGTACCATCTTACAGCCCCACCAGCAGTGGAGGAGTGTTCCTCTTTCTCCACATCCTCGTCAACACCTGCTGTCTCCTGAATTTTTGACCTTAGCCATTCTGACTGGTGTAAGGTGAAATCTCAGGGTTGTTTTGATTTGCATTTCCCTAATGATTAATGATGTTGAGCACTTCTTAAGGTGCCTCTCAGCCATCTGAATTTCTTCAGGTGAAAATTCTTTGTTTAGATCTGTACCCCATTTTTTAATAGGGTTATTTGGTTCCCCGGGGTCTAACTTCTTGAGTTCTTTGTATATATTGGATATTAGCCCTCTATCAGATGTAGGGTTGGTGAATATCCTTTCCCAATTTGATGGTTGCCATTTTGTCCTTTTAACAGTGTCCTTTGCCTTACAGAAACTTTGTAATTTTATGAGGTCCCATTTGTCAATTCTTGATCTTAGAGCATAACCTATTGGTGATCTGTTCCGGAACTTTTCCCCTGTGCCCATGTCCTCAAGGGTCTTCCCCAGTTTCTTTTCTATTAGTTTCAGTGTGTCTGGTTTTACAGGGCAGTCGTTGATCCACTTGGAGTTAAGTTTAGTACATGGAGATAAGAATGGATCAATTCGCATTGTTCTGCATGCTGACATCCAATTGAAACAGCACCATTTGTTGAAAAGGCTATCTTTTCTCCACTGGATGTTTTTGGCTCCTTTGTCGAAGATCAAGTGACCATAGGTGTGTGGATTCATTTCTGGATCTTCAATTCTATTCCATTGGTCCACTTGTCTGTCACTGTGCCAATACCATGCAGTTTTTTTTTTATTCGATATATTTTTTATATACATTTCAAATGATTTCCCCTTTCTAGCCCCCCCCTCCCCAAAAGTCCCGTAAGCCCCCTTCTCTCCCCCTGTCCTCCCACCCACCCCTTTCCACTTCCCCGTTATGGTTTTGCCGAATACTGCTTCACTGAGTCTTTCCAGAAAAAGGGGCCACTCTTCCTTTCTTCTTGTAACTCATTTGATGTGTGGATTATGTTTTGGGTATTCAAGTTTTCTAGGTTAATATCCATTTATTAGTGAGGGCATACCATGATTTACCTTTTGAGTCAGGGTTACCTCAATTAGTATGATGTTCTCCAGCTCCATCCATTTGCCTAAGAATTTCATGAATTCATTGTTTCTAATGGCTGAATAGTACTCCATTGTGTAGATATACCACATTTTTTGCATCCACTCTTCTGTTGAGGGATACCTGGGTTCTTTCCAACATCTGCCAATTATAAATAGGGCTGCTATGAACATAGTAGAGCATGTATCCTTATTACATGCTGGGGAATCCTCTGGGTATATGCCCAGGGGTGGTATAGCAGGATCTTCTAGAAGTGAGGTGCCCAGTTTTCAGAGGAACTGCCAGACTGATTTTCAGAGTGGTTGTACCAATTTGCAACCCCACCTGCAGTGGAGGAGTGTTCCTCTTTCTCCACACCCTCTCCAACACCTGCTGTCTCCTGAATTTTTAATCTTAGCCATTCTGACTGGAGTAAGGTGAAATCTCAGGGTTGTTTTGATTTGCATTTCCCTAATGACTAAGGAAGTTGAGCAATTTTTAAGATGCTTCTCCGCCATCCAAAGTTCTTCAGGTGAGAATTTTTTGTTTAACACTGTACCCCGTTTTTTAATAGGGTTGTTTGGTTTTCTGGAGTCTAACTTCTTGAGTTCTTTATATATATTGAATATTAGCCCTTTATCTGATGTAGGATTGGTGAAGATCTTTTCCCAATTTGTTGGTTGTCGATTTGTCCTCTTGATGGTGTCCTTTGCCTTACAAAAACTCTGTAATTTTATGAGGTCGCATTTGTCAATTCTTGATCTTAGAGCATACACTATTGGTGTTCTGTTCAGAAACTTTCTCCCTGTACCAACGCCCTCAAGGGTCTTCCCCAGTTTCTTTTCTATTAGCTTCAGAGTGTCTGGCTTTATGTGGAGGTCCTTGATCCATTTGGATTTGAGCTTAGTACAAGGAGACAAGGATGGATCAATTCACATTCTTCTCCATGATGACCTCCAGTTGAACCAGCACCATTTGTTGAAAAGGCTATCTTTTTTTTTTTTAATTTTTTATTCGATATAATTTATTTACATTTCAAATGATTTCCCCTTTTCTAGCCCCCCCACTCCCCAAAAGTCCCGTAAGCCCCCTTCTCTTCCCCTGTCCTCCCTCCACCCCTTCCCAGTTCCCCATTCTGGTTTTGCCGAATACTGTTTCACTGAGTCTTTCCAGAACCAGGGACCGCTCCTCCTTTCTTCCTGTATCTCATTTGATGTGTAGATTATGTTTTGGGTATTCCAGTTTTCTAGGTTAATAACCACTTATTAGTGAGTGCATACCATGATTCACCTTTTGAGTCTGGGTTACCTCACTTAGTATGATGTTCTCTAGCTCCATCCATTTGCCTAAGAATTTCATGAATTCGTTGTTTCTAATGGCTGAATAGTACTCCATTGTGTAGATATACCACATTTTTTGCATCCACTCTTCTGTTGAGGGATACCTGGGTTCTTTCCAGCATCTGGCAATTATAAATAGGGCTGCTATGAACATAGTAGAGCATGTATCCTTATTACATGGTGGGGAATCCTCTGGGTATATGCCCAGGAGTGGTATAGCAGGATCTTCTGGAAGTGAGGTGCCCAGTTTTCGGAGGAACCCCCAGACTGATTTCCAGAGTGGTTGTACCAATTTGCAGCCCCACCAGCAGTGGAGGAGTGTTCCTTTTTCTCCACACCCTCTCCAACACCTGCTGTCTCCTGAATTTTTAATCTTAGCCATTCTGACTGGTGTAAGATGAAATCTTAGGGTTGTTTTGATTTGCATTTCCCTAATGACTAATGAAGTTGAACATTTTTTAAGATGCTTCTCCGCCATCCAAAGTTCTTCAGGTGAGAATTATTTGTTTAACTCTGTACCCCATTTTTTAATAGGGTTGTTTGGTTTTCTGGAGTCTAACTTCTTGAGTTCTTTATATATATTGGATATTAGCCCTCTATCTGATGTAGGATTGGTGAAGATCTTTTCCCAATTTGTTGGTTGCCGATCTGTCCTCTTGATGGTGTCCTTTGCCTTACAGAAACTCTGCAACCTTATGAGGTGCCATTTGTCAATTCTTGCTCTTAGAGCATAAGCTATTGGTGTTCTCTTCAGAAACTTTCTCCCTGTACCGATGTCCTCAAGGGTCTTCCCCAGTTTCTTTTCTATTAGCTTCAGAGTGTCTGGCTTTATGTGGAGGTCCTTGATCCATTTGGATTTGAGCTTAGTACAAGGAGACAAGGATGGATCAATTCGCATTCTTCTGCATGCTGACCTCCAGTTGAACCAGCACCATTTGTTGAAAAGGCTATCTTTTTTCCATTGGATGTTTTCAGCCTCTTTGTCGAGGATCAAGTGGCCATAGGTGTGTGGGTTCATTTCTGGATCTTCAATCCTGTTCCATTGATCCTCCTGCCTGTCACTGTACCAATACCATGCAGTTTTTAACACTATTGCTCTGTAGTATTGCTTGAGGTCAGGGATACTGATTCCCCCAGATTTTCTTTTGTTGCTGAGTATAGTTTTAGCTATCCTGGGTTTTTTGTTGTTCCAGATGAATTTGATAATTGCTCTTTCTAACTCTGTGAAGAACTGAGTTGGGATTTTGATGGGTATTGCATTGAATCTGTATATTGCTTTTGGCAAAATGGCCATTTTAACTATATTGATTCTACCGATCCAGGAGCATGGGAGGTTTTCCCATTTTTTGAGGTCTTCTTCCATTTCCTTCTTCAGAGTCTTGAAGTTCTTGTCATACAGATCTTTCGCATATTTGGTAAGACTCACCCCAAGATACTTTATACTGTTTGTGGCTATTGTGAAGGGGGTCATTTCCCTAATTTCTTTCTCAGCCTGCTTATCCTCTGAGTATAGGAAGGCCACTGATTTGCTTGAGTTGATTTTATAACCTGCCACTTTGCTGAAGTTGTTTATCAGCTGTAGGAGTTCTCTAGTGGAGTTTTTTGGGTCATTTAGGTAGACTATCATGTCATCTGCAAATAATGATAATTTGACTTCTTCCTTTCCAATTTGTATCCCTTTGACCTCCTTATGTTGTCAAATTGCCTGAGCTAGTACCTCAAGTACAATATTGAAAAGATAAGGAGAAAGGGGACAGCCCTGTCTAGTCCCTGATTTTAGTGGGATTGCTTCAAGTTTCTCTCCATTTAGTTTGATGCTGGCTACCGGTTTGCTGTATATTGCTTTTACTATGTTTAGGTATGGGCCTTGAATTCCTGTTCTTTCCAAGACTTTAAGCATGAAAGGATGCTGAATTTTGTCAAATGCTTTTTCAGCAATCAATGAAATGACCATGTGGGTTTTTTTCTTTGAGTTTGTTTATGTAGGGGATTGCATTGATGGATTTCTGTAAATTGAACCAACCCTGCATTCCCAGGATAAAGCCCACTTGATCATGGTGGATGATCATTTTGATGTGTTCTTGGATTCGGTTGGCAAGAATTTTATTGAGTATTTTTGCATCGATGTTCATAAGGGAAATTGGTCTGAAGTTCTCTTTCTTTGTTGGATCTTTGTGTGGTTTTGGTATCAGCGTAATTGTAGCTTTGTAGAAGGAATTAGGTAGTGTTCCTTCTGGTTCTATTTTGTCGAATAGTTTGAAGAGTATTGGTGTTAACTGTTCTTTGAAGGTCTGATAGAATTCTGCACTGAAACCATCTGGTCCTGTGCTTTTTTTGGTTGGAAGACTTTCTATGACTCCTTCTATTTCTTTAGGAGTTTGAAGAGTATTGGTGTTAACTGTTCTTTGAAGGTCTGATAGAATTCTGCACTGAAACCATCTGGTCCTGTGCTTTTTTTGGTTGGAAGACTTTCTATGACTCCTTCTATTTCTTTAGGCATTATGGGACTGTTTAGATGATCTATTTGGTCCTGATTTAATTTTGGTATTTGCTATTTGTCTAGGAAACTGTCCATTTCCTCCAGATTCTCCAGTTGTGTTGAGTATAGTCTTTTGTAGTAGGATCTGATGATTTTTTAGATTTCCTCAGTTTCCGTTGTTTTATCTCCCTTTTCATTTCTAATTTTGTAATTTGGATTCTGTCTCTGTGCCCTCTGGTTAGTCTGAGTAAGAGTTTATCTATCTTGTTGATTTTCTCCAAGAACCAGCTCCTGGATTCATTGATTCTTTGTGTGGTTCTCTTTGTTTCTACTTGATTGATTTCGGACCTGAGTTTGATGATTTCCTGCCTTCTACTCCTACTGGGTGAAATAGCTTCTTTTTGTTCCAGGGCTTTCAGCTGTGTCATTAAACTGGTAATGTATGCTCTCTCCATTTTCTTTTTGGAAGCACTCAAGGCTATGAGTTTTCCTCTTAGCACTGCTTTCATTGTGTCCCAAAAATTTGGGTATGCTGTGCTTTCATTTTCAGTAAATTCTAAAAAGTCTCTGATTTCTATCTTTATTTCTTCTTTGGCCAAGGTGTCATTGAGTAGAGTATTTTTCAGCCTCCATGTGTATGTGGGCTTTCTGTTGTTTTTGTTGCTATTGAAGACCACTCTTACTCCATAGTGATCTGATAGGAGGCATGGGATTAATTCGATCTTCTTATATTTGTTGAGGTCTGTCTTGTGACCAATTATATGGTCGATTTTGGAGAAGGTACCATGAGGTGCTGAGAAAAATGTATATTCTTTTGCTTTAGGGTGAAATGTTCTATAAATATCAGTCAAGTCCAATTGGTCCAAAGCTTCAATTAGTTTCATTGTGTCCCTGTTTAGTTTCTGTTTTCCTGATCGGTCCATTGAGGAGAGTGGAGTGAAGTCACCCACAATTATTGTGTTAGGTGAAATGTGTGCTTTGAGCTTTAGTAAAGTTTCTTTTACGAAAAAGGATGTCCTTTCATTTGGCGCATAGATGTTCATAATTGAGAGTTCTTCTTATTGGATTTTTCATTTGACCAGTACGAAGTGTCGTTCTGTATCTCTTTTGATGGCTTTAATTTGAAAGTCAGTTTTATCTGATATTTCAATGGCTACTCCGGCTAGTTTCCTGAAACCATTGGCTTGTAAAATTGTCTTCCAGCCTTTTACTCTAAGGTAGTTTTTGTCTTTGACATTGAAGTGTGTTTCCTGTATGCAGCAAAATGTAGGGTCCTGTTTCCTTATCCAGTCTGTTAGTCTATATCTTTTTATTGGGGAATTGAGTCCATTGGTGTTAAGAGATATTAAGGAATAATGATTATTACTTCCTGTCATTTTTGATGTTATTTTTATATTTGAGTGGTTATCATCTTATGGGTTTGATGAAAGAAGGTTACTGTCTTGCTTTTTCCAGGGTGTAGTTCCCCTCCTTGTATTGGAGTTTTCCTCCTATTATTCTTTGTAGGGCTGGGTTTGTGGACGGATATTGTGTAAATTTGGTTTTGGCATGGAATATCTTGGTTTCTCCATTTATGGTGATTGAGAGTTTTGCTGGGTATAGTAGTCTTGGCTGACATTTGTGTTCTCTTAGAGTCTGCATGAGATCTGCCCAGGATCTTCTAGCTTTCATGGTCTCTGGTAAGAAGTCTGGCTTGATTCTGATAGGTCTTCCTTTATATATTACTTGCCCTTTTTCTCTTACTGCCTTTAATATTCTTTCTTTGTTTTGTTCATTTGGGGTTTTGATTATTATGTGATGGGAGGTATTTCTGCTCAGGTCCTGTCTGTTTGGAATTCTGTATGCTTCTTGTATATTCATTGGAATTTTTCTCTTTAGGTTAAGGGAGTTTTTTTCCATAATTTTGTTGAAGATATTTGCTGGCATTTTCAGTTGTAAATATTCACTCTCATCTATGCCTTTAATCCTTAGGTTTGGTCTTCACATTGTATCCTGGATTTCCTGGATGTTCTGGGATACAAGCTTTTTGCATTTTGCATTTTCTTTGACTGTTGAGTCAATGGTTTCTATGGTATCTTCGGCATCTGAGATTCTTTCTTCCATCTCTTGTATTTTGTTGTTGATATTTGCATCTATGGCCCCTGATTTCTTCCCAAGGTTTTCTATCTCCAAAATTGTCTCCCTTTGTGCTTTCTTAATTGTTTCTACTTCTGTTTTTAGATCCAGGATGGTTTTGCTCAGTTCCTTCATTTGTTTGTTTTTTGTTTTCCTGTAATTCTTTAAGAGATTTTTGTGTTTCCTCTTTCATGACTTCTGCCATTTGACTCACTTTCTTCTGCATTTGTTTAAGTATATTTTTGCGTGTGTTTCTTCTTTATTGACTTCTATCTCTTGAGCCTTATTCTCCTGAATTTCTTTAAGTGATTTTTGTGTTTCCATTATATGGGTTTCTAGCTTATTCATGTTCCCCTGTATTTCTTTTAAGAGATTCATTTATGTCCTTTTTGTGTTCTTCTAGCAGCGTCATGACCAGTGATTTTAAATCCAAATCTTGTTTCTCTGGTGTATTGGCATAACCAGGATTCGCTGATGTTGGAGAGTTTGGTTCAGATGCTGCCATATTTCCTAGATTTCTGTTAGTAGCATTCCTGCATTTGCCCCTTGCCATCATGTTCTCTGGCATTAGTTGGTCTTGTCTCTGGCTGGTATTTGAGCCTTCTGAGAGGCTCTAGGGCTATTTGTGCAACACTGGATGGCTGGATTTCCCCTGTCAAAGATTGCTGATGTGCTTCCCTCCTCTTAGGTGCCCTCGGAGCCCTAGTGTGCCTTGCCCCAGATTGTCTCTGTGAACCAGGTGATGCCTGTTTGCTCCTTCAGGGAGTGTTGATGTTGTATGCTGCAGGGACCTTTTCTGAGTGCTGATCACTCTCCTGTGTAGCCCATCTCCCGACTTGGTTGGTGCATACAAGGCTAACCTAGATGCTCAGGCCCTAAGGCCAGGCAAAAGCCTGACAGGCTTAGGCCTGAGCAATGTTCGCCTCGGGCTATGCCTGCTAACTGGTTCTGTCAGGTAGCCAAGATGGAGGAATATGAATGCCCCTTGCAAGAGCCCAGACAGACCGCCGGACTAACAACATCTTGGCCAGGTTGGCACACAGATGGCCCACCGGGCAGCCCATGGCCTAGGTGCAGTCCAATCTCTGTTGGGCTTAGACCCCTGCAATGTTAGCCTCAGGCTATGACTGTTAACTGGCTTTGTTTGTTACGGCCCTCTGGTGTCCTGTCGCCAAAATGGTGGCATGAGTGCCTCCTGCAAGTTGTGGGACAGACTGCTGGGCAAACAACCACCTGGCCGGGTTGGCACACAGATGGGCCAACGATTAGCCCAGGGCCTGGGTGCAGGCCAACTTCTGTCGGGCTTAGATCCCCCAAGATGTTGGCCTCTGTTGGCAGCCGCCCGTACCGTGCCCAAAGATGGGGCCAGTTTCCTGTGCATGAGTCAGCAGGACACGGCTATTGTCCACCCTGAAGGACACAGTGCGCATGACCCAAGTATGTCACAGCCCACTCTCGGGGCATGTTAATAAGGCATTGAGACCTGCACCAATCAGGTAATGACATGAGTCTCCTAGGATATATAAGCTTTGCCTTTTCCTCCCTCGGTGTCCCCTGCTCAGAAAAGCTGTACAATAAAAGAGTGTCCACAGAAGAATCCTGTTGCTGTGCGTCATTCTTGCTGGAGAGCCGATAGGTGCGACAGGCCTCGGGCTATATCTGCATACCTCTGGCTGTCAGATCTCTCTGGCATCCCAGAGCCAAGATGGCGGAGAGCCTCTAGTAACTGACTGTCAGGAGGCAGAGTTCTGATTTGGCTTCAGTGAGGTGAAAAGCGCTGTAACTCTGCGGCCACTTGCAGCCCGACTGGTCAGAGATGGTCAGTGGTAGTGGGCACAGGGCCTGCCAGGACCCTTTCACCTTGGTTCCGCTGGTGGTGTCCCTTCCGCTGGATCAGCTGCTGCTGCCGCTCCTGACTGGGCATGCCTTTTAAATAGCTTATTTTTAATTTTGTTGCCTTTACTTTTGGAGTTCTATAAATCTAAGGTTCTTCGTAGACTGAGGTGTTATCTTCTGCCATTCAAAATTCATGTGTATAAAGACAGAGTATTGATAGTTTTCAGTCTCAGATGGTAAGCAGTAAATCTCTTAAATCAAGAGATGATCTGTTATCTTTACCCTTATCCATACAGGAGGCATAGAGAAAGTTACAAAGGAAATAACAGGATAATTTGAATCATGATAAATAGAACCCCCAAATGTCTGAATGAGTGAAAAGCAATGCACCCATTAGTATATTACTGTTTGTCTTTGAAATACTCAAGGTTCTTTTCCTTATGAACTTTTTGTCAATGATGTTAACAAACAAACAAACAAATCCTCTATCCCAAAAAATACACTATACAAGGATTCTCATTAAGAGGGCCAACTCTTTTTAGCTTCAGTATTCTAACATCTTAAATCACTTACTAAGACGAATTTGGCATTTCTTCCTACCTTGAACTCTGTTACCTCACACACACACACAGGATTTGTACTCACCTTTGTGGTATAGCAGTTTCCTCCCAGATTCATTCAATCCTACAGAGAAGCTGAAGGCAGAGATTAAACAGCTCAAAATAATTCCAGGATGTCACTGAAACTGTGGAGATTCAATAGCCCCCTTCCTCAACAAGGCTATATAAAGAATAAAGATTGCTAAGAGTGACTCCCAGACAAGGCTAGCAGCAAAGAAGTTTCTGAGACTAGATCAGCCACCTGGAAAAAGCAGAAACCAGCTTAATTGCCTGGAAGGAGAAACAAAAAGATTCCCAGACAAGCCAAGTTGTAAGGAAGACTCTGAGACCTGGCTAGCTGCATTGAAGAGATTTAGACTATCTGAATAACTTGGAAAGGGCACTCTCCAACCTGTTGAGCTGTCTGAAGGTTGTTCAGTATGCCCCAAGTTCAGTGCTTTGTGAGCTGTCATCCATACTGCCATGGCCTTTGGCGATACAGATGTCTTTGAGTTATTCCAGGTAACCCTCACCCATATTACTTTAAGTAATAAATGGTTTATCAAGTCCTATTTTGGTGATATCTTTACTTTAGTCTCCCATTGGCTTCCTAGCTGGTGTTAGCAGACATGGGTCTTGTCTTTCAGGAATAGTCTTTTTGCATAATATCTGGATAGTTGCATAATTTTTACTTCTGCCTTTTTAACTTGATTTCTGAATAAATTTGAATTTAAAATACAGATTTAGGATAAAAATTGGGTAAAGCCTTTTGTTTAATCAAAATAGTGAGAAACAAATCTTGATTGTGGTGCTCTGAAAGCCAGTAGACTTTTGAACCTGTTTTGACTTTGAGATCTGTGTATATCTCACTCTTAAATCAAAGGATTATGGTCCTGCACACATACACACACCCCAGATGATCTAAGTCATCCTTTGGTTCTCTACTTTTGGATCTAGGTTTAGCACCTCTTGAGTGATAAAAGATGTCTTTCTTTTCTGTATTTTTATATACCATCCTTGGGAAGATTTTGTGGGCCCAGAAAGGTAATTTTTGGTCCTTGGCTCAGCATCACTATAAGTGGAGTCCTAGACATTTCATCTATTTTGTCACAACATGGACTTCCATTATTCTATATATAATAATTACAAACATATTATAGCATATCACTTTAATAAATGCATTATTAAAATATTGCTGATACTTGGAACATATAGTTGTTTGTATTTTCATGTTAATTATGTCCCCCCCAAAACCTGTTTGTAGTGTCCTGGATATAAGATATTGAGGAACCCTGTCCTCACTTAGTTCTGATTGGTTAATAAAGATGCCAACACCTAATGACTAGGCAGAGCAGACAGAGAGGGAACTTTTAGGATTTCCAGGCTAGAGACAGACAAGAAAAGGAAGAAGGAAATTTGCCATGAAGGGAGGCGGAGAAGATAGATGCCATGCCCGAGAAGCTGAGGGACAGAGAGCATAGCTCCCATGTAGGAGTAATAACTAATAATATGGCACTATCAGATAGAAGTCGATTAGCCATGTGGAAGTAAAGCATTGTCCCAGCTATTGAGCTGTTTAAGGCATATAAAAATATAAAGGCTATGTGTATGTCTTTTATTTGAGAACCCAGAACATTGGGGTGGATAGCAAAAAATGTGCTGCCTCCACAGGGATCAATTTGGGTAGACTTTAATTGGGTGCTACTACAAGCACTGTATTCATTAAGATAAAAAATGACCTTCATTCTGAATATGCTATCCCTATTTATAAGCTGTTTTAATTTGGGTAGATAATTTAATCATTCTTCTTTAATTTCCTCATCTAATAATATTTGTATTACTTTTCATTTTAAAGAGTTATAGCTTTTAGATTGCATGTGGTATTTTTCTTTTTCTTTTTTTGCACTAACAATTAGGGCAATGTGGATGAACACCAAAAGTGATATTTAATGTCATATTTGTTAAGACATCTATTTTTTAAAAATGAAAGGTATATGCTTGGATGTGTGGTGTAAGGTATGCACTTCCTCCAGCTGTTCGCTCCATGTTCCAGGTACCAGCTGTAGTATGCATGTTGGGGTCCAGCTTTGGTTCTGTGTCCTCCCTGTCAGATGCAGCTGCACATTGGGATGGGATATGGGGAAGGTCTGGAAATGAGTGGGGGGTAGTAGAAGAAAAGGCCTTCTACAAGTATCTTAGTGTTACAGCTCTTTTAGATGAAGCCCTTCTCTGACAATCTTCAGTGAAACAGATCTCTTAGGTGATCTTAGCTTGTGCACATAACTTTATTTGGCGTGGGCTTGTAGCATACACATTTTTTTGTGGAGGTGGAAAAGAAATATATATGAACTTTGTAGAGTGGGAAAGAGTTTTAAGTACGAATGAAATCATTGGCTGGAGTTTAAAGTACTGTGAATGCTTCATTTGCATAGAGAGTCATTCTGGGAATCACAGGTACTTGCTGGGCAGGTTCTTATTTTTTTGGGGGGGGATATTTGCTTTATTTACATTTCAAATGGCATCCCTCTTTCAGCTTTACCCCTCTGAAAACCCACTATCCCATCCCCCCTCTGCCTGCTCAACCCCCAATTTCCTGACTTGAATTCCCCATCCCCCCTCTGCCTGCTCATTCTCTCCCCCCACCCCCAATTTCCTGACTTGCATTCCTCTATTCTGGGGAATCTAGCCTTCACAGGACCAATGGCCTCTGCTCTCATTGATGTCTGAAATGATCATGTTCTGCTATATATATATATAGCTGGAGCAATGGGTCCCTCCCTGTGTATTCTTTGGTTGGTAGTTTAGTCCCTGTGAGCTTTAGGGCTACTGGTTGGTTCATATTACTGTTCTGCCTGCAGGGCTCCAAACTTCTTCAGCTCCTTGGTACTTTGTCTAGTTGCTTTGATCCATGGGTGTTTTGATCCACTTTCCAATAAGGATAAAAAAAATCCACACTTTGGTCTTCCTTCATCTTGAGCTTCATGTGGTCTGTGAGTTGTATCTAGGGTACTTTGAGCTTTTGGATTAATATCCATTTATATGTGAGTGCATACTGTGTGTGTTCTTTTGTGATTGGGTTACCTCACTCAGGATGATATTGTCTAGTTCCATCCATTTGCCTAAGATTTCATGAATTCATTGTTTATAGCAACAATGAATTATTATAATAGCCAGAATCTGGAAAGAACCCATCTGTCCTTCAACAGAGGAATGGATACAGAAATTGTGGTATATATACACAATGGAGTACTATTCCACTATTATAAACAATGATTTCATGAAATTTTTAGGCAAATGGATGAAACTAGAAAGTGTCATCCTGAGTGAGGTAACCCAATAACAAAAGAATATACATGGTATGTACTCACTGACAAGTGAATATTGGCCCAAAAGCTCAAAATAAACAAATTGCAATTTACAGACCACTGGGCATTCAAGAAGGAAGACTGAAGGGTGTGTGTGAAGGGTGTGTGTGTGTGTGTGTGTGTGTGTGTGTGTGTGTGTGTGTTGCTTGTTGCTTTGGTTCCTCTGGGGAAGGGAACAAAATACTCACAGGAGTAATTATGGAGACAAAGTGTGGAACAGAGACTGAAGTAAAGGCCACCCAGAGACTGCCCTACCTGGGGATTCAACCTATAAACAACCACCAAACCCCTACACTATTATGGATCACAAAAGTGCATACCAATAGGAGACTGTTATGGTTGTCTCCAGAGGGGCCCTTTCAGAGTTTTACAAATACAGAGGCAGATGCTATCAGCCAACCATTGGACTGATCGTGGGGTTGATCCCAGTGGAGGAGTTGGAGGGCAGACTGGAGGAGCTGAAGGGGTTTGCAGTCCCATGGAAAGAACTATGTTGTTGGCTACCCAGATGCCCCAGCACTCCCAGGGACTAAACCATCAACCAAGGGGTACACATGGTTCCAGCCAAAAGTGTGGCAGAGGAAGGCCTTGTCAGGCATTAGTGGGAGGAGAGATCCTTGGTCCTGTGAAGGCTCAATAGGTGCCCCAGCATAGGGAAATTGAGGGAGGGTAGGTGGGAGTGGGTCAGGTGGAGGGGCATATACTTGGAGGCAGGGGGTTGTAAGAGGGGTTCGGAGTTTCTGGAGAGTGGGGAAAACAGGAAAGGTTTCAGCATTGGAAAAGAAAATGAAAAATACATTCAATAAAAATTTTATTTCAAAAAAAGAGACTAAATTGTTTATATGACCTTGATTTAACTTTGGTAAGTGCTATCTATCTAGAAATCTTTCATTTCATTTAGGTTTTCCATTTTCTGGAGTACAGGTTTTTGAAGTAATGCCCAATTGTTATCTGGATGTCCTCAGTATCTGTAGTTATGTCCCCCTTTTATTTCTGATTTTGTTAATTTGAGTATTGTCTCTCCGCCTTTTAGTTACTTTGGCTAAAGGTTTGTTTATCCTGTTGATTTACTCAAAGAGCCAGATCTTCATTGCATTGTTTCTTTGTATTATTCTCTTTGTTTCTTATTTATTGATTTCAGTCTTGATTTCAGCCTTTAGTTTGATTATTTCTTGCTGTCCACTCCTTTTGGGCATGTTTCTTCTTTTTATTCTAGAGCTTTCGGGTGTGTTTTTATGTTGCTAGTATGAGATCTCTCCAAATTGTTTTATACAGGCATCTCATGCTATGAACTTTCCTCTTAATTGTGCTTTCATTGTGTCACATAAGTTTGGGTATGTTGTGCCTTCATTTTCATTGTATTCTAGAAAATCTTTTATTAATGTATTTCCTGACTCAGTGGTCATTGATTAGGGAGTTATTCAGTTTGCATGAGTTTGTAGGCTTTCTCTTGTTGAAGACCAGCTTTAAACCATGGTGGTTTGATAAGATACAAGGTGTTATCTTAATTTTCTTGTATTTGTTGAGGCTTGTTTTGTGACTGACTGTACGGGCATTATTAGAGGTTACATGAGGTGCTGAGAAGAAGCTGTATTCTTTTGTGTCTTACTGAAATGTTTAGTACATATCTGTTAAGTCCATTTGATTCATAATATCTGTTAGTTTCATAATTTCTGTTTCATTTTTGTCTGGATGACCTGTCAGTTGGTGAGACTAGGATGTTGTAGTCTCTCACTATTAATGCTGGGGACTCAGTATGGAATTTAAACTTTAGCAATCTTTCTTTTACAAATGTGAGTGTCCTTTGAGGCATAGATGTTCAGAATTAAGATATCAACCTAGATTTTTCCTTTTATGAGTCTGAAATGTTCTTTATGTTATTTTTTTGATTAATTTTGGTTGAAAGTCTATTTTATTAGATATTAGAATGGCTATTCCAGCTTGATTTGGGGGTCTGTTTGTTTGGTTTGTTGGGTTTTCTAGCCCTTTACTTTGAGGGAAGTTTTATCTATGTTGCTGACATGTGTTTCTTATATGTAGATCATATTTTCACATCCATTCTATTATTCTGTGTCTTTTTATCTAGTAATTGAGCCCATTGATATTGATGACTAATTATTTTTATTTCCTGTTTTGTTGTTGCTGGTAGTTTTGTGTGTGTGTGTGTGTGTGTGTGTGTGTGTGTGTGTGTGTGTTTCCTTTCTTTTTGTTTGGCTGATATGGAGTTATTTATTTCCTATGTTTTCTTGGGTATACTTAATATCCTTGGGTTGTAATTTTCCTTCTAGTATCTTCTGTAGAGCTGAAGTTGTGGATAGATATTGTTTAAATTTTAGATTAGTCATGGAAAATCTTGTTTTCTCCAGCTATAACGATTCATTTTTTTCTGGTTATATTCAGCTAGGCAGATATCTGTGGTCTCTCTCTCTCTTTTTTTTTTTTTTTTGTGATCTTTTAGAGTCTGGAAAGCATTTGGCTTTCTTTTAGAGTCACTGTTGAGAAATCTGGTGTAATTCTGATAGGCCTGTCTTAATATGCTACTTGTCTTTTTCCCATTACAACTTTTAATATTTGTTCTTTGTTTGGTACATTTAGAGTTTTTATTATTATGTGGTGGGAGGATACTCTTTTCTGGTCTATTCTATTTGGTGTTCTGTAAGCTTCTTATATGTTTATAGGCATCTATTTAGGTTGGGGAAATGTTCTATGATTTTTTTGAAGATATTTTCTGGACCTTGGATTTACAAGTCTTCTTCTATTCTTATTATTCTTTGATATTCTCATCACATTCTTTTCATTCATGGTCTTTTCATCCATATTTCTTGGATATTTTGTATCAGGACCTTTTTAGATTTAACATTTTCTTTGACTGATATATTGATTTTTTCGACTATTTCCTATGCTTGAGGTACCCTCTTCCATCTCCTGTAGTCTGTTGCTGATGCTTGAGTCTATAGTTCCTTTTTTCTTCCCTAGATTTTTATTTATTTATTTATATTAGATATTTGCTTTATTTACATTTTATTTTTCGTATTTAAAAATTTTTTTATTTGGTATATTTTTTATTTACATTTCAAATGATTTCCCCTTTTCTAGCCCCCCACTCCCCGAAAGTCCCGTAAGCCCCCTTCTCTCCCCCTGTCTTCCCACCCACCCCTTCCCACTTCCCCGTTCTGTTTTTTTCTGGACCCCCACTCCCCGAAATTCCCATCAGTCCCCTTCCCTCCCCCTGTTTTCCCACCCAACCCTTCCCACTTCCCTGTTCTGATTTTGCTCTATACTGCTTCACTGAGTCTTTTCAGAACAAGGGGCCACTCCTCCGTTCTTCTTGTACTTCATTTGATGTGTTGATTATGTTTGGGTATTCCAGTTTTCTAGGTTAATATCCACTAATTAGTGAGTGCATACCATGATTGATCTTTTGAGTCTGGGTTACCTCACTTAGTATGCTATTCTCCAGCTCCATCCATTTCCCTAGAATTTCTATCTCTAGGATTGCCTCAGCTTGTATTTCCTTTAATGTTTCTATTTCTATTTTCAGATCTTGAACAGTGTTATTCATTTCCTTACCATGTTTGAAGGTTTTGACTTGTATTTCTTTAAAGTATTTATTCTTTTGCTATTTAATGGTCTTTATCATCTTTTTAAGATTAGATTTAAAGACATTTTCTTGCTTCCAATGTGTTAGGATACCTAGGGCCTATTGTAGAAGGATAACTTGGCTCTGGTGGTCCATATTAACCTGGATCTTGTTGATTTTGTTCTTATGCTGGCCTTTAGCCACTTGCTTTCTCCTGGTGTGGGCTGACAGACCTCTTCAGGGAGACAAGCAGGGCAGTGGGCCTGACAATGGAGTTCAGGAAACAGCATGCTATTCATCTCTGCTGACTGTGACTCAGGTGGATCTGAATGTTCCTGGGGCTGCTTAGGCCTCCTCTAAAAGTCAGGCAGAGACTTGTGTCAAATGATGGAGATCAGAGTACATTGTGCAGTTCACCTCTGCTCTCAAAATTATTTTGTGACAATCACCACAGCCTAGTTAATAAGTAAAGAAGTAATGTTTCATCTCCTTCCTGTGAGTTTCAATTTTCCATCTTCACAATGAAAAACAACTCTAATATGTTTTCAAGGGTAAATTCATTGGACATTAACTTTACCACCAGCATCTCTGACTACTTTGAGCCTATTTCTATTTTTCAGAGACATCATGCTACTGTAATCTCTAGACAAGGGAATTTAGAGTTGGACTTAACCTCCTCATGTAATGATCAGAGATTCTTACTATCTTTTGTGGACACATTGGAAACCTAGGTGATAATTTACCACTTCTTGTCATTTCTTGGTTTTTGAAAAAAAAGATACTTAGATTATGTGAAACACTCTAATGTTGCAGGAAATAATAAAAAATTGGCATCATCCTGCACTATCTCCAGCTACTCTCTGCCCTGGTGGGCTGGGTGGCCATGTATTGGCGAAGAATGGTCAGCCTGTTCTTATCTTGCGGAAACTAGCTGACTCTAAGCTCCAAAATCTCTCCACCTAGCTCATTAAGTTCTCACTGGGTGGTAGCTACCATGCCAGCCCCATACTTCTTATTTATTTATTTATTTATTTATTGAAAATTTATTTACATTTCAGGTGTAATCCCCTTACCTAGTTCCCCCGTCCTGGAAACCCCTTCCCTTCTCCCTTCTCCCTGCTTCTATGATGGTCTTTTTTTAAATATATACTTTTATTTTCTATAATCTTTGTTTACAATCCAAAAGATTTCCCCTTTCCCAATTCCCCCCTCCCCATATGTCCCATAAGTCCTCTTCTCTCCATCCATTCTCCTAGCTTCCCCCCCACACACCCTTTTCTCTGTCCTGATACTCCCCTACTAATCCTGGATCAAGCCTTTCCAGGATTAGGGCCCTCTTCCTCCTTCTTCATGGGAATCATTTGATATGCTAATTGTATCTTCAGTATTCACAGCTTCAGGGCTAATTAATATCCACTTATCAATGATTGCATTCCATGTGTATTCTTTTGTGATTGTGTTACCTTGCTTAGGATGATATTTTCCAGTTCCATCCATTTGCCTAAAAAATTCATGAATTCATTGTTTTTAATTGCTGAATAGTAATCTATTGTGTATATATACCACATTTTCTGTATCCATTCCTCCATTGAAAGATATCTGGGTTCTTTCCAGCTTCTGGCTATTATAAAGCTGCTATGAACATAGTGGAACATGTGTCCTTATTGCATGCTGGGGAATCCTCTGGGTATATGCCCAGGAGAGGTATGGCAGGGTCCTCCAGAAGTGTCATGTCCAGTTTTCTGAGGAACCGCCAGACTGATTTTCAGAATGGTTGCACCATCTTACAATCCCACCAGCAGTGAAGGAGTGTTCCTTTTTCTCCACATCCTTGCCAACACCTGCTGTCTCCTGAGTTTTTAATCTTAGCAATTCTGACTGGTGTGAGGTGAAATTTCAGGGTTGTTTTGATTTGCATTTCCCTAATGGCTAATGATGTTGAGCATTTCTTAAGGTGCTTCTCGGCCATCCGAATTTCTTCAGGCAAAAATTCTTTGTTTAGGTCTGTACCCCATTTTTAATAGAGTTATTTGGTTCCCTGGGGTCTAACTTCTTGAGTTCTTTGTATATATTTGATATCAGCCCTCTATCAGATGTAGGGTTCGTGAAGATCTTTTCCCAATTTGTTGGTTGCAGTTTTGTCGTTTTGACGGTGTCCTTTGCCTTACAGAAACTTTGTAATTTTATGAGGTCCCATTTGTCAATTCTTGATCTTAGAGCATAAGCTATTGGTGTACTGTTCAGGAAATTTTCCCCTGTGCCCTTGTCCTCAAGGGTCTTCCCCAGATAATTTTCTATTAGTTTCAGTGTGTCTGGTTTTACATGGCAGTCCTTGATCCACTTCGAGTGAAGTTTAGTATATGGAGATAAGGATGGATCAATTCTCCTATATATATCTCCTATACATATATCTCCTGCATGCTGACTTCCAGTTGAACCAGCACCATTTGTTGAAAAGGCTATCCTTTTCCACTGGATGATTTTAGCTCCTTTGTCAAAGATCAAGTGACCATAGGTGTGTGGATTCATTTCTGGGTCTTCAATTCTATTCCATTTGTCCACTTGCCTGTCACTGTGCCAATACCATGCAGTTTTTCACCATATTGCTCTGCAGTATAGCTTGAGGTCTGGGATACTAATTCCCCCAGAAGTTCTTTTACTGTGGAGAATAGTTTTAGCTATCCTGGGTTTTTTGTTATTCCAGATAAATTTGAGAATTGCTTTTTCTAACTCTGTGAAGAACTGAGTTGGGATTTTGATGGGGATTACATTGAATCTATATATTGCTTTTGACAAGATGGCCATTTTAACTATATTAATCCTGCCAAACCAGGAGCGTGGAAGATTTTTCCATTTTCTGAGGACTTCTTCAATTTCCTTCTTCAGTGACCTGAAGTTCTTGTCGTATAGATCTTTTACTTGTTTGGTTAGAGTCACACCAAGATACTTCATATTTTTTGTGGCTATTCTGAAGGGTGTCATTGCCTTCCTATACTCAAAGGATAAGCAGGCTATGATGGTCTTTCTACTCTGATCCACCTACTCCCACCTCCTGCCCTTGATTCCCCTACACTGGGGCAACTATTGAACCTTCATAGTACCAAGGACCTCTCCTCCCATTGATGCCTGACAAGACAGTCCTCTGCTACATATACAGCCAGAGCCATGTGTACCCCTTGGTTGTCAGCTTTGTCCTTGCAGCTCCATTCTTCAAAACTACCACAGCCTTTTATGGTGCACATCAGACAAACCCACACTCTGCCACTGTACCCTATGGAACCCAGTCAAGAAGGAAAACACCACACAAATTTAGTTCAGAAACAGTGGTAGCTCAATTGCTGGGCGCATCAACTAGAATCCTAATCTTATAAACCATATCAAATTTAAATCTTCTACTGGCATAAACCAGGAGATGCTAGTTGCTACATTTTGTCATCTCACTATCCTGGTCCAAAAGTCCCTATCTTTCTCATTCCTACTCCCTCCTCTTCTTCAACCCGGAAGTCCTGTCCACTTGCCCAGTAATTGGTCACTTTATTCATTAAGGGATGGTTCACAAGAAGTTACCTGAGTACATGACTCATTCCTCAATCCAGACAACTCTTCCTGGAAAAGTGGAATTAACATCAAAATACAAGCAGCACTAGGGCCATTCACAACACTCTTGTACAAAACAAGTGTGACATAGAGATTGCTTGAATCTCATGGAGCCTTTGTACAACTCAGATGCAAGTTACATTCATAACAAAAGGGGAAATTTTAAAATTTCCCCTTGAAACCAACCTTGAAATTTTTACCCTAGACTCCTTCAGAGTGAAACTGTAAATAATCTTATCTAGATTTGTGGAATGTGATGTATAATTGGAACTTAGTAAATGAAGCAAATGATAGCTATATTAAAAAAACAAGAGGTATAATTATACATATATACATATATATAAACACACACACACACACACACATATATATATATATCATACAAAATCCATAAAACCATACACTCTTCATGGGATATTTTTATATTTTTCTACTGCAATATATTTTAGAGAGAGGTCACCAAACCTCTATTTGTAAAGGGCCAGTTGTAATGTATTTCAGACTTTCCTTTGCACATATGATTTCTTGTATTTAACATTTTCATTGTGAGTTAACTGCAAATACACACAGCAGACAAACAAATAGGCATAGTTACATTTAAATTTTATTTATAGCCAATAAAATAACAACTTCATACAGTTGTCATATGTCACAGGATGTTATTTCTCTTTTGATAAATATTTTTGATTCTGTAAAAATGAAAAACACAGACTGGGTGGTGATTGGATGGAGATAGTGCTTACTGTGGAAGCATGAGAACCTGAATCCAGGTTGCTAGCATCCATATGCAATGCTGGGTATGGTGGTGTCAGCTCGGGACTCCAGATCTTGGGAAGTTGAGATAGAAGGATCCACAGGACTTTTTGACCAGCCAGTCTCATTTAAATGTTAAGTTCCAGTTTCAATGAGAAACTATCTCAAAAAAAAAAAAAAGATGGAGAGAGGAAGATACAAAATGTTGAACATGTAACCTCCACAGTCAAAACATGTGCACACACGTGTATACACCTCTCACAAATGTTCACACATATGAACACACAAACACACACACATACATATACACACAAATGTAAAAGCATTATTAATTCATGCATTTTTCCCAAACACATGGCAGACTGAATTAAGCTTACACGCTGGAGTCAGTTCTGAGAAATATTTTAGAAAGTTAAGATTTATGCAATAAACTAAAAATATTCTACATTCATGAAAATCTGATACTTAGCACTATTTATTTTAAAACAAGTACTACAATTCTGAACTGCTAAAATTGTCATTAGGTGGCTCTGTATTCTTCATGTTGCCTTCCTTGTAACTAAGTTTTATTCAGAAGTTGCTATTGCAATGTGAACCGCACTAGGTGGCACCAATTACTGACAGCATGTTTACAATCTCTTGTTTTGAAATTTAGATTCCTAAAGATATTTGAGATTCCCAATTTTTTCTGTGTAATATAAAATACATGATTAGATTCTATTCTTATTATAAGACTGAATAATTACTTTCATGGCAGTGTAATTACTCACTGTACTAGGAGAAACTAAATAAAATGAACCTCCTTTTTTGTTAGGTTTCTGTTTCCTCTTAAGTACTTAGTGAAATAGGTACATGCCAGATAACTCAATAATTTAGAACAGACATTGACTTTATTGCAAAGATGTCCATAATATTCTACCATTGAGATGGAATCACCTTTTGTACTGACTGGTTAGCTTTTGGAATACAAACTTGAAAGTAAATACTTTGAGTAGTTTTTGATTTTCATGCTGATATCACCACACCCAATTATTGGTGCTGGATATTGGAACACAGGTTCTTGTCCTTGCACAGCAATTGATAGTTATTGTTAATAGGTTGCCGGATGGGAAATTAACTTTCAAATTTTACAAGCTATACAAAAGTGCTTGTATAATATGTAGACCAATTATTAGCAACTTTAATAATAAAATATTTGAAGGATAGTTATAGGTTTTGGTATTTGCTAACGTTGCCTTCTTTATCACCTCTATAATTTAAAATGCCCTCCAGTTGAAGAAGAATAACTGAGCAAATCTACTCCTATTGTTTTATTTTCACTGGCAAATCAATACTATGATTGCTTTTCAAAATGCTGTTGTACAAACACCATTAGGCTAGGTGTGTTTAAAAAAAAAAACTTAAATGTTTCTGTATATAAGAAATGAACTGTATTATATATTTGCATGAGAATCCACAGTTTAACAAGTATTCACAAGAAATAATATTAAAAATAGCTCATCAATTAGCAGGTTTGAAAATCTAGTAAAAATGTTGAAATTGTTGGGCAGTGAATTGCAGTAGGGTTGGGTAAAATACACTCAGTTATTTTTGTCTCTTCATTCTTTCACATTTCCAAATGAAAAAATAAATTTTCTTTTGATCTTGCTTTTATTCATGTGTACATTAAGTCAAAGAGACCCATAATTAAATTGCTAGATTCTGAAACTGGTAGTGTGCCCTTATCAATGCATACCAATATCTATTTGCTGTCACAACCATTTTTCAAAGGTGTAATAATGGTTATATATTATACAGCTTCCTTTAATTAATTAACTCATTTTACAGACTTACCATAGTCTTCTTCTACAGTCCCTTTCTCTTCTGAGAAGGAGAAAGCCCCTCTCAGCACCCCCACACAGTGCCATATCATCTAGGCACATAAAGTCACAGCAGGACTAGGTGCATTTCCCACTGCATCTCAATCTTTGCCTGTATCATATTCTATTGAATAAAATTTGGTAATTATCCATATTCTTTGGCACAGATTTTCAGTGGACTCTTTGGGAGAAATATATGAAAGTAATAATAGGTAATGTCTTTATTTTATTTGTTATCTCAATTTATTTGTTTTTCCAATAGAAAATTCCAATGGAAAATGGAAATTCATAATTAAGTTACATATCCATAATAGAGCATTGAAAATATATAGGTAGTTTAGGTTTAACTGAAAATATAAAAATAAAATTTAAATATTAATGTGAGTTAATTTTCTGAATATCTAGCTTAGGTTTTTGTTTTTGTTTTTTGTTTTTTGTTTTTTGTTTTTTTTTACAATTTTCTATAACTTTTGAATGAAGGGACAAAAATCACAGAGTCTCTACCCAGTAGCTGACTTGACAGATGCAGAGACTCATAGCCAAACAATGGATGGAGTTTGGGTACTCTTATACATGAGTTAGGAGAAGAATTGCAGGACTGGAAGGGGATAGGAACTTCACAGAAAGACCAACAGAGTCAACTAATTTGTACCCTTGGGGCTCTCAGAAACTAAACCACCAACCAAAAAGCATATAAAGAATTGACCTAGACCCCTTCCTCACTTCAACCCCCACACTTATGTAGCAGATATGCAACTAGAGCAGGGACTGTTCCTGAAGCTGTTGCCTGTCTGAGGATCCAATTACCCTAAGTGGACTGCCTTGCCTGGCCTCAGTGGGCAAGGGTGTTCTAAGCCTTGCCTAGAGTTGATATGCCAGGGTAGGGGATATGGGGAGGTCCACCCTCTGAGAGGAGAATGGAAGGGGAGAGAGGGAGGGGAGAAGTTTGTGGGAAGGGTGACCATGAGGGAGCTAGCGAGCAGGATGTAAAGTGAATGAATAAAAAATAATCGAGAAAAAGAAAATAAAAGAAACTGCTTTCTTATTATCACTTTCATACATAAATCAAATTATTGAGGGAAGTGAAGTCAATGTTATTAATAGCAATAACCTTTTATCAATTGCATATAATATGCTTTGAGATAACTTTCTATTAGAAAAATTTTAGAGTATATCAAGGTGAAACCCCTATATGGCATGCTTAAGAGAGGTTGAGTAGCTGAGAAAAGAAAGAAGTAAATTTGGTAAAAAGACAGAAAAACATAGGGTGTTATTAGACTTGGCAAAGAGTATAATGACAAACTAAAATGTTAGACTTCCATTTTAAAATTTATTTTTTCTTTTTTTCTTTTAATTTTTTATTTATTGAAAAGGGAAGTAAAACACTTTATAATAAAATTTACATGGAAAATATTTCAGATAAACGTGTTAAAATTGATTTTTGCTGCCTGCCGGGAACAGAAAAGGATCACTAGGTACTGTACCACCCTGAACTTTAGATTTCTGGTGGTGCAAACCACCAGGGGTCTGCCTGCACTCAGGAACTAAGCATGTAGGAAGGTTTTGTCTGCCAGCCTGCGGGGCTTGGGGCCCATGTCCTGCCCAGGGAGCTTGGAAGGAGAGAAGCCCCGCGGCCATATTTGCTGTCTGCCAGGGATGGAAGAGGATCACTAGGTACTGTACCACCCTGAGCTTTAGATTTCTGGTGGTGCAAACCTCCAGGGGTCTGCCTGCACTCAGGAACTGAGCACATAGGCGGGTTTGTCTACCAGCCCACCTGGCTCAGGGCCCGTGTCCTGCCCAGGGAGCTGCAGGAGGGGAGAAGACCCGCGACCAAAGTAGCTGCCTGCCGGAAAAGGATCACTAGGTACTATACCACCCTGAGCTTTAGATTTCTAGTGGAGCAAACTGTCAGGGGTCTGCCTGCACTCAGGAACTGAGCACGTAGGCAGGTTTTGTCTGCCAGCCCGCCGGGTTTGGGGCCCATGTCCTGCCCAGGGAGCTTGGAAGTAGAGAAGCCCCGCAGCCATATTTGCTGCCTGCCGGGGACAGAAAAGGATCACTAGGTACTGTACCACCCTGAGCTTTAGATTTCTGGTGGTGCAAACTGCCAGGGGTCAGCCTGCACTCAGGAACTAAGCACATAGGCAGTTCATCTGCAAGCCAGTCCAACGCAGGGCCTGTGTCCTATGTGAGAATCAACAGAGGGAGTGACCCCCACCACAACATCTTCGCTTCATAATAGAGCAGAAAGAGAACACCTGGTTAACCTTGACACCCTAAGTATAACATTGCTTGAGGCAAGACTGAGCAGGGCTCCAAAGGCACAAAACAGGAAGGGAGCATATCAGTAATCTGTTCCAGAAGAAACCCAATCATCCAGTGTTGCAGAGATAAGCTTAAAGATCCACAGTAGGTTGAAGCACCAGCCAGTGACAATAAGACCATCTAACACCTGGGAGAACCAGATGGCTAAAGGCAAACAGAGGAACGTTACTAACAGAAACCAAGGCATTATGGCAGCATCTGAACCTAATTCTCCAACATTAGCAAGTCCTGGATACCCCAACATGCCAGAAAAACAAGATTTGGCTTTAAAATCACTGGTCATGATGCTGGTACAGGAACACATGAAGGACATACTTAAAGAAATTCAGGAGAAAATGGATCAAAAATTAGAAGCCATTACAAGGGAAACACAAAAATCATTGAAAGAAATTCAGGAGAATACAAAAGCCAATAAGGAGGAAACGCTAAAATCACTTAAAGAAATACAGGAGAAACTTGATCAACAGGCAGAAGTCATGAAAGAGGAAACACAAAAATCTCTTAAAGAATTAGAGGAAAACACAAACAAGCAAAGGACAGAACTGAGCAACAACTTCCAGGATCTAAAAACAGAAGTAGAAACAACTAAGAAAGCACAAAGGGAGACAACTTTGGAGATAGAAAACCTTGGGATGAAATCAGGGACCATAAGACGCAAATATCAACAACAGAATACAAGAGATAGAAGAAAGAATCTCAGATGCCGAAGATACCATAGAAACCATGGACTCAACAGTTAAAGAAAATACAAAATGCAAAAAGCTTGTAACCCAAAATATCCAGGAAATCCAGGACACAATGAGAAGACCAAACCTAAGGATTATAGGCATAGATGAGAGTGAAGATTTACCACTTAAAGGGCCAGCAAATATCTTCAACAAAATTATGGAAGAAAACTTCCCTAACCTAAAGAGAGAGATGCCCATGAATATACAAGAAGCCTACAGAACTCCAAACAGACTGGACCAGAACAGAAAAACCTCCCGTCACATAATAATCAAAACCCCAAATGTACTAAACAAAGAAAGAATACTTAGGGCAGTAAGAGAAAAAGGGCAAGTAACATATAAAGGAAGACCTATCAGAATTACACAAGATTTCTCACCAGAGACCATGAAAGCTAGAAGATCCTGGGCAGAAGCTCATGCAGACTCTAAGAGAACACAAATGCCATCCGAGATTACTATACCCAGTGAAACTATCAATTACTATAGATGAAGAAACCAAGATATTCCATGACAAAACCAAATTTACACAATATCTTTCTACAAAATCTGCCCTACAAAGGATAATAGGGGGAAAACACCATTACAACGAGGGAAACTATACCCTGGAAAGAGCAGGATATTAAGCTTCTTTCATCAAACCCAAAGAGGATAACCACACACATATAAAATTAAAATAAAAAATGATAGGAAGCAATAACAACTACTCCTTGATATCTCTTAACATCAATGGACTCAATTCCCCAATAAAAAGACTGGTTACGTAAACAGAACCCTAAATTTTGCTGCATACAGGAAACACACCTCAGTGTCAAAGACAAAAACTACCTTAGAGTAAAAGGCTGGAAGACAATTCTACAAGCAAATGGTCCCAGGAAAAAAGCCGGAGTTGCCATTCTAATTTCAGATAAAATTGACTTCCAACCTAATGTCATCAAAAGAGACATGGAAGGACACTACTTGCTGGTCAAAGGAAAGATCCAACAAGAAGAACTCTCAATCCTGAACATATATGCCCCAAACACAAGGGTGCCCTCATTCATAAAAGAAACTTTACCAAAGTTCAAAGTACACATTACACCTAACACAATAATTGTGGGTGACTTCAACACTCCACTCTCACCATTGGACCGATCAGGAAAACAGAAACTAAACAGGGAGACAATGACACTAATTGAAGCTTTGAACCAATTGGAGTTAACAGATATATATAGAACTTTTCATCCCAAAGCAAAAGAATTTACCTTTTTTCTCAGCACCTCATGGTACCTTCTCCAAAATAGATCATATAGTTGGTCATAAGACAGACCTCAACAAATATAAGAAGATTGAAATAATCCCATGCCTCCTATCAGATCACTATGGAGTAAAAGTGGTCTTTCGTAACAGTAAAAACAACAGAAAGCCCACATACACATGGAAACTGAACAATACTCTACTCAATGATACCTTGGTCAAGGAAGAAATAAAGAAAGAAATCAAAGATTTCTTAGAATCTAATGGAAATGAAGTCACAACATACACAAATCTATGGGACACAATGAAAACAGTTCTAAGAGGAAAACTCATAGCTTTGAGTGCCTCCAAAAAGAAATTCGAGAGAGCATACACTAGAAGATTAACGGAACAACTGAAAGCCCTGAAACAAGAAGAAGCTAATTCACTCAGGAGGAGAAGAAGACAGGAAATCATCAAACTCAGGGCTGAAATCAATCAAGTATAAACCAAGAGAACCATACAAAGAATCAACAAGACAAAAAGCTGGTTCTTTAAAAAAATTAACAAGATAGATAAAACCTTAGCCAGACTAACCAAAAAGCACAGAGAAAGTATCTAAATTAACAAATTAGAAATGAAAACGGAGATATTACAACAGAAACTGAGGAAATTCAAAAAATCATCAGATCCTACTACAAAAGCCTGTACTCAACACAACTGGAGAATCTGGAGGAAATGGACATTTTCTTAGACAGATACCAATTACCAAAATTAAACCAGGATCAAGTAGACCATCTAAACAGACCCATAACCCCTAAAGAAATAGAAGGGGTCATAGATAGCCTTCCGACCAAAAAAAGCACAGGACCAGATGGCTTCAGTGCAGAATTCTATCAGACCTTCAAAGAAGACTTAACACCAATACTCTTCAAACTTTTCCGCCAAATAGAAACAGAAGGAACACTACCCAACTCCTTCTTCGAAGCCCCTATTACACTGATACCAAAACCACACAAAGATCCAACTAAGAAAGAGAATTTCAGGCCAATTTCCCTTATAAATATTGATGCAAAAATACTAAATAAAATTCTTGCCCACCAAATCCAAGAACACATCAAAATGATCATCCACCATGATCAAGTAGGCTTCATCCCAGGGATGCAGGGATGGTTCAATATAAGTAAATCCATCAATGCTATCCACTACATAAACAAACTCAAAGAAAAAAAACACATGATCATTTCATTAGATGCTGAAAAAGCATTTGACAAAATTCAGGATCCTTTCATGCTAAAAGCCTTGGAAAGGACAGGAATCCAAGGCCCATATCTAAACATAGTAAAAGCAATATACAGCAAACCAGTAGCCAACATCAAACTAAATAGAGATAAACTTGAAGCAATCCCACTAAAATCAGGGACTAGACAAGGCTACCCCCTCTCTCCATATCTTTTCAATATAGTTCTTGAAGTCCTAGCTAGAGCAATTAGACAACATAAGGAAGTCAAAGGGATACAAATTGGAAAGGAAGAAGTCAAACTATCACTATTTGCAGATGATATGATCATATACTTAAGTGACGCCAAAAACTCTACTAAAGAACTCCTACAGCTGATAAACAACTTCAGCAAAGTGGCTGGCTACAAAATCAACGCAAGCAAATCAGTAGCCTTTATATATTCAAAGTATAAGCAGACTGAGAAAGAAATTAGTGAAATGACCCCCCCTTCACAATAGCTACAAACAGCATAAAGTATCTTGGGGTGACTCTAACCAAACAATGAAAGACCTATATGACAAGAACTTCAGATCTCTGAAGAAGGAAATCGAAGATCTCAGAAAATGGAAAAATCTTCCATGCTCGTGGATTGGCAGGATTAATATAGTTAAAATGGCCATCTTGCCAAAGGCAATCTACAGATTCAATGCTATCCCCACAAAAATTCCAACCCAGTTCTTCATAGAGCTAGAAAGAGCAATTCTCAAATTAATCTGGAATAACAAAAAACTCAGGATAGCTAAAACTATTCTCAACAGTAAAAGAACTTCAGGGGGATTCAGTATCCCAGACTTTAAAGTCTACTACAGAGCAATAGTGATAAAAAAAAAAAACAAAAACAAAACTGCATGGTATTAGTAAAATATCAGGCAAGCGGATCAATGGAATAGGATTGAAGACCCAGAAATGAACCAACACACCTATGGTCACTTGGTCTTCGACAAAGGAGCTGAAAGCATTTAGTGGAAAAGATAGTCTTTTCAACAAATGGGGCTGGTTCAATTGGAGGTCAGCATGCAGAAGAATGAGCATTGATCCATTCTTATCTCCTTGTACCAAGCTCAACTCCAAATGGATCAAGGACCTCCACATAAAACCTGACACACTGAAACTAATCGAAAAGAAACTGGGGAAGATCCTGGAGGTCATGGGCACAGGGGAAATGTTCCTGAATAGAACACCAATAGCTTGTGCTCTAAGATCAAGAATTGACAAATGGGACCTCATAAAACTACAAAGATTCTGTAAGGCAAAGGACACCGTCAAAAGGACAAAACGTCAACCAACAGACTGGGAAAAGATCTTCTCCAACCCTAAATCCGACAGAGGGCTAATATCTAATATATACAAAGAACTCAAGAAAGTAGAACCCAGAGAACCAAATAACCCCATTAAAAAGTGGGTACAGAGCTAAACAAAGAATTTTCACACGAAGAACTTCGGAGAGCTGAGAAACACCTTAAGAAATGTTCAACATCATTAATCATTAGGAAAATGCAAATCAAAACAACCCTGAGATTTCACCTCACACCAGTCAGAATGGCTAAGGTCAAAAACTCAGGAGACAGCAGGTGTTGGCTAGGATGTGGAGAAAGAGGAACACTCCTCCACTGCTGGTGGGATTGCAAGATGGTGAAACCACTTTGGAAATTAGTCTGGTGGTTCCTCAGAATACTGGGCATGTCACTTCCTGAGGACCCTGTTATACCACTCCTGGGCATATATCCAGAGGATTCTTCAGCATGCAGTAAGGACACATGCTCTACTATGTTCATAGCAGCCCTATTTGTAGTAGCCAGAAGCTGGAAAGAACCTAGGTGTCCTTCAACGGAGGAATGGATACAAAAACTGTCGTATATTTACACAATGGAGTACTATTCAGCCATTAGAAACAATGAATTCATGAAATTCTTAGACAAATGGATGGAGCTGGAGAACATCATACTAAGTGAGGTAACCCAGTCTCAAAAGATCAATCATGGTATGCACTCACTGATAAGTGGATATTAGCCTAGAAACTTTGAATACCCAGGACATAATCCACAAATTAAATGTTGTCCAAAAAGAATGGAGGATTGGCCCCTGGTTCTGGAAAGACTCAGTGCAAGAGTATAGGGGAATTCCAGAACAGGGAAATGGGAAGGGGTGGATGGAAGAACAGGGGGACGGAAGAGGACTTATGGGACTTGCGGGGAGTGGGAACTCAGAAAATGGAAAATCATTTGAAATGTATATAAAAATATATCAATAAAAAAAGTGTTAAAATTGGCAATTTTCATGGAAAATTAAGCAGTAAAGTGATAGACATGTAAAACATTGCTAAGTTAATTGAAATACGAGATAGAAACATTATATGATAGAACTGAAAATTCATGTGGAAAATATTTCTGATAAAATTGAAGATAAATGTGGAAAAACATGTTATAATTGAAGGTTATCATGGAAAATTTTATATAGATATAATAATGGTGGGCATGAAAGTATTCCTAAGTTGATTAAAAGTGGAATTATAAACATTTTCTGATAAACTTGAAGATGTACATAGAAAATATTTCTGATAAAATTGTAGAAATATATAGAAAAACATGTTAAAATTAAAGATTATCATGGAAACTATATAGATAAAATGATAGGCATAAAGATAATTCTAAGTTGATTGAAGGTGGAATTTATAACATTGAAGATTTACATGGAAAATATTTCTGGTAAAATTCAAGAAATAAATAGACAAACACGTTAAAATTGACTATTTCATGGAAAATTTTACATAAAAAAATGGTTGATGTAAAAACTAAATTGAAGGTGGAATTTGAAACCTTTGTGATAAAATCAAAGATTTACATTGGAAACATTTCTGATAAAATGGAGGAAGTATATAGAAAGACATTAAAATTGAAGATTGTCATGAAAAATAATACAGATAAAATGATAGACATAAAAGAAATTACTAAATTAATTAAAAGGGGAATTACAAATAATTTCTGATAAAATTAAAGATTTACATGAGAAATATTTCATTAGTCTATGTCTTTTTATTGGGGAGTGGAATCCATTGTTGTTAGGAGATATTAGGGAATAGTTATTGTTGCTTCCTGTAATTTTTGATGTTATTTTTATGTTTGTGTGAGTATCTCCTTTTGGGTTTGTTGGAAGATTACTTTGTTGCTTTTTCTAGGGTGTAGTTGCCCTCTTTGTGTTGGTATTTTCCGTCTATTATCCTTTGTATCCTGGATTTGTAGACAGATTGTGTAAATTTGGTTTTATCATGGAATATCTTGGTTTCTCCATCTATGGTGATTGAGAGTTTTGCTGGGTATAGTAATCTTGGCTGGCAATTGTGTTCTCTTAGAGTCTGCATGAGATCTGTCCAGGATCTTCTAGCTTTCATGGTCTCTGGTGAGAAGTCTTGTGTAATTCTGATAGGTATTCCTTTATATGTTAATTGGCCTTTTTCTCTTACTGCCTTTAATATTCTTTCTTTGTTTAGTATATTTGGGGTTTTGATTATTATGTGAGGTAACCCAATCACAAAAGAATACACATGCAATGCAGTCACTGATAAGTGGATATTAATTAGCCCAGAAGCTCTGAATACCCAAGACACAATTATCTTTCCAACATTTGATATTTCTTAACTTCTCCCCAAAGCTTCATGCCTGGAAATGCTATGGAACACCCGGAGTGCTCCTGATGCCTTAGGAATAGCAAAGTTTGTGTAACAGGCTGGGAAAGATTCCATTCCACAAATCAGATCTGCCTCAGGAAAAATACTACCTTGTTCTGTTTGTTCTTAGCCTTCAGTTTGTGAGATTTCTTTATTTTTTTAAGTCCAAATTTATTTCTTTCAACAAATTAAAAAACACCTTTGGAACAACAACAGAAGTATAATTACTTCTTCTATTGCTTTCATTGAAGCAATGCTTTAAAATATCATACTTAATATTTGTTCATCATTTCACTTATAACCAGTAAAGTTGGTAAATAGAAAAATAGACTTCACCATGCCCACCTTGTTTTTGAAGCACTAAGGTTTTAGAAATTCGAGTTCTTTCACAACCCAACTGAAGCAGATCAGATTTGAAATGAGATTATCTGCAACTTTCTCATAGGCTTAATAACTTAGATGTCAAACTATGCAATAGAAATGTGACTTTCATTTCAGAGATAAAGTAATAAAACCTACATGATTCTGAAGCAAAATGCTATGAGATAATACACAGCTGTTCGAACACCAATAGCATATGCTCTAAGATCAAGAATTGACAAATGGGACCTCATAAAATTACAAAGTTTCTGTAAGGCAAAGGACACCATCAAAAGGACAAATCGGCAACCAACAAATTGGGAAAAGATCTTCACCAACCCTACATCAGATAGAGGACTAATATCCAATATATACAAAGAACTCAAGAAGTTAGACTCCAGAAAACCAAATAACCCTATTAAAAATGGGGTACAGAGCTAAACAAAGAATTCTCACCTGAAAAACTTCGGATGGTGGAGAAACATCTTAAAAAATGCTCAAGTTCATTAGTCATCAGGGAAATGCAAATCAAAACAACCCTGAGATTTCACCTTACACCAGTCAGAATGGCTAAGATTAAAAATTCAGGAGACAGCAGGTGTTGGCTAGGATGTGGAGAAAGAGGAACACTCCTCTACTGCTGGTGGGGTTGCAAATTGGTAAAACCACTCTGGAAATCAGTCTGGTGGTTCCTCAGAAAACTTCCGAAAGATCCTGCTATACCACTCCTGGGCATATACCCAGAGGATTCCCCAGCATGTAATAAGGATACATGCTCTACTATGTTCATAGCAGCCCTATTTATAATTGCCAGATGCTGGAAAGAACCCAGGTATCCCTCAACAGAGGAATGGATACAAAAAATGTGGTATATATACACAATGGAGTACTATTCAGCCATTAGAAACAATGAATTCATGAAATTCTTAGACAAATGGATGGAGCTGGAGAACATCATACTAAGTGAGGTAACCCAGTCTCAAAAGATCAATCATGGTATGCACTCACTAATAAGTGGATATTAGCCTGGAAAACTGGAATACCCAAAACATAATCCACACATCAAATGAGGTACAAGAAGAATGGAGGAGTGGCCCCTGGTTCTGGAAAGACTCAGTGTAGCAGTATAGGGCGAAACCAGAATATGGAAGTGGGAAGGGGTGGGTGGGAGAACAGGGGGAGGGAAGGGGGCTTATGTGACTTTCAGGGAGTGGGGGACCAGAAAAGGGGAAATCAGTTGAAATGTCAATAAAAAAAATCGAATTAAAAAAAAAATAATAAAATAAATTGAAAAATAAAATAAATAAGATAAATAAAATAAAATCATTGGAGTTTGTGAGAGCCTTCCTCATCTGCAAAAACAAAAACAAAAAACAAAACAAAACAAAAAACAAAAAAATAAAAAATATATACAGCTGTTCTCTTCGATATCATAAAAAATAGTATTTTCCAGGTAAATGAAGGGCATAACAACAAAATAATAGTAATTATGAATTCTCTATAAAAAATTACAGTCTGCTACTGCTATTCTCCATTTTCCTTATTCCCAGCAGCTATTGAGTCTAAGTGTTCATTCGTTGACTATGATATTGCAAGGCCCATGATGCCAGTACTTAAAATGAATCCCCACGATCCTTGTTTCTTTGTATTAGTATTCATGTAGGTTCTAATCCTATGAGATCAGAAAATCTACCCCCCTACATATTTTTTTTTAATTTTAGTAAAGTTTAATGAATTATTGCTTTAAAAATTAGTGAGTTTATTTTTTCCAGGGGCTTATGTCCTGAGAACTTCTACAGATACACTTTGGGGGAGTGAAAATAACAGATATAAAAATAATCATATAAGATCATTTAAAAATAGGGCTTTATATGTCAAGTAGGGGAATAAAAATATTTTAGAAGCTGTAAAGTAAAAATAATCATTCACTTCAAATCAATGCTATTTTCTCTGCTTTATGATATGGACAAGGCTGTTTCTTGCCATGGCTGTTGATAGTTTTGTGTAAAAATAGAATAGACACCTATAAGGGTATCAGGGAACTGTGATCCAGTGGAACTTCAGCTTGTCTATTTGTTAGTACATTTCTATTCTGAAAGGTGTTACATTGTAGTTATGGGTCTCAGAATATAAGCTTAGAAATATCTGACAATGCTTCATACCACAGGCAATCTATCACCACCATTGAAGCATTCAAAAAAGTAGTGTACAGTTAAGGTTAAGAAGAAGTAAGAGTACAATGGTACTGGAAATAAATCACCTGTATATATTTAACCTAGGTGCAGTCAGAGGGAAGAAACCCAGTGTCGTGGTTTAAGCAATAGAAATATTCTTTAATATGTTTATCCAAGAACAAACATAAGTGATACACAAAAAACTAAGTGATACCAGTATATTCTTATAAAAAGTTTAAGAGGTTTTATGCAGAGATAAATTTCAACAGCTCAGTAGCTATATCATCTGATGTCATAATAATTTTTCAGATTTATAAAAAAATGTTTAATTAGAATGGTAGATACCATGGCATGCTCGTTTTGGTATGCACTTCTTGTCATCCACAGTGTGGGGGTTTGGTGACTGTTTATAGGATGAATTCTCAGGTAAGGCAGTCTCTGGGTGACCTTTCCTTTGGTCTCTGCTCCATATTTTGTCTCCCTTATTGCTCCTGTGAGTATTTTGTTTCCTTTCTCAGAGGAACAAAAGTATCCTCACTTAAGTCATCCTTCTTCTTGAGCTTCCTGTGCTCTGTGAATTGTATCTTGTTTATTTTGAGCTTTTGGACCAACATCCGGAGAGGCCCTGCCACAGTCTTACACATACAGAGGCAGATGCTAGCAGCCAAACATTGGTCTGAGCATGTGGTCCCCAATGGAGGAGTTGGAAGGTAGTCTGAAGGAGCTGAAGGAGTTTAAAGCCCCATGGGAATAACAATGATGCTGGCTACTCAGAGGCCCCAGGACTCCCAGGGACTAAACCATCAATCAAGGGGTACACATAGTTCCAGCCAAAAATGTGGCAGAGGAATACCTACTTGGGCATCGGTGGGAGGAGTGGTCCTTGGTCCTGTGAAGGCTCAATAGATGCCCCCAACAAAGGGAAATCAAGGGGGGAGGTGGGAGTGAGCCAGGTGGAGGGGCATATACTTGGAGGCAGGGGTTTGGAAGAGGGGTTGGGGGTTGTCAGGGAGGGGGAAACTGGGAAACGTTTTATCACTTGAAATGTAAATGAAGATTATATTCAGTTAAAAAAAATGGTAGTTACCTAAAATTATTTGCTTATATAGTCTAGAATTACATTTGTGGGCAAATTTTCAAGTTTTTGAAACTAGATATATAATGTTGTCTGAAGCAAAACTTATATAAAGACTGTTTCCCACATAGTGCAGAATCTGCTTCCACTGATGCAGGGGGACTTTAAAGACATAACTGCTTTTGACCAAAGTAGAGCCTTGTAAAGGGAAGGAGAAATGGTTGTGAAGAACAAATTAGTGCCATACAACAGTATTAACTAACTCGGACCTTTACAAGCCCCCAGAGATGAAGCCGTCAATTGTCCTTGACCCCCAATATATATGTAGGAAAGGACCATCTTGTTTGGCTTCAGTGGGAGAGAATGTGCCTAATCCTGTAGAGACTTGATGCCCCAGGGAAGCTGGATGCTGGGGGGTAAGGTGGGGTAAGTGTGTGAGGGTACATGGGTGGGTGGGGGAGCACCTCCTCAGAGGCAAAGGGTGAATAACTCTGGGAGTGGGGACCTGGAAGGGGAACAACATTTGGAATGTAAATAAATAAATAAATAAATAAATAATATAATAAAAATAAATAAATAAAAGAGGACTTAAAATAGAATTTCTAAAAGGGTAAAAAATGTTTTAGAATCCTCTCCTAGCAAAACAACATAAGCAACAAAATGAATAACATCCAAAGTTTGAAAAATGATTCTATTAACTGCTTGGCTTGTTGTTGTGACAAAATACTAGACAAAAGAATCTTATGAAGTCAAATGTTCATTTGGGCCCACAGCCCTTGAACTTTCACCATCCATAGTTTACAGGTCTTTCCAGCTCAATCTAATCCCTCAGACATCCCTAGAAGCTTGTCTCCTAGGTAATTGTAGGTCCCCTTTAGGATGACAATCAAGATTAATGATCATAACAGTGCTCACTACTGTATGCCTGATCCTAGCACCTGGGAAGTAACAACTAGCACTACTTATAAACTAGATACCCACTTTAAGGGGCTTGAGAAAGTGGAGGGTTGGCTCAGGGGTTAAGAGTGCTTGGTGTTGTACAATTCAATCTCAGTACTCATGTGAAAGCCAGACATGGTCCTATGCAAATCTGAAAATGTAGCTCTAAGGGGAGTGAAAATAGCATCTCTGGGGCTTGTTGGCCAGTAGTCTAACTGAAAACCAAGATCTCCAAGTTCATGAGAGATCCTTCCTTAAAGGAACAAAGTGGAGATTAAGAGAAAAGGGTTCCTCCTCCAGCCCCACCCCCACAATGCCCTCCTCTGGCATTCATGAAATCCTACAAAAAATGATTGAATAATGAGAATGCTCATGTATTGTTCACATAGGTGGTCTGCAATAAAGATGAAAGGAAGAGAGACCATCCTGAAGTGTAGCTTTAATTTCTCTTTCTTTTCGGGGAGTGGGGGAGGGGGCTAGAAAAGGGGAAATCATTTGAAATGTAAATAAAAAATATATCGAACAAAAAAAAAAAAGAATATGGATGATCAAGACCTTGCCACATATACTTATGTGTACATGTTGCTACCCTAAAATATCAAAGACCTTATGTTGAAAAAAAGAGGAAAAGTAACAACCATTTAAATATACTCATTTTTCTCTTCTGTTCTGCATTAGTCATTAGAAAAAAGTTGTGGAGTGCTGATAAGGTTGTGTATCAATAAATGACCTAAAAATTGTTAGTTAAAAAAAAAAAGCAAAGCATGATCAAAAATATAAAGTAAGCCAAAGAATATGAACCCTGAGAATAGAACATAAACAAACTATATCAATATACATGTAAATAAAAGGTAATTTAAATGCTTATTAGGTATTGGAAGATATTATACTTATAGGTTACAACAGATAATGATCCCAGCTCTTAAGGTATCTTTTTTATTGAGCAATAGATTAAAAATTTACAGATGTATGACTGATATCTATATAAAAATAGCTGCAAGTATTTCAGTTATTTCAGTTACTATACCCCGTGTACAAGGTAAAGTGTTCAGTAAAGAGATAAGCTGTTGTATGGATGAAACTGCTGAGGTACATTGTATTTTTAATCTACTTTATGTAAATAATTTCTCATAATAAATCATGAAAATATTTCCTTACTAACCAATAAAAGGAATACTTTATAATGATATACCCTTTAGACATGAAATTCCATGTATTCTTAATTCAGAACTATTTTAATCTTAAAAGTATATGTACTATAAAATGGTATCTGCCAACTTGTTAGTACTTTCATTTAAGTCACTGCTATGCATTTTATAGATTTTTTTAACTTTTGTATATTTTAACAGTTTGAATCTTTTTTTAATCCCCAAGATAAATTCTGCCTTATGATATGCATGACAAATTTACTAACTATAGCCATCAGATAGGAGAATGGTTAAGTATGTGAATACCTTGATTTTCTAAATAATAAGACAGTGGAACAAAATATTCAAAACCAAAGTTTAAGAAAGTGCTTTTGAAGTAAAGGACAAACAAAATATAATTTTGAAAGCTAATATCATACACTTGATGGAATTGATCCAGAATAAGATGTATTTTTTTGGAAAAAAAATGTTATATGTTGATTTTGAAGTAATGGTTCTTTGGCCATGATTGCAAAGTTAAACAAAATTGGGTTGGTATCATCTTCTCAAAATATCATCATTAAATAGAAAAAAAGCAGCAAAGTAGGAGTGTCCATGTTTTCTAATGGCAAATTCACAATGCAGTCATATTCATAATAGATATCTTTCAACAATTCTACCCATTATGAAGTGAAGTAAGCTTAGCACATATTGTCTATTAAAATATAAATGAGAAAATTGATGTATTACCCAAAATAATGTTATACATCTTTTTAAAAGAATGAAACCTTGTAATTTGCAGTAACATGAATAGAGTCTAAATAAGCCAGGTATATAAGGACAAGTATCACCTGGGCTTACTTATTTATGAACTCTAAAACAACCAAATTCAAAGCATCAGCAAATAGCATAGTAGTTACTAGAGGCTGGGGTCTGGTGGTAGGCAGCATGGGGAAAGAAGGTCATTAAATGAAACATAACCTTTATTAGATAAGAAAGATATGTTTTATTTAACCCTTGAGATATATTTCACAGCACAGTGGAGACAGAAAATATGTGTTAAAATCCAGTAATTTCCAGTGTAACATAAACCATTGATTTCCATTTTTATTTTATGATCCATATTTGCTAAAATACCTTGTTCAATAAGATATTTGTTCTCTCTGCAGTTCGTCTGTGTGCCAGCCTGTCGTGGGACACTTTCCCTGCAGAGTAATCAGCACTTGGAGGGGCTCCCCACTGCCATCTTCTCTCCCAGACAGTCAGGACAGGCAGCACCAGGTATACAGAGACAACCATGAGTATAAGATGCTTGGGGCAAGGCACACCAGGGCTCCAATGGCACCCGAGAGTAGGGCTGCCTATTAGCAATGTGTGCCAGTGGAAACCCAGTCATCCAGAGGAGCAGAAATAGCCTTACATGCTTACAGGAGGTTCAAGCACCAGCCAGTGACAACAGGATCAATTAACTCCAGAGATAACCAGATAGAAAAAGACAATCATAGGAACATTACAAACAGAAATCAAGGCAATATGGCAGCATCCAATCCCAATTCTCCAACAACAGCAAGTCCTGGATAGCCCAACACAAGAAAAACAAGATTTGGATTTAAAACTGCTGGTCATGATGCAGTTAGAAGAACACAAGAAGGACATAAATAAATCTCTTAAATTATTTATTTAAGGGGAAAAAATGGATCAAAAGCTAGAAGCCCTTACAAGGGAAACACAAAAATCATTTAAAAAAGTCAGGAGAATATGGGTCAAAAAATAGAAGCCAAAAAAGAGGAAATGCAAAAACCACTTAAAGAAATACAAGAGAACTTGGGTCAACAGGCAGAAGTCATGAAAGAGGAACCAAAAAAAAATCTCTTAAAGAATTACAGCAAAATACAAACAAACAAGTGAAGGAACTAAGCAAAGCAATCCATCCAGGATCTAAAAACAGAAGTAGAAACAACTAAGAAAACACAAAGGGAGACAACTTTGGAAATAGAAAACCTTGGGAAGAAATCAGGGTTCATAGATGCAAATATCAACAACAGAATACAAGAAGTAGAAGAAAGACTCTCAGATGCTGAAAATACCATAGAAAGCACTGACTCAACCGTCAAAGAAAATGCAAAATGCAAAACGTTTGTAACACAAAACATCCAGGAAATCCAGAACGAGATGAGAAGACCAAACCTAAGGATAATAGCTATAGATGAGAGTGCAGATTTACAACTTAAAGGGCCAGCAAATATCTTCAAAAAAATTCTGGAAGAAAACTTCCCTAACCTAAAAAGAGATTCCCATGAATATACAAGAAACCTACAGAACTCCAAACAGTCTGGACCAGAACAGAAATACCTCCTGTCACATAATAATCAAAACTCCAAATTTACTAAACAAAGAAAGAATATTAAAGACAGTAAGAGAAAAAGGCCAAGTAATATATAAAGGAAGACCTATCAGAATTACATCAGATTTCTCACTAGAGACCATGAAAGCTAGAAGATCCTGGGCAGATCTCAGGCAGACTCTAAGAGAACACAAAGGCCAACCAAGACTACTATACCCAGCACACTTCACAATCACCATAGATAGAGAAACCAAGACATTCCATGATAAAACCAAATTTACACGATATCTTTCCACAAGCACAGCCCTACAAAGGATAATATGGGAAAAACAACAATACAACGAGGGAAACTACACCCTGGAAAAAGCTAGATAGTAACCCTCTTTCATCAAACCCAAAAGAAGATAACCACACAAACATAAAAATAACATCAAAAATAACAGGAAGTAATAATCACTATTCCTTAATATCTCTTAACATCAATGGACTCAATTCCCCAATAAAAAGATATAGATGAACAGACTGGATATGTAAACAGGACCCTACATTTTGCTGCATACAGGAAATACACCTCAGTGTCAAAGACAAACCCTACCTCAGAGTAAAAGGCTGGAAAACAATTTTACAAGCAAATGGTATCTGGAAACAAGCCAAAGTAGCCATTCTCATATCAGATAAAATTGAATTTCAACCTAAAGTCATCAAAAGAGACACAGAATGACACTTCTTAGTGGTCAAAGGAAAAATCTACCAAGAAGAACTGTCAATTCTGAACATCTATGCTCTAAATGCAAGGGCACCCTCATTCATAAAAGAAACTTTGTTAAAGTTCAAAGCACACATTGTACCTAACACAATAATTGTGGGTGGTTTTAACACTCCACTCTCCTCAACATACCGATCAGGAAAACAGAAACTAAACAGGGACACAGTGAAACTAATTGAAGCTGTGGACCAATTGGATTATATATATATAAAACATTTCATCCTAAAGGAAAAGAATATATCTTTTTCTCAGCACCTCATGATACCTTCTTCAAATTCGACCATATAATTGGTCATAAGACAGATAGCAACAGATATAAGATCGAACTAATCCCATGCCTCCTATCAGATTACTATGGAGTAAGAGTGGTCTTCAGTAGCAACAAAACAACAGAAAGTCCACTTACACATGGAAGCTGAACAATATTCTACTCAATAATAACTTGGTCAAGGAAAAAATAAAGAAATAAATCAAAGCCTTTCTAGAATTTAATGAAAATGAAGGCACAACATACCCAAATTTATGGGACACAAGGAAAGCAGGGCTAAGAGGAAAACTCATAGCCCTGAGTGCCTTCAAAAAAAACATGGGAGAGCCTACACTAGACGCTTAATGGCACACCTTAAAGCCCTGGAAAAAAAGAAGCTATTTCACCCAAGGGTAGTAGAAGACAGGAAATCATCAAACTCAGGGCTGAAATCAATCAAGTAGAAACAAAGAGAACCAAATAAAAAAATCAACAAAACCAGGAGCTGGTTCTTTGAGCAAATCAAGAAGATAGATTAACCCCCTTAGCTAGGCTAACCAGATGGCATAGAGACAGTATTCAAATTAACAAAATTGAAAATGAAAAGGGAGATACAACAACAGAAACTGAGAAATCCAAAAAAATCATCAGATCCTACTACAAAAATCTATACTCAACACAACTGGAGAATCTGGAAGAAATGGACAATTTCTTAGACAGATACCAAATACCAAAATTAAATATGGATCAAATGAATCATCTAAACAATCCCATAACCCCTATAGAAATAGAAGTCGTCATTGAAATTCTTCCAACCAATAAAAGCACAAGACCAGGTGGTTTTAGTGCAGAATTCTTATCAGACCTTCAAAGAAGACCTAACACCAATACTCTTCAAACTATTCCACAAAATAGAAACAGAAGGAACACTACCCAACTTGTTCTATGAAGCCATAATTACGCTGATACCAAAACCTCACAAACATCCAACAAAAAAAGAGAACATCAGGCCAATTTCCCTTATGAATATCGGTGCAAAAATACTCAATAAAATTCTTGCCCACCGAATCCAAGAACACATCAAAACAATCATTCACCATGATCATGTCGGCTTTATCCCAGGGATGCAGGGATGGTTCAATATAAGGAAATCCATCAATACAATTCATTACATAAACAAACTCAAAGAAAAAAACCCATGATCATTTCATTAGATACTGAAAAAAAAAACTTTTGACATAATTCAGTATCCTTTCATGCTAAAAGTCATGGAAAGAACAGAAATTCAAGGCCCATACCCACTAAACATAGTAAAAGCAATATTCAGCAAACCAATAACCAACATCAAACTAAATGGAGAGAAACTTGAAGAAATCCCACTAAAATCAGGGACTAATCAAGGTCGCCCCCCTTTTCCATATCTTTTCATTATAATACTTGAAGTTCTAGCTAGAACAATTAGACAACATAAGGAGGTCAAAGGGATAAAAATTGGAAAGGAAGAAGTAAAATTATCACTATTCACAGATGATATGGTAATATAATTAAGTGTCCCAAAAAACTCCACCAGAGAACTCCTACAGCTGTTAAACAACTTCAGCAAAGTGGCTGGTTATAAAATCAATTCAAGCAAATCAATAACCTTCCTATACTCAAAGGAAAAGAAGGCTGAGAAAGACATTATAGAAATGACACCCTTCACAATAGCTACAAAAAATATAAAGTATCTTGGTGTGACTCTAACCAAACAAGTGAAAGCTTTGTATGACAAGAACTTCAGGTCTCTGAAGAAGGAAATTGAAGAAGATCTCAGAAAATGGAAAAGTCTTCCATGCTCGTGGATTGGCAGGATTAATATAGTAAAAAGGCCCATCTTGCCAAAAGCAATATACAGATTCAACGCAATACCCATCAAAATCCCCACTCAGTTCTTCATAGAGTTAGAAAGAGCAATTCTCAAATTCATCTGGAATATCAAAAAATCCAGGATAGCTAAAACTATTCTCAACAGTAAAAGAACTTCTGGGGTAATCAGTATCCTGGACATTAAGCAGTACTACAGAGCAATAGTGTTAAAAAAAAACTGCATGGTATTGGTACAGTGACAGGCAGGTGGATCAATGGAATAGAGTTGAAGACCCAGAAATGAACCCACACACCTATGTTCACTTGATCTTCAACAGAGAAGTTGAAACCCTCCAGTGGGGGAAAAAAAACATAGTCTCTTCAACAAATGGTGCTGGTTCAACTGGAGGTCAGCATGCAGAAGAATGTGAATTGATCCATCCTTATCTCCTTGTACTAAGCTCAACTCTAAGGGGATCAACGACCTCCACATAAAACCAGACACACTGAAACTAATAGAAAAGAAACTGGGGAAGACCCTGGAGGACATGGGCACAGGGGAAAATTTCCTGAACAGAACACGAATAGCTTATGCTCTAAGATCAAGAATTGACAAATGGGACCTCATAAAATTACAAAGTTTCTGCAAGGCAAAGAACACTGTCAAAAGGACAAATGGCAACCAACAAATTGGGAAAGCATCCTCACCAACCCTACATCTGACAGAGGGCTAATATCCCATATATACAAAAAAACTGAAGAAGTTATACTCCGGAGAGCCAAATAACCCTATTAAAAATGGGGTACAGAGCTAAACAAAGAATTTTCACTTGAAGAATTTCGAATGTCTGAGAAGCACCTTAAGAAATGTTCAATATCATTAGTCATTAGGGAAATGCAAATCAAAACAACCCTGAGATTTCATCTCACACCAATCAGAATGTCTGAGATTAAGAACTCAAGAGACAGCAGGTATTGGTGAGGATGTGGAAAAAGAGGAACACTCCTCCACTGCTGGTGGGATTGAAAGATGGTACAACCTCTCTTGAAATCATTCTGCAGTTCCTCAGAAAACTGGGCATGACAGTTCTGGAGGACCCTGCTATACCACTCCTGGGCATATACCCAGAGGATTCCCCAGCACGCAATAAGGACACATGTTCCACTATGTTCATAGCAGCCTTATTTATAATATCCAGAAGCTGGAAAGAACCCAGATGTCCCTCAGTGGAGGAGTGGATACAGAAAATGTGGTATATTTACACAATGGAGTACTACTTAGCTGTTCAAAACAATGAATTCATGAAATTGTTAGGCAAATGGTTGAAACTGGAAAATATCATCCTAAGTGAGGTAACCCAGTCACAAGAGAATACACATGGAATGCAGTCACTGATAAGTGGATAAGCTCTGAATACTGGTGACACAATTAACATATCAAATGATTCCCAAGAAGAAGGAAGTAGAGGGCCTTGGTCCTTAAAAGACTTGATCCAGCATTGTAGGGGAGTACCTGGACAGAGAAATAGGAGGGGGTGATTGTGGAATGGGCAGAGGGAAGAGGGTTTATAGGACTTATGGGGATGGGGGAACCAGGAAAGGGGAAATGATTTGGAATGTAAACAAAGAATATAGAAAATTTAAGAAAAGATATTTATTCAATGAGATATATAGTATGGTATGTACACTTCCATGGTATTAACTTTCTTTCCAAGAGTTGTACAACCTAAAATGATAAGGGAAATTATAATTGCCCTTTAGTCATAGACCAATATTTATTAAGCATACAATCTTGGCTACTTAAATTCTTTGGAACATAGATTTTTAAAATGTATACATTAAGTAGAACAAAAATGAAATTCTAGGGGATGTTTTTAATTAAAATGTTGCATTCTAGTGAGAATAGAATTTCATAAAATCTGGACTAGTTGCATCCTGTAAAATGAAAACATGTTGGTATGACTGCTATGATATTGTTGAAATGTTCTGAAATTAAAACTCTAAGTGAAATCCCTACTGTTCATTTTTATCCATGGTTTTATAGTGTGATATTAAATATCTGCTGTGTTCTTTTATGGCTGTAGCCCCTCAGTTCTGCTTGAAATACATCTCATGTGTATACTGAGAAGTAAGGCTAATGCCTGATTCAGCACCTTTATAAATAAAAGATTCTGTCATGGGCAGAAAATAGCCAACAATAACCATTCTATTACATTTCAATTGCATTAAAAATAAAAGAATACATTAAGTGATGAACATGTATCCTCACATTTTTACTCTTCAATATAACAAAGAAAATCTATGCAGGTTTTTAAATTTTTCTCATCATATGCAAATTGACATCTTTATTGAATGTCACTGTCCTTGCTTCACCCCCATATCTTTCTATTATACAATTTATTTCATGTTCTTTAGTTAAAAGAAAATCCTGATTCTATAGAATACAGAAGATTATTTTGTTAAAGTAGTTCAATTACAATTTTATTTCCCATGGCCTAAAATGAAAAACCTACATTCAAGCTGTATTATGAAAACCAGACAGTCAGACAGATAGACAGAGATTGACAGAGTTGATTTTATAAAATAATAAAATTTAATAAAAATTTCTGGATCACAATCTTCTTAAGTATTTTTACATAGCTTATTCTAGTTCAAATATTCCAGTATTGTGCATGATCAGATAGAGAATTAGAGATTTATTTTTAATATTTTCTGCATCTAATTTCTTGATAAAAATCCACACACCTATGGGCACCCAATTTTTGATAATGACACCAACACTATAAAATGAAAAAAAGTCCAGTCTTGAGGCCTCTGGCATGAGCCTACAGTCTCTCCTTCAGGATCAGGAACAGCCTGGGCCACGGCACCCCATCTCCAGGCCTACAAGAGGCCAGCTGTGCACCCAGAGTCTGGCTGGGAGGAAGCAGCATGCTCTGGTGAGTCCGGCCCTGCAGAATGGAAGATCCAGTCCTGAGGCCTCTGGTGGGAGGCTATGGTCTTCGCTTCAAGCTTCAGGATCAGAAAGAGCCTGGGCCACAGGATCCAGTCCTGAGGCCTCTGGCTGGAGCCTTCTGGTCTCCAGGGATCGGGAACAGCCTGGGCCATAGCACCCAGTCTCTAGGAAGTGCAAGAGGCCAGCTGCGCACCTGGAGGCCACATGAGAGGAGGCAGCATGCTCCAGTGAGTCCAGCCCTGCAGTGTTAGATCCCTGCGGCCTCTGGTGGGAGCCTTCTGGTCTCCACTTCAGGATTGGGAACAGCCTGGCCAAGGCACCCCTTCTCCAGGAAGTGCAAGAGGCCAGCTCTGCACTCAGAGGCTGGCTGGGAGGAGGCAGCATGCTCTGGTGAGTCTGTCCCTGAAGAGCTGAGGGTCCAGTCCTGAGGCCTCTGGCAAGAGCCTCCCAGACTCCACCTGCGCCAGAGCAGCCCATCTCCAGGCAGTGCAGGAGGTCAGCTGTTCACCCGGAGACCAGCTGGGAAGTGTCATCTTGCACCTTATGAATATCGATGCAAAAATAGTAAATAATTATCTTGCTAACCAAATTGAAGAAAACATCAAAACGATCATCTACCATGAACAAGTAGGCTTCATCCCAGGGATGCAGGGATGGTTCAATATAAGGAAATCCATCAATGCAATCCAAGACATAAACAAACTCAAAGAAAAAAAAACACATGATCATTTCATTAGATGCTGAAGAAGCATTTGACAAAATTCAGCATCCTTTCATGCTAAAAGTCTTGGAAAAAACAGGAATTCAAGGCCCATACCTAAACATAGTTAAAGCAATATACAACAAAGAAAGAGAACTTCAGGCCAATTTCTCTTATGAATATTGATGCAAAAATACTTAATAAAATTCTTGCCAACCGAATCCAAGAACACATCAAAACGATTATCCACCATGATCAAGTAGGCTTCATCCCAGGGATGCAGGGATGGTTCAATATAAGGAAATCCATCAATGCTATCCACTACATAAACAAACTCAAAGAAAAAACATATGATCATATCATTAGATGCAGAAAAAAGCATTTGACAAAATTCAGCGTCCTTTCATGCTAAAAGTATTGGAAAGAACAGGAATTCAAGGCCCATACCTAAACATCTTTAAAGCAATATACAGCAAACCGGTAGCCAACATCAAACTAAATGGAGAGAAACTTGAAGCAATCCCACTAAAATCAGGGACTAGACAAGGCTGTCCTCTCTCTCCATATCTTTTCAATATAGTACTTGAAGTTCTAGCTAGAGCAATTATAAAACATAAGGAGGTCAAGGGGATACAAATTGGAAAGGAAGAAATCAAATTATCACTATTTGCAGATGACATGATAGTCTACTTAAGTGACCCAAAAACCTCCACCAGAGAACTCCTACAGCTGATAAACAACTTCAGCAAAGTGGCTGGTTATAATATCAACCCAAGCAAATGAGTTGCCTTCCTATACTCAAAGTATAAACAGGCTGAGAAAGAAGTTAGGGAAATGATACCCTTCAAAATAGCCACAAACAATATAAAGTATCTTGGTGTGACTCTAACCAAACAAGTGAAAGATCTATATGACAAGAACTTCAGGTCTCTGAAGAAGGAAATCGAAGAAGACCTCAGAAAATGGAAAAATCTGCCATGCTAGTGGATTGGCAGGATTGATATAGTTAAAATGGCTGTCTTGCCAAAAGCAATCTACAGATTCAATGCAATCCCCATCAAAATCTCAACTTAGTTCTTCACAGAGTTAGAAAAAGCAGTTCTCAAATTCATCTGGAATAACAAGAAACCCAGGATAGCTAAAACTATTCTCAACAACAAAAGAAATTCTGGGGGAATCAGTATCCCTGACTTCAATCAATACTACAGAGCAATAGTGTTAAAAACTGCATGGTATTGGCACAGTGACAGACAAGTGGACCAATGGAATAGAATTGAAAATCCAGAAGTGAATCCACACACCTTTGGTCACTTGATCTTCAACAAAGGAGCCAAAAACATCCAGTGGAAAAAAGATAGCCTTTTCAACAAATGGTGCTGGATCAACTGGAGATCAGCATGCAGAAGAATGCAAATTGATCCATTCTTATCTCCATGTTCTAAACTTCACTCCAAGTGGATCAAGGACCTCCATGTAAAACCAGACACACTGAAACTAATAGAAAAGAAACTGGGGAAGACCCTTGAGGACATGGGCACAGGGGAAAAGTTCCTGAACAGATCACCAATAGCTTATGCTTTAAGATCAAGAATTGACAAATGGGACCTCATAAAATTACAAAGTTTCTTTAAGGCAAAGGACACTGTTAAAAGGACAAAACGGCAACCACCAAATTGGGAAAGGATATTCACCAACCCCACATCTGATAGAGGGCTCATATCCAATATATACAAACAACTCAAGAAGTTAGACCCCAGGGAACCAAATAACCCTATTAAAAATGGAGTACAGATCTTAACAAAGAATTTTCACCTGAAGAAATTTGGATGGCCGAGAGGCACCTTAAGAAGTGCTCAACATCATTAGTCATTAGGGAAATGCAGATCAACACAACCCTGAGATTTCACCTTACACCAGTCAGAATGGCTAAGGTCAAAAACTCAGGAGACAGCAGGTGTTGGTGAGGATATGGAGAAAGAGGAACACTCCTCCACTGCTGGTGGGGCTGTAAGATGGTACAACCACTCTGGAAATTAGTCTGGAGGTTCCTCAGAAAACTGGACATGAGACTTCCAGAGGACCCTGCTATACCTCTCTTGGGGATATACCCAAAGGATTCCCTGGCATGCAATAAAGACACATGCTCCATTATGTTCATAGCAGCCTTATTTATAACAGCCAGAAGCTGGAAAGAACCCAGATGCCCCTCAAAGGAGGAATGGATTCAGAAAATGTGGTATATTTACACAATGGAATACTACTCAGCAATTAGAAACAATGAATTCACAAAATTTTTAGGCAAATGGTTTGATCTGGAAAATATCATCCTAAGTCAGGTAACCCAATCACAAAAGAATACACATGGAATGCAATCTCTGATATGTGGATATTAATTAGCCCAGAAGCCCTGAATTCCCAAGGCACAAATTGCATAACAAATGACTCCCATGAAGAAGTATGGAGAGGTTCCTGATCCTGGAAAGTATCGATTTAGCATTGGAAGAGAATATAAGGACAGAGAAAAAGGAGGGAGGTGATTGGAGAAGGGATGGAGAGAAGAAGGTTTATGGGACATATGAGGAGGGGGGATCCGAGAAAGGAGAAATCATTTGAAATGTAAACAAAGAATATAGAATATATATATATATATATATATATATATATATATATATATATATATATATATATAAAGAGTACGTGCTACTCTTCCAAAAAAATTGGAAAGGAATAAGTCAAATTATCACTATTTGCAGATGACATGATAGTCTACTGAAGTGACCCAAAAACCTCCACTAGAGAACAACTACAGCTGATAAACAACTTCAGCAAAATGCCTGCTTTTAAAACCAACTCAAGCAAATCAGTTGCCTTCCTATACTCAAAGCATAAGAAGGCTGAGAAAGAAATTCAGGAAATGACACTCTTCGCAATAGCCACAAACAATATAAAGTATCTTGGTGTGACTCTAACCAAACAAGTGAAAGATCTATATGACAAGAACTTCAGGTCTCTGAAGAAGGAAATCAAAGAAGATCTCAGAAAATGGAAAAATCTTCCATGCTCATGGATTGACAGGATTAAGATAGTTAAAATGGCCATCTTGCCAAAAGCAATATACAGATACAACACAATACCCATCAAAATCCCAACTCAGTTCTCAAATTCATCTGGAATAACAAAAAACCCAGGATAGCTAAAACTATTTTCAACAGTAAAAGAACTTCTGAGGAAATCAGTATCCCAGACCTCAAGCAATACTACAGAGCAATAGTGTTAAAAACTGCATGGTATTTGCACAGTGACAGGCAAGTGGACCAATGGAACAGAATTGAAAACCGAGAAATGATTCCACACACCTATGGTCACCTGACCTTCAACAAAGGAGTAGAAAACATCCAGTGGAAAAAAGATAGCCTTTTCAACAAATGGTGCTGGTTCAACTGGAGTTCAGCATGCCGAAGAATGCTAATTGATCTATTCTTATCTCCTTGCACTAACCTCAACTACAAGTGCATCAAGGACCTCCAGGTAAAACCAGACACACTGAAACTAATAGAAAAGAAACTGGGGAAGACCCTTGAGGATATGGGCACAGGGGAAAAGTTCCTGAACAGAACACCAATAGCGTATGCTTCAAGATCAAGAATTGACAAATGGAACCTAATAAAATTGCAAAGGTTCTGTAAGGCAAAGGACATTGTCTAAAGGACCAAACGGCAACCAACAAATTGGGAAAAAATTTTCACCAACCCTACATCTGGTAGAGGGCTAATATCCAATATATACAAAGAATACAAGAATTTAGACCCCAGGAAACCAAATAACTCTACTAAAAATGGGGGTACCAATCTCAATAAAGAATTTTCACCTGGAAAAATTTGGATGGCTGAGAACCACCTTAAAAAAATGCTCAACATGATTAGTCATTAGGGAAATGCAAATCAAAACAACCATGAGATTTCACCTCACACCTGTCAGAATGGCTAAGTTTAAAACCTCAGGAGACAGCAGGTGTTTGCAAGGATGTGGAGAAAGAGGAACACTCCTCAACTGCTCCTAGGCTTGTAAGATGGTACAACTACTTTGCAAATCAATCTAGTGGTTCCTCAGAAAACTGGACATGACACTTCTGGAGGACCCTGCTTTACCTCTCTTGGGCATATACCCAAAGGATTCCCCGGTATGCAATAAAGACATATGCTCCATTATGTTCATAGCAGCCTTATTTATAATAGGCAGAACCTGGAAAGAACCCAGATGTCCCTCATTTGAGGAATGGATACAGAAAATGTTGTATATTTACACAATGGAATACTACTCCGCAATTAATTCACGAAATTTTTATGCAAATGGTTGGATCTGGAAAATAGCATCCTAAATGAGGTAACCGAATCACAAAAGAATACACATGGAATGCAATCTCTGATAAGTGGATATTAATTAGCCCAGAAGCTCTGAATATGCAAGGCACAATTAGCATATCAAATGACTCCCATGAACAAGTATGGAGAGGGTCCTGATCCTGGAAAGGCTTGATCTAGCATTGGAGGGGAGTATCAGGACAGAGAAAAAGGAGAGAGGTGATTGGAGAATGGGTAGAGAGAAGAAGGTTTATGGCACATATGGGGAGAGAGGACCTGGGAAAGGGTAAATCACTTGGAATATAAACAAAGAATATAGAAAATAAAAATATATAATAAAAATAAAAATAAATAAAAAAATGAAAAAAGAAAGCATCTTCAGAAAATGGTATAAATGTAACTGGATGTCAATATATGAAGGAATACAAATTGATCTATACCTATCACCCTGCACAGAACTCAAGCCCAAGTGGATCAATGACCTCAACATAAATCCAGGTGCACTGAATGAAATAAAAGAGAAAATGGGAATAACTTTGAACTCATTGGCACAGGATACAACATCCTGAAGAGAACACCAATAGTGCATGCTCAACTAGGAAAAGAAACAGGATAGTGTGTGAAACCACTTAACCTACTGTGAGTCAGACTTCAAACAAAATGCCATTAAACACACAACCTCCATATACCTCAACTCCAATGAGAGGGCCCCAATACTTCTTAGGGTATCCTAGAATTACAGCCAATTCTGAACCAATATACAATAGAACTTGGTTGTTTTTTATTGTTTCTACCCAAGTGAAGAGTTACCAGCAAAACTCCCTCTAAAGTAGGACTAAAGAAAGGCTAACAGAAAAACTCCTAGGTACTTTAGCAAAGTCCTTCCTGAGGAAGATCTGGTCTTCCCTTTATTTGAAGGGTTCTGGATCTGCAAACTGGTTTAAGTTTAAAAATTGAATCAAAGGTTGTGATTTCCTTTTGCCACAATCCAATGGAGACTTTTCTTCATTTGTTTGAGAATATTTCAGCTTTTACAGATCAAACAAGAATGCAGTAGGTATCTTAACTATTTCAACCTTGAAACCTCATGACTGATTACTGTTCAGGAAGTTGTATCCTGTGCCAATGAGTTCAACGTTACTCCAATTTTCTCTTTAATTTGATTCAGTGCACCTGGTTTTATATTGAGGTCATTGATCCACTTGGACTTGAGTTTTGTGCAGAGTGATAGGTATGGACTAATTTTGCAAGTACCAAAAGACCATACAAATCATGCCACCATATTGCAGGTTCATCCATTATCAACATTATTTGTATATGCTACCCATTTTGATGACTATAATCATCCAACCATTCAATGCTGCCAACTAGACTCTAATGCTTAGGGACCCAATTAAGTCCATTAAGTTTATCCAACTGAACAGAAGCATATCAGACCCTAATATCTGGCACAGTAAGGTGACAACAAAGCTCTTAAAATATACTGGTAATTTTGAGCCAAATGGGATTTGTGAAGGGCATCTCTTCTAGGCCTTCTCATTGTGGAAGATTAGACTTTAAACAGTGTATCCACTCTGACATATCAATTTCCCTGAGTCTCAAACTCCCTTCATTAACACCAAGTCAAAGGATATCAGGCATCTCAAACTCTTTTTCAGGAGACCATCTTTTGACAGACACTTCAGCCATTCATTCAAATAAAGTTTTGCCATTTAAAAATGTCCATCTAAAATTATAATCTCCATTCAGCAGACAAATATCAGAAGTCGGCCTGACCCAATTTTAAGTTCTTTCTACCTTTATCTACACTACAAAATCCTTTGTTTCACATATTCCCTGTGGTGGTCATATAGGATGCAAAGGATTATTTTACTATACACACCATATAATCCTTTGTCCCACATATTCACTGTGGTGGTTGTATAGAATTCAGGGGCTTATTTCAAATTTTTGTATTTGTGGATGCTATATTTTTGTCCAATTATGTGGTAAGTTTTAGAGAAAGTTTCATGAGTTGCTGAGAAAAAGGTAAATTCTTTTGTGTTTATATGAAATGTTTTGGAAATATTTATTAGACCACTTTGCTTTATGATGCTGTTTAGTTCTAGCATTTTTTGTTTACTTTTTGTCTGGAAAGCCTGTGTATTGGTGAGAGAGAGGAAGTAAGGTCATTCACTATCACTATGTGAAGATAAGTATGTGATTTAAGCTTTATTAGTATTTCCTTTATGAAACTGGGTGCACTTGGGTTGATGCATATATGTTTAGAACTACACAATCCTCTTGGTTAATGTTTCCTTTGATGAGGATGATAGGATCATTTTCTATCTTTAGTTTTGGTTTGAAGTCTATTTTGGCATATATTAAAATGGCTACATCCACTTGATACATTGGTCCTTTTGCTTAGAATAACTTTTTCCAGCCTTTTACCCTGAGGTGATTTCTATCCTTGATGGTGAGGTATGTATCTTCCATTATGCAGAATGCTTGATCCTCTAACTAATCCAATCTGTTAGTCTGTGTATTATTGTTGGAGAACTGAAATCATTGAGGATGAGAAATATCAATGAACAATTTTTGTCCATTCTTCTTATTTTCATTGTGATAAAAAATGCAAATCAATCCATTCTTATCTCCTTGTACTAAGCTCAACTCCAAGTGGATCAAGGACATCCACATAAAACCAGACACACTGAAACTAATAGAGAAGAAACTGGGGAAGACCCTTGGGGACATGGGCACAGGAGAAAAGTTCCTGAACAGAACACCAATAGCTTATGCTCTGAGATCAAGAATTGACAAATGGGATCTCATAAGATTACAAAGTTTCTTCAAGGCAAAGGACACTGTCAATCGGACAAAATGGCAACCAACAAATTGGGAAAATATCTTCACCAACCCTACATCTGACAGAGGGATAATATCTAATATATATAAAGAACTCAAGAAGTTAGACTCTAGAGAGCCAATAAAAAATGGGGTACAGGATTGAACAAAGAATTCTCAACTGAGGAATACCAAATGGCTGAGAAGCACCTTAAGAAATGTTCACCATCATTAGTCATCTGGGAAATGCAAATCAAAACAACCCTGAGATGCTAACATAAACAATTCAGAACGGCTAAGATCAAAAATTCATGTGACAGTAGATGTTGGCAAGAATGTGGAGAGAGATGAACACTCCTCCATTGCTTGTGGGATTGTAAGCTGGTACAACTACTCTGGAAATCAGTTTGGTAGTTCCTCAGAAAATTAGACATAGTAATACTGGAAGACCCAACTATTCTACTCCTTGGCATATACCCAGAAGATTCTTCAACATGTAATAAGAACACATGCTCCATTATATCCATAGAAGTATTATTTATATTAACTAGAAGCTAGAAAGAGCCCAGATGTTCATCAACAGAGGAACGGATAAAGAAAATGTGGTACATTGACACAATGGAATACTACTCAGCTATTATAAATGAATTAATGGAACCTTTATATCTTTTAATATTCCTTCATTTTCTTATACATTTAGTATTTTGATTAATGTGAGTTGTAAGAAATTTGTTTCCTTGTCCATTCTATTTTGTGTTCTAGCTGGTTCTTATATGTTAGTGGACACCTTCTATTTTGGTTAAGGATATTTCTTCTATGATTTTATTGAGAATATTTTCTGCGCATTTGACCTATGTCTTTTTCCTCTATTTCTATTTGTAGTGGGTTTGATTTAATGTTTCCATTATGGGTTCATAAACTGCACAAGAATCCCACAAGTAAGAATTTGCAGGTCCCTGCTCCCAGTTGGTTTTAATTGGTAAATAAAGTTGCCAGCAGCCCATGGCTGGACAGAGAGACAGAGGTGGAACTTTAGATTTCTGAGACAAGAGAACCCAGAGAAGAAGAGGAAGAATCACCATGCTGAAGAAGCAGAAAGATCAGGTATGGGAAGTACAAGACAGAGACAGAGTCAGCATGTAAGAGTTGGGGATTGTGGCCCATGGGGTCTTGCAGGTGTGGATCTTGGGTAACACGATCAAATACAGATTTTAGTACGTAATAATTATTTTAGTAAGTAATAATTAAAGAACTTTGGAGGGGAGATTGTGTTAGTTGTGGGGAGGTTTGGAAGATTCTAGCAACTGAGCTGTTTAATGCATATTAAAAATAAGGCTGTGTGTGTGTGTGTGTGTGTGTGTGTGTATCTTTCATTCAAGAATCCAGAGTATTGGGGCAGCTAGCTAGAAAATTGTACTGCTGCTGCTGGGCAATTAGAGTAATATTAATCAACCAGAGCAACAGGTGGAGTCCAACCTGTAGGCTTGAACTCACTATTAGAAATTAATTGAAAATTCTCAAATGGAAAATAAGCACTGTGACAAGAGATTAGGAAGTAGGAATAACTGGTTTCTCAGCTGAGCTGAGTCAAGCCATGTGGTCACTCCCCAAGTCATGCAGGTTCAGAACTAGGACAAAAGGTGGCATAAGATCATGGGATGCGGGCTAAGGATTTAAGCAGATGCTCTCTCCTGTTCTGGAATGCTGCTGAGAACTTAAACCACAGATGCTGAGCTCTCCTTCTGAAATAAGGCAGGCTAAAAAGAGTAGGCCTGAATAAGGAAAATACATGGTTTTAAGGATAGACAGATAAGCCTGGAAATAGGCTCACACAGAAATATAGAAGGTTAATTGATGTTAAATAGATAGGAAAGTATGTTAATTCAACTTATATAAAGAGAAAGTTATATATATATATATATATATATATATATATATATATATACACTACTAGATATTTTCTAGTTCCATCCATTTGCATAAGAATTTCAAAGCTTCTTTAGAGCAAAGTACACTGTCAATAGGACAAAACGGCAACCAACAGATTGGGAAAAGATCTTTATCCACCCTATATCTGATAGAGGGCTAATATCCAATATATACAAAGAACAAAAGAAGTTAGACTCCAGAGAACCAAATTACCCTATTAAAAATGGGGTATAGGCTCAAAGAATAAGCAGGCTGAGAAAGAAATTAGGGAACTGACACCCTTCACAATAGCCACAAACAGTATAAAGTATCTTGGGGTGACTCTTACCAAACATGTGAAAGATCTGTATGACAAGAACTTCAAGACTCTGAAGAAGGAAATGGAAGAAGACCTCAAAAAATGGAAAAACTTCCCATGCTCATGGATCGGCAGGATTAATATAGTTAAAATGGCCATTTTGCCAAAAGCAATATACAGATTCAACGCAATACCCATCAAAATCCCAACTCAATTCTCCATAGAGTTATAAAGAGCAATTCTCAAATTCATCTGGACTAACAAAAAACCCAGGATAGCTAAAACTATTCTCAACAACAAAAGAAATTCTGGGGGAATCAGTATCCCTAACCTCAAGCAATACTACTGAGCAATAGCGTTAAAAACTGCATGGTATTGGTACAGTGACAGGCAGGCAGATCAATGGAACAGGATTGAAGATCCAGAAATGAACCCACACACCTACTTGATCCTCGACAAAGGGGCTGAAAACATCCAATGGAAAAAAGATAGCCTTTTCAACAAATGGTGCTGGTTCAACTGGAGGTCAGCATGCAGAAGAATGTGAATTGATCCATCCTTGTCTCCTTGTACTAAGCTCAAATCCAAATGGATCAAGGACCTCCACATAAAGCCAGACACTCTGAAGCTAATAGAAAAGAAACTGGGGAAGACCCTTGAAGACATCGGTACAGGGGGAATGTTCCTGAACAGAACACCCATAGCGTATGCTCTAAGATCAAGAATTAACAAATGGGATCTCATAAAATTACAAAGTTTCTGTAAAGCACAGGACACCATCAAAAGGACAAATCGGCAACCAACAAATTGGGGAAAGATCTTCACCAACCCTACATCAGATAGAGGGCTAATATCCAATATATACAAAGAACTCAAGAAGTTAGACTCCAGAAAACCAAATAACACTATTAAAAAATGGGGTACAGAGTTAAACTAAGAATTTTCACCTGAAGAACTTCGGATGGTGGAGAAACATCTTAAAAAATGCTCAACATCATTAGTCATCAGAGAAACGCAAATCAAAACAACCCTGAGATTTCACCTTACACAAGTCAGAATGGCTAAGATTAAAAATTCAGAAGACAGCAGGTGTTGGCTAGGATGTGGAGAAAGAGGAACACTCCCCCACTGCTGGTGGGATTGCAAATTGGTACAACCACTCTGGAAATCAGTCTGGCGGTTCCTCAGAAAACTGGGCATGTCACTTCTGAAAGATCCTGCTATACCCAGAGGATTCCCCAGCATGTATAAGGATATTTGCTCCATTATGTTCATAGCAACCCTATTTATAATAGCCAGAAGCTGGAAAGAACCCAGGTATCCCTCAACAGAAAAATGGATGCAAAAATTGTGGTATATATACACAATGGAGTACTATTCAGCCATTAAAAACAATGATTTCATGAAATTCTTAGGCAAATGAATGGAGCTGGAGAACATCACACTAAGTGAGGTAACCCAGTCTCAAAAGATCAATCATGGTATGCACTCACTAATAAGTGGATATTAGCCTGGAAAACTGGAATACCCAAAACATAATCCACACATCAAATGAGGTACAAGAAGAACAGAGGAGTGGCCCCTGGTTCTGGAAAGACTCAGAGTAGCAGTATAAGGCAAAACCAGAATATGGAAGCGGGAAGGGGTGGGTGGGAGAACAGGGGGAGGGAAGGGGGCTTATGTGACTTTCGAGGAGTGGGGGACCAGAAAAGGGGAAATCATTTGAAATGTAAATAAAAATACATCGAATGAAATAAAAAAAAACAAAAAACAAAAAAACAAAAAACAAAAAAAACAAAAAATGGGGGTATCGGACTAAACAAAGAATTCTGTGGATACACACACACACACACACACATACACACACACACATATCGATAGAAGTGAAAATTCAAGTATGTACAGATGAATAAGTTGTGGCCTTGATCTCACTCCAGAGGATTCTTCAGCATGCAATAAGGACACATGCTCCACTATGTTCATAGCAGCCCTATTTGTAGTAGCCAGAAGCTGGAAAGAACCCAGGTATCCCTCAACAGAAGAGTGGATGCAAAAAATGTGGTATATCTACACAATGGGGTACTATTCAGCCATTAGAAAAAATGAATTCATGAAATTCTTAGACAAATGGATGGAGCTGGAGAACATCATACTAAGTGAGGTAACCCAGTCTCAAAAGATCAATCATGGTATGCACTCACTAATAAGTGGATATTAGCCTGGAAAACTGGAATACCCAAAACATAATCCACACATCAAATGAGGTACAAGAAGAACAGAGGAGTGGCCCCTGGTTCTGGAAAGACTCAGTGTAACAGTATAGGGCAAAACCAGAACAGGGAAGTGGGAAGGGGTGGATGGAGGAACAGGGGGAGGAAAGAGGGCTTATGGGACTTTTGGGGAGTGGAGACCCAGAAAAGGGGAAATCATTTTAAATGTAAATAAAAATATATCAATAAAAAAAAGCAAAAAATTAATTGTGTAAGAACAAGACAGGTGTAGTAGTGGAAGAGTGCCTCACTGGATAATAGTAATTGTTTAGATTGCTTTGATTGTTTTGAATTGTTTTAACTATCAAAATGCATGTGGTTATAAGTTTGGTGGTTATGATCTTAAAAATTCTCTGAGAGAGTGGTCAAATAGGGCTAGTTTGAAGAGAAAGGAGGCTGCTAATTTCAATCAATCTATATCTTTGATGATTTTGGATTACTGGATCAAGGGCATGTATTATGGGAGAAAGACTCTGTATTTGTGTTAATAGGAAAGAAAAAAATTGATTTGGATCATTTCCAGATTGATATGGATTAGAAATGACAGGGGAAGACCCCTGAAGATCTTGGCTACAGAAAAAAATTCAAAAAAAATCAAACAGGACAGGTAGCTTGTTTTGCTGATTCCTCCACACGGGAACAACCTTGTAACTGGCTTAGAAATAAAAACATCTCTAACCAAAACTTCAGCTAAAATTAGACAATAAATCTTGTTGGTTATGGAATCGTTAAGATTCATTATGCCAAATTTCACATGACATGAATAAAGATCTATTACAATTGGCTATTAATCCAATTAACAGCAACAACAACAACAAAAAAACCCTCACCACATACCACCAAAACCAAACCAAACCAAAATAAACAAACAAAAAACCAGTTATGTTTCACCTGCTCAAACAAGGAACAAAAATTCATCCTAACTGATCTGTGCCCCTTGCTTAATCCATACAAATATCTTTTTTTTTTTTTTTTTTTGGTTTTTTGGTTTTTTTTTTCGAGACAGGGTTTCTCTGTATAGCCCTGGCTGTCCTGGAACTCACTCGGTAGACCAGACTGGCCTTGAACTCAGAAATCCGCCTGCCTCTGCCTCCCAGAGTGCTGGGATTACAGGCGTGCACCACCACCGCCCGGCTTACAAATATCTTAATAGTACTAAAATTTTAGTTTTAAGATTCATAAATTGCAGAATGCGCAGCTCTGACAAGATTCATCTGCAGGGACCCTGAAATGGCCTGCTGTTTCAGATTCCTGCCTCCTGATGCTGTTCAGAGACTTGCTTCCAGAACAGCTTCAGGAATACCTGCTGATTTCTGATGGATTCTGTTCATTCAGCCTTTCAAACAGATCCAATCAGAACTTCAGTCAAGCTCTGAGACTTCTAATCACACAATCTAATGATTTGATTATGATTTAATTATAATAAAGTGTTTCCAATAATATTCAAATAGACATAACTAAGAGTAGTCAAGGTTTAACAGTTCTGATATACTTTACATAGATAGTCTTCAAAGGCATCAGAAATCCACAGGATATGACATTTAAAATCATTTCATTATTAATAGAAATTTTGACTAAGTGACATGTTTGCTCCTGATTGTACCCCCTTTATGGTTCATAGAATATATTGAGCATTATTACCTCCATATGGAGTTGCTCTAGTTGTGGCAAGATAGTCACTGGGGAAGAATTGGCCTAATACATCTTTAGAAAATAAGTACTGTCCAGGAAGAAGAATATACAATGTGGGATATTTGACATCTTAGCTCTGTGGAGACAGTAAGCTAGACATTCATAGTTCTTGATTCATATAAGGTCTGTCAGATGGTTCTGGGCCAGAAGGCTAAAGGCAGATGCTCCAACATTTTGAGGAATGGGGGACTGCCCAACTAACTAGTCAGCTGTCTCGGCAAATTGGTTAAGCTTTGGAAGCTATGCTTCATTCATTCTTGGATATCTGATGGGATTGAAGACTTCTTATAATTTCATAATCAAACTTACGTTTTTTAGCATTGAAAAAGATAATGTAGATTTGAAAGGATGGTTTTCAGAAGATAATGCAAGTTAAAATCAAAACATAACACAGGTATTTATATACCTATAAACTTTTTAAGTTAGAAGTTAGAGTAATGCACATAAATTGACAAAATTGATGGACTGAAAGTTATTCGTGTGTATCATATCTTATAGTTTATATACCTGTGATAACTATGTTCATTGTATATCTGAGAGAAAAGGCCTTTTTCATGGCTAGAACGGGGAAAATGTTGTGGATTTGGTTTAATACTTCCATATGGGTTCCCAAATTACATGGCAATCCCACATGTAAGACTGTGCAGTTCTCTGCCCACAGTTCGTACTAATTAGTAAATAAAGATGCCAGCAGCCAATCACTTGACAGGGAGACAGAGGTGGGACTTTAGATTTCCAGGGCAAAGGAACCTGTGGAAGAAGAGGCAGAATTGTCATGTAAGGTAAGCAGAAAGGTCAGGCATGAGACATACAAGACAGAGAGACAGCCAACATGTCAGACTCAGGATTGTGGCCCAGGAGGGCTGCAGGCCTGGGTCCAGGGTGGCCAAGATGGAAAATAGATTTTACTAAGTAAAATTCAGGAATATTAAAGGGGAGATTTTGTTAGTTGTAGGGAGTTTTGGAAGTGCTCAGCCATTGAGCTGTTTAAGGCATATTAAAAGCAATGCTGTGTGTGTCTGTGTCTCTCTCTCTGTGTGTGTGTGTGTGTGTGTGTGTGTGTGTGTGTGTGTGTTTCATTCGAGAATCCAGAGTACTGAGGAGACTAGTGAGAAACTCGCACTGCTGTCACTGGGTGACTTGAGTAGTATTTGTCTACTACAGCCCCATCTGTTATCCATAGATATTTCTTTTCTTTTCATAGTGTCACAGACTTTATAAATGCTTTGTGCCTTTATTTATTTTTTTTAAACATTTTCTTTGACTGAAGAATCACTTTTGACATGTCATGGCATCATTTTGATATGAAGATCATGTTCTTTGATCCGTTTCTTCCATCTTGCTTTCAATGCCCAAGATTTCTTTCTTCCATTTTTTGTATTGTGTTCTTGAAGTTTACCTCTGAACTTTCTATTTCATTTCCTAAATTTTTCATATCTAGATTTATCTCAGTTTTTGATTTTCCTTAGTGATTTTATTTTTACTTTGATCTTTGAGGTGCTTTCCTCATTCTGTTTCATTGCTTCTTTTTGTTTTCATAGACTTAATTAATGGTTTTATTAATTATTTCAGACCCTTGAGTATATTCATAATAGCTATTTTGAAGTCCCTATCTTGTTCTTCATTTATGTTGTGTTTCTCAGGGACAACTATAGTAACATTGCTGGATTCTTCTGGAGGCACATTGTCCTTGCTGCTACTGCATGTTTATGCTGGAGTCTAAGTATCTGGGTTTAGGATGATTCTTATTTAGCTGCTAGTATTTAGATTTTTCTTTGTTGGATGTATGTTCTTTGTTTTCTATTGCCCTGTTTGGTTCTCAGGAGAGTGTGGTAGGTCTAGGTTGTATTGTAGGGAATATGTGGGACTCCCTATCCTTGTGGATTGTTGGCCAATATGGTTCACATGAGCAAAACAAGCAGAGATATCGAGCAGGAGGTTTGGAAACCCTTTGAGTATGTATGATGAATAACCATACCAGGACCAGCTATCAAGAGGCAGATAACTTGATTTTGGGTGATTTAAGGCTTATAACATTGAAGGTATATCACTTTCCTCAGGTGGAGGCACAGAATTCCCCAGACAAGGTTGGAGAAGGAGAAGCCCCACTAATGAATGGAATCCCCCATTACTCCTTGAACCCTATTTGGTCAAATGTAGTCTTTGACCTCAATTAGCAGAATTTTCCCACAGGAACACTCCTGAGATTTTTCCAGTTGTGACCACTCAGTTTCCTATATTCCATTCCTATAGTGGGGATGGTCTCGAAGTTGGAAGATGAGAGGAACCACAGGAAGAAGGAAAGCTAGATCTGCTGTGAGGATTTTTATAGATTTTTAGGGAGAGGATGCATAGAATGGGTCCAGATTCCTGCATGGTATCTGCTACAGGGCTGAGGACAAGACTGGAGAACTTACAATGGAAGGCAGGAAGAAGAATTAGAATTGACTGCCTGATTCCCAGACCAGCTTGGGCAGTAGGATCCCAGGTAGAGAATGTCTAGAGTATTGGAGGCTGATACAAAAGAATGAGGTGTTAAGTGCTAGGCCCCGAGTCCCCAGGGAATGGAAGCAAGGAAGGAAGGAAAGCCCCTGCAGGTGGTCTAGGTCTAGGAGGGGACTCAGGAATTTGCAGTGATGGACAGACTAAAGATCACCATTGTTGGCTTTCTAATTGTACTCCTGATGCTATTTTGTATTCGTTCTGCTTGTTTTTTTTTTAATTTCTAAGATAATAGAATGAATAAATCATTTCCTCTTCCTTTCAATAAATACATAAAATTTTATTTTCAATAAATACATAATATTTTAAATGTATAAACACAACCATCTTAAGCTATATGTTTCTTGACCTCTTTGGAACCAATGTAGACCATTAAGGAAAACAAGCAATTAAAATTCAGAGTTATGAATCCCAAGTCCCAAATGGTAAATCTACAACACAACTTCAGTTCCCAAGGCTTGTTTATAGTTGAGGAAGAAGGTGCAGAAAGACTATACAAAACAGAAAAACAGTGTATTTGCTGAGAGCTTGAATGTTTTAGTAACACATATATCTGGAAGCAATATCCAGAAAGTTTCACCATTTATACCTGTTGGAACACAAACCAAACAAGCATGGCATTAGAATACCTGCTATTGTGGAAGTGAAGAAATCTTATGAAGCTTCAATCCCAGACAAAAGACTACAAGCAACTAAGGAAATTCAGGGATGGGAGATTTTTTTTTTCTCCAAAGAAAGAACACAGAAATTGCTTGTACAATGCCAAAAATGACCAACCCTGAAAACATGCAGGTAAGTATTATACAGTTTGCTTAAGTTTTCATGACCTGTCAAAAATTTCTCTATTCTTTAAATTCCTATTCCTTCTTTTCAGTCTTTAAACACACTTAAAATATGCACACAAATATAATCAAATAGGTGAGGAAATTCTCAAATATTTCTTATATAATTACACCAATGAGTTTTAACCTTTTCTCCTTCTAGGACCTTTATATTTGTCACATTAAATCACAAGTCTAAAATATGCTTATATTTTAGAAATCTAAAATGGCATATATGGTATATATCCATAATCCTAGAAACTGAGATGTAGAGGCGGAAGTATTGAAAGCTGGAGGCAAGACTGGGCTACATAGCAAAGTCATGCTTAAAAACCAAAGAAAATGAGCTCAGTGGGTAAAGGCACTTATTGCCAAGCCTGATGACTTGAATTTGATCCCTGAAAATCATATGGTAGAAGGTGAGATTAACTCACACAAGTTATCCTATGGTTTCCACAGATGAGGCACTGTGTTTTCTTAAATAAATAAGTGTAAAAATATTTTAAAAATCAATAAAGATGATGAAAAAAATATGTGATAACATCCACATATAGGAGAAAATCTGTGACCTTTGTCTTTTTGATTTTGGGTTACCTCATTTAGCATTTTGATTGCTTCCAGCTCCATTACCATTTACTTGCAAATTTCATTTTTCTTAACAGTGAAATAACATTTCATTGTGTATATATGTGCCACACTTCATTATTCAGTCATTCTATGGTGCACATTTAGCCTGTTTTCAATATCTGGCTATTACGAATAGGTCAGCAATGAATATGGATGAGTAAATATCTGCAGTAGGACACAGAGTCTTTTGGATATCTGCTCAAGAGTGTTATAGCTGGATAATGTGGAAGACATATTTCTAGCTTTTTGAGAAAGATTTGTCCTGAGCATTCAAGTTGGTAAATCACAGCCTCAGTGAATAAGTCCTTTACACACATCCATATTAGAATTTGTTATTTTTTATCTTGGCCACTATAACTGTGATAAAAAAAAACTCAAAGTAATTTTAATTTGCACGATGTCTAAGGAAGAAGCTCATTAAAAAAATAATTCTTGACCATTTGTATTTTATCATTTGAGAATTCTTGGTTTAATATTGGGATCCATTTTCTAAATTGGTAGTTTATGCTCTATTTTTTTCATTCTTCTAGATATTAACCCTCTGTCAGATATATAAGTGATAGTTATTTTCCATTCTATAGATTACCTATTCAATTGAATGATATTGTGTTTTATTTTACATGAATTTGTTGGTTTCATTAAGTCCCATTTCTCAATTGTTAACTTTAACACTTATACTGTTTGGAACCCTGATGCCAATCTATGTAAGTTTTAATTGATTTGTGTTTTACTAACTATGTGAGTTAAGTAATTTCTCATATTCTTTAAACTAAAGAAACTGTATTAAAGATTATCATATTTTTCCAAAGGTATTTTTTCTAAGAACCTTTTTTTTTTTAAGATATCTTTCAGGAGCTAAAATCCCACCAGGTAGTTTAATAAAATCATTGTCTCAAACTTTTTATAATTGAAAGTCATGGGCTCTAAGGATAGGTGAGAATTATGTGCCATTGAAATTTAGTTTATCCCTTTATGACTACACTTCAAATCAGAATTTTTAAAGTAACAATAATGACTTTCAAAATTCAACAAATAGATGCAGGGTAATTGATAAAGTCATCATGTATTTGATGTGTTGTTTTAGAAGCAACAGTATTTGTTGTCACAAGGAACATATACCTACAGTACTATGTTCTGAAGCAATTCTACACATGATCTTATAGAAACAACTCAACAATTAACATTTTTACTATAATTTCTGCTAACTTTGTATTTATAATATTCTACAAAAATCTCATGTGTTAAAGATCTTGTTCCCAGTCCATGGTATTGTTGTTGGCATAGAGCTATTAAGAAATTACTCCTAGTAGTAGGCCTTTAGGTCACTGGAGACATGTTCTTTCTGGGGATAGTGAGAGTCCAACCCATCTTCTTCCTCTCCATCATTAGTACTGATGAAGTAATTGGCTTTGGACTGTACATATCATGATGTGCTTGTCAGCAACAGGAAGTTGGTGACAATGGGAGGAAAGCAATGGAACCAACAGATCATAGGCTATATCTTCAAAATTGTGAGCCAAAAGAAGCCTTTTATCTTCAAAAATTCATTATCTTAGGTATTTATTGTAGAGATTCAAAACTAATGATCTCAATTGCAAATTCTTAAGTAACAAGGTAAAATATTGATATATAATTGGCCTATGAAATTTTACCTGAAGAGTATAACAGCAATTAAATTCATCAAGTACTGTAAATATGACTTTGCATAAAGGAGAGTATTTGAATGAAATTTGTCCTATATAGACTTGGAAAGACATGAGGTTTCAGTGGTATAGGAGAGATCAAACTCCTCCAATCTCAAGCAGTGTTACAATAGAAGAATGGATGGGTAGAGCTACAAAATTTGTATAATTATATTAAAGAGCTTGTAGGGTCAGTTTCATGCGAATTTCATTCATTCACATAGCAGTGGAGGGAGAATTTAGAAAATGAGCTGGAAGATTCCTGACTGAAAATGGTAACATTAAAGAATAAATAGTTTTTTAAAAAAATGAATAAATAGTTACTGCCCTAAAACTATCCTACTAATGAGAAGTAATATTAGAGATTGTGTGTGCTTGTCTGTGTGCCATCCCATATGGCAGTTTTTATATTCCAGAAACACTATGCATTTAGGCTAATTTTGTGTTTACATACATTTAGCTTATTAAAATCATAAATTTTAACACATCTTCCATAGGATTTAGGTTTGTTTCACTTTAAAATATTATTTTATTTTTTTAAATCTAGAAAATTTAACATTCACACTTTGAACTTTATTCATTTAATTTAATTTTTAGACAATTTCCCACATCTGTGCAATACAAAACAACCATTTTTGATGCCTCACCATCCTACCTCTTCTCTTATTCCACCTCCGCACACATCTTCCTTACATGCAAGCCTACTAGTTTTATTTTGTATTTCACTGAGATTAAACAGGAATCTTTGTGTCTCTGGATTCAGAAGCATCTACCATAATATGTTCATTTCAGCAGTTGGCTATACAGCTAAAGGCAGTGGTTTCCCCACTCTCAATGTCTATCAATAGCCAGTTGTTTAGAGGTAAGCACTAGAACCTCATGAACTTTTTACCTTATTTAATTTATTTTTGACTAGGTTGGTCTTGTGTGGAACCAGAACAGGCTACTATAGTGGTGAGTTAATAATCCCAAGAGTTGTATTAGTCTGGAGAATGGCATTTTGTAGCTCTTCATCCTATTTTTCCATTCTTACACATACTTTCTGTCCCTGTTTCTCATTGTTTCCAAAGCTTTAGAAAGGGTTGGTTAAATGTCTTGTTTAGGGATGGTGTAACAACTATTGCTTATTTTAGGCATCTTAGGCAGCCATATGCCTGTGTATTCATAGTCTTTCAATGTAGGAAAGAGGTTTACTGATTAAATACAGGAGCCAATTTTGTAAATATAATGTTTAGAAGGCAGTTTGTTGCTTTGAGTTACTTGTAAATTTCCTGCTTTAGCATTTGATTTTCCAAGATCTGTGGGTATTAATGTTTGTTTGTTGTTTAAAAGGTGGTGGGACCTGGTTGAATAAAGCCTAAAATGAAGCAGAGTAAAGCTGCATCCAATATCCAACTTTATTAAAAGCACAAAAATTTATAACCTAATTCTTAACAAAGGTCATATGAGTAAAGTTCTTTTGAGTTCAAGCTCTATACAACCACATGGACAAGATGAACATTGCAAAAATACAGGTTTCCTTAGAGGCATATAAACAAATAACAATAGCCAGTTGTGAAGAATAATTTAAAGCAAACTCATTTCTATCCACTATATCTGGGATGGCATGCCAGCAATTTATAAGAATGATTTTGTGTTTTTGAAGAAACTGAGGTCACAAGCCTCTTCTCTTGTTTTCTTGGAGTTTTCTCACAAGCACTCAGCATTCCCCCCACAAGCCTCCATTCTTGCAGTGTTCTAACAGAGATTTAATCAAGGAGGAAAGTAGTAGGATTGGAAAGATGAGTATCCCGGAAAGGAAGGAGGATTAACTGTGATAAGGGGTTCATAAAGAAACCATGTGGAACCTGCTTCAAAACCTAAGGTTAAAAAATACAAAAGCAGGATTGAAGGGATCTATCTTGTATGACTGGATGGTGTTGCTCCTTGAAGGAGTAGAATACTGATCATTGTCATTAGTTACAGGTGTGAGATACATATGTAGATGTATATCAGAAAGCCTCAGAAGCACCCAGAACAGTATGAATTCCCAATCTTTTTGTCCATTCAAAACTAAAGGGTAAGATTTATTACAGAAGACACCATATTTTGGCTATAAGATACTGACGACATAATCTGACACTTAACTAGAAACTTCCTCCATGCTGGCTAGCATGTAAACCAAGGAGGTTGTTTGGTAGGCTTCTGGAGAAGAATATATATTATCTCTCTTGCTCAACTGTGAAGTTTTTGAACCAGAAGTCTAACCTGCAATGAAGGATATGCCTAGCTGTATGATAGTGTTTAACTGTGGAAGGGTAACTAACTCTCTGTGATTGGATTTGAGACCTTTTTAAGAGGAATATCATGGCTGATACTGTTATTCCTGGCTAACAATTATTTCTAAAGGTTCTTCGGAAAATATCTGATTTGGTTAAAAACATCTCATGGGCCAGTAAGATTGATCAGCAATTTAAGGCACTTGCTTCACTGGCATCATGACCTGACTTCAGTCCCTAGGTTCCACAGAGCAATTAGAGAAACAATCCCTGAAAGTTGTCTTTTAATTCCTACACATATATTATGACACTTGCATGTCTGAATTCATGCACATGTTATGTATACACACACACACACACACACACACACACACATACGAATACACATTTAGGAGAAATAGATCAGTAGACTTCAAAGCAAAACAGCTAAGCTACCCACGTTAATGTTGCTTACTATAAGCTTAAAAGTAACAAAAATGGGTGTACACATGGAAACAGACTGGGAACACACAGCTTCCTCTGGTGGCACAGAGCTTGCGTTGCAGTCCTGAGGCCTCTGGCAGGAGCCCTCAGATCTCCGCTTCGGCATCCAGAACAGCCTGGGCTGCAACACCACATCTCCAGGTCCTGCAGGAGGCAGGACTGGCATCCAGGAGGCCAGCTGGGAGGAGTCAGTGTGCTATGGTAGATGCAACAGGCCCCTGCAGGAGCCTTCAAGTGTCTGCTTCGGGATCTGAACAGCCTGGGCCACAGCACCCTGTCTCCAGGCAGTGCAAGAGGTCAGCTATGCACCAGAGGCCACCTGGGAAGAGGCAGCTTGCACTGGTGAGTCCAGCATTGACAAGACCAACTAACACCAGTGAGAACTAGATGGCAAAAGGCAAACGCAGGAGCAGCGTCACTAACAGAAATCAAGGCAATATGGCAGCATCTGAACCCAATTCTCCTTTAACACCATGTCCTGGATACCCCATCACACCAGTAAAACAAGATTTGGATTTAAAATCACTGGTCATGATGCTGGTACAGGAACACATGAAGGACATATTTAAAGAAATTCAGGAGAAAATGGATCAAAAGTTAGAAGCCCTTACAAGGGAAACACAAAAATCATTGAAAGAAATTCAGGAGAATACAAAAGCCAATAAGGAGGAAACACAAAAATCACTTAAAGAAATACAGGAGAACTTTGGTCAACAGGCTGAGGTCATGAAAGAGGAAACACAAAATCTCTTAAAGAATTAAAAGAAAACACAAACAAGCAAGTGAAGGAGCTAAGCAAAATCACCCAGGATCTAAAATCAGAAGTAGAAACAACTAAGAAAACTCAAAGGGAGACAACTTTGGAGATAGAAAGCAAATGGTCTCAGGAAACAAGCTGGAGTAGCCATTTTAATATCAGATAAAATTGACTTTCAACCCAAAGTCATCAAAAGAGACTCTGAGGGACACTTTTTGCTGGTCAAAGGAAAAATACAACAAGAAGAACTCTCAATCCTGAACATCTATGATCCAAATGCAAGGGCACCCTCTTTTGTAAAAGAAACTTTATTAAAGCTCAAAGCACACATTGCACCTAACACAATAATTGTGGGTGACTTCAACACTGCACTTTCCTCAATGGACCGATCAGGAAAACAGAAACTAAACAGGGACATAATGAAACTAATTGAAGCTTTGGACCAATTAGATTTAACAGATATATATAGAACATTCTATCCTAAAGCAAAAGAGTATACCTTTTTCTCAGCACCTCATGGTACCTTCTCCAAAATCAACCATATAATTGGTCACAAGACAGACCTCAACAAATACAAGAAGATCGAACTAATCCCATGCCTCCTATCAGATCACCATGGAGTAAAAGTGGTCTTCAATAGCAACAAAAACAACAGAAAACCCACATACACGTGGAAACTGAACAATATTCTACTCAATGATACCTTGGTCAAGGAAGAAATAAAGAAAGAAATTAGGGACTTTTGGAACTTAAAGAAAATGAAGCCACAACATACCCAAATCTATGGGACACAATGAAAGCAGTGCTAAGAGGAAAACTCATAGCCCTGAGTGCCTCCAAAAAGAAAATGGAGAGAGCATACATTACCAGCTTAATGACACACCTGAAAGCCCTGGAACAAAAAGAAGCTATTTCACCCATGAGGAGTAGAAGGCAAGAAATCATCAAACTCAGGGCCGAAATCAATCAAGTAGAAACAAAGAAAACCATACAAAGAATCAACAAAACCAGGAGCTGGTTCTTTGAGAAAATCAACAAGATAGATAGACTCTTAGTCAGGCTAACCAAAGGGCACAGAGACAGTATCCAGATTAACAAACTTAGAAATGAAAAGGGAGATATAACAACAGAAACAGGAAATTCAAAAAATCATTAGATCCTACTACAAAAGCCTATACTCAACACAACTGGAGAATCTGGAGGAAATGGACAGTTTCCTAAACAGATATCTGACACCAAAACTAAATCAGGATCAAATAGATCAACTAAACAGTCCCATAACACGTGAAGAAATAAAAAGGGTCATAGAAAGTCTCCCAACCAAAAAAAGCACGGGACCAGATGACTTCAGTGCAGAATTCTATCAGACCTTCATAGAAGACCTAACACCAATACTCTTCAAACTATTCCACAAAATAGAACCAGAAGGAACTCTACCAAACTCATTCCATGAAGCCACAATTAAGCTCATACCAAAACCACACAAAGATCCAACAAAAAAAGAGAACTTCAGGCCAATTTCTCTTATGAATATTGATGCAAAAATACTTAATAAAATTCTTGCCAACCGAATCCAAGAACACATCAAAACGATCATCCACCATGATCAAGTAGGCTTCATCCCAGGGATGCAGGGATGGTTCAATATAAGGAAATCCATCAGTGCTATCCACTACATAAACGAACTCAAAGAAAAAAACCATATGGTCATCTCATTAGATGCAGAAAAAGCATTTGACAAAATCCAGCATCCTTTCATGCTAAAAGTCTTGGAAAGAACAGAAATTCAAGGCCCATACCTAAACATCTTTAAAGCAATATACAGCAAACCGGTAGCCAACATCAAACTAAATGGAGAGAAACTTGAAGCAATCCCAATAAAATCAGGGACTAGACAAGGCTGTCCTCTTTCTCCATATCTTTTCAGTATAGTACTTGAATTTCTAGCTAGAGCAATTAGACAACATAAGGACGTCAAGGGGATACAAATTGGAAAGGAAGAAGTCAAATTATTACTATTTGCAGATGACATGATAATCTACTTAAGTGACCCGAAAACCTCCACCAGAGAACTCATACAGCTGATAAACAACTTCAGCAAAATGGCTGGTTATAAAATCAACTCAAGCAAATCAGTTGCCTTCCTATACTCAAAGGATAAGCAGGCTGAGAAAGAAGTTAGGGAAATGACACCCTTCACAATAGCCTCAAACAATATAAAGTATCTTGGTGTGACTCTAACCAAACAAGTGAAAGATCTATATGACAAGAACTTCAGGTCTCTGAAGAAGGAAATCGAAGAAGACCTCAGAAAATGGAAAAATCTGCCATGCTTATGGATCAGCAGGATTAATATAGTTAAAATGGCCATCTTGCCAAAAGCAATCTACAGATTCAATGCAATCCCCATCAAAATCCCAACTCAGTTCTTCACAGAGTTAGAAAAAGCAATTCTCAAATTCATCTGGAATAACAAAAAACCCAGGATAGCTAATATTATTCTCAACAACAAAAGAAATTCTGGGGGAATCAGTATCCCTGACTTCAAGCAATACTACAGAGCAATAGTATTAAAAACTGCATGGTTTTGGCACAGTGACAGACAAGTTGACCAATGGAATAGAATTGAAGATCCAGAAATGAACCCACACAGCTACGGTCACTTGATCTTCGACAAAGGAACCAAAAACATCCAGTGGAAAAAAGATAGCCTTTTCAACAAATGGTGCTGGATCTATTGGAGGTCAGCATGCCGAAGAATGCGAATTGATCCATTCTTATCTCCATGTACTAAACTTCACTCCAAGTGGATCAAGGACCTCCATGTAAAACCAGACACACTGAAACTAATAGAAAAGAAACTGGGGAAGACCCTTGAGGACATGGGCACAGGGGAAAAGTTCCTGAACAGATCACCAATAGCTTATGCTCTAAGATCAAGAATTGACATATGGGACCTCATAAAATTACAAAGTTTCTTTAAGCCAAAGGACACTGTTAAAAGGACAAAATGGCAACCATCAAATTGGGAAGGATATTCACCAACCCCACATCTGATAGAGGGCTCATATCCAATATATACAAAGAACTCAAGAAGTTAGACCCCAGGGAACCAAATAACCCTATTAAAAATGGAGTACAGATCTTAACAAAGAATTTTCACCTGAAGAAATTTGGATGGCCGAGAGGCACCTTAAGAAGTGCTCAACATCATTAGTCATTAGGGAAATGCAGATCAACACAACCCTGAGATTTCACCTTACACCAGTCAGAATAGCTAAGGTCAAAAACTCAGGAGACAGCAGGTGTTGGTGAGGATGTGTAGAAAGAGGAACACTCCTCCACTGCTGGTGGGGCTGTAAGATGGTACAACCACTTTGGAAATCAGTCTGGCGGTTCCTCAGAAAACTGGACATGAGAATTCCAGAGGACCCTGCTATACCTCTCCTGGGCATATACCCAAAGGATTCCCTGGCATGCAATAAAGACACATGCTCCATTATGTTCATAGCAGCCTTATTTATAATAGCCAGAAGCTGGAAAGAACCCAGATACCCCTCAAAGGAGGAATGGATACAGAAAATGTGGTGTATTTACACAATGGAATACTACTCAGCAATTAGAAACAATGAATTCACAAAATTTTTAGGCAAATGGTTTGATCTGGAAAATATCATCCTAAGTGAGGTAACCCAGTCACAAAAAGAATACACATGGAATGCAATCTCTGATAAGTGGATACTAATTAGCCCAGAAGCCCTGAATACCCAAGACACAAGTCGCATAACAAATGACTCCCATGAAGAAGTATGGAGAAGGTCCTGATCCTGGAAAGGATTCATCTAGCTTTGGAGGGGAATATAAGGACAGAGAAGAAAAGGAGGGAGGTGAAAGGAGAATGGATGGAGAGAAGAAGTTTTATGGGACATAAGGGGAGGGGGGATCCAGGAAAGGGGAAATTATTTGGAATGTAAACAAAGAATATAGAAAATAAAGATATTAATTTAAAAAAGAAAAAAGTAAAAAAATGAAATATTTATTATAGCACCAAATATCTTTCAATATTTAATTGTCATAAATTGCTACCCATGAAATGCTGCTTTTACTTACTTTTTTTTTTACAATGTACTCACTTTTCTATTGACCCAATTGCTAAAAATTTGTCTTCACAGTATTCTGAACTGAATATGACTATGAAATATGAGAAGACAGTGTATGGAAATAAGGATAAAAAGGTGTCATTATTTCTATTTCTAATTGTATCTTTTGGAGAAAATAGCAGAACATTTGTCAATGTATCATAGAGTTATTTTAAAAAATATTTTGATTCACATAAGGCATCTTAGTTTGATGTTTCAAACAAATGTTAATGCAAGTAAACTTTCAAAATTAATAAGAGTTTTATTTGCATTCTGTGATCAAAGACTAAGAACTTATGCTTTTAAACATCTTAAGTCTAAATTTACATATTCTATTTTATCACAACTATTACTCACATTACTGTCAAAAAAAGTACAAACATGTTCATCTGTAGCTAATAGAAATGTGGGTATAGTATCCCATTATAACCAACTAGCCTCTTTCTTGTGCTTAGTGTGGCTAAGCATAGGCCAGAAATTTGTGGATGCTTACAAATCATTGTCTGTTTTCTTCAACTTAAAGAACATAAAGTATCAAGCCTAATTGTGAATATAATAAACCAAATGAATCTCAATCCTTCACAGGGAATAGCACTATGCTATTATTTTATTTGATTTAAATAGTGATCTACTAGCAACATCACTCCATCTCTTTTATCCCATAATTGCAAGTGATGAAAGACATGACAAATGCAAATCTAAGCCTCTGTTCCATGTACTTAATGGCAGACTACAGGATTTTGAGAGCTAATCTGATTTTCTAGTACTGCTATGCCATGGGAATTCCATGTTTTATTTTACTTTAACCAAATCAAAAGTTCTATAATCAACATAATAGAGCTCACTGTGAGTTTAAAATAATCTAATCAAGTATAATACAAGTATTTTTGAAATAACATTATGTTCTATATCTCCACAAATTTCTAGACTGTACATGATCCTTAATCTTGTGTAACTATATGAGACTCTACAGATGAGACTAAAATTACATCAAGTTCACACATATTTTGTACATAGAGTGAAACTATTTTTGTTTGTACTCATACCCTTATTTCATTTTTATTGGAAATGAAAGATTTGGAATCATGACTAATTTATTTAATGTCATTCAGTCATGAATTTGAGCTTTCTGAAATATTATGTACAGCCAGTAAAACTACTTTACTTTTTCATTAACCTTTTCCAATCTTTATTCCCAGGCTTCTTCTGTTTAACTTTGAATTAGGTATAAGCAAAAACTGAAAAGAATGGCAGTGGCCAGAGGGCTTAGGCTTAAAAATATTAGAGATCTAGATTTTATCAGATCAAAAATGAATAAAAAATTTTTTAAGGAGTCGTGATATAAAATTGCAGCTCCTGTAACTTCTGCAAGTGTCACAGTCTTGCCTCCTTCTTAGAAGCCTCATTAAAATTCTCCACCAGGTCAGGAACTTCATCCCTATCCTCCTCTCCAGGAGCAAATGGTGCTTTTCTGTACACAGATTACTTGGGAAGAGCTTTAGCCATTCTCTTTAAACTAGTCAGACTGTCTGCACCAAGCTGGTTTAGGATGCTGGAAAGCATTTTTCTCATCTGCTTTGTCTCAGCGTGGCCTGTAATGGTGAAACTGTTTGTTCCCAGAGACTCCTGGAAGTTAGGGTTGTTAAAATGGATCACTGTTCCTTGGTTTGTAAACATTTTCACCTCTTCAATACCAGAGATATTGTTTACCCCTAACTTCTTTGATGAGAACTGTGGATTTTTATCATCCTTTGTGGCTGCTCTGTGAACCACCTTCTTCTTTCTACAAGCAGTTCCTTTCCCACCAGTGCCCTCTTGTCCCTGCAGTTTGGTGAGCTGTGCCTGGTTCTTGATGGTTTCTTTCATCTTGTCGAAGTGAAAATGGGGCCTAGTGGGGGACTAAGGTTCATGTAAGGGGTCTTGGGAAGACCAGCTGAGATAAGGCACACACATGCAAGATGGCAGCTAGAAGGCAAAGCTACTTTATAATTTAATAATTCCTCTCTTGCCTGATTTCTGTGAATTTGATTCTCAGAATCTTTGCAGCAACTAATCAATGAAATATGTCTTGGATCAGAGCAAGTGGAATGCAGGATGCATTTAAAAAACTTTTTTTTCAGTTCTCAGAGTACTGGCTTCTTTAGCTTTCTGTAAGTTACTTTTCTTGATGCAGTACTGCAAAAAGCAGCCATGCTATTCTTTTCTAAATGTGTCATGGCAGAAAAGATAGAAAATATCAATTTTTCTTCTAGACATGGTTTGGATTGTTATAAGCACAGTAAGTTCTATTCATTGGGAGGTTCATGATTCATCCAAGAGAGAAAAGTTTAAACTGTGGAGAAGCAATGTATGTAGAACAAAAGAAAAGGAAGTAAAGAATAAGAAAATATTCCCAAATATGAACTGAGAAGGTTCCTTTGACTCTTACAATCTTCCCACAGCTTCTTCCACAGTGATGGCGCAGGCTGTATTTCAGAATGTATATGTATTTATTTTGTATATATAATAATATATACATAAATGTTTGCAACACACACACACACACACACACACACACGCACACGCACACGCACACGCACACGCACGCACACACACACACAAACTCCTAATAGCCTCATCCACTCGGCAGAACTTTGGGGACTGTCTGTGAATCTGACAGTGGTTCAAACATAATAACCAGAATAATCAATGTTTCTGCAGTATAAAACAAAAAACTCAAATATGAGAAAGTGTAATTCAAAACTAATTTTCATGTGGTGTCACTATGCTCTACAAAAAGACAAACGTTGATCCAACCATCATCACTGACATAACTATGGATTTTGTCTTTAAAAGGCTGTAGCTTTGTATTTTCTCATCAAGAGTTTCTGATCACTCTTGGTCACCAGCTTATTTTTGAAGGACTATACTTTTAATTGGCTTAGTTAGTATTGTTGTCAATGACTAGCTTGTGGAGATAATTTCATTATAACTTATAAACTATTTTTCAATAAATAATTTTTAACAATAAAATGGGATAAAATTATTTCAGTATTTTTCAGCTTTGTAACTATTTTCAGGTAGCTGAAAAGTTTAGAATAGTATCAGAATTATAATAGTAGGTGTATAAGAAAGCGTGTTTTTGAAACATATGCCTTCTGCTACCGTGTTGAAGGGAAAAGTGGACTGGTGTGTCTGGCACAAGTGTTTCTGAAGCATGTAGAACACAGCTTCGTTTCTATTGTCATTTCCTGATAACGTTAGGCTGGACATTTGTCTCCTGGTTATTTTATGACTACATCTCATGAATAATCACAGTACATTCCTCATACAGTTGCCAGGCTGATAAAATGAAATCAGGTAACATGCAGTCACTGCATTATTGGATAAACAATTCTGCTTAGAAGGATCTTTCCTCAGGAACTGAAGCAAAGGTAGTCTTATTCTTTTTTTAATCTTTATTTTTTCTAGTTTAATTTTATTTTTTATTAATTATTTTATTTGTTTACATTTCAAATGATATCCCCCTTCCTAGTTACCCCTCCACAACCACCAGCCCCCATGCCATCTCTCTTCTCCCTTCTCCACTTTGCCTCTATGAGGGTGGCTCTTCCACCAACTCACCCACTCCTGAATCACTGCTCTAGCATCCCCCTATTTTGGGGCATCAAAACTCCCTCTCCTTTCATTGATGTCAGATAAGACCATCTTCTGCTTCATATGTATCTGGACCTATACATGCCTCATGTATACTCTGTGGTTGGAGATCTAGTCTCTGGGAGAACTGCATGGTCCAGTTAGTTGATATTGCTCTTACTGTGGTATTGCAATCCCCTTCAGCTCCTTCAGTCCTTCCCATAGCTCATCTGTTGGGGTCCCCTGGCACAGTCTGATGGTAGGCTGTGAGTATCTGCATTTGTATTGGTCAGGTGTTAGTAGAACCTCTCAGAGGACAGCTATAACAGGCTCCTGTCAACAAGTGCTTCTTGGCATCAGCAGTAGTGTCGGTGTCTGCAGATGGGATGGATACCTATGATCAGTCTTAAGTAAATACTTTGAAATGTTATAAAGAACTTTTTGGTTGATTATATGTTGTTGCAAGAACTAGGTTAATATCAAATGTCTTATGTATACAAGGCATCACCTATAACTATTTTCTCCATCCTGTCTTGTTCCAAAAGCAAGTCATATTCACTAATGGCTAAGATGAAAAACTCAGATGACATCAGATGGTGGAAGGATGTGGAAAAGGAGGAAGACTGCTTCAGTGTCTTTCTTTTTTATTAGACATTTTCTTTATTTACATTTCAAATGTTATCTCCAATCCCAGTTTCCCCTCTGAAAACTCCCTATCCCATACCCTCTCCCCCTACTGAACAACCCACCGACTCCCACTTCCCTGTCCTTGCATTCCCCTACACTGGGGCATCAAGCCTTCTCAGGACCAAGGGCTTCTCCTCCTTTTGATGTCCAACAAGGCCCTCATCTTGCTAAATATGCAACTGGAGCCATGGATCCCTTCCTGTGTACTCTTTGGTCAATGGTTTAGTCCCTGGGAGCTCTGCAGGGCAGGTACTGGTTGGTTCATATTCTTGTTCCTCCTATGAGGCCACAAGCTCCTTCATCTCCTTTGGTCCTTTCTCTAGCTTCTCCATTGGGGACCTTGTGCTCAGTCCAATGGTTGGCTGACAGTATATACCTCTATATTTGTCATGCACTGGCAGAGCCTCTCATGAGATAGCTATATTAGGCTCCTGTCAGCAAGTGCTTGTTGGCATCCACAATAGTGTCCGGATTTGTTGACTGTATAAGGGATGGATCCCCAAGTGGGATAGTCTCTGGGTAGCCTTTCCTTCAGTCTCTGCTCCACACTTTGTCTCTGTATCTTCTCCCATGTGTATTTTGTTCCTACTTCTAAGAAGGACCAAAATATCCATACTTTGGTATTCCTTCTTCTTGAGCTTTGTTGGGTCTGTGAATTGTATCTTTGGTATTCTAAGCTTCTGGGCTAATATCCACTTATCAGTGAGTGCATACTATCTATGTTCTTTTGTTATTGGGTTTCCTGACTCAGGATGATATTTTCTAGTCCCATCAATTTGCCTAAGAATTTCATGAATTCATTGTTTTTAATAGTTGAGTAGAATTCCATTGTAGAAATGCACCACAGTTTCTGTATCCATTCCTCTGTTGAGGGACATCTGGGTTCTTTCCAGCATCTGGCTATTATAATAAATAAGGCTGCTATGAACATAGTGGATCATGTGTCCTTATTACATGTTGGAATATCTTCTGGGTATATGCCCAGGAGTCCTCAGGCAGTACTATGTCCACTTTTCTGAGGAATTTCCAAACAGATTTCCAGAGTGGTTGTACCAGCTTGCAATCTCACCAGCAGTGGAGGATTGTTCCTCTTTCTCTACATCCTGGCCAGCATCTACTGTGACCTGAGTATTTGATCTTAGATATTCTGACTGGTGTGAGGTGAAATCTCAGGGTTGTTTTGATTTGCATTTCCCTGATGCCTAAGGATGTTGAACATTTCTTTAGGTGCTTCTCAGCCATTCAGTATTCCTCAGTTTAGATTTCTTTGTTTAGTTCTGTACCCCATTTTTAATAGGGTAATTTGGTTTCCTGGAGTTTAACTTCTTCAGTTCTTTGTATATATTGGATATTAGCCCTCTATCAGATGTGGGGCTGGTAAAAATCTTTTCTCAATTTGTTGGTTGCTGTTTTGTCCTATTGACAGTGTCCTTTGCCTTTCAGAAACTTTGTAATTTTATGAGGTCCCATTTGATGATTCTTGATCTCAGAACATAAGCTATTAGTGTTCTGTTCAGGAACTTTCCCTCTGTGCCCATGTGCTCAAGGGTCTTCCTGATATTCTTTTCTATTAGATTCAGTTTATCTGGTTTTATATGGAAGTCCTTGATCCACTTGGACTTGACCCTTGTGCAAGGTGGTCAGAATTGATCAATTTGCATTCTTTTGCATGTTGACCACCAGTTGAACCAGCACCATTTGTTGAAAAGGCTATCTTTTTTCCACTGGATGGTTTTAGCTCCTTTGTCAAAGATCAGGTGTGTGGGTTCATTTCTGGGTCTTCAATTTTATTCCATTGATCTACTGCCTGTCACTGTACCCATATCATGAAGTTTTTTTTTTTTTTATTTTTTATCACTATTGCTCTGTAGTGCAGCTTGAAATCTGGGATGCTGATTCCCACAGATGTTCTTTTATTGTTGAGAAGCTCTGAATACCCAAGACACAATTCACATACAAATGATGCCCAAGAAGAAGGAAGGAGAGGCCCCTGATCATGGAAAGGCTCAATGCAGCAATATAAGGGAATACCAAGTTAGGGAAATGGGAAGGGGTTGATTGGGGAACAAGGGGAAAGAAGAGGGCTTATGGGACTTTCAGGGAGGGGGGGGTCCAGGAAAGAGGATATCATTTAAAATGTAAATAAAAAATATATTGACAAGTCTCACTTTGAACTCAGTAATCTGTCTACCTCTGCCTCCTGAGTGCTATGGTATATGCCACCATGCCTAGTAATTTTCTTCCTTTCATATAACACCATTTTCATCACCTAGTTCTCTACCACTGCAAAAATTCTCACAATGTTTGTTTAGTTAGAGTCAGGCTTTGAGCAATTCACTTTCATTTTAAATAGTCATGATATTTCCTGTGTTTTCTAAGAATTTGATTGAAGTAAAGAGTTCAAGGAAGATTGTGAGACTGAGTGAAGGAAAGATGAAAAAGACTAGGAATCAGAAGGTCAAGGAAGCAATGAGTCAGGTGACAAGCATAGGAGAGGGTATGTTGACAATGTGAAAGCTCTGCTACAGACTTCACACCTTATTCTGGAGGAAATGTGAAGTGAATTGAAGGATCTAAGAGACCTTATACATGTATGCATGAACATATTCATGTGTGCATTTATTTGTGATGTGTTTCTAGGCTAGTGAAGACATTAAAATGTGAATCTATGCTTGATGTGCATTTTCTATTTTTCTCCTCACCTAGATATAAGTATTTAGTAATATTGTGACTGTATAAATAGCTGTCAACTAAGTGTTTATAGAAATGATATTATCTAACCTAAAACTTAGCAATGCTTATAAGGTAAATATTCTAAAATTTAACCACCAAAACCATCTAGTCACATTTTGATTTAAATATTTTACTTTACAGAACTTAGAAGTGTCATTTTTTTACTGTTATCATTTAAGTAATGTTACAGTCCAAACTCTGTCATGGGATAACCAGGATTCTTAATCCAGGAAGGCACGGGTCTGGCGAGATGACAGAAACAACCACACACACACAGAGGCGGTTGAATATGAATTTATTTAGGAGCTCTAAAGCAAGGATTTTTATACACAAAGAGTTGGTATTACCATTTCAAAAGATGTAGCCAGTGAGGCAGGTATAATTATCATAACCATTTGGAACAAGGAAATGCAAAATCAATCAGGTACAACGTTTCTCATGTAACAGATACAGAGGATCAATTTACAGATGCCATCAAACTTCCTATTTAGAATACAGATTCACTCATAGTTTACAGTAAACCTTCAAAGAGTTTGAAGTTTCTTATACCCCCTGGGTCTAAACAAGTTTTTGTGAGAAATCCTTATCTAAAATTTAGCTTCTATCTTGTAAGAAACTTCCTGACTTAATCAATGCTTTCTGTTCCAGAGTGCCAGAGCCACCCTCATCCACATACGCACAGCCATATAAACCCACATGTGGCTGGAAGGTTGTAATTATGTAAATGACTATGAGGCAAAGTGTTGCAATTCTTAAAAGGGAGTTTGGCAACATTGAGTAGACTTCAAAGAATGGATTGTCAGCCAGGCCATAGGAATCCCTGTGAAGAGAGAAAAGGAGGAAGTCCAGAGCAAGCTGCTTCTTGAGAACGATGGGCCCATCTTAATAAGCTTGGTTTTTCTAGGTCCTGGCTACTAAGAAGGAGGAGAGTTTAGGAAATTGACAAGTGAGACTTTTGGCTTCCTCACAGTGTGTTCCAAAAAATCCCAGGAGACATTTCTCGCCTCAGTATGTAAAATTTTGTTTTACAGATTTCACCTGGGTCACTGCAGCATCTCCCCCTTTTATGTTTAATAATTGAAGTGCATAGATAACTCTTTTGGCAGTAGAATTGGAGGAAAAGACTAGTCTGAAAATGAATGGAGGAATAATAAGAAGAATTGTTCCTGTAGTCATGGCGATGACAATAATCCAACATAACCAACTTATAGGGTTTAGAGACCGTAGACTGGATGAAATAGATTGAGCCAAACCTTCCAAATCAGTAAATCCATCATGTGCCTTGCTCATGGATGAAATTTGAGTTTTTAATTGAGCCATATCATGAGTAATATTATTATCTTTCCAAAGTGCCCAAACAGGGACTTATTGGAATTTACATTCATATATCTTCTGAATTACTGCACATACAGGCAGTCAGGCTGCTTGAAATCATAAATGTCCAAATAGTAATACAATTCTCTTTCAAATTTTAGTAACTGGAGCTTCACATTCTCTAACTTGTGAGAAAAATAAAGTGGTTCTTGCTGTCATGTATTGTTTTGAGCCCCTTAAGCCTGTTCCTATAGTGGAACTGGCTGGAACTACCTCTCTCTCTTCAAGTACACTCCATCCACTGATGTCCAGAGAGTACCATGGGGAAAATGATAATTGGTACACATTGTAATGTTGGTTAATTTGATTGTATTTATATACTTGCTAGAATGTAAATTAGTGCTAATAAATAATATAAGTTCTTTTTTCTTTTATTGAAAATAGATTTTCATAAAATATATTCTGATTGTGGTTTTCCCTCCCTCTACTCCTCCCAGTTCCTCCCCACCTCCACTTCCATTCTATTCCACACCCTTTTCTTTTCTCCTTAAAAGAACAGGTGCAGGTAATCTAGCTCTGACTCTTGTCTGCTAGATGGTGACTCCTTTGAGAAAGAGATGCCCTCCTCCCTGTTCCCATCCCTTGCCATTTATATCCAATGGAAGATATAGCTTCATGGTCATGAGAGTGATAGAACTGGCCATCTCCCTCACAAACTACAAATTGTAAATTTGAGAAAGCAGGCCCTATACCTTGCCTGGGAAGCAGGGTATATCTGGCCCTGCTTGTGGACTTATGGGTAAGCCTGTATATTCTTTTGAGTTTGGGTGAAATGTTATGTAAATATCAATTATGTCTATTTGGTTCATAAATCATAGAATGAGTTTGCATAAGAGTGAAGAGTTTTGAAAAGAACTTGGAAGCAAATGAATTTCCAGCTAAAGTTATTGAAAAGAGATAGGGAAGAATAGTTTCTCAAACTCTGTAAGCTTAGCTTTAGTATTTCTTAGTTTTTGTCTGGATGTTCTGTTATTTGGTGAAAGTAGGGTATTGAAGTCTTCCATATCACTGTGTGAGTATCCATGTTTAATTTAGAGTTTAGTAACGTTTCTTTCACAAACCTGGGTATGCTTGCCTTCAGAGCCCAGATATTATGAATTGAAAAGTCATTTTTTAAAAGACATTTTCCTCTGATGAATATGAAGTATCCTTCCCTATCTCTTTTGGTTAACTCTAATTATAAATCTATGTATATATTAGAATGGGTATACCAGCTTCTTTCATAGGTCTCGTTGCTTGCAAGTACTTTTTAAAACTCTTTACTCTGAGGTATATCTACCTTTGATGTTGATATTTGTTTCTTATATGTAGTAGAAGGATGTATCCTCTTTTTCCATCTATTTTGTTAGTCTCTGTCTTTTTATTGGGGAATTGAGTACCTTGATATTGAGACATAGCAATAACCAATAATTGCCAATTCCTTTTATTTTGTTGTTGGTGGTGGTAGTGGTGGTTGTGTGTGTGTGTGTGTGTGTGTTTGCGTGTGTGTGTTTGAAAGTTTTTGGGTGTGTTTCCATTCTTTAGGCTTTCTTAGTATGGGGCTATTTATTTTCTGTGTTTTCATTGTGTAGTTAACCTTATTGGATTGGAGTTTTCTTTCTAGTATCTTCAGTAGGGCTGGATTTGTAGATAAATATTAATTAAATTTGACTTTATTATGGGATATCTTGTTTCCTCCATCTATGATGATTGAAAATTTTGTTAGTTATAGTTGCCTGCATAGCATCTGTGGTCTTTCAGAATCTGCAGCACATCTCTTCAGCTATTTCTGGCTTTTAGATTCTTCATTGAGAAGTTTAGGCTAATACTAGTAGGTCTGCGTTTATATTTTACCTAGATTTTCCATTTCCAATTTCCATTTCCAGAACTGCTTAACTACATTTTTCATTTCCTGAATTCCCTCACTTTGAATTTTCTTTATTAGTTCTATTTCCATTTTCAGGTCTTAAACAGTTTCATTCATTTCTTCCAACTGCTTGTTTTGTTTAGGCTTTTGTTAAGGAATTTATTCATTTTTTCCATTTTTGTTTGTCTTTTTCTCAATCTCTTTAAGAGATTTATTTAGTTCTACATTAAGAACCTCTATTGTCTTTACTTGTTTTGGAATATGCAGGTTTTGCTGTTGTAGGATATCTGGTGCTGACATCTTGCCCTGCCTATTGTTGACTGTGTTCTTTTGCTGTTGTACAGTCACCTTTCTGGTTTTCTGGCCTGCATGTTCTGTGGTTGATCAGAGTGTCTCTACCCAATTTAGAAGCAAAAATTCTGGTGGCTCATGTAGTATCTTGTCAAGAAGGGATTCTCCTCCCATATTCGGAGCTGGAGATTTCAGGCATTTGTGACCTCTGACGTAGCAGGGAGACTCTGTGACTTGGAGGCTGGTATTCTTGTGGACATGTGTGGCCTCTCCTACAGTTGGCAGTCTCTGCACAAATTGGGCTCTGAGCTTTCTGGCAGGCATGGCCTGTGTTTGGACACGAGGTGTCTACTGGAATTGTAGGCTGTTTTTCTGGCAAGTGTGTCCTATGGTTGGGAAGGTGTTTGCCTGAGAGAACTGAGAGTTTGGAAGAGGCAAGGGCATTCTTGGTCTTCTGGCAAGCATGACCCATGTTTGCCCAGGATTATCTGCTGGAGTTTGGGGCTGGGGAACAATGGGGGATCAACTGAATTCAGAGGGGAAAGTGTCTGCAGGCAGATAGCTTATATAGATTCTTTGGTGTCTGACAGAAGATAATGTTCAATGTGCAGTTTTTCACAATTCTAGCTTTTCAGTTTTGACTTTATGGAAATGACATGTAGTTAAAAGGAAAAAAAAACCTAAGGAATGTCTAGGATATTTGAACAGTGCTGTTTCTTCCTAAACTCACCCATATTCATGTTGTACAAAAATCATGACTTAGTGCCCACAAGTTCAGAATTCCTTGGATAATTAAATCTTAGAGTGTAAACTAATTCAGGTTGCTTTCCCTTTGCTTATATTTTTACCTTTGAAAGATCCAATTTATTATGTTTTGAACTTTGAGCCTTCAGTATATATTTGGCAGTCTGGAAATTATACCTTGTTTTGAAAACTAGATCATTTGGAATTTAATTGCCTCAAAAGTTTCTTGAAATTTCAATTAGTTTGCTTGTCTGAAAACTGAAATTTAAGAGGTAGTTAACACACATATGACAACATCACCATCAAAATATGTGATTTGGATACTGTCTTAGTTAGGGTTTCCATTGATGTGAAGAGACATCATAATCAAGGCAACTCTTATAAAGGACAGTTAATTGGGGAGAGCTTACAGGTTCAGAGGGTCAGTCCATTATCATCAAGGCAGGAAGTGTGGCAGGATCCAGGTAGGCATGATACTGGAAGAGCTGAGAGTTCTACATTTTGTTCCAAAGGTAAACAGAAGAAGACTAGCTTTCAGGCAGATAGGAGGAGGGTCCTAAAGCCCATACCACAGTTACATACTCCATATAAAAAGATCATATCTCCTAATAGTGCCACTCCCTTGGTAAAGCATATTCAAATCACCACAGATGCATTATATCAAACAAATGTACATATATGATATCAAATGTGCATATCACCTAATGTACATTACATATATATGTTCTTCTTATGTGTCACTTTAAAATCTCATTTATATAAAACTCTTTCTGCACTTCTGTATAAACACAAGCTAATGAAAGCAATTACTCCCTAGGCTATTTTTTGCATCAAGCCATTAAATCTGGACCATAGCAGCCTTTAGCAGAAGAATGCGAATTGATCCATCCTTGTCTCCTTGTACTAAGCTCAAATCCAAATGGATCAAGGACCTCCACATAAAGCCAGACACTCTGAAGCTAATAGAAAAGAAACTGGGGAAGACCCTTGAGGACATCGGTACAGGGAGAAAGTTTCTGAACAGAACACCAATAGCGTATGCTCTAAGAGCAAGAATTGACAAATGGGACCTCATAAGGTTACAGAGTTTCTGTAAGGCAAAGGACACCGTCAAGAGGACAGATCGGCAACCAACAAATTGGGAAAAGATCTTCACCAATCCTACATCAGATAGAGGGCTAATATCCAATATATATAAAGAACTCAAGAAGTTAGACTCCAGAAAACCGAACAACCCTATTAAAAAATGGGGTACAGAGTTAAACAAAGAATTCTCACCTGAAGAACTTCGGATGGCGGAGAAGCATCTTAAAAAATGCTCCACTTCATTAGTCATTAGGGAAATGCAAATCAAAACAACCCTAAGATTTCATCTTACACCAGTCAGAATGGCTAAGATTAAAAATTCAGGAGACAGCAGGTGTTGGAGAGGGTGCGGAGAAAGAGGAACACTCCTCCACTGCTGGTGGGGTTGCAAATTGGTACAACCACTCTGGAAAGCAGTCTGGCGGTTCCTCCGAAAACTGGGCACCTCACTTCCAGAAGATCCTGCTATACCACTCCTGGGCATATACCCAGAGGATTCCCCACCATGTAATAAGGATACATGCTCTACTATGTTCATAGCAGCCCTATTTATAATTGCCAGATGCTGGAAAGAACCCAGGTATCCCTCAACAGAAGAGTGGATACAAAAAATGTGGTATATCTACACAATGGAGTACTATTCAGCCATTAGAAACAATGAATTCATGAAATTCTTAGGCAAATGGATGGAGCTAGAGAACATCATACTAAGTGAGGTAACCCAGACTCAAAAGGTGAATCATGGTATGCACTCACTAATAAGTGGTTATTAACCTAGAAAACTGGAATACCCAAAACATAATCCACACATCAAATGAGATACAAGAAGAAAGCAGGAGTGGTCCCTGGTTCTGGAAAGACTCAGTGAAACAGTATTTGGCAAAACCAGAACGGGGAACTGGGAAGGGGTGGGAGGGAGGACAGGGGAAGAGAAGGGGGCTTACGGGACTTTCGGGGAGTGGGGGGGGGGCTAGAAAAGGGGAAATCATTTGAAATGTAAATAAATTATATCAAATAAAAAAAAAAGACAAAAAAAAAAAAAAAAAAAAAAAGAAAGGGCAAGGCAAAAAAAAAAAAAAAAAAAAAAAAAAAACTGTAGATAGTTTCTTTTTAGATAAGTTTGGAAATCACAATTCATAATCAAGCATATCATAAACTGTTTTCCTTGGGATGAAAGTAAACAACAAGAAATGAATATAAGAATGTGCAGGCAGTAAGGGAGGTTAGGAAGTAAGTAGTTGAGAAGAAGAGGGTCAGCAGGAGTGATAGCAGGATGAGAGGGTGAATGGAATCATAGTACATTATATGCAAATATGAAATTGTCAAAAACCCCGAAAGAAAATATGCAAAAACTGCATCAAGGTAGAAGAAAATAGTATGAAGAAACTATGAGGCTGGTGAGTTAATTTTACCTGAAAAATGTAGCGAAAGCCAGAGCTGGATTGGTCACAGAAAAGATGATATTTTAAGACATTCACATTATAGACTCAAGAGGGTGCTGTGTGCCTTGAAGATAGCACAAGCTGTGCTCCTGAAAGCTGCTTCTGAGGAAAATCCAGCCTACTGAAATCCAAATAACAAGAAAGGAGGAAGCTTTGCCTACACACAGGGACACAGTAGAATAAGAGATAAGCAGAATCAATGTATATTACTACTGATAATTGGAGAATATTTCTGGTATTGGCTTCTCCACAGCAGATGAAAATTGTAACTTAACTTTACAAATGAATTAAATCAATCACCAGAACACTAACAGAAACAAGATTTTTAAAGGGCAGTTATGGTCATGTAGGAAAACAATAGAATTGAATGGAAAAACTCAAAAATAAGGAATGTTTGCCAGAAAACAGGAGTGCATGTGGTTTGAATCAAATTCCCTGAATAAATATTCTCTGAATAAGTCAAAAACCAAAATTCTAAAATGAAGACACATTCCAGATTCTAACACTGAAGAAAAACAAACACAGAAATCATAGTAATAGAAAGTAAATAAATGAAAAATAGCCCGCAGAAACAGAAGCAAAACCAAAGACTAAAAAAATGTAATGCATTAAAAAAAAACTAAACAAAACAAAACAGCTGTATCTTCAGATAGGGATGTAAATGGTAAACAAGAACAACTGGCCAAACTAGAAATATATATGATCAGTATCAACAGGACTAAAAAACACTGTTCATTAAACTACTTGCTTATTTTGCTTCCCTTCCAAAACAGTTGTCCTTTTCCCTCAGTTTTGGGCAACAAGACATGAATCATAGTTGCTTGGAAAAGCTTATCCATTTCTGCCATAGCTATGATGCCTTCATATCTCCATCCCCTGAATTCCTGTCTGTCATATATACAGGAGATGTGCAAAAAACAGCTATCTGGGGCACATGGCAAGTTGTAATTCTGAAGAAGCTAGTATATTGGGAAAGGTGGCAGGCAAGCAACAGAAGAGTCAAGCTTCCTGATACTTCCATTTGATAGAATATTTTATAGCTTTATACAGTTAACAATGAGAGGTGGTTGCATGATTCAGGACTTAGGAAGCCTCTGCACTGCTTAAAGTGTGTTACTCACTTTAACTGCTCTTTACATACTTTCCCACACATGAATTAATAATCATATTCCTTTGTATAGTTCCTTCAAAATGAGAGTATTTTTAAACAATAATGCCTACATTCAGGACTTCTGAGGTACATTTAACTGATGTCTTTTGGGAAAGCATAAGGAGTACAGCAGTCTATATCAGAAAAGCATGGGTTTGAATCACATCTTCAACACTAGAGGCACTGGATTTGTGAGTAAGTTAACCCAGTGTTTTTCATTATTTTCCTCAAGGTGATTCATGGACAGTCCTTTACATCATGGTCAGTTGGCAAATGATATTTTATTAAGAGCTACAATGATGTTCAGGTTGACATACTTCAGAAGTCTTAACACTTGCTAGGCTCTTTGGAGTGAAGGACTTGGGGTCCATGCTTAAAGTTCCTTGTATATTAAATTTAAAGTTTAATTAAAAGAACCGAATGGTTATATTGAGAATTATAAAAATAATAGAAAGAGATCAGTGAATTTCTAATGCATACTCACCCATAGGTATTATGTTTGCAAATCTCTGATTAAGTCTGACTTCTAGTCAGTGTTCATTTGTTAAAAGAAGGCCATTATATTCCTGAAGGCAAGCCCAGGCCTGACAAATATATACATCAGTTTGAACAGTGTATCCTACTCTGGCTGTAGTATTAGCTTTACTAGTAAGAGTCTAGAGGTATTTTGGTGTGATTCCTAATTGGCACATGTTCTACCACACAGGGAGCTACAATTAGGTGACTTCATGTCTCTTTCCATTCACATGGTGGAGAAAAACAAAAAATGAGTTTTTGTCTAGTGTAGAATATCAAGCATAGTCCTACAGGGAAAACAAAGTGGTATCTGAAGTAGAAATTTCTGGTTTCTTTCAAAACTCTGTTACCTCAAACATAGCTTTACTGGGGCAGATGGGCAAAAGTATGTTTTGCTGAAAGAGACACAGGTGAGAGGATGTTTTGCTAAAATAGACACCTGAGAGGATGTGTGATGTTTATAAAGAATATAAATGTGACCCCAGTGCCTAGGGAAGCTTGAGTATTGGTTCACCTTATCCACCTTCTCTAGTCCTCCCTGACTGTACTCTTATATTGGTTCATCTTATATCATATTGCTGATCGTTGCTTGTGACTTCATAGAGAGTAACTTGACAAATAACTTCTCATGATATTCCATAGGTTTATTGCAGCTTCCACTGACTTGCCCCCATCTGTCAGAGCCTCCTGGTTTATTCTGGATCCAGCTGATGCTGCTTCATGTGTGGTGTCTGCCAAATGGACTAAACTGCAGCTGGTAATTCATGCTTGGTGGTTTGGTAGTAGACTGAACTGCTCATATCCTGATAACAAAGATTGGAATTGCACCCAAATATTCTATTTCTATATAGTTCCACCTCCCCCATTTTCTAATAACATTGCCTTCTCACTACCTCCTTTGGATGGTAGGTTAAAAGGGAGGCTAAAGCATTTAAGAACCATTACTGGACATGATACTACCAGAGGATCCCATTATACCACTCCTGGGCATATACCCAGAGGATGCCCCAGCAGGAATAAGGACAAATGTTCCACTATGTTCATAGCAGCCCTCTTTATAATAGCCAGAATCTGGATAGAACCCAGATGTCCCTCAACTGAAGAATGGATATAGAAAATGTGGTATATTTACACTATGGAATACTACTCAGCTATTAAAAACAATGAATTCATGAAATTCTTAGGCAAGTGGGTGGAACTGGAGAATGAGTGAGGTGACCCAATCACAAAAGAACACACATGGTATGCACTCACTGGTAAGCAGATATTTGCCCAGAAGCTCAGAATACCCAAGAAACAATTCACATATCAAATGATGCCCAAGGAGAAGGAGGAAGAGACCCCCTGGTCCTGGAAATGTTCAGTGCAGCAGTGTAGGGGAATACCAGGACAGGGAAGCGGGATGGGTTGATTGGGGAACAGGGGAAGGGAAGAGGGCTTATGGGACTTTTGGGGAGGGGGGATGCAGGAAAGGGGAAATAATTTGAATTGTAAACAAAGAATGTATCTAGTTAAAAAAATTAAATTAAAAATCTAGGCCAGGAATCTGACTCCTTGATCAAAACATGGAATGTGTGATCTTTTGTGTGAATAGCAGGACACCTAGTTACAATATGCATCCTCAAATACCTTAAAGGAATATGGAGAGTCATTGTTCAGTAGTTACTTTTTTTGCCATGAAAAACACTGACAGAAGCAACTTAAGGAAGTGAAACTTTATTTTGGCTTACAGTTTGAGGGTAAAGTCTATCATAGTGGGAAATCCATTGTGGCAGAGCTAGAGACCGCTGATCACAGTGCATCTGAAGTCAGGAAATAAGGAGCACTGAATGCTAATATTTAACCTGCTTTATCCTTCTCATTCATTCTGATATGCAAGCCCACTGAAAGGAACTACTAACATTTAGGGTGGGTCTTCCAACTTTCCTTCACAGACATGCAAAGAAATATGTTTCCTCAGAGATTTGGAATTTCATGAACTTTGCAATCAAGATTAAATGCAAAATCCCTCATTACTTGTCAACTTAGTACCTAAATAAATCATGTTTAACTTACAAGTTCATGCTTTTCCTAAAATTCGTCTGTCTCATAGTGAAAATTATATTCAGTCAAACTTCAAATGTCCCCATAACCTTTAACAATTCTAATACTATTCTTAACATTCAAAATTCAAGGCTCCACCTGAGATTCAAGGCAATCATAAAAGGTATACTCCTAGTATTATTATGTAGAGTAAACTGGCTGTATTTATAATATAATGTATAACATACGAGCGAGGATAAGTATGTAGGATGGTTTAAAGAGAGGATAGGAATGGGAGAAATAATATAAATATCATATTCCCAAAATAAAAGAAGAAATAAAAGTTATATACTTCCAATATATAATGACACAGAATAAACATTCTCATTCATCAGGCAAGTGTGAGGGAAATATATCAGGGAATAAATGGACAAAATAATAATCAAAATTGAGAATAGAGTATGCTAAATCCCAAGGCTTATGTCTGACATCTGACACTCATGGTGAATTTACCTAGCATCCAAAGGGCTTTGGTGTTTTCACTCCTTCATTTTTTCTATCTATAGAAAACATAACATATTTCTTGGTGACGGCTCCACTCCATAGCTGTAACTTTCTTTAGCAGGTGTCCTATGGTTCTGGTAACTTCAGCTTTCTAAGATCTTTAATATAGCATAGGCTTCACCTTCATAACTCTAGGGTTTTGTGCAAGGTTCTACTACACATTGCCTAGCTTCAAAGGCTTATTGGAATTGTGGGTAAAGATTTCATCAGCCTTCAAGTCTGTATCTTTCATGCCTAGAAAACTAATATCATGTGGAGTTCTGTTGCTGTCCTGGGATTGAGCCTCTCCTCCCTGAATAATATTTCATTGGCCTTTGCATTTTGACTCATAAGAAATACTTTTAGGTGGATGTTTTCTGAAGAGACAAGCCCTTCAATGGCATGCTCAGTTAGTCTCTATGCTTTCAACTGAGTTTTTATTTTTCCAAGATGGAAATGTTAATGCTTAGTACTTATTCCTACAACTTAATACCTAACAAGGGAGAATGGGTTTATTTTGGCCTGAAGTTTGTAGATATACTCTATCATGGCCCAAAATCATGGTTTCAGAAAGTTGGGGCAGATATTGGATCCACACCCAGGAAGCAGAGTGTGATAAATGCTGTGCTCAGCTTACCTTCTCCTCTTTTCACAGGCATGGATCTAAGGCCCTAGATTATGACCAACCCACCTCACTTAACCTGATCAAGATAATTCTAAACAAGCATGACCAGATGCTTATTTTCATATTGATTTAATCCTTGCAGCTTAACAAACAAGATTATTAACATACTATCATAATATGGTGATTATCTCTTTCATTACTTAGCTTTTATGAAAGAAAGAAAATTTATTATTTTAAGGAACATTTGTTTATTATCTTCCTTGCTCATTGAAGTTTGGTTGTAGATTTTTTGAGTAGTCTGGGGGTTTGCTAGTAAGACGTTCATTGCTTTGGCTTTGGAGATGGCTTAGTGGGTAAAAGTACTTGTCACACAAGCCTAACAACCTAAATCAATTCTGGAAAAGCATAGTAGATGGAGATAACTCACTAGTTCTGAAAGTTATCTGTTGCCTTTTATAAGTGAACTGTAATGTGAGTGCACATACACTTATAAATGCCCATGATATACATATACAACAGCAATATATTAAACGAAAATTGTATTGTGAATTAATCCAAGGTGTTTGTGCTAACTGAGCATATCTTCTGTTTCTGAACTATATTCTCTTTTTGCATTTTTATTTTGTGCTTGATTTTCTCAAAACCAGTGCTATTTCTGTTACTAAATTATCCCAAATGAAAAAATACATTCCAACCAAAGCTCAGAAAACAAGAAAAAAAAAGATAGTAAATAAACAAAACAAAATAATATCCATTTTGTGCATAAAAACTAGGTAATGAATGATAATTATTCTGAAGTGATGGGCTTTACTTTGAGTTTCATGCCTTCACTGTCAATTACATTTTTATTCATTTATCCCTTGTTATTAAGAGAGAAAAGGTATGAAGTGGGGAAATAGCTTTTACCAAGGAATGATATCTCGTGTCTCTCTTCCTTGTGAATATTCTTTTTATTTTTTTATTTATTTTTATCTATCTATCTATCTATCTATCTATCTATCTATCTATCTATCTATCTATCTACCATCTATTTCATTTTATTTTCTATATTCTTTGTTTACATTCCATATGATTTTCCATTTCCTGGTCCCCCCCACCCCCATGAGTCCCATAAACCCACTTCCCTCTGCCCATTCCCCAATCAACCCAATCCCACTTCCCTGTCCTGGTAATCCCCTACAATGTTGCATCAAGCCTTTCCAGGACCAGGGCCCTCTCCTTGCTTCTTCTTGGGAATCATTTGATATGTGAATTGTATCTTGGGTAGTCACAGCTTCTGGGCTAATATCCACTGCCTGCATTCCATGTGTGTTCTTTTGTGAAAGAGTTACCTCACTTAGGATGATATTTTCCAATTCCAACAATTTGCCTAAGAATTTCATGAATTCATTGTTTTTAATTTCTGGGTAGTATTCCATTGAGTACATATACCACATTTTCTGTATCTATTCCTCCATTGAGGGACATCTGTGTTTTTTTCCAGCTTCTGGCTATTATAAATAGGCTGTTATGAACATAGTGGAGCATGTATCCTTATTGCATACTGGGGAATCCTCTGGGTATATGCCCAAGAGTGGTATAGCAGGGTCCTCTGGAAGTGTCATGCCAAGTTTTCTGAGGAACTACCAGAGTGATTTCCCGTGTAGTTGTACCAACTTGAATTCCCACCAGCAGTGGAGGAGTGTTCCTCATTCTCCACATCCTCGCCAACATCTGCTGTCTCCTGAGTTTTTAATCTTAGCCATTCTGACTAGTGTGAGTTGAAATCTCAGGGTTGTTTTGATTTGCATATCCCTAATGACTAACGATGTTGAACATTTCTTAAGGTGCTTCTCAGCCACTCAAAATTCTTCTGGCAAAAATTTTTGTTTAGTTCTGTACCCCATTTTTTAATAGGGTTAGTTGGTTTTCTAGAGTCTAACTTCTTGAGTTCTTTGTATATATTGGATATTAGCCCACTGTTGGACGTAGGGTTGGTGAAGATCTTTTCCCAACTTGTTGGTTGCCATTTTGTCCTTTTGACAGGGTCCTTTGCCTTACAGAAACTTTGTAATTTTATGAGGTCCTTGTGAATATTCTTATGTCTATTAAATAATATTATACTTGTGTGTGTGTGTGCGTGTGTGTCATAATTAACACGTGGATATATGAGTACAGTTTGCAATACTTTGGTTCTCTTCTTCTGCCATGTGGATTCTCGTGGAATTGTTCTCAGTCAACATGTTTGGTAGCAACTGCCTGTATCCTCTGAGCTTTGTCTCTACCCTCTTATCACTATTATATGCTACTTTTGACCAGTTTTCCTCTATAACAATAAGAGTGCTGAAGGACATAGTTCTAACATCAAGGAATGTATCAAAAGTGATTTATACATTATTTAGAAGATGAATATAAATCCTTAGACACTTGATATCATGACAACAAATCAGGTGTCATTGGCTCTCTGTCCAGAATAAGTTAAAAATCACAGGGGAACATCATCTTGACATTGAAACAACAAAGGTAAAACTATCTGTCTTAGTCAGGGTTTCTATTCCTGCACAAACATCATGACCATGAAGCAAGTTGGGGAGGAAAGGGTTTATTGAGCTTACACTTCCGTTGGTCCATGTAGTAGAAATAAGACCACCACAAGCAAGGATATAAGTTATTTTAGGTGGCAAAGGACTAAAATTCTTCCACTTGGCATCTTAATTTTAATCCAGGATGACCTATATTATGGAGATGCGCATGTGCCCATCTATTTGAATATGCTATGACTATGGTGACCTAGTATTTGACCTTTATTAAAAAAAAAGAAAAAGAAAAAGAAAAACACAAGCACTAAAATTATGTGCCCTGACACAGGTCCCACCACAGCAACTAGCTGACACAAGCTATATAGGAATTCATTTCTATTATTAAAAAAATAATGGAATATAAACTATTAGACAAACATCTGTATTGTAAAAGAGGTGGGGAAGAGTAGAAAAATGAAAAAAAAAACACTAATTTTGGAAAATTCATATTCTCTTTTAAATTGCTTTTTAACCCTGCTGCAGGACCTAAGGCAGAATCGAATATATTTGAATAATTTTTATCTCCTAATCTATTGTTGTTCTAATATAAAGGCAGATTTTTATTTTCAATATTAAGTATATTCAAATGGCCTCAATGTAGTGTTCATTTATCTTTCTATTCCATTTTCAAAGGAATCTTTGTAGCTTTCCTATAACTAATATAAGAACTTTCCTAATTGATATTAAGACTGAAAACTCCTTTGGAAAACATTGACTGGAGGCTAGAGAGGTGATTCCAAGGTTAAGAGCACTGACTCTTCTTTGAGAGGGCACAGATCTAATTCTCAGTACCCTCATAGTGTCTCACAGCATCTGTAACTTCATTTCCAGGGCACACAGCTCTTCTGGCATCTATAGTACCAAGCATAGAGGCCCTAGGCACACAAGTTGTGTATAGAGATATATATAGGTAAAATGCTCATACACATAAATAAAAGCCCATCTACTGATCATGCCATGATTTCTATTCCTTGTAATGACTTCTTTCTCTGACCATTTATGCTGGTTTCTGGTTAAGTTCAGGCAGAGTAAACTATCAAGAGATCAGGATTTATATTTATCTAATAGGATTCACCATAGGAATGTGTGTGGTCCTGAGTTTTTAACATTTTCATGTTATTAGGTTTAGGGCAATAATTATTCTTAATTGCTTTTGAGATTTGAAGAAGCATGATTTTATATTTCTCTACTTCATCATAACAGAGCATTTTTTCTTCCTGCTATTTTTGCATGTACCAATATGGATTGATAGCTTCTCATCTCTTTGAATGCATGAACCATATGTTTTATGATTTATTTGTCTATATTTCCTTAGCTCACTTTTGTAGTCATGGGAAGAGAAAAATGATATTTTAGAACACAATAAAGCAAAGGAAAATAGAACTAAATATAATTACATAAACGTTGTGCCTTAGAGTTTGTATGATATTTGGCTAAGAGAGGAGTTTATAACAATGTCATGGAAATGATTGAAGATAATCACTCCGAGTCCCATCTCATGGAAAAGATGTAGAGTTCGGAAGAGATGACGAAAACAAATAAAATCAATAGACTATATGGCTGATAAGGACAAGAGATGAACATACAAAGGTTGTCAGAATTTAGAGACTTCAAGCAGCCTGATAAACCCTGCTTGATGCTGTAAATGGGTGATAACTTAAGTAAGCATCCATAGAGAAGAGAGGCCTGAGGAAAAGCTGTTCCCTCCCTTCCCCTTGGTATAAGGATGATAGGGTATGTTGGTCAGATGACAAAATGTTTCACATATTGTTGGTTTCATGGTCTCTGCTGAGTCTAAATGAATAAGAGGCAAATAATATTTCTTTCCACGTTCTTCTCATCATTTGTCTCCAGTATAAGTGAGGCTGTAGAAAAAAATGAGTCTAGAAAAACATTTGAGTCAATGGGGGGGGGGTAGCCCTGTATTTCTCATTCTTCAGGAAACCTTGGGTTTCTCTAATTACCCATAATGCACATCTCTCTGTGGACTTTTCTACAGGGGATGTTTGCAAAGGAAAAACCAAAATCTTGTAATACTTAGAGACAGGTCCAGGGAGCTGTTTCTTTGGCTGAATAATGTCTAAACATTAACCCAAAAAAGGAGATGTAGTGACATAGATTCAGAGTATAAAACAGCAATGTTAATGCCACAAGACCAGTCTCCCAAGCGAGTGGACCTGAATAAATTGCAAACATCTGGTTGCTAGGCAGCATAAAAGCATCACACATTTGAACAAGAGCACGCTTCAGAGCATACTTCATAGTGCTCTATGTGATGGAGTGACAGAGAGTGACATTATGAAAACAGGAATTCAAGCTATGTGAGTGGGATTGCCTCCTTGAGAATATGAGACTACTCTTTTTTCTGTCATGATAACTTCACACTTACACTCGTGTCTCCACTGACTTAGCAAGCTGGAATACTAAGTCAGGCTCAAGGTGTTCTGTCACTAAGGCACTTTCAGGAGAGACAGTAGTATCACCTGAGTACTACACTACTGCATGCATATCTGACATTTAGGACTGGATCAAAACATAGGTATAATTTGTCAGAAACGGCATTAAAATCGATTTGTGATACTGGAAAAGAAAAGTCAACCATTTCATTAAACCGAGACCTGATTCAGGTTATGTCCAAAGAAGGAGCCTTTTTTTTTTTTCATATTTTATAAGGACTTTATTTACAAAAGCCTAGTTGACATGGTTACTTAAAGGCTTAGTCAATATTCTATTTTTTTCCTTTTTTTTTTTTTTTTGCTAAGATGGAAGCATCTCATGATCCTGACATTCTTTTTATTTTAATTTATTTTTTTAATTGAATACCGTCTTCATTTACATTGCCAATAGTAAAACTTTTTCCGATATCCCTCCTCCCCTTCCTCCTTCCCCCTGCCTCCACATATATGTCCTCCACCCAACACACTCCCTCCTACCCCCATGGTTTCCTGCCGCAGCGGCCCCAGTGAAACCTGTAAATCAAAATTTTACAGGCTGAGGCAAGAAATGTCTCCTGGGATTTTGCAGAACACCTCTATTTAGAAGACAAAAATATCACTTGGCAATTTACTATACTTCTGAAGCTCTCCTCTTTCCCAATAGCCAGGACTAAGAGAAAACAAGCAAATTAAGATGTAAAAGAATCTCTCTTATAGCCAAAAAATTCTACAACGCTTTGCTCCAATTTTTTATATAATTACATTTACCTCCCAACAGGATATATGGCTCCAAATATGGTAGAAAATGCATTAATAGCAGGCAGTAGAATTTTCCAGGAATCCTAAAATCACAGGTTCCTTTTGTTATTTTACCCTCACACTATGTCCTTGCTAAACAGGTGGGTGTTGGGCAAATTAGAAAAAATTGACATTTGAGTTGGTGCAAAGCTCAAAGCTACCTCCCACATCCCAGAGGCCAGGCTTTCTGTCTTTTGAGTTGCTAATTTGTAACTGAATTGGATACCTCAGGGACATCTGCAGACAAGTTAATCCTGTTCCACCTTTAACTCTTGACCTTGTTTGTTTTGGAGACAGGCTGTCTCCACACAGACTCACTTGGATAGGAAGATCCTAAGTCTGTTAAAGACACTTGCGGACCCCACCCAGGGAATCTTTAGCCAAACAACATTCTTAACTTATCTAGGTGTGATGTTCCTCAATGTAAGCTTGTGAGGAACTGCTTTTGTTTTGCAGACACCCACCTATGGAGTTTTTTTACCAAAACAACCTTCTTAGCTTATCCAGGTGTGATTCAGGATACAGTTCATACTTAACACTCATGAAGACTCTTTTTAGACTCTGGGAATTTGACACAGAGACTTGTAAGTTAGTTCACCGGGACTCAGACTAGGGGCTGCAGCTGGAGCTAATCGCTGGGCACCTAGGGTGGCCCTGGGCATGGCACAGAGAAGAATGTAGCAGGTAGACTAGGCAGAGGTGCTCTTGGAGGGCAGCTTGGGCCACGTGACTCTCCAAGCTCTGAAATGCTGCCATCATCGCCGCCAGGAAGCTAGATGCGGGAGCAGTCCTTCCCTAGCTCCTGGGCTAGCATGACAGCAGGGCCACAATGAAGAAGCAGTTTAACCACATGCACCCTTGATGATGGGTAAACACCCTGTACTGCCCGAGAAAACTGAAGCTTTGAAAGATGAATCTGATGCTTAATTTGAGATGTTAACTTGACTGGACTAGGGGATATCAGGAATAACACACTCAGATCCAAAAGCCACATCAGTGTCTGTGTGTCATTTTTGCTGGACCTGTGCCTTCCTGGACCAAAGAATCCTGGTTTTGCTGCAGCTGAATTTTGGTCTGCAGCAGTTTCCCTTTGTTGGGGCCTCTGTTGAGCCTTTACCTGACCAAGGACCATTCCTCCCACTGATGCCCAACAAGGCCATCCTCTGCCCCATTTTTGGCTGGAACCATGTGTGCCCCTTGGTTGATGGTTCAGTACCTGGAACTCTTAGGGCGTGTGGGTGGCTGAAATCATTGTTCTTCTCATGGGGCTGTAAATCCCTTCAGCTCCTCTGAACCATCCTCCAGCTCCTCCATTGGGGACCCCATGCCCAGTCCAATAGTTGGTTGTTAGCATCTTCCTCTGTATTTGTAAGGCTCTGGCAGGGCCCCTTAGGAAACAACCATGGCATGCTCCTTTTGGTATACACTTCTTGTTGTCCATAGTAGTGTCAGGGAGCCTTCTAGAAACTGCTGGTAATTATTTCTGAGTTCAGAGAGGTTTCTATTTTCCAATTCACAGTGATGTTGGATAACAGAAGTTTCCCAGATTCAGACAATTTAAAGCACTATCATTAAGACAACATAGATATACTTTCATGAAGAGTCCCACTGCTGTGCTAACACCCTGCTATGATTTTATTTTCCTCTAGATAGCACAATGTATTGTTTGTGCATTAGGTGCATATCTGAAGTTGGTTGCCAAAGAATGGTCTCTCTCTCTCTTTCTCTCTCTCTCAATCTTTCTCTCTCTTTCACACACACACACACACACACACACACACACACATGCACACACACACATACTGAAATACACCATTCCAAAACCCATGTCAAGATTACTGCAGCAGCAAGTACACATTTCCAAATAGCTAGAATGAAACAGCAGAATTTCAGAAAGAAAAGAGTTGTGCTTGCCAGATGTAGTGTCATTGACATCAATGTACAGCACTGTGGGGATGATGACAAGGGTGTGATTGCCGTTATGCAAGTATATGTTTCTTAGAAATGGTACAAGGAAACACAGTTCCCCCCTCTAGTGCTGCACCAGTCATCTTCCTACACCTTCCGATTGTTCCTGTTTTATTTTTGACTTGCATAAAATAAAAACTTTCCATATCAGTTTTGTTTTCAAATCCAAATACTGACAAATATATAGACCTCTCAGGAAATATTTGGCTGATAAAAAAAAGCTTTGCTCAGTCTTCTGCTAATGTAGATGCAATTACACAAAATCTATGGTGCTCTACCTGTCATAATTCCAACAGAACTAGCAGTAATAGTATAATAACTACTCTGCTATAGTGCATGCATCTTTTAAAACTTATCAGTTCAGGATGTCAACATTTTTGCTAGAGCAAAATGTTTTACAGAATTTAAGTAGGACTAAATCAGGGCTTTCAATTATAACAAACCTTATGTATTTCATCTACTTGAACAGTGCGTCTAAAAGCATTGATATGAAACATTAGAGATGAGGAGAGGGGTAGTGAAGTCTCCTTTTTGGGTTCACATCATTCCTTCTTTCTTGGACCCTTTAAAACCTGTCCATCATGAACACTTCAGCCATGCTTACCAGATGAGCTGTAAGTCTTCAGCATTCGACACATACCAACAGTGCCAAGCTTTTCACCATGGGTAGCTTTCCTCCTAGATTTGTCCTGTGGAGAAATGTGAAAGAGAAACTACAAAATGTGGATGGAACCTAGAAGTGTTGACAATCTCTGTTGCTACTCATAATTTCCACATAATTTCAATTAACCTTGTATTTCAAAGTGTCAAAAGTATTGCATTTCCCCTGTAAAGTGACATTCACAAAGCTTAACATTTTATTGAACTAATTTGAAAATTTGGAACTTACATTTAGGATCTGGTTAACAGGCTCACCAAAAGCAAAAGAATAGCTCAGAAAGGAAATTGCAGAGTGCTTTATTATTTGTGCCTCAGAAGTATGACAAAGCTATGACTCAGACTCAGCCTACCCAAGGCTCCACAGAGAGAGCCCTTAATCCCTAGAATTAATTTTTAGTAAGAATCTGAGGGGGAAGCAAAGAAGGCATAAATGTGACAGCTTCTGGGTCACATCTTTTGGCATGCCACCTTTAGTATCTAGAATCAAGGTACAGGTTACAGCTGCCACATATGTACCATATTGTTTGGACAATGGCTTAGAACATGAGCCAGCAGAAGGAAAGTTTCTTTGGAAGGGATCTCAGGGAAACTTAAGTTCATTGTGTACTAACCTAGATTCTCCTTCTTGCTGATTATTACCTACAAAATTCTGCAACAGAGATTGTCAACACTTCTAGGTTCCATCCACATTTTGTAGTTTCTCTTTCACATTTCTCCACAGGACAAATCTAGACGGAAAGCTACCCATGGTGAAAAGCTTGGCACTATTGGTATGTGTCAAATGCTGAAGACTTACAGCTCATCTGGTAAGCATGGCTGAAGTGTTCATGATGGACATGTTTTAAAGGGTCCAAGAAAGGAAGGAGTGATGTGAACCCAAAAAGGAGACTTCACTACCCCTCTCCTCATCTCTAATGTTTCATATCAATGCTTTTAGATGCACTGTTCAAGTAGATGTTCACCTAGAAATGTATATTTTTGTTAGTTTTACAAAGTATGTTTTTTTTAAAAAAAACTGATCACACTGATATACATTTAATCACTAAAGATAGAAGCTTCCATCCTGCCATTAAAAATAATATATTCTCTTTTGTTATTACATTTCTTTGATGGTTGAGTTGGCATTTGGTTTCTTTCCACTATCCCAGTGAGGATGCTCTGAAGTTGTAGAATCAAGTTGTTACAATTAAGTGTTAAAAAGTGGACACACATGAGTGCATACCAGAAGTGTTCTTTTGAGAATGGGTTACCTCACTTAGGATGATGTTCTCCAGCTTCATCCATTTGTCTAAGAATTTCATGAATTCATTGTTTCTAATGGCTGAATAGTACTCCACTGTGTATATATACCACAATTTTTTTTATCCATTCCTCCATTGAGGGACATCTGGTTTCTTTCCAGCTTCTGGCTATTATAAATAGGGCTGTTATGAACATAGTGGAGCATGTAACCTTATTAGATGCTGGGGAATCCTTTGGGTATATGCCCCGGAGTGGTATAGCAGGGTCCTCCAGAACTGTCATGCCCAGTTTTCTGAGGAAATGCCAGAGTGGTTGTACCAGCTTGAGATCCCACCAGCAGTGGAGGAGTGTTCCTTTTTCTCCACATCCTCACCAACTGTCTCCTGAGTTTTTAATCTTAGCCATTCTGACTGATGTGAGGTGAAATTTCAGGGTTGTTTTGATTTGCATTTCCCTAACGACTTGAACATTTCTTAAGATGCTTCTTAACCTTCCAAAGATCTTCACATGAAAATTCTTTGTTTAACTCTGTAGCCCATTTTTTAATAGGGTTATTTGGTTTTCTGGGGTCTAACTTCTTGAGTTCTTTGTATATATTGGTTATTAGCCCTCTGTCAGATGTAGGGTTGGTGAAGATCTTTTCCCAATTTGTTGGTTGCCATTTTGTCCTTTTGAGGGTGTCCTTTGTCTTACAGAAACTTTGTAATTCATGAGGCACAATCCACATTTCAAATGATGTCCAAGAAGAAGGAAGGAGTGGCCCCTGGTTCTGGAAAGGTTCAGTGCAGCAGTGTAGGGGAATACCAGAACAGGTAAGTAGGAAGTGGTGGATGGGGGGACAGGGGGAGGGAAGAGAGCTTATGGGTCTTTCTGGGAGGGGGGATCCAGGAAAGGAGAAATCATTTGAAATGTAAATAAAGAATAAATCGAATAAAATAAAAAAAAAGTCTTCAGGAGGAAGGAAGATATAATTAGGATAACTTTTATATTAGGATATAATTCAGTTGGTAGAATGTTTGCCTATCATGCATGAAGTCTTGGTTGTTTTTTTTCATATTTGTGATTTATGAAATCTTGTTTCAAAAAAAGAAAATAAAACAAAAGTCTTAAAAAAAATTCAGTGATCAGGCTTTGATTTTATTGGAGAAGTGAGCAACCTAAGATTCCTGAGAACAAAGTGTGCCAGGGATCAGAGCAGGAGGGAGAGGTTCTCAGGCAATGAAAGGAGAAACCTGGGACAAGAGCAGATAAACGAACTGATTATGTCAAAATCTCTTGCCTTGCATAAGAATGGACTATTAGATAAGATAAACAACTTGCTATTTAGAAAAATTGTCGTTGTGATAGTAATTAAAAATTATACTATTAAAAAAAAGTGGACACACAATCCTTCAATTTGCACCTCTACCTGCACCTGTGCCAGATCAGGGTGCATGCTTATTCACTCCACAGGCCTGCCTGTCTTCCAGGAGGTCTTCTCTAACCAGGGACACAGGAGTCCTGCTCTAACCAGAGACATAGGAGGCCCGCTTTAACTAGAGACACAACACTACCTTTCTCACAGGAGACCCACTCCAATATGGGACATCCAGGCCCCTTATCACCAGAGACAACCCGATGGTGAAAGGCAAGTTCAAGTACATAATCAACAGAAGCCATTGCAAATCATAACACAGCTCTCCTACTACAAAAAGAGATGGATACCTTAACATGTCTGAAGTGCAAGATTCTGACCTTAAGTCCCATCACATGCAGATGATAGAGGACTTTGAAGAGGATATAAATAACTCCCTTAAAGAAATACAGGAAAACACAATCAAAGAGGTAGAAGCCCTTAAAGGGGAAACAAATGAATCCATTAAGGAAAAACACGAAAGTACCATAAAAGTTAGGAAATGAGCCAAACAGTCCAAGCCCTAAAAATGGAAATAGAAATGACAGAGAAATCACAAGTGGAGGCAAGTCTGGAGATGAAAAACCCCAGAAAGAGAACGGTAACTATAGACACAAGCATCATCAACAAAATACAAGAGATGGAAGGGAGATCTCAGTCAGAGAAGATATTAATGCATCAGTAAAAGAAAATGCGGAAGTATAAAAACTTCCTAACTAAAAACATCAAGGAAATTTGGGACACAATTAAAAGACCAAATCTAAGAATAATAGGAGCAAAAGAGACTAAAGAAAATATAGATGGAATGGATGATTTCTCAGATAGAAATCAAAGTTAAATTAAGATCACTTAAACTGTCTAGACATTCCCTTAACCCCTAAGGAAATAGAATTGCTCATTAAAATCCTCCCAAAAAAGCCCAGAGCCAAATGGTTTTAGTGAAGAATTCTACCAGATATTCAAAGAGTACCTAGTACCAACACTCCACAATTACTTCACAAAAGAGAAGAAGTAACATTACCTAATTCATTCTTTGAGGCCACAGTTACCCTGATACCTAAACCTTACAAAGACCCAAAAAAGAAAGAGAACTTCAGAACAATTTTGCTTATGAACATGGGAGCAAAAATCCTCAATAAAATTCTCAAAAACTGAATCCAAGAACACATCAAAAAACAACATTGACCATGATCAAGCAGGCTTCATCCAAGAAGTGCAGGGATGGATCAATATACAGAAATCCATCATTGCAATGCACTATATGAAGAAAATGAAAGGAAAAATAATCACACAACTCACTTGCTACACAGGTTCATGGACAGTTAAAGACTATAACTAAGTTTTCAGTGAAGTTTTGTATAGATAAACACCACCAATATTTTATGTTTTCATCTCTGTACCTACAATAAATCATTACTTAACTTTTTAGGACCTTTGGTTTATTGTTTTACAACCTCTTGGAATGTATTCTAAATTGTAAATGCCTCTTTTCTATCTCAAAATCAATTAACTGGTAACACTTGGAGAATGGCAGAGTTCTGAGCACCAAGTTGTTATCAGAGAAGACTTAATAGCAGTTCTACTATAAAAGTCTTAATAATTACTAGTCTAATTTCAGAATTCCTATAGAATCATTAAGAATTAAGAAATCATTTATTTGTCTATATAGCATCACTACAAGAAAATACATCTTCTTTGTTTTGCAGAAATGTGCTTGAAAGGATAGGCTAATATCTAGTGATATATATATATACATATTTTATATATATATATATATATATATACATATATATATATATATATATATATACATATACATATTATAGTAGGAAAATCATATTAATAGCAGGAATATTTTCTCAAATGACCCGTCCAGCAGGTCCAGTTATTCCAGGGTCCCGAAGAGGCACTACCTGAGGGTCAAAAATGGGGGGGGGGAGAGAAAAGGGAAGCTAAGCACGCTAAGAAAGACAAGTCAGTTTGGGTTATGTCAAGGCTTCATTTAATGTCGGGGAGGTAAGTGGGTTTTAAGGCTTACAGAGAAGGAATTAACCTTCACACTAGACAAAGGAGGGAAGGGCAGAGACACCCCTAGCGATGGAAGCAGGAAGCGAGGAGGTCATCCAGGTGGGGACACCCGGAGTTAATGCTGGCAGGAACATTCTGTAGTTAGGGCAGGAACATCTTGTGGTATTCTCGGGAATATTCTCGCACCGATAGTTCAAGGGGAAGGCTCTCATATTAATTGTTCTCATATTTTAGCTGCCACCACCTTAGCACCATGACTAAGCATTAAATCTGAAGAGCTCAGGACAGCTTCCCACACTCAAATTTAATTCATTCACCCTTGTGTAGAAGGGCAAATACATACCTTTATAGTCCATGGAGGAACCATCTCAGGAAAATTACCTGTTAGATCCCAGCTTCTCCTAGATGGATCATGAGAATCCAGGATAGCCAAAACAATTCAGAACAATAAAAGAACTTCTGGAGGAATCACCATCTCTGACCTCAAGTTATACTATAGAGAAATAGTGATAAAAAATTCATAGTACTGTCACAGAAACAGACATGTTGATCATATAATAGAATTAAAGACCCAGAAACAAGTCCATACACCTACAGATCCTTGATTTTTGACAAATAATCTAAAAACATACAGAGCAAAAGGAAACCATCTTCAGCAAATGGTGCTGGTCTGACAGTCTGCATATAGAAGAATGCAAATTGATATATATTTATAGCCCTGCACAAAGCTGAAGTCCAGGTGGATCAAGGACCTCAACATAAAACCAGATATATTAAATACAATAGAAGAGAAGGTGGGAAATAGGCTTGGACATATTGGTACAAGGGAAATTTTCCTGAACACAACACGCATGGCTCAGGTTTTACAATCAATAAAAATGGGACCTCTTGAGGCTTCTGTAAGGCAAAAATAAATAAATAAATAAACAAACAAACAAACAAACAAACAAACAAATAAATAAATAAATAAATAAATAAATAAAAAAGGCAAAGCAAAACACTGTCAATAGGACAAAATGACAAACTATAGATAGGGAAAAAGTCTTCACTAACCCTACATTTGATAGAGGGCTAATATCCAATATCTATATTTCTATCTCTATCTCTATCTATCTCTATCTGTCTGTCTGTCTGTCTGTCTGACTGTCTGTCTGTCTATCTAGAAGTTAAGCTTCAAAAACCAAATAACTCAGTTTAAAAAATGGGGCACAGTGCTAAACAGAGAATTCTGTTTTTTCTTTTGTTTTTACTTATTTACATTTCAAATGTTATCCTCTATCATAGTTTCCTCTCTCCAAACTCCCTATCCCATCTCCCCTTACCCTGCTTCTATGAGGGTTCTCTCAGACCCACCTGCCCACTTCTGCCTCACTGCCCTAGTGTTCCTCTACACTGGAGCATCAAGCCTTCACGGGGCCTAGTGCCTCCCCTCCAATTGATGCCAGATAAGGCCTTTAGCTCCTTCAGTCCTTCCCCAAACTTCTCCATTAAGCAGTCAACAGAGGAATCTCAAATGGCTAAGAAGCACTTGAAAGAAAAGTTCAATATCCTTAGTCAGCAGGGAAATGCAAATCAAACTGACCCTGAGATTCCACCTCACACCAATCAGAGTTGCTAAGATCAAAACCTCAAGCGACAGTACATGCTGGCAAGAATGTTGTAAATGTGGAATGCTTCCCCACTATTGGTGAGAGTACAAATTTGTACATCCACCCTGGAAATGAGTTTGTAGGTTCCTCAGAAAACTGGAAATAGTTCTACCTAAAGACCCAGCTATACTTCTCCGGGGCATATACCCAAAAGATGTTCCACCATATCACAAGGACACGTGTTCCACTATGTTAATAGCAGCCTTAGTTGTAATAGCCAGAAACTGGCAGCAAGTCAAATGTCCCTCGACTGAAGAATGGATTCAGAAAATGTGGTTCATTTACTCAATGGAATGCTATGCAGGCACTAAAAATAAGAATGTCATGAATTTTACAGACAAATGGATGGAACTAGAAAAATATCATACTAAGTGAGGTAACCTGGATCCCAAAGTGTATGCATGGTATGTACTCACAGATAATGGTATATTAGTGAAAAAGTACAAAATACTCATGATACACCACATAGACCCCAAGAAGTAAAAAAAGAAGGAAGGCCCAAGTGAGGTTGCTTAAATCCTGAGTGAAAGGGGAAAAACACTAATCATGGGAGACAGAGAAAAGGAGGGGAAGGGGTGAAAGAGGGGAGTGGAAGGGACAGAGGAGGGCAAGATAAGGTATGAGGGGAGAGAGGAGATTGGCTCAGAGGGCCAAGAAATGAATGGAAATGTGCAGCTGCTGGGTCAATGTTAGTGGGTGGGGGAAACCTCTGGTTCTTCTTAGAAGGGGTAACTAAATACCCATGGGAGGAAATACAAAGTATGGAGCAGAGTCTGAAGGAAAGGCCATCCAGAGACTGCCCCTCATGTGGATCCATTCCATATACAGTTACCAAACCCAGACACTATTGCTGATGCCGACAAATGCTTGCTGACAGGAGCCTGGTATAGCTGTCTCCTGAGAGGCTCTGCCAGTACCTGACAAATACAAAGGTGGATGCTCTCAGATAACCATTGGACTGAGCAAAGGGTCCCCAGTGGGGGATTTAGAGAAAGGATCCAAGGAGCTTAAGGGGTTTGAAGTCCCATGGGAGGAACACCAATATGAACAAACCAGTACGCCCAGAGCTCTCAGGGACTAAACCACCAACCAAAGAGTAAACATATAGGGACCCATGACTCCAGCCCCATGTATAGCAGAGGATGGCATCATCTGGCATCAATGGGAGGCGATGCCCTTGGTTCTATGAAGGCTTGATGTCCCATTGTAGGAGAATGGCAGGATAGGGAAGAGGGAGTGGGTGGGTTGGTGAGCAGGGGGAAGGGGGAGGGAATAGGGAGTTTTCAGAGGGGAAATGAGGAAAGGGGATAACATTTTAAATTTAAATAAAGAAAATATCTAATAAAAATTCATTCTTGATTTTTGTAAGAAAATTTTACATAATGGCAAATAACTTTAAGACCATGCATTAATCTTTTATGTGCAATATTGAAACTTAATTAGTTATGGGCTTAAATGGCTTACTTTCATTTACGAGGGTTCTTAAAAGCTTAATAAGTTTCCTACATTTATTGGAATACTTCTCTTTTATACCTATGGCTTCTATAACAACCCCAACACACAATATATAATAAGGAGATTTAAAATTCCCTATCAGTTGACATTGTGACTTGTTCATTGACAAGTTTCTCTTACTACAATACTGTTAGATTGTTTTTAAGTGTTTCTTATACTCTAGGGAATAATAAAAATGACCAAATTCTTAAGAACTTTCATTCTTCCATGGCAAGGTCTTGTTCAGTTGAAAAGATTATAAGATTTGATTTTTGAGGTCTGGCACTTGAGAACTGAAGGATACTCTGGATCTCATAGTTTTTGGAATTAATTCTGAAAAGAATTTCAAATTCTCTTTAAATATAAATTTGTCTCCTTAAGTAGAGTTTGTTCAAAAGGCCAATTTATTCATGACATGGTTCTGAGGATCAAAAAGTTTCATTACTCTTGTAATCATGTAAGCATGAAAAAGTCACAGGACGTTCCAACTATTACGTTTTTATAATAATGCTTTGAAGAAATTGATGCCCGAAAAACATTAGCTGCACTTTGAAATTTGAAAACATTCAGTGAAATAAAATTCTCATTAGTAGATGCAAGGCTCAGAATAATTCCATGTTAAAATAAGTCACAATAATTTGTGCTATTTTATTAGTGAAAATTTATGATCCATTGTGAATATTTTGCAGGTTACTTGTGTATATGCAAGTAAGTAGAGTGAAATTATGCACATTTACATTGTTAGTATTAATATTAGTTATAAATAAATATATCCAAATGAATGTAATGGTAACTCAATTGATATTTGGTGATATTTTTCAGTAGGGCTCCTTGGTGTTCTACTAGGAAAGGAGAAAGTAGAAACCAATGGAAATGATTGCTTTTATTCAAGGTCAGCCTTGAGGGAATTAAATGACCTTTTCACTTTCAAGACTGATCATTAAGGAAAGAAATTGGCATAAGGTATATTGAGGACCTATAGCTTTATGAAGGTGCAATAGTTTTTTTGTTTTTAATGGAAAAACTGGGTGGGAAATCCCTATGCCAGATGAAGCATTCTTTCTCAAGCTTTCTTCTATCTTTGTTAGATGTTGTAAGTCCACACTTCTTCCTATGCTGTTACACTGTCTTAATTTTTACCCTATAATTTAATACACAGGAGTATTAAATCACAAGCTTTAAATGAGGGTGGCATTTTACCAACACGGTATTTAATTGATCTTAATTAAATTAATATAGTCATTTTGAAAAGCAATTTGATTTCATTTTCTTTGTAGAGATATGTATAATTTGCAGCAGAGGAGGAACTGACCACTGTTTTAAGCCTCGAAGTATATTTAAGGATAATAAAATGGTCAGTGCATTATAGTCACATGCTAGTGAAAATTGCCTTTGATATATTCTGTGACATTGGGAAAAGGGGATTTTAATAATGTGGACTATAAACTAGTATTTTGTTAGATATAGTATTTATGTAACATGAAAGGATATTTAGTGTATAAATATGTTAATAGCATACCGTGTGTTATTTTAGTATTTTTATTAAGGAACCTAGGACATTTTGGATAAGCTTATTAAAAATGTCAGTTTCAATTTTTGATTAGGGAAATGTTCACATCTTTTAACTGGTGTTTTCCTAACAGTTTCAGAATACTTACAGAATTATAGAATTAAGTTGGTCAGACTGTACAGTGGAAAATTACTCTTTGAAACTATCACATGATAGGGATTTTGAATAAATTTTGAATAAATCTAAAATCATACATATAAAATATATTTAATTACCACAACAGATAAATGGCATAGAAAAATTTTCTTGTCTTTTGAGCCCTTATCAGGCAAGCAATTTCACAATAAAAACAGAAAAAGCCAGGAAATCATTTTCCCACAAAAAAAGCACTTGGGCCCACAGAACATGGCAGATACACAATATTAAATATGTTAATATTCTTCTTCCTGGTTTTAACAAATTTGAATGGTTTAACAAAGTGCACACTATAACAGCCAAATGGTGAATGCTTTACTTTTACAAATTGGCATTCTTTTATCAATTTCTCTATCAATCACTTCACCCTGGTTTTCTCCCTTTCTTTCTAAACAAAGAATTTAGAAAAGAAAAAATAAAGAAAAAACATTTTCTACTAAGGGAAAAAATTGATTTTACTTTCCTTATACATTCATATGTACAAGGGGTGATTGTATCTTGTTATATAAGACTTATGCATGGTTAATCAATCCAATTACATACCACGCAACATGGCCAAATATTAACCAAATGGGTCACCATTATATAATGTTACAAACTGATGGATGAGCACATTCTATATTGAGTTATGCCATTTGGTAATAGACTATAAGACCAGAATTACTATTTAGAAATTGTTTCCCAAATCTTATGCACCAAAACTATAGGTTAAAAAAAGGCAATTCATACAGTTATTCTCTAACCCACTCACGTAGTATGCTAATCTCTTAAGGTTATTTAGAAATGGCACAAAGAAAAAACAAACATTACCAGGGCAATTTAATATGACTGCCTGGTTTTGGTTAGGAAATGATTGAATGAAGAAGAAAACAAAGGAAGAGATAAAATAACTGATGTAGACGTGAACTTCTCTGCTTGTTGCTACATATTAGAAAAGTTTGCTCTTGACAGATGTTTAAAGTATGAGAAAAAATCTGTTACTTCTTATTCTCCTTAGGAAGCCTCTCATCTGCAATTTTGAACAAGACCCTACAATGGATCTCACAGCATTCTTTTTCTTTCCTAAGGAAACCTCAACCTCTATGTGGTAACTGGAATCTAGTTACAATTTGACTGGTGTAACAAAATGCACACTGTAGTAGCAGAATGGTGAGCCATCACTTATAACTAGCTGCCTTTACCAGTGAAGACATAGTCAAAGTTCATTAATACCGTGGAAGTGAGGAGGCAGAACAATATATCACAGATGTCAGTCATTGCTTTCAGGAAGGTTAAATGCATCAGAGGAATATAGTGATAATGATCAATGGAAAAGAGGGCATCACCTTGAGAACGTGACACGTTCTCATATTGGTGAGCTCTTCATATATTTCCATGTCAAATTAAGGTGAGATGTTTGTGTGGAAGTCAGAGGACAACTTGGAGACATCAGTTTTTTTCCTCTACCATGTGGATAAAATTCATTTTATCAGGCTTGGCAGTGAATGTCTTTAGTCTGTCAGCGATCTCTCCAGTCTACAAACTTAATATTTAATTCCAAATCTGATACTCTATTTTTCAGAAATATGAAAAAATTCTGCTCAATATGATTGAATAATTGAAACCAGATTAAATATTTAGTGTTTTCTTTTCTGTATTGATAATGTAGTTTTTGAATAGCAAAATAAATATATTTCATTTTATTTAGTTGATTTTACATTGTCTGTATCAGGTAGAAGTATACTCTAAAAAAATCACTTGCTAGTGTTTTCTTTCTTTTTGTTCAATATCTGGTCAGCCAGAGAGAAAATCCGACCCAATATCTAAATTTTTGTGTTTCTTGAAATAAAATAACTTTTTCTGAGTTTCATGTTTAAAATTAAAATAACCAATGATCAGAATGTAGCCTATCAAACTTGAGAAATTATTATTTGAGCATCATATTAGTATAATTTGTTTCTCTCCATCTTATAAATATTTTACTTTTGGGCTAATATCCACTTATCAATGAGTGTATACCATGTGTGTTCTTTTGTGATTGGGTTACCTCCCCCATGAATCAATTCAAAGACCATATGAAGCCAAAGAAGAAGGAAGATCAAAGTTTCGATGCTTCAGTTCTTCTGAGAAGGGGAAGAAAATACTCACAGGAGTAAATATGGAGTTAAAGTGTAGAGCAGAGACTGAAGAAAAGGTCATCCAGAGACTGTCCCACCTGGGGATTCATCCCATATACAGTCACCAAACCCCAGCACTATTGTGCATGCCAAGAAATGCTTGCTGAAAGGAGCCTGATATGGCTGTCTCCTGAGAGGACCTGCCAGAACCTTGCAAATAGTCTCCTGAAAGTCCCTGCCAAAGCCTTACAATACAGAGGTGGATGTTTGTAGCCAACTATTGGACTGAGTGCAGAGTCCCTAATGGAGGAGTTAGGGTAAGGACTGAAGGAGCTGAAGGGGTTTGAAACCTCATAGGAAGAATAACATTATCAACTAATCAGAAACCTGAGAGCTCCCAGGGACTAAGCCATCAACCAAGGACTACACATGGCTCCACCTGCATATGTATCCGAGGATTGACTTGTCAGGCTTCAATAGGAGGAGAGGTCCTTCGTCCGATGAAGGCTTGATAGATGCCCCAGAGTAGGGGAATTGAGTATGGTGAGATGGGAGTAGGGTGGGTAGAGGAACACCCTCATAGAAGAAGAGAGAGGGAAAATGGGATAGGGAGGTTCCAGGAGGGGGGAACTGGGAAAGGAGATAACATTTGAAATGAAAATTTTAAAAAAATCTAATAAAAATACAATTATTTTACTTTTTTGATAATCTCATTCATGAATGCTATCCAGTATATTTCTGTATATTATGTCATTTTGTTAATTTCATCTCCCCTTTCTTCTCCACGAGTGCATAATTTCAGTTTGTCTATTCTTAAGTTTGCTGATTTTTCTCTTTAATTACCAAAACTCTCCAGAGTATTTGTCATTTCAGCTATTGTAGTTTTCTGCTGTTTGTGTCTTTTAAAAATAAGATTTACCTCCTTATTGATAGTGTGTTTATTCAGACATTATATTCACAGGTTCCCACCTTGACCCTGCTATTCTGCAATGTTTGTGTAAACTAAAGATAATTCATTTAAGGTACCGTGTAATTTGATCAATGTTTTAACTTTCCCAGAAACAGTTTCAGTCTCTCCCCCCCTCTCTGTCTTTCTCTTTCCTTTCTGATGATAGGCATTCTTACTCACTTCTTTTTATGTCAGATCTATTTTTGTTGTTGTTTTATTTTCTATATTCTTTGTTTACATTCCAAATGTTTTTCCCTTTCCTGGTTTCCCCCTCCCCATAAGTCCCATAAACCTTCTTCCTTTATCCCATTCCCCAATCAACCCCCCTTCCACTTCTCTCTCCTGGTACTCCCCTACAATGCTGCATCAAGCCTTTCCAGGACAAGGGCCCTTTCCTTCCTTCTTCTTGGGAATGACTTGATATGTGATTGTGTGTTAATTCAAATATTTTACTGTTGTAGCTCTATAAATAAGATCCTTTGACCTTTGCAGAGTTTCTTGTAGCAGATTGCTCAAATTAGGAACCACTCAGGCATTCAATTAATTTTCAAAACTATTTTTGAAAAGATGCTATAATATGGTATATGTGGTCACTGAAATATTAATCCTGCTATTTCCATGGTTGATCAGTGACTGAGAAGTGATTCTAATAAAAAAAAAAGCCTACTCTTAGTTTTTGCAGATCAACTAGGAGCTGGGTATTTTGTTTACACTAAGATACCATAACTGTACTTTCTCCTCAGTCTATGCCTCATATTTCTTTGACATCCACAGACTATCCAAAGGAACAAAAGCTCACATCTATTCTAGAGTTTTGTAAGTATATACTTCTCTTCCTTATACAGTTTTCTTTGTTGCATACAGTAGATCTTCAAAGACATTATTCTTATAAATATAAATTACTTCAACATAGACTGCTACTCAGAAATATACTTTACCCAAAGTGTAGGCGTTTTACAGAGCAGAAGTTTGCTTGTGTATTGGTTCCTTGGAGAGACGCTGGATTGGGCAAGCAAACAACCACAATTTATTGGAGAACTGGTGTGTATTTGCACTGGTATGTTACATCATCAGGTAGCGCCATCTTAGTATACTGTGGTCACAAAAGAAAGCATCATACTGACAGGAAAGCAAAATACAACACTTTTTGAGGATACTATAATTGGTAACCTGCTTCTTCATCAAACAAACCTTTTACTATATTCCAGAGCTCTCAAAATTTTGATTCCTGCTTTTATCCCAGATCATTGCTTTTATTTCTGGTTATTTTGATATAAGAGAGACTAAAAATGGAAGTAAAAACGATCTAAAGACATTAGAAAACATTTTTCATTTAAATCATCATATTTTGCTTCAAATGCATTTTTTCTATTTTTAAATTTTAATTTATTATTTTTTTCACTTATTCAATTCATATCCAATATGTTGGCCCCCTCACAGTTCCCCCATACAATCCTTGCTCCCATCACCCTCCTCTTCTCCTCTGAGTGGGTGGAGGCATACTACATATCACCAGACTGACTCTGGCACTTCAAGTCGCTGAGAGGCTAGGCACTTCCTCTTGCACTGAGGCCAGACAAGTCAGCCAAGCTAAAATAACATATTCCACTTATAGGAAACAGCTTTTGGGATAGCCCTGTTCCAGTTGTTCAGGACCACATGAAGATCAAACTGCACATCTCCTTCATATGTACGGGAAGGCCTATGTCTAGCCTGTGTATGTTCTCAGACACTTAGTGCCCTAAGGGTCCAGGCAAGTTGATTCTGTTCGTCTACTTTTGGAGTTTCTATCCCTTTGGGGGCCTTTAATCCTTGCTCCTATTCTTCCATAAGAGTCCCTAAGCTCCATACATCATTTTGCTGTGGGTATCTGTACCTGTCTGAAGCAGCTTCTGGGTGGAGCCTTTCAAAGGACAACATACTCGTGTCTGTGAGCATAACAATATCATTAACAGTGTTAGGGATTGGTGCTTGCCTATGGGATGGGTCTCAAGTTGGGCCAGTCATTGGTTGGCCATTCCCACTGTCTCTGCTCCATCCCTCATCACTGCATTTCTTCTAGACAAGGAAAATTTAGGGTGGAAAATTTTGTGGATGGGTTGGTATCTCTATTGTTCTACTGGGGTTCCTCTCTGGTGACAGGAGGTTGTCTCTTCAGATTCCAAATCCCCAATACATTCAGTCACAGCTAGTCACTCTAATTGATTCCAGGTTTCTGTCTCATTCTAGAGATGCCCCCCATCTCCTCACCCCTGTCAGTTATAGATTTGTATTCATTTTTTGGCCATTTAGCTGTCTCTCCTATTGTTCCCCATACCTGATCCGGATCTGCCCCATTCCCCTCCCCACACCCCCATCCTTCCAAGTTTCTTCCCTCTATCTGCCTCTTATGACTATTTTATTACCTCTTATAAATGCGATTCCTTGCTTGGGCCTTCCTTTCTGTTTAGCTTCTTTGGATCTATAGAGTGTAGTGTAGTTAACTTGTATTTTATGGTTAATATCCACTTATAACTAAGTACATACCATGCATGTCTTTTGGAACTGGGTTACCTTACTCAGCATGTCATTCTCAAGTTCCATCCATTTCCCTACAAAATTCGTGATATCTTTGTTTTTTTAATAACTTAATGGTATTCCATTGAATAGGTGTACCACATTTTCTTTACCCATTCTTCAATTTAGGGATGTCAAAGTTTTTTCCAGTTTCTGGATATTATGAATAAAGCTTCTATGTTGTGCAAGTGTCCCTGTGCTTAATGGGGCATCTTTTGGGTATATGCCAAGGAATGGTATAGCTGGGTCTAGAGGTAGAGCTCTACTCTGTTTTTGAAAAACTATCAAATTGATTTCCAAAGTGGTTGTAAAAGTTTACACTACCACCAGCAGTGGATGAGGGCTTCCCTTATGACACATCGTTGAATGAAATCACATTTCTGATTATGTCCATATTTATTCAAATTACTCAATATTTTGCATAAGTGTGTATAAGTAAAAAACAAGAGGCACAGTACATGCTGCTTATAGGACTAATAGAAATCATTTGATTTAATCACTAGAAATTTTGTTTCAAAACATTATTGAGGATAGGAAATGATTAAACAGAATCAGGAGATTTTTATTTATAAATTGCCTTCTTCAATGTGTAGAGCTATGGATCAAAAAATTTAAAATGAGAATGGATGGAGAGAAGAAGGTTTATGGGACATATGGGGAGGGGGGATCTGGGAAAGGGGAGATCACTTGGAATGTAAACAAAGAATATAGAAAATAAAAATATTAAAAAAATTTAAAATGTCTTTCTGATAATCATTGTTTCGTAGTAAGTAAACAAACTTTAAAGTTCATAATCATCTCTTTGACACAGTTGAGAGCTTAATGTAGCAATATATTAAATCAGTGGCTGTTTAAAAAGCTATGTTAAGTACTCATCGGAAAAATTAGTTCTTTTCAAGGCCAAAAATGCCTACTAGGCTGGATGTGTTTTATGTGTTTCTCATAGTTTGAACGTTCTTGGCTCATGGAAAGTAGCACTGTCCATGAGGTGTGGTCTTGTTGGAACAGACATGACCTTATTGGAGGAAGTATGTCACTGTGGGGGTGGGCTTTGAGGGCTCCAAATGTTCAAGCTCTGCTCAGAGTGAAAGTGAAAGACTCTTTCTGGCTGCAGTTGGATCAAGATATTGAAATCTCTTCTCCTCTAGTACCATGTCTGCCTGCACACTAACTACTATGCTTCCCAACATGATGATAACATACTGAATCTCTAAAACTGTAACTATGGTGGTGGCTTGAATGAAAATACCCCACATAGGCTCATATGCTTGAGTGCTTGGTCTTCAGTTAGTGGAATTGTTTAAGGAGGATAAGAAGGTGTGGCTTTTGAGGAAGTATGGCACTGGCAGTGAGGCTTGAGGTTTCAAAAGCCAAAGCCAGGCCCAGTTGCTCCCTATACATTCTGACTAAGAATGAGAATGCAAGTTCTTAGCCACATTCTAGCTTGCCACCATGATTCTTGCCATGATGATAATTGACTATCTCTTTAAAATTTTAAGAAAACCTCCAATTAAATGTTTTCTTTTATGAGAGTTTCCTTGGTCATGTTGTCTCTTCTCAGCAATAGAAAGAACAGTGACTATGACACAAGTTCACTCGTAGCAACTAGAGCTTTCTCAATGCAGTGCGAATCTGACTCTACCTAGAGCTGGATCAAATTTCCAAAGCTAAGAGCATGATACTTCCAATATTATGTTTAATTTGTACACAAGCTTCAAGATCCACAATTCTCAGGCTATTTAATCTTGTGACCAATTTGCTACATATTTGATGTTCTCACCAAATTTTCAGATAGTAGAACAAAATGACTCATAGAACTTATGTGATCAATATTTGTTATGATAGTGGTATTTTATTTTTAAGATACAAAGTAGGATAAATATCTTAGTAAGGACTTCAATTGCTATGAAGAGACACCATGACCAAGGCAACACTTATAAAGAATAATATTTAATTGAGACTGGCTTATAGTTTCAGAGGTTCAGTATATTATCATCATGGCAGAAAGCATGGCAGTGTTCCAACAGACATGCTGGAGGAGCTGAGAGTTCTATATTTTAATTCAAAACCAACCAGGAAGGGACTATATTCTGTAAGTAGCCAGGAGGAGGGTCTCTTCAAACCTAGTTGGAGCTTAAGCTTATCACTCCAAAGAACATCCCCACAGTGACACACTTATTCCAACAAGCTCATACCTATTCCAACAAGTCCATACCTCTTAATAGTGTCAATTTCCATGGGCCAAGCACAATAATCCAGCCAAAAATTAAATGTTTTTCTTTGTAAGAGTAGCATTTGTGATAGTGTCACTGCACAGCAATGGAACTAGGAACTGGGTTATTTCTGTAATAGGCCTGGTCATGTTTTTGTTTGGAGGAATGTAGACTTGGGGACTGTGATTTTGGAAAGCAAGTGAATGCTTTAAATGGGGCTTAATGGGACACCTTAGTAGGAATATGGAAGGCTGGGGTGATTTTAACTGTGAGGGCCTGGCTCAAGTCGTTTCAGAAGAGAAGATTGTTAGTATGTGGTCTGGAGAATGGTTTTGTGATGTTTTGGTGAAGATGTGGCTGCTTTTTGCCCTTTTCTGATGAGTTTGCCTGAAGTTAATGTGAAAAGATTTAGATTAATTGCATTAGCAAAGGAAATATCAAAACAGCCTGGTACAAATTCTATTGTGTGGTTAGGAAAGTTCACTCTTATGAAGGGGATTTTGATGAAAAGGAACAAGATGAGAAAGGAAACATGCAAAATGTATGGTTAAAGTATTAAAGAGGATCCAGGAAGTAGAATGTAGTTAAATTAGGGTGTAGTGACTTTGGTTCAAGATTATACTCAGCGATTACTGTTTATGCATTTGCAATTGAACAGGAGATAGTTATTTCATGTTAGGCATTATTATGACCTGTTTTTTGTTTTGCATAAAGAGATATGTTTGCATTTCAAAGTGAGAAGAGATGGGGGGTGATGGCTATTTTTGTTTGTCAATTGACTATATCTGGAATGAACAACAATCCAGAACTTAAAAGATTTTATGAAAGTGTAAAGGATGGCTTAGGTCTAGGAGTAGAGGTACATGACTTTAATCCCAACATTCAGAAGACAGAGACATCCAGATCTCTGAGTTAAAAATCAATCCACAGAGCAAGGTACAGGCAATGAAGAAGTTGAAAAAGAGAAAGCTTGTGATGATGTAATAGGACAAGGGTGACCCATGGTCGAGCTCCAGCAAGCACCAGAAATTGGCTGCTCTGGCCCTGTACATCTAGCATTAGAGTTAGGAGTAAAAGGGGTTACTGGAACAATTGATGTTCTTTAAAAGAATCTAAGAATTAGTGGTGATTAAGAAGAGACTAGCATCACTGAGGAAAAATCATTTGGGAAGAATTTTCTGAGAACTCAAAGAAGCTATGTTCCGGAGATAACCAAGGTTGTATGTCATGCTGCAGCTGGACTTGGGATTGTGTAAGAATCTCCCAGGTGGTACTGATTTTAAATGCATGAAGGGGTCAGGAAGAACAGCAGAGGCTTTGCACTGTGAAAGGCCAGGAAAAGCCATTAGTGAAGTTTCCTCAGTTGAAGTTGATAGCCCAGGACTGAAGAGATTATGCAAAGAAGCTAAAGTTTGGCACCATGAAGGGAGTCTATGATAGGATAATGGTGAAACTTAGTTGTAGTAGAAGAACCCGTGATATTGGAGATAGAATTATCATGGTATGACCACCAAGAACAGTAGCAGCAGTAGAGTCAACTAGCACCTGGTGTACCTCAGAGGGCAGAGCTGTGGAAGTGTTGAAGTTGCCCAGAAGATCATTTGTGGATCCTAAGCACTGGAATAAGAAGCTGTGGAGTTGAAGTTGCCTCAAAACCCCCAAGATGATTGAGATGCTAGAGCCATGAGATAACTGCTGAAGAAAGCTGCTAACAGGGGTGGAACCAGCCAAAGAGAAATTTTTTTCAGTCAATAAAGGTGAAAGGATTTGGAAATAAGACGGAGACACAGAGTTTGCAGTTTGAACACCTTGTTTTTGATCTTGCTTTGGTCCAGTATTTCCTTACTATGATGATTGGAATGGTAATGTATATCTTGTACCATGATATGTTGGAAGCATATGATCAGCTGTTTGATTTTGATTTTATAGGGAATTACATTTAAGAGATTGCATGGATCTCAGAAGAGACTTTGAATTTTTAAATATTGTTGAGAATGTAATAGATTATGACACTTTTAAACTCGAACTACATGTATTTTGCCTTATGCTATGATAGGTATGGGCTCCATAGACTCCTAAGCCTTTGGGTTCCAGGGAGTGGAATATGGTGGTTTAAACATGTTTGACCAATGAGAAGTGGTACTATTAGTAGGTGTAGCCTTATCAGACTAGGAATAGGTGTGGCCTTGTCAGAGGAATGTATAGGCCTGTGTAGGCAGGCTCTCAGGGCTCTTAGGCTCAAGGTCTTCCCAGTATGGAAAAGAGAGGGAGTCTCCTCCTGGCTGCCTTTGGATCAAGATGTGGAACTCTCCTTAACTGGCAGCAGTGGTGGCAGTGGTGGTGGCGGCAGCTGGTCCAGCAGAAGGGCTATCAGCAGTGACAGGGTCCAGGCAGGCCTTGTGCCCTCTAACACTGACCTTCGCTGGCCAGCCGGGCTGCAAGCTCTGGCTGATTTACAGTGCCTTTCAGCCCACAGAAGCTACATCAGAACTCTGCCTCCCACCAGTCAGTTATGAGAGTCTCTCCACCATCTCAGGCGCCAGAGAAATCAGACAGACTGAAGTACGCAAATATAACCCAAGGCAAACATCACAGGGGTGTAAGTCCGATGGGTGTTGGCCTTCACCCAGGCCCAGGGCTATTCGGGGGGCCATCTGTGTGCAAACCCGGCCAGGAGGTTGTTTGCCTGGCCCGGTGCGCATGCCATTTTGACTACTGGATGCCAGAGAGTTCTAACAGGCAAAGTCAGCTAAGAGTCACAGCTGGAGGCTAACATATCAGGGCTCTAAGACAGACAGGCCTTGGACTGACCCCAGGCCCTGGGCTGCTCGATGGGCCATCTGTGTGCCAACCTGGCCAGGAGGTTGTTAGCCTAACGAACTCTTCCGGCACTTTCAGGGAGAGCACTCATGCTGCCATCCTGGCCACCTGACAGAACCAATTAATAGATATAGTCCGAGGGGAACTTTGCTCAGGCCTTAGCCTGCCAGGCTTTTGCCTAGACTCAGGGCCTGAGCAGCTAGGCTAGCCTTGTATGCACCAACCTGGATGGGAGATCAGCTGCCCAGCAGAGTGACCAGGACTCAGAAAAGGTCCCGCAGCAGCAAAGACCATCAGCACTCACAGAAGGAGCAAACGGGCACTGCCTGGTTCATACAGACAACCAGGGGCAAGGCACACTAGGGCTGCAAGGGCACCCAAGAGGAGGGCAGCATATTAGCAATCTGTAACAGGGGAAACCCAGCCATCCAGTGTTGCAGAAATAGCCATATAGCCTCACAGGAAGCACAAATACCAGCCAGAGACAAGACCAACTAACGCCAGAAATAACAAGATGGCAAAGGGCAAACGCAGGAATGCTACTAACAGAAACTTAGGCAATATGGCAGCGTCTGAACCAAACACTCCAACATCAGCAAGTCCTGATTACACAAACACACCAGGAAAGCAAGATTTAGATTTAAAATCACTGTTCATGATGCTGCTAGAAGAACACAAAAAGGACATACATGAATCTCTTAAAGAAATACAGGAGAACATGAATAAGCTAGAAACCTGTATAATGGAAACACAAAAATCACTTAAAGAAATTCAGGAGAATAAGGCTCAAGAGATAGAAGCCGATAAAGAAGAAACACACACACACACACACACACACACACACACACACACAAACTTAAAGAAAGGCAGGAGAAAGTGAGTCAAACAGCAGAAGTCATGAAAGAGGAAACAGAAAAATCTCTTAAAGAATTACAGGAAAACACAAACAAGCAAGTGAAGGAGCTAAGCAAAACCATCCAGGATCTAAAATCAGAAGTAGAAACAACTAAGAAATCACAAAGGGAGACAACTTTGGAGATAGAAAACCTTGAGAAGAAATCAGGGGCCATAGATGCAAATATCAACAACAGAATACAAGAGATGGAAGAAAGAATCTCAGATGTCGAAGATACCATAAAAACCATTGACTCAACAGTCAAAGAAAATGCAAAATGCAAAAAGCTTGTATCTCAGAACATCCAGGAAATCTAGGACACAATGAGAAGACCAAACCTAAGGATTATAGGTATAGATGAGAGTGAAGATTTACAGCTGAAAGGGCCAGCAAATATCTTCAACAAAATTACGGAAGAAAACTTTCCCAACTTAAAGAGAGAGATGCCCATGAATATATAAAAAGCCTACAGAACTCCAAACAGACTGGACCTAAGCAGAAATACCTCTCTTCACATAATAATCAAAACCCCAAATGTACTAAACAAAGAAAGAATATTAAAGGGAGCAAGAGGAAAAGGCCAAGTAACATATAAAGGAAGACCTATAAGAATCACACCAGACTTCTCACCAGAGACCATGAAAGATAGAAGATCCTGGGCAGATCTCATGCAGACTCTAAGAGAACACAAATGTCAGCCAAGACTACTATACCCAGCAAAACTCTCAATCACAATAGATGGAGAAACCAAGATAATCCATGACCAAACCAAATTTACACAATATCTTTCTACAAACCCAGCTCTACAAAGAATAATACGAGGAAAACTCCAATACAAGGAGGGAAATGACACCCTGGAAAAAGCAAGATAGTTACCTTCCTTCATCAAACCCAAAAGAAGATAAACACTCAAATAGAAAAATAACATTGAAAATGACAGGAAGTAATAATCACTATTCCTTAATATCACTTAACGTCAATGGACTCAACTCCCCAATAAAAAGACATAGACTAACAGACTGGATAAGAAAACAGGACCCTACATTTTGCTGCATGCAGGAAACACACCTTAATGTCAAAGACAAAAACTACCTTAGAGTAAAAGGCTGGAAGACAATTTTACAAGCAAATGGTCTCAGGAAACAAGCCGGAGTAGCCATTCTAATATCAGATAAAATTGACTTTCAACCTAAAGTCATCAAAAGAGATACAGAAGGACACTTCTTGCTGGTCAAAGGAAAAATCCACCAAGAAGAACTTCCAATTCTGAACATCTATGCGCCAAATGCAAGGGCACCTTCATTCGTAAAAGAAACTTTGCTAAAGCTCAAAACACACATTGCACCTAACACAATAATTGTGGGTGACTTCAACACCCCACAATGGACCGATCAGGAAAACAGAAACTAAACAGAGACACAATAAAACTAAATGAAGCTTTGGACCAATTGGACTTGACTGATATTTATAGAACATTTCACCCTAAAACAAAAGAATATACCTTTTCCTCAGAACCTCATGGTACCTTGTCCAAAATCGACCATATAATGGGCCACAAGACAGACCTCAACAAATATAAGAAGATCGAACTAATCCCATGCCTCCTATCAGATCACTATGGAGTAAGAGTGGTCTTCAATGGCAACAAAAACAATAGAAAGCCCACATACACATGGAGGCTGAACAATAATCTACTCAATGATACCTTGGCCAAAGAAGAAATAAAGAAAGAAATCAGAGACTTTTTAGAATTTAATGAAAATGAAGGCATAACATACCCAAATCTTTGGGACACAATGAAAGCAGTGCTAAGAGGAAAACTCATAGCCCTGAGTGCCTTCTAAAAGAAAATGGAGAGTGCATACACTAGCAGTTTAATGACACATCTGAAAGCCCTAGAACAAAAAGAAGCCAATTCACCCAGGAGGAGTAGAAGACAGGAAATCATCAAACTCAGGTCTGAAATCAGTCAAGTGGAAACAAAGAGAACCATACAAATAATCAACGAATCCAGGAGCTGGTTTTGTGAGAAAATCAACAAGATAGATAGACCCTTAGCCAAACTGACCAAAGGGCAGAGAGAAAGTATGCAAATTAACAAAATTAGTAGCCTTCCTATACTCAAAGGATAAGCTGGCTGAGAAAGAAATTAGGGAAAAGACAACCTTCACAATAGCCACAAACAGTATAAAGTACCTTGTGTGACTCTTACCAAACATGTGAAAGATCTGTATGACAAGAACTTCAAGACTCTGAAGAAGGAAATGGAAGAAGACCTCAAAAAATGGAAAAACCTCCCATGCTCATGGATCGGCAGGATTAATATATTTAAAATGGCCATTTTGCCAAAAGCAATATACAGATTCAATGCAATACCCATCAAAATCCCAACTCAATTCTTCATAGAGTTAGAAAGAGCAATTCTCAAATTCATCTGGACTAACAAAAAACCCAGGATAGCTAAAACTATTCTCAACAACAAAAGAAATTCTGGGGGAATCAGTATCCCTGACCTAAAGCAATACTACCGAGCAATAGTGTTAAAAAATGCATGGTATTGGTACAGTGACAGGCAGGCAGATCAATGGAATAGGATTGAAGATTCAGAAATGAACCCATGCACCTATGGCCACTTAATCCTCGACAAAGGGGCTGAAAACATCCAATGGAAAAAAAGATAGCCTTTTCAACAAATGGTGCTGGTTCAACTGGAGGTCAGCATGCAGAAGACTGCAAATTGATCCATCCTTGTCTCCTTGTACTAAGCTCAACTCCAAATGGATCAAGGACCTCCACATAAAGCCAGACACTCTGAAGCTAATAGAAAAGAAACTGCGGAAGACCCTTGAGGACATCGGTTCTGAACAGAACACCAATAGCTTATGCTCTAATATCAAGAATTGACAAATGGGACCTCATAAAATTACAAAGTTTCTGTAAGGCAAAGGACACTGTCAAAAGGACAAATCCACAGCCAACAAATTGGGAAAAGATCTTCACCAACCCTACATCAGATAGAGGGCTAATATCCAATATATACAAGAACTCAAGAAGTTAGACCCCAGAAAACCAAATAACCCTATTAAAAAATGGGGTACAGAGTTAAACAAAGAATTTTCACCTGAAGAACTTCAGATGGTGGAGAAACATCTTTAAAAAATGCTCAACATCATTAGTCATTAGGGAAATGCAAATCAAAACAACCCTGAGATTTCATCTTATACCAGTCAGAATGGCTAAGATTAAAAAATCAGGAGATAGCAGGTGTTGGTGAGGATGTAGAGAAAGAGGAATACTCCTTCACTGCTGGTGGGGTTGCAAATTGGTACAACCACTCTGGAAATCAGTCTGGTGGTTCCTCAGAAAACTGGGCACCTCACTTCCAGAAGATCCGGCTATACCACTCCTGGGCATATACACAGAGGATTCCCTACCATGTAATAAGGATACATGCTCTACTATGTTCATAGCAGCCCTATTTATAATTGCCAGAAGCTGGAAAGAACCCAGGTATCCCTCAACAGAAGAGTGGATGCAAAAAATATGGTATATCTACACAATGGAGTACTATTCAGCCATTAGAAACAATGAATTCATGAAATTCTTAGGCAAATGGATGGAGCTAGAGAACATCATACTAAGTGAGGTAACCCAGACTCAAAAGATGAATCATGGTATGCACTCACTAATAAGTGGATATTAGCCTGGAAAACTGGAATACCCAAAACATAATGCACACAGCAAATGAGGTTCAAGAAGAACGGAGGTGTGGCCCCTGGTTCTGGAAAGACTCAGTGTTATCAGTATAGAGCAAAACCAGAGCAGAGAAGTGACAAGGGGTGGGTGGGAGAACAGGGGGAGGGAAGGGGGCTTATGTGACTTTCAGGGAGTGGGGGACCAGAAAAGGGGAAATCATTTGAAATGTAAATAAAAAAATATATTGAATGTAAAAAAAAGATGTGGATCTCTCAGTTACTCCTCCACTTCCATGTCTGCCTGCACCCTGCCAGATTTCCAATCCTGATGATAATGGACTGAATCTCTGAATATGTATGCCAGATTCAATTAAATGTTTTCCTTTATGAGAGTTGCCTTTATCATGGTACCTCTTCATAGCAATGGAAACCCCAATACAGAATTACTGAAATTTTATTATGGCGAGTAAGACATGCAGCCTTAGAACCTTATCACAGAGAAAAGTTATTTTTTCTGGTTGTAGCCCTGCTTCTTTATTCATTTTTTTCCAAATGATCCAGAATGACTAATAAGTATGTTCTCACTGCTCTTAGGCCCCTGCATATTTCCACGACCTAACTTATGTTCAAAGGAAATCATTTAAACACACACACAGACACACATATACACAAATATATATATTTCCATACCTGAGTGCTTTTACTTTATTACTCATAATATACTTCAGTGTTGAAATTTTTTAGTTCTACTAAAACTAGACAGAATACCTTTTGGATTTCTTTTCTTTATAAATATTTTATACATACTCTACATGTTGTTTAGTAATGGAGCTAAATATTATTCAAAATATTGTGGATTTCTCTAACTGAAGCTGTTAAGTATCAGTGAAAGAAGATTATGCTCTTAAAACTCTAAAGTGAAGCTGTTTACTATGAATCAGAAAACTTGAATTACATATGCAGAAAATCAATACTTCTTGGTAGTTCAAGGATTTGTACCACCTGTCAAGAATATCACTGAGAGTAAATCATTAGTGGCATTTGGCATTTATAGATTAGAGTGACATGTTGAGAATAAATTATCATATTTTAAAATAGCATTTAGGAACAGCAGAGAATTTACAGCGTAAAACACTTATGTACTTTTTAAAAGCATGGTGAATTCCCAACAAGGACAGAAATCTTCCAGTAAATAAAATATTTGGATCATCAAAAAGTTAAATAGAAATATGAACTCCCAATTTATCCTTGCTTAATTATTGTCTAAAGGGTGGTTTTCTTGTCTATCACATATCTTTCAAATAACATCTACTGTTCTATTGGCAGAAACATAGACTATTATATGAAATGAGAGGAAAAAAAATCTATGATAGAGATTTCACCTCACACCAGTCAGAATGGCTAAGATTAAAAAGTCAGAAGACAGCAGATATTTGTGAAGCTGTGGAGAAAGAAGAACATTCCTATACTGCAGGTGGGATCTCAAGCTGGTACAACCACTCTGGAAATCAGTCTGGCATTTCCTCAGAAAACTGGGCATGACAGTTCTGGAGGGCCCTGCTATACCACTCCTGGGCATATACCCAAAGGATTCCCCAGCATCTAATAAGGGTACATGCTCCACTATGTTCATAGCAGCCCCATTTATAATAACCAGAAACTGGAAAGAACAAAGATGTCCCTCAATGGAGGAATGGATATAGAAAATGTGGTATATTTACACAATGGAATACGATTCAGCTATTAAAAACAATGAATTCATGAAATTCTTAGACAAATGGATGGAACTGGAAAATATCATCCTAAGTGAGGTAACCCAATCACAAAAGAACACACATGGAATGCAATCACTGATAAGTGGATATTAGCCCAGAAGCTCTGAATACCCAAGACACAATTAATATATCAAATTATTCCCAAGAAAAAGGAAGGAGAGGGCCCTGGTCCTGGAAAGGCTTGATGCAGCAATGTAGGGGATTGTCAGAACAAAGAAGAGGGAGGGGGTTGATTGGGGAATGGGCTGAGGGAAGAGGGCTTATGGGACTTATGGTGAGGGGGGAACTGGGAAAGGGGTAATCATTTGGAATGTAAAAAAATAATGTAGAAAATTTTAAAAATACATAAATTTAAAAAAAGAAGAAGAAAAAATAACAAGCTGATTTAGTTAGGGTTTTTAACACTGTGATGAAATACCATAATCCAAAAGCAACTTGGGCAGGAAAGGGTTTGTTTTCTCATACTTACACATTGTAGTTTTTTCATCATTGAAGGGTTTTGGGAAATGTACTCAAATGGCAGAAACCTGGAGACAGAATCTGATGCAGGAGGGTACAAAGAGAATAGCTAATTGACTTGTTCCATATGGCTTGCACAGTCTGCTTTCATAGTCAATTCACAATGGTCTGGACACTTTCATATCAATTACTACTTATGGAAATGTCCTATAGGCTTCCAGAAACCCATACCTTATGGAGGTATTTTATCCATTGAGGTTCCCTTCTCTCAGATGACACTAGTTTGTGATAAGCTGACAAACACTATCCTGCACACATATCCATGCTGGTGTTATACAATGCTATGACTCTCAAGAGAAAATCAAGTTCATTGTCAGACATGTATTTTCCTCTATATTCACACCTGATTGACAAAACAGACAAAGAACATGTCTATTTAGGGAAATGAAATTTTCTATACATTGTTGTACCATCTTTTATTGACAACTTATACTAATATGTTTATCAGTCTTATGGATGTAAAGACCAAGATAAGTATGGTTTATTTAGATGCTTCATTTTCAAATATCATGTTATATCAATTCAGTTCAATTACTGGTCATGGAAATAGGAAACAACTTTCTTATGTACAAATTTCTTAGTTTGTCTATAAGCAACAAAATAATAATGTTATAAAGATAAAAAGTAGAAAATAGAGAGGAGGTTTAAATAGGTAGGGGATAGGAGAGGAATAATTTATACTAAAGATCATTTTAAAAAAACATATAAAACCTATTATTGTAGAGGCATTTAAAAATATGTATATACATGAAAGGAATAAAAATGGAGTTTCCAGACAATGGGGAGACAATGCCTTAGCTAAACATCTTATTCTATGAAGTAAAACCACCAATACCAGAAATAGTCCTTCTTTGGTGTCACTAGCCAAAGGTGTCCTGTAGATACCTTGGAATATCCCAGGCTATTGCTAAGGTTCTTGGTTACTTCACACAACCTATTATAGTAATAGTATAGTATAGTATAGTATAGTATAGTATAGTATAGTATAGTATAGTATAGTATAGTATAGTATAGTATAGTATAGTAATAGTGTAGTATAGTAAACTATTATAGTAATATAGTGATAGTAGGTCCCTATTGTTGTAGATAGCATTTATTATGTCATTGAACATGGAGAAACTGGGGTGATTCTCATTTAGAAGCTTTACCTCTACTGACTAGCATTCATAGTTTCAGAAGGTACTCTGCTATTCAAGCTGACAGAGGGGAAAAGATATCATCATTATCACCAAGTATAAACCCTGAAACCTACAAGAGTGACCTGCTTACAATATTTACTGTCACAATAGTGGCACAAATGTTATGAGAGAACCCAAACATTTTTAAAGATTGACTTTAAGATCCTCTTCTATGAGCTAAAAATTCCTACCTGATGTTGCTAAGTTGCCTAAAAGTCTGAGACAAAATAATTTATGGGCCATAAGGGAAAATCTGATGGGACCTGCAGGTTGTTCTTTAGTGGAAGGGTCTTGATGAAGAGGCACAGGGAATTAGAAGATAAGGAGATATAGGATAGTGAAAATAAAAACATTTGGGATCAGGAGGTCTAACATATGCTATGTCTTATGCCAAGTAAAGCTTATTAAGATGTAAAGCATCTTATACATCTTTTTCAGGAAGTAATGGAACAAAGTTAGCAAAAACTATCATAACATGAAACAGAGTCAGCAGTTGGCTAATCAAGCAATATATCCCAAAGGGAGTGTAGGCCTCTAAACAGCATTGCAAATTGAGTACAGATTGAGCCTTGGGATTTATTTATTTATTTATTTATTTATTTATTTATTTATTTATTTTTACCTTCTCAACTAAGGTTTATTTTTTTTTGTTTGCTAACATATTTACTAGCGATATTTATTCATCATGAAAATGAGCAATTTATTTTGGTGACATTCTAAATAAACAGACATATCATTAGGAAATAATGACAAATTTCTTTATTCTCAGTATTAGTTTTTCCCTATTTTTTCTTACTGTACTAGAAAAAGCAAGAGTCCAAATGTGAAGTTCACTTCTGATCTACATCTACACTTTCAGTAGAAAAGGCTAGTCTTTTCCTATATGATATTAATAGTTCTTTTTTTATTAGATATATTTTTTATTCACATTTCAAATGTTGTTCCCTTTCCTGACCCCCCTCCTGAAAATCCCCTATCTGATCCTTCCTTCCCATGCTCACCAATCCACCTAATCCTACTTCCCTACACTGGGATGATGAGTCTTCTCAGGACCAAGGGTCTTTCCTCCCTTTCATGTCCAACAAGGCCATCCTCTGCTGCCTATGCATCTGGAGGTATGGGTCCCTCCATGTGTACTCTTTGGTTGGTGGCTTAGTCCCTGGGTACTGGGTGTTTCATATTGTTGTTCCTCCTATGGTACTGCAAACCCCTTCAGCTCCTTGGGTCCTTTCTCTAGTTCCTCCTTTGGGGACCCTGTGCTCAGTCCAGTGGTTGGCTGAGAGTATCCCCCTGTGTATTTGTCAGGCACTGGCAGAGCCTCCCAGATGACAGCTATATTGGCTATATTGATTCTTTCTTTCTTTCTTTCTTTCTTTCTTTCTTTCTTTCTTTCTTTCTTTCTTTCTTTCTTTCTTTCTTTCTTTCTTTCTTTCTTTCTTTCTTTCCTTCCTTCCTTCCTTCCTTCCTTCCTTCCTTCCTTCTTTCTTTCTTTCTTTCTTTCTTTCTTTCTTTCTTTCTTTCTTTCTTTCTTTCTTTCTTTCTTTCTTTCATTCATTCATTTTTTTTAGACAAGGTTTCTCTCTATAGCCCTGGCTGTCCTGGAACTCACTCTGTAGACCAGGCTGGCCTCGAACTCAGAAATCTGCCTGCCTCTGCCTCCCAGAGTACTTGGATTAAAGGCATGTGCCACTACTGCCTGGCTAGGTGACAACTATATCAAGCTCCTGTTATCAATCACTTGTTGGCATCCACAAGAGTGTCTGAGTTTTGTAACCATATATGGGATGGATCCCTAGGAGGGGCAGTCTCTGGTCTTTCTCTCAGACTCTGCTCAACATTTTGTCTCTGTATCTCCTCCTGTGGGTATTTTGTTCCCACTTCTTAGAAGGAGTATCCTATTTTGTTCTTCCTTCTTCTTGAGCTTCATTTGGTCTGTGAATTGTGTCTTGGGTATTTCAGGTTTCTGTGCTAATATCCAATTATCGGTGAGTTTATACCATGTGTGTTCTTTTGTGATTTCACTCAGGAAGATATTTTCTAGTTCCATCCATTTCCTTAAGAATTTCATAAATTCATTGTTTTTTAATAGTTGAGTAGTAAATGTACCACATTACATAAATTTGTCTGAAGTTCTATTTCTTTGTTCGGTCTTTGTGTGGTTTTGTTATCAGTGTAATTGTGATATCATAGAATGAGTTGGATAGTGTTCCTTCTCTTTCTATTTTGTGGAATAGTTTGAAGAGTATTGGTATTGGGTCTTCTTTGAAGGTCTGATGGAATTCTGCACTAAACACATCTGGTCCTGGGATTTTTTTGGTTGGGAGACTTTTAATGTCTGCTTCTATTTCTTTAGGGGTTATGGGACTGTTTAGAGGATTTATTTGGTCCTGATTTAACTTTGGTACCTAGTATCTATCTAGAAAATTGCCTATTTTATCCAGATTTTCCAGCTATTTTGAGCATAGTCTTTTATCGTAGGATCTGATTATTTTTGAATTTCCTCAGTTCTCTTGTTATATCTCCCTTTTCATTTCTGATTTTGGTAATTTGAATACTGTCTCTGTGCCCTGTGGTTAATCTGGCTAAGGATTTATCTATCTTGTTGATTTTCTCAAAGATCCAGCTCCTGGTCTTGATTCTTCATATAGGTTTTTGTTTGTTTGTTACTATTTGAATTCAGCCCTGTGTTTGATTATTTCCAGCCATCTACTCCTCTTGGGTGTATTTGCTTCTTTTTGTTTTAGAGGTTACTGGTGTGCTGTCAAGCTGCTAGTGTAAGCTCTCTCCAGTTTCTTTTTAGAGGCATGTAGAGCTATGAGCTTTCCTCTTAGCACTGCTTTCATTGTGACCCATTAGTTTGGATATGTTGTGCCTTCATTTTCATTAAATTCTTAAAAGTCTTTAATTTATTTCCTTATTTCTTCCTTGACCAAGGTATCATTGAGTAGTTATTCAACATTCATGTGTCTGTGGGCTTTCTGTTGTTTTTGTTGCTATTGAAGACCAGCCTTAGTCCTTGGTGATCTGATATGATGCATGGGATTATTTCAATCTTCTTATATCCCTTGAGGTCTGTTTTGTGACCAATTATATTTTCAATTTTGGATAAGGTACCATGAGGTGCTGAGAAGAAGGTATATTCTTTTGATTTAGATGAAATGTTCTATAGATACCTACTAAACCCATTTGATCCATAACTTCTGTTACTTTCAATGTGTCTCTGTTTAGTTTCTGTTTCCATGATCTGTCCATTGATGAAAGTAGAGAGTTGAAGTCTCCCACAACTATTGTGTGAGGTACAATTTGTGCTTGGAGCTTTAGTAAAGTTTATTTTATGAATGAGGTGTCCTTGCATTTTGAGCATAGATGTTAAAAAATAGGAGTCCATCTTGTAGATTTTTTTCTTTTACAAGTATGAAGTGTTAGCTTTTCCTCTAGTCTTTAGGCTAAAATGTGTCTTTTATCACTTGCTTTCTTTTCATTTTCTTTTAAGTTTTTGGCTTATTTCATTAGGTCAGAAACACTGATTTCGTAGCCTCTAATGATTGGGATAACTTCTCCAAATAGATTTTGTTGTCATATTTTTCATGAATAGAAACTATAGTATTTAGTTAGAGTACCCCGACTTTCACAATTGCTTGTAAAGATTTTGGTAGAGCACATTCTTCCTGGACACCAGTTTGGCAAAAGCAAATTCCAGATCATGGATGCTTCAACTGTAAAACAGATTGCTGAAAATCATTCACCCTTGCTCTGCCTCCAAAATATTCATGTTTTCTAAACAGACAGAATAAATGATGAAAAGTTCCTTTTTAAAATAAATAAATATTTTTATTTTTATTTTCTATATTCTTTGTTTACATTCCAAATGCCTTCCCATTTCCTGGTTGAACCCCTTCCAATATGTCCCATAAGCCCTCTTCTCTCCACCCATTCCCCAATCACCCCCTCCTATTTCTCTGTCCTGGTACTCCTCTACAATGCTGGATCAAGCCTTTCCAGGAGCAGGAACCTCTCCTTTCTTCTTCATGGGAGTCATTTGATATGCTAATTGTGTCTTGAGTATTCAGAGCTTCTGGGATAATTAATATTAATTAAAAGTTCTTAATGGGACAAACATTTGAAATTATTCTATCTCCAGAACACTTAACAGAAAAGTAAATGTTGTATAAGTTGGAAATCCTATAATCCAGTCTTTCAACTTCAAAAATGTGTTTTCTCTATATTTGTGAATGCCCCATAGAAAATTTTCTAAACATAGCAGTAGAAGTATAAATATATAAATAACTTGTAGGCATTTAGGCATATTTCTTAAAAGTCCAACCATCTGATATTTTAAATTATTTACTCATCATGAAAAACTAAGAACCACATATGACTGGGTAACAAACCAAAGTATGCATTGTCAATTTTAATGTGTTTTTCTTTATATTTTTTCAATTTTGGCAGACATATTTTCCATATAAATCTTCAAATTTATCCTAAAATATTTTACTTCCTTTTTCAATAAAAAAGAAAAAAATCTAAAAAAAAAAAAAAACAAAAAAAAACTAAAAAATACCACACAAACAAAGTATGCATTTAAAATATAGTTACCCAATGGTAACTATTACATGGTGGATTCCCCACCATGTAATAAGGATACATGCTCTACTAAATAGCAGCCCTATTTATAATTGCCAGATGCTGGAAAGAACCCAGGTATCCCTCAACAGAAGAGTGGTTGCAAAAAATGTGGTATATCTACACAATGGAGTACTATTCAGCCATTAGAAACAATGAATTCATGAAATTCTTAGGCAAATGGATGGAGCTAGAGAACATCATACTAAGTGAGGTAACCCAGACTCAAAAGGTGAATCATGGTATGCACTCACTAATAAGTGGTTATTAACCTAGAAAACTGGAATACCCAAAACATAATCCACACATCAAATGAGGTACAAGAAGAAAGGAGGAGTGGCCCCTGGTTCTGGAAAGACTCAGTGAAACAGTATTCGGCAAAACCAGAACGGGAAAGTGGGAAGGGGTGGGTGGGAGGACAGGGGAAGAGAAGGGGGCTTACGGGACTTTCGGGGTGTGGGGGGGCTAGAAAAGAGGAAATCATTTGAAATGTAAATAAATTATATCGAATAAAAGAAAATTAAAAAAAAAAAAGAAATTAGGACCAAAGATGTTGGTCTTCACTTTTTTATCTTTTCCACAGTTTTCTTATACATTTTCTGCTTTTAGTATCTCAAACAGGTTTCTTTGACGTCATTCTGTCCCTCCATCTGTGCCCCATTTCAGTTTTACCTGGTACTTTAATTTTGCCTGACACTGATCTATTTGTCCGCTCTTCAACTCTTTGCCTAGTTAAGCAGGCATGGCTGATTACATTTTGGTTGCTCTTCAGTTTTCAATTTTCCAGCTCAGAGAATTCATAATTTTTATCCAACTTCTGTGTCACAGAGGCTGTTTGGATTCTTTCTATGCCAATTATGTGTTGTCTGTGTATCAACCACATTGTTGTCTCCTGGGAACTTGTTAGGCATGTAGAATCTAAGACCCCAGACCTTCAGGATTAGATTTTGCTTAACAAGATTCCCAAGGTGGTTCTGTCAGTACACTAAACATCAGAATCATTGGAATAGATCATTGGTCTATAAAATTATTTTTAATATTACTTACTTGTTAATCAAAAATTGGATACATGTGATACAAAATATGTGACAGAGTATCTCAGTAGTAAAGTAAAACTTTCTTGAGTTTAATAAAACCATGGGAAAGAAGTACTAGCCTCCAAAGTCACAAGTGTATAGGACATATTAGATCTCACTTCTATGGATGCTCACAGCCATCCATTGGACTAAGCGTAGGGTCCCCAATGGAGAAGCTAGAGAAAGGATCCAAGGAGCTGAAGGGATTTGCAGCCCCATAGGAGGAATAACAATATGAAGCCCCCCCTAGTGCCCTCACAGCTCCCAGGGACTAAACCACCAACCAAAGTGTACACATGGAGGGACCCATGTCTCTAGCCACATATGTAGCAGAAGATGGCCTTGTCAGACACCAATGAGAGGAGAGGCCCTTGATCCTGAGAAGGCTCATTGCCCAGTGTTGGGGAATGCCTGGTCAGGGAAGTGGTAGTGTGTAAGGTAGTGAGCAGGGAGAGGGATGATGGGATAGGGGGTTTTTGGAGGGGAAACAAGGAAAGGTTATAATATTTGAACTGTAAATAAAAAATATCTAATAAAGTTATTAAAAGAGAATTTCATTTCTGCCATAAATGCTTTGTCCTTCAGGTTCAATAATAACTATAGCTGTAGCCATTTACTTTGTTAATTTATCTAATCAGAAAACATAAGATTTTCATCTTCACAAGATGTCTATTGCAGACATAAGTGTTTCCCTTCCTTATGTACTTAAGAGTGACTATAATAGCTATCTTTTTAGGTTTCTTCTGTATTTTAGGGAAGAATGAGAACTTGGTGTCATCTAAGCATCATCATCTGGATCACCTGGAACTATTTAATGCCTGGGAATATTTTGTTTGCATATCAGTTAAACAGAGTTAAGATTCAGACCTTTTATATTTATAAAAATATTTTACAGAGAGACATACAAGTCCTGCTACTTAAAACATTTTTGAGATTTATTTATATTAAATGTATGAGTGTATTGCCTTTTATATTTATGTACATGATGTGTGCAAGTACTCTGAAAATCATCTCCTGGGTCTGGAATTATGGACTGTTGTGAGCTGCAATGTGAGTGTTGGGAATCAAACCCAAATCTATAGGACTAAAGCACTTCTCACATTATTTTCCCTGTCCATTAAAATATTAGTGCAGCAGGAGGCCGGTGATTAGATAGGGAAAAGGGAGGTGGAGGGAATAATTCCATGGACAAAGAGCAACTCAGGGTGAGGAGAAGCCAAGACATAAGCAGACAGAGAGGATCCCATGTGGTTTTAACTAGCCACAGGTAGTTATGAATATCATATAGGGATAGAATAATTGAGATATCTTGTCTGATCTAGAAGGGCAGCATGTATCATTATCAATTGACTCAGAAATTATTGTATGGTGATCTTGTGACTTGAGAGTTATTGATATATAAATCTGACTTCTTAATTGTAAGCTACTAGAGTTTTGTTTCTACTGGGTTACTGGGAATTATAGTGACTGACCACATTGTAGACAGTTGTTGCATGTGGCTGGCATGGCAGCAAAGGGAACTTGGGAGCTCCAGCCCTGCTGAAGATTTGGCAGGCAGAGAGCAGCTGGATGGAATGTGGGAAGTTGGTGGTTCTTTTTTAATATTTACTGCAACAAGTACTCTTAACTGAGCCATCTCTCAAGCCCTGTTTTAAAAGTTTATAAATAAAATCACTTTATCATTCATCTTGCCCCTTATAGTGTTGTTACTAGTGTAGAACAATTAGGCTATCTTTCATAGAAAACCTACAACTGTAAGCATGGGACAAGGTGGGAAATGTAATTCTTATAAAATTTGTCCCTTGCTGATTCTGTATTGCTGATTAATGGCAAAATTAATAAAGATAATATTTATGATCTCTAACAGTCATACTTAAAGTTTTAACCAAGGAACTGGGTTACAATTTAAAAAATAAAAATGAGAGAGCTACACCGAAATTCAATTAAAATAAAGGAGGGGGGATCAAATATTTAAGCAAAGCAAAATTAAGCATGCTTTCTCTCTTACAGAAACATTTTAAAGAATTAAATTGGTGTCTGAAAACTGAGGAAATTGGGGTGCTATATAAAAAGAAAGGGAAAAGAAGAGGGGGGACCTGATGGTGAAAAGGAGTGGGGGTGCCTTGTCTCTTAAACTGCTTCCTTCTGTCTATGGATGATGTCAATTTCAGGATGTAGCTGACTTTCACCATAGGGGTCCACTTGGTACATGTTGGCATCAGGTACTTCTGTGGACAGCGGCTCTTCCGTGGGCAGTGGCTGGTAATTCTGTAACAGAAGCTGATTAATAGTTTGGTTAGAAATTTTTGGTATTTGCCTTTGGAGGAATGTAGAAACAAGATTAATTAGGCAGGGAGCAAACAATAACACCAGGAAGACGACTAGAAAAGGCTTACAAAAGGGGGTATCCACTTCCATATAGGGATTTTGAAAATGCCAGAACTGGAGGTCTCACGATCTCTGAAGTTCTTTATGTCTGATTGAAGCTCCTGGATTTTGTTTCTCACTATCCCGGATTGGTGGACATAGAAACAGCATTCTTCTTGGAGGAGCAGGCAAAGACCACCTTCTTCAGCTGTCAGGACATCTAGGCCCCATCGGCTCTGAAGCACCACGGCTGCCAAAGAATCGATCTGCTTCTGGAGAGTGAGCAGTTTCAGTCATTCCCTGGAGATCACTTTTAAACTGGAAAGTGAATGTATTATTTTGGGCCAGAGAAGTCATTATTCCTGTCACACCAGTACCAACACCTATGGCTATTCCTGTAGCAACCAAGAGTGGTACAATCTGAACTGCCCTCTTGTGTCGAGCAGCTATCATATCTACAACTGGGATTGGCAGGGGCTCATTTCCCTGGATTACTCCCAGCTCAGGGAAAAGGAGTACCAAAGAGCAAACCTCGGTGCCACAAAGAATTGATGTGTTCTGGATTGCAGGGCATTGTGGCAGAGATGATATATCAAGGCTTATGATTTTATTACAGTCTAGGGAGCTTAGTTTTCCTACAGAACATGTCCCAGAGGTCTTAAAACAGTTTGCCATGCCAAAGAGAGGGACAGAGGTAGGGTATGGAGTCTTGGTGACATTGGAGTCAGGGCGTCTGACAAAAGGTGAGGTAAGGTCATTGGCAGTATCACTGGAGAACCTGTGACAGTTTTGAGTCAATTCCAAGGGGTACACATAACCAACAATCTTTAAAGTGACCAGTCCTGGTGACATTAAGGAGCTGGTATGCTGAGATTAAGGTTTGAAGCAACAGGCAAAATGACAAGTTACTGACATTTATGAGGGGTACTGTCAAAGAATCAAGGACCTCAGAGGAGTCTTTAATTATCTCCCCTACTTTTCCAATATCTAGGGGTTGGGTGAATGAGATATACTTTCTCTGAATATGGATGGTACTTACTGGAGAACTGGGCTGGTTTTTACGATAGAGCTTGCCAACAACTCCTGTCTCCCACCTGGAATCCCATGGGTCTTTTATGTAGAAGAAAAGTGTCTTGAGGTGCTGATTGAAGAAATGATTGACCCGTGATCCTAGCATATGTATCTGGCAAGACCAATATGGGCAGCCCCCATATTCGTCTGGCCAGTTTTTACAATAATCTTTTGTCTGGTCAAAGAGAAAGCAAGGATAGAGATCATAATACTTTAATGGGATAACAGATACAGGGATAATCGTGATTTGAATCAGTTCCTGGCATCCGGCTATGGAGCAGTTTCCTGACCCTATTTGGAAAGACAGTTATCTGCGGGAGTTTGTTGAACCTCTAATCTCCAGATATAAGGACTGCCCTGGATGGAAACGAAGAACAGCAGGGGTAGGACAAGAAACCCATGTCTAATCCAATGAGGTTAAGCTCAGCTGCCGAAGTGGAGTCTCATGTTCTGTAATTGGGGACAAGGTGGATGGTCTTGATGTCCTCCGGAGCTTAATAGAGCACTGTCCTGTTAGGGTTGACGTGTAGGAAGAAGAGTCATTTTTAGGTGGAGAGATGAAAGATTTGAGGTTAGACAGGTGGGCCCAATGAGAAAATCCTTCGAGTTAACAGCTGTAGGTGTCACGAGAAATACCTACAAAGAGCCCTGCCATTTGGGGGAGAGGGGTGAGGGCCAATGATCTGGAGGGGATAAGAGGACTTGGTCTCCAATGTTGACAGGTAGTGGACAGGAGACAGTCTATGGTGGCAGTAGATGGTGGTCAGCAAAGTCCCATAGGAGAGCCCGAAGGTGGCAACACAATGGTGTAGGTAGGTGGTCTGGGAGTGGAGAGCATTTAGGTAAGAGACCAGGAGTTAAAACTGGATGACCATATATAAGTTCAAAGGGTGAGATAAGAAGAGGTCGCTTGGGGAGAGCTCGTAGCCTGAAAAAAACCAGAGGTTGAAGTTTTACCCAGTCAAGGTGAAGCTCCTTTGACAGCTTAGCAACAGTGGTTTTTAAAGAGCGATTAGTTCTTTCTACCTTACCTGAAGATTGAGGATGGTAGGGAATGTGAAAATGCCAAGGGATGTTTAAGGCCTTAGATAGACTCTGAGAGATCGGGGAAGTAAATTCAGGACCATTGTCTGACTGAAGGGAGGCTGGAACACCAAATCGGGAGATGATCTCTCATAGGAGGAGATCAGAGACTGTCTGAGCCCTTTTGTTTGTGGTGGGAAAGGCTTCTACCCACCCTGAGAAGGTGTCCACCAAGACCCGGAGGTACTTGACACGCTTGACAGTAGGCATATGGGTAAAGTCAAGCTGCCAATCAGTTCCAGGAAAGGAACATCTAGCCTGATGGGTAGGGAAAGGGGTATCTCGAGTTGGAATCTGACATCTGACAGATTTTACAAGAAGCAGTGATAGATTTTAAGAAATTTAAGTCTTTGTGGAAACTGAACAATACTCTACTCAATGATACCTTGGTCAAGGAAGAAATAAAGAAAGAAATTAAAGACTTTTTAGAACATAATGAAAGTGAAAACACAACATACCCAAATCTATGGGACACAATGAAAGCAGTGCTAAGAGGAAAACTCATAGACCTGAGTGCCTCCAAAAAGAAAATGGAGAGAGCATACATTACCAGCTTAATGACACACCTGAAAGCCCTAGAACAAAAAGAAGCTATTTCACCCAGGAGGAGTAGAAGGCAGGAAATCATCAAACTCAGGGCCGAAATCAATCAAGTAGAAACAAAGAGAACCATACAAAAAATCAACAAAACCAGGAGCTGTTTCTTTGAGAAAATCAACAAGATAGATAAACCCTTAGCCAGACTGACCAAAGGGCACAGAGAAAGTATCCAAATTAACAAACTTAGAAATGAAAAGGGAGATATAACAACGGAAACTGAGGAAATCCAAAGAATCATCAGATCCTACTACAAGAGCCTGTACTCAACACAACTGGAGAATCTGGAGGAAATGGACAATTTCCTTGACAGATACCAAATACCAAAATTAAATCAGGACCAACTAGACCATCTAAACAGTCCCATAATGCCTAAAGAAATAGAAGGAGTCATAGAAAGTCTTCCAACCAAAAAAAGCACAGGACCAGATGGCTTCAGTGCAGAGTTCTACCAGACCTTCAAAGAAGAGTTAACACCAATACTCTTCAGACTATTCCACAAAATAGAAACAGAAGGAACACTACCCAATTCCTTCTACGAAGCCACAATTAAGCTGATACCAAAGCCACAAAAAGATCCAACAAAGAAAGAGACCTTCAGACCTATTTCCCTTATGAACATCGATGCAAAAATACTCAATAAAATTCTTGCCAACCAAATCCAAGAACACATCAAAACGATCATCCACCATGATCAAGTAGGCTTTATCCCGGGAATGCAGGGTTGGTTCAATATACGGAAATCCATCAATACAATCCACTACTTAAACAAACTCAAAGAACAAAACCACATGGTCATTTCATTGGATGCTGAAAAAGCATTTGACAAAATTCAGCATCCCTTCATGCTTAAAGTCTCGGAGAGAACAGGAATTCAAGGCCCATACCTAAACATAGTAAAAGCAATATACAGCAAACCGGTAGCCAGCATCAAACTAAATGGAGAGAAACTTGAAGCAATCCCACTGAAATCAGGGACCAGACAAGGCTGCCACCTTTCTCCTTATCTTTTCAATATTGTACTTGAGGTACTAGCTCGGGCAATTCGACAACATAAGGAGGTCAAAGGGATACAAATTGGAAAGAAAGAAGTCAAACTATCATTATTTGCAGACGACATGATCGTCTACCTAAGTGACCCAAAGAACTCCACTAGAGAGCTCCTACAGCTGATAAACAACTTCAGCAAAGTGGCAGGTTATAAAATCAACTCCAGCAAATCAGTGGCCTTCCTATACTCAAAGGATAAGCAGGCTGAGAAAGAAATTAGGGAAATGACCCCCTTCACAATAGCCACAAACAGTATAAAGTATCTTGGGGTGACTCTTACCAAACATGTGAAAGATCTGTATGACAAGAACTTCAAGACTCTGAAGAAGGAAATGGAAGAAGACCTCAAAAAATGGGAAAACCTCCCATGCTCATGGATCGGTAGAATCAATATAGTTAAAATGGCCATTTTGCCTAAAGCACTATACAGATTCAATGCAATACCCATCAAAATCCCAACTCAATTCTTCACAGAGTTAGAAAGAGCAATTATCAAATTCATCTGGAACAACAAAAAACCCAGGATAGCTAAAACTATTCTCAGCAACAAAAGAAAATCTGGGGGAATCAGTATCCCTGACCTCAAGCAGTACTACAGAGCAATAGTGTTAAAAACTGCATGGTATTGGTACAGTGACAGGCAGGAGGATCAATGGAACAGGATTGAAGATCCAGAAATGAACCCACACACCTATGGCCACTTGATCCTCGACAAAGAGGCTGAAAACATCCAATGGAAAAAAGATAGCCTTTTCAACAAATGGTGCTGGTTAAACTGGAGGTCAGCATGCAGAAGAATGCGAATTGATCCATCCTTGTCTCCTTGTACTAAGCTCAAATCCAAATGGATCAAGGACCTCCACATAAAGCCAGACACTCTGAAGCTAATAGAAAAGAAACTGGGGAAGACCCTTGAGGACATCGGTACAGGGAGAAAGTTTCTGAACAGAACACCAATAGCGTATGCTCTAAGAGCAAGAATTGACAAATGGGACCTCATAAGGTTACAGAGTTTCTGTAAGGCAAAGGACACCATCAAGAGGACAGATTGGCAACCAACAAATTGGGAAAAGATCTTCACCAATCCTACATCAGATAGAGGGCTAATATCCAATATATATAAAGAACTCAAGAAGTTAGACTCCAGAAAACCGAACAACCCTATTAAAAAATGGGGTACAGAGTTAAACAAAGAATTCTCACCTGAAGAACTTCGGATGGCAGAGAAGCATCTTAAAAAATGCTCAACTTCATTAGTCATTAGGGAAATGCAAATCAAAACAACCCTAAGATTTCATCTTACACCAGTCAGAATGGCTAAGATTAAAAATTCAGGAGGCAGCAGGTGTTGGAGAGGATGTGGAGAAAGAGGAACACTCCTCCACTGCTGGTGGGGTTGCAAATTGGTACAACCACTTTGGAAATCAGTCTGGCGGTTCCTCCGAAAACTGGGCACCTCACTTCCAGAAGATCCTGCTATACCACTCCTGGGCATATATCCAGAGGATTCCCCACCATGTAATAAGGATACATGCTCTACTATGTTCATAGCAGCCCTATTTATAATTGCCAGATGCTGGAAAGAACCCAGGTATCCCTCAACAGAAGAGTGGATGCAAAAAATGTGGTATATCTACACAATGGAGTACTATTCAGCCGTTAGAAACAATGAATTCATGAAATTCTTAGGCAAATGGATGGAGCTAGAGAACATCATACTAAGTGAGGTAACCCAGACTCAAAAGGTGAATCATCGTATGCACTCACTAATAAGTGGTTATTAACCTAGAAAACTGGAATACCCAAAACATAATCCACACATCAAATCAGATACAAGAAGAAAGGAGGAGTGGGCCCTGGTTCTGGAAAGACTCAGTGAAACAGTATTCGGCAAAACCAGAACGGGGAAGTGGGAAGGGGTGGGAGGGAGGACAGGGGAAGAGAAGGGGACTTACGGGACTTTCGGGGAGTGGGGGGGCTAGAAAAGGGGAAATTATTTGAAATGTAAATAAATTATATCTAATAAAAAAAAAGAAATTTAAGTCTTCAGGAGTAGGCTTTAAGTGGGTATTAACAAAAGAAGATAAAACTCAACTGTTAGGATGATAGAGTTGGTGAAGATAGGATAGAGTTTGGTGAGTGTCAGGGGGTGGAGGTAGAAATGTGGGTTGTAGTGTAAGGGTGTCTTGGGGAAGGTGAGGTGAGTTTAGCCCCCTAAGGGCCACAGTTCTAGCTGCCTCATCAGCTAGGTTGTTTCCCTGGGATACAATAGCGTCATCTGCCTGGTGCGATCTGCAGTGGACAATTCCAATAGCTGTGGGGAGATGGGAGGCCTTTAGCATGACTAAAATGTGGTTTGCATTAGTTACTGATCCTCCTGTTGTGGTAAGTAACCTGAGCTCTTTCTAGATAGCAGCATGGGACAGGAGGATATGGAAAGCATATTTGGAATCTGTCTAGATGTTGAAGGATTGTCCCTGTGCCAGTTGAAATGCACGCGTGAGAGCTATTAGCTCAGCTTGTTGATTAGTGGTGTGTACAGGAAGGGCCTGTGCCTCTAGCACCTCTGTGTCTGACACTATGGCATAGCCAGATTTTCTAGTCCCTTCATATAGAAAGGAGCTTCCATCTGTGTACCAGGTATAAATGGCTTGAGGCAATGTGCCCTCCTGTATGTGTGAATGATGAGGTAATAGTTGTTCTAAAGTCTCAGTGCAGGAATGAGATAGGGAATGGTTAGTATTAGGTCAAGGAGGAAGAGTAGAAATATTAAGAGGAAGACAAGATTGGATGGTGAGCATGGAATCCTCTATTAGCACTACCTGAAGAGAAAGAACTCTGGAGGGAGGTAGAGTCTGTAAGCCTTTGTAAGTTAGGAGCTGTGACAGGTTATGAGAAGAGAGCACAATTATGGAAGACCCCAATGTTAGTTTCTTTGACTCTCAAATAAGGATTTCAGCAGCTGCTAAGGCACGAATACCAGGTGCCCAATGTGGGGCATTATATACATAGGGGTTTTATTACCCAGGCGTAGGAATGTCAACATGGCTCTTGCTGAGGAAGAATATTCTTCATAACTGAGAATAATTTATAGTAGACATTTTTTAGATTAGAGGTACAAAAAAGAAATGATGAACTTTGATGACAAAGTATTCATTTTGGAAAGCAATTCTGTTTGGTTTGCAGTCTTATAGGAAAGATTGTGAATTAGTAGGAAATTATTTTTACTTGCTCTTTTGCTTTCAGCATTCTTTCTCTGTGTTAATTAACGTAGACATAGTATAATATGCAATGTCTTAGAAATGCTCAGCACAGATCCAGGAAATGAATGTCTCGGAGAGAGAGGGGGGAAGGGAAGCAGGGAGGGAGGGAGAGAGGGAAAGAGAGAGAGAGAGAGAGAGAGAGAGAGAGAGAGAGAGAGAGAGATTTAAAGTTTATATTTATAAAGAAAATAGGGAGGAAGTAGTTACAGCTGAACTAATAACATGCCTATTATCTGTAACAAAAATCCAAGAGGAGTAATTCAGTAGAATGAACTCAGAAAGCTTATAGTAAATATTATGGCTAAATAAATATGAAGTGTGGATATACATGTGTGTGTGTTTGTGTGTGTGTGTGTGTGTGTGTGTGTGTGTGTGTATGACATGGATTATATCATCAGATATGGTCAACTAAATATGTGAAATATATTCAGGTGTAAACATCTAACTTCCCTGTGAATAAAAAAAAACAAAAAAACAAAAAACTAGCTTTTTACTCTAGTAAAAGACAAGAAATTGCCATTCCCTTCCTTTAGATTTTTAAACCCCAGTAGATGCAAGAAAATTTAGAAATAGAACTAGTGACTGAGAATAACTAAGGCCTAGAGGTACAGAAGAAATTGATCATCCATACTGTTCATATTGTACTGATTTGGGTGTGGTTCAAATTGATGAGTCATAAATTGGTCATATTTTCTAGTTATCAAGTTAATTGGAACATTTTCAACTTAAATTTGTTTATTGAACTTCCTATTACATATAACAATTATAAATATAATTGTGTTCATCTACTAGAATTTTTCTCAGAAGACAAAGGAATAAAGCACTCTAGAGAGTTGATTTTGCAAGGGAAGTTTTGAGAAAAAGAGGAGTATGTTTTTAATGACTTCTTGTGAGATAGTATCCTTTATTGACATTTAATTACACAAAAATAAATAAATAAATAAATCCCTAATGTTTCTACAAAATGTACAGATAACACTGTGTAAAGATGGGGGACAGTATTTTAAACAATGTGTTTTCTACCTGGTGGGGTGGGGGGAAGCTTTTCATGGTCTGTTCATTTTAAAGTTTTAAGGGTCATAGTTCTATGTTCAATTCCTTTTGAAATTTGGATTTAATAAGTTTCAAAGACAGTTGAAATGGTTAAATCAACTTTTATGGGACAGATACATCACTGACTTCCCTTAATTAAAGAGAACATAAATTTTGTAATTACAACTATTATCAAAATTATATCCTGACATTTGGCAGGAAAAATGAAGGAATAACCATATATGCTTGCAAACTATTCAAATTGCGTAAAATATAAAGATACTATCAAATGTATTGAATTTTCACTGATACTTCTCTATTAGATTTTTAATATTAAAGAATTGGATTTTGGCTTCCGGGCAGCCAGCAGGGAGAAGTCAGTGTACTCTGGTGAATCCAGCGGGCCCCTGCAGGAGCCTCCAGGTGTCTGCTTTGGGATCCAAACAGCCTGGGCCACAGCACTCGGTCTCCAGGAAGTGCAGGAGACCTGGTGTGCACCCAGAGGCAGTCTGGGAGGACACAGCTTGCTCTGGGGGCACAGAGCTTAGGTTCCAGTCCTGAAGATCTCTCCGCTTCCAGATCCAGATCAGCCTGGGGTACAACACCACATCTCCAGGTCCTGCAAGAGGCAAGAGGGGCTTCCTGGAGACCGGCTTGGAGGAGTGAGTGTGCTCTGGTGAATCCAGTAGGCCCCAGCGGGAGCCTTCAGGTCTCTGCATCAGGATCTGAACAGCCTGTGCAACAGCACCTTGTCTCCAGGCAGTGCAGGAGATAAGCTGTGCACCAGAGGCCACCTGGGAAGGGGCAGCTTGCACTGGTGAGTCCAGCATTGACAAGACCAACTAACACCAGTGAGAACTAGATGGCAAAAAGCAAATGCAGGAACGTCACTAACAGAAATCAAGGCAATATGGCAACGTCTGAACCCAATTCTCCATTACCAGCATGTCCTGCATACCCCATCACACCAGTAAAATAAGATTTGGATTTAAAATCACTGGTCATGATGCTGGTACAGGAACACAAGAAGGACATACTTAAAGAAATTCAAACAATCCACTACATAAACAAACTCAAAGAACAAAACCACATGGTCATTTCATTGGATGCTGAACAAGCATTTGACAAAATTCAGCATCCTTTCATGCTTAAAGTCTTGGAGAGAACAGGAATTCAAGGCCCATACCTAAACATAGTAAAAGCAATATAAAGCAAACCGGTAGTCAGCATCAAACTAAATGGAGAGAAACTTGAAGCAATCCCACTGAAATCAGGGACCAGACAAGGCTGCCCCCTTTCTCCTTATCATTTCAATATTGTACTTGAGGTACTAGCTCGGGCAATTCGACAAGATAAGGAGGTCAAAGGGATACAAATTGGAAAGGAAGAAGTCAAACTATCATTATTTGCAGACGACATGATAGTCTACCTAAGTGACCCAAAAAACTCCACTAGAGAGTTCCTACAGCTGATAAACAACTTCAGCAAAGTGGCAGGTTATAAAATCAACTCAAGCAAATCAGTGGCCTTCCTATACTCAAAGGATAAGTAGGCTGAGAAAGAAATTAGGGAAATGACCCCCTTCACAATAGCCACAAACAGTATAAAGTATCTTGGGGTGACTCTTACCAAACATGTGAAAGATCTGTATGACAAGAACTTCAAGACTATGAAGAAGGAAATGGAAGAAGACCTCAAAAAATGGGAAAACCTCCCATGCTCCTGGATCAGTAGAATCAATATAGTTAAAATGGCCATTTTGCCAAAAGCAATATACAGATTCAATGCAATACCCATCAAAATCCCAACTCAGTTCTTCACAGAGTTAGAAAGAGCAATTATCAAATTCATCTGGAACAACAAAAAACCCAGGATAGCTAAAACTATACTCAGCAACAAAAGAAAATCTGGGGGAATCAGTATCCCTGACCTCAAGCAATACTACAGAACAATAGTGTTAAAAACTGCATGGTATTGGTACAGTGACAGGCAGGAGGATCAATGGAACAGGATTGAAGATCCACAAATGAAACCCACACACCTATGGCCACTTGGTCCTCGACAAAGAGGCTGAAAACATCCAATGGAAAAAAGATAGCCTTTTCAACAAATGGTGCTGGTTCAACTGGAAGTCAGCATGCAGAAGAATGCGAATTGATCCATCCTTGTCTCCTTGTACTAAGCTCAAATCCAAATGGATCAAGGACCTCCACATAAAGCCAGACACTCTGAAGCTAATAGAAAAGAAACTGGGGAAGACCCTTGAGGACATTGGTACAGGGAGAAAGTTTCTGAACAGAACACCAATAGCGTATGCTCTAAGAGCAAGAATTGACAAATGGGACCTCATAAGGTTACAGAGTTTCTGTAAGGCAAAGGACACCATCAAGAGGACAGATCGGCAACCAACAAATTGGGAAAAGATCTTCACCAATCCTACATCAGATAGAGGGCTAATATCCAATATATATAAAGAACTCAAGAAGTTAGACTCCAGAAAACCGAACAACCCTATTAAAAATTGGGGTACAGAGTTAAACAAAGAATTCTCACCTGAAGAACTTCGGATGGCAGAGAAGCATCTTAAAAAATGCTCAACTTCATTAGTCATTAGAGAAATGCAAATCAAAACAACCCTAAGATTTCATCTTACACCAGTCAGAATGGCTAAGATTAAAAATTCAGGAGACAGCAGCTGTTGGAGAGGATGTGGAGAAAGAGGAACACTCCTCCACTGCTGGTGGGGTTGCAAATTGGTACAACCACTCTGGAAATCAGTCTGGTGGTTCCTCCGAAAACTGGGCACCTCACTTCCAGAAGATCCTGCTATACCACTCCTGGGCATATACCCAGAGGATTCCCCACCATGTAATAAGGATACAAGCTCTACTATGTTCATAGCAGCCCTATTTATAATTGCCAGATGTTGGAAAGAACCCTGGTATCCCTCAACAGAAGAGTGGATGCAAAAAATGTGGTATATCTACACAATGGAGTACTATTCAGCCATTAGAAACAATGAATTCATGAAATTTTTAGGCAAATGGATGGAGCTAGAGAACATCATACTATGGGAGGTAACCCAGACTCAAAAGGTGAATCATGGTATGCACTCACTAAAAAGTGGATATTAACCTAGAAAACTGGAATACCCAAAACATAATCCACACATCAAATGAGGTACAAGAAGAAAGGAGGAGTGGCCCCTGGTTCTGGAAAGACTCAGTGAAACAGTATTCGGCAAAACCAGAACGGGGAATTGGGAAGGGGTGGGTGGGAGGACAGGGGAAGAGAAGGGGGCTTACGGGACTTTCGGGGAGTGGGGGGGCTAGAAAAGGGGAAATCTTTTGAAATGTAAATACATTATATCGAATAAAAAAAAAAGAAATTCAAGAGAAAATGAATCAAAAGTTAGAAGCCCTTGCAAGGGAAACACAAAAATCATTGAAAGAAATCCAGGAGAATAAAAAAGCCAATAAGGAGGAAATGCAAAAAACACTTAAAGAAATACAGGAGAACTTTGGTCAAGAGGCTGAGGTCATGAAAGAGGAAACACAGAAATCTGTTAAAGAATTACAGTAAAGCACCGACAAGCAAGTGAAGGAGCTAAGCAAAACCATCCAGGATCTAAAATCAGAAGTAGAAACAACTAAGAAAACTCAAAGTGAGACAACGTTGGAGATAGAAAACCTTGGGAAGAAATTAGGGGACATAGATGCAAATATCCACAACAGAATACAAGAGATAGAAGAAAGAATCTCAGATGCTGAAGATACCATAGAAACCATGGATTCAATAGTTAAAGAAAATGCAAAATGCAAAAAGCTTGTAACCCAAAATATCCAGGAAATCCAGAACACAATGAGAAGACCAAACCTAAAGATTATAGGCATAGATGAGAGTGAAGATTTACAACTTAAAGGGCCAGCAAATATTTTCAATAAAATTATGGAAGAAAACTTCCCTAACCTAAAGAGAGAAATGCCCATGAATATACAAGAAGCCTACAGAACTCCAAACAGACTGGACCAGAACAGAAATACTTCCTCTCACATAATAATCAAAACACCAAATGTACTAAACAAAGAAAGAATATTAAAGTCAGTAAGAGAAAAAAAGCCAAGAAACATATGAAGGAAGACCTATCAGAATCACAGCAGACTTTTCACCTGAGACTATGAAGGCTAGAAGATCCTGGGCAGATCTCATGCAGACTCTAAGAGAATACAAATGCCAGCCAAAACTATTATATTCAGCAAAACTCTCAATCACCATAGATGGAGAAACTAAGATATTCCATGACAAAACCTAGTTTACCTAATATCTATCCACAAACCCAGCCTACAAAGGATAATAGGAGGAAAACACCAATACAAGGAGGAAAACTTCACCCTGGAAAAAGCAAGATAGTAACCTTTCATCAAACCCAAAAGAAGTTAACCAATCAAATTTAAAAACTAACGTCAAAAATGACAGTAAGTAACAACACTATTCCTTAATATCTCTTAAAATCAATGGACTCAATGCCCCAATAAAAAGACACAGACTAACCGACTGGATACCTAAACAGGACCCTACATTCTGCTGCTTACAGGAAATACACCTCAGTGTCAAAGATAACCACTACCTTAGAGTAAAAGGCTGGAAGACAATTTTACAAGCAAATGGTCTCAGGAAACAAGCTGGAGTAGCCATTTTAATATCAGATAAAATTGACTTTCAACCCAAAGTCATCAAAAGAAACTCTGAGGGACACTTCTTGCTGGTCAAAGGAAAAATACAACAAGAAGAACTCTCAATCCTGAACATCTATGCTCCAAATGCAAGGGCACCCTCATTCATAAAAGAAACCTTATTAAAGCTCAAAGCACACATTGCACATAACACAATAATTGTGGGTGACTTCAACACTGCACTTTCCTCAATGTACCGATCAGGAAAACAGAAACTAAACAGGGACACAGTGAAACTAAGTGAAGCTTTGGACCAATTAGATTTAACAGATATATATAGAACATTCTATCTTAAAGCAAAAGAATATACCCTTTTTTCAGCACCTCATGGTACCTTCTCCAAAATCGACCATATAATTGGTCACAAGACAGACCTCAACAAATATAAGAAGATAGAAATAATCCCATGCCTCCTATCAGATCACTATGGAGTAAAAGTAGTCTTCAATAGCAACAAAAACAACAGAAAACCCACATACACGTAGAATCTGAACAATATTCTACTCAATGATACCTTGGTCAAGGAAGAAATAAAGAGAGAAATTAAAGACTTTTTAGAACACAATGAAAATTAAGACACAACATACCCAAATCTATGGGACACAATGAAAGCAGTGCTAAGAGGAAAACTCATAGCCCTGAGTGCCTCCAAAAACAAAATGGAGAGAGCATACACTAACAGCTCAATGACACACCTGAAAGCCCTGGAACAAAAAGAAGCTATTTCACCCAGGAGGAGTAGAAGGCAGGAAATCATCAAACTCAGGGCCGAAATCAATCAAGTAGAAACAAAGAGAACAATACAAAGAATCAACAAAACCAGGAGCTGGTTCTTTGAGAAAATCAACAAGATAGATAAACCCTTAGGCAGACTAACCAAAGGGCACAGAGACAGTATCCAGATTAACAAACTTAGAGATGAAAAGGGAGATATAACAACAGAAACTGAGGAAATTCAAAAAATCATTAGATCCTACTACAAACGCCTATACTCAACACACCTGGAGAATCTGGTGGAAATGGACAGTTTCCAAGACAGGTATCTGACAAAAAGATGCTGGAAAGAACCCAGGTATCCCTCAACAGAAGAGTGGATGCAAAAAATGTGGTATATCTACACAATGGAGTACTATTCAGCCATTAGAAACAATGAATTCATGAAATTCTTAGGCAAAAGGATGGAGCTAGAGAACATCATACTAAGTGAGGTAACCCAGACTCAAAAGGTGAATCATGGTATGCACTCACTAATAAGTGGATATTAACCTAGAAAACTGGAATACCCAAAACACAATCCACACATCAAATGAGGTACAAGAAGAATGGAGGAGTGGCCCCTTGTTCTGAAAAGACACAGCGAAGCAGTATTCAGCAAAACCAGAACGGGGAAGTGGGAAGGGTTGGGTGGGAAAACAGGGGGAGGGAAGGGGACTGATGGGACTTACGGGAAGTGGGGGTCCAGAAAAGGGGAAATCATTTGAAATGTAAATAAATATATCAATAAATTTAAAAAAAAACAAAAAACAAACAAACAAACAAACAAAAAGGCAGATTTACAAGAGAAAATTAAACAGACATCTATTAGCAGCATACATATCTTAGAAACTTAGCAATTCTCCAAGTGTTTGCTTTGGAGTTTATGCAGCATCTTCAACGAAGATAGTGAGGATTTATGAAAGTGATAAGACAAAAAGACCAAGTGTCTGTGGGTGCTGTCTTAAAGGGAAAGTAGGAAAATGGAAAGTAAAAGACTATTTTGCAGAGTGAGGCAATATGTAAACCCTGCCCCCCCACACACCATTGGCTGTTGCTGATGAGGTGTCACTGGGGCTGAAGAGGTATCCTACTGCTTTACTGGTTGACTTCTCTTTTTCTTGGAAGAAAAAAAATGTTTGTACACTGTTGTCCTTGTAACTCTGTTTCCTAGATTTTGGCAAATAGAGGCAGAGCAGAGAGCTCTCCTCTATCTATTTCTTCTTTGTCTTTAGCTCAATGATGTTTCTTATTTGAGGAGGAATATTCTGGTTTTCTATACTTCCGTTACCTTTGCAATGTTATTGCTGAAATGTCATTACTTTGCTTCCCAATGACCTTCTTGAGGCATAATTTCTGAACAATCTTATTGTGTCAATAATATCTATAAAGCTGTCATCATTATGGTATGTGAACATAAAAACCATTAAAAAATGCTCCTAAAGAAAAAAAAAAAAGAAAGAAATGAAAAGGGAGATATAACAACAGAAACTGAGCAAATTCAAAAAATCATCATCCTACTACAAAAGCCTATCCTCAACACAACTGGAGAATCTGGAGGAAATGGACAGTTTCTTAGACAGATATCCGACAACAAAACTAAATCAGGATCAAAGAGATCAACTAAAAGTCCCATAACACCTGAAGAAATAAAAAGGGTCATAGAAAGTCTCCCAACCAAAAAAAGCACGGGACCAGATGGCTTCAGTGCAGAGTTCTATCAAACCTTCATAGAAGACCTAACACCAATACTCTTCAAACTATTCCACAAAATAGAAACAGAAGGAACTCTACCCAACTCATTCTATGAAGCCACAATTAAGCTGATACCAAAACCACACAAAGATCCAATAAAGAAAGAGAACTTCAGGCCAAGTTCTCTTATGAATATTGATGCAAAAATACTTAATAAAATTCTTGCCAACCGAATCCAATAACACATCAAAACGATCATCCACCATGATCAAGGACGCTTCATCCCAGGGATGCAGGGATGGTTCAATATAAGGAAATCCATCAATGCTATCCACTACATAAACAAACTCAAAGAAAAAAAGCATATGATCATTTCATTAGATGCAGAAAAAGCATTTGACAAAATCCAGCATCCTTTCATGCTAAAAGTCTTGGAAAGAACAGGAATTCAGTGCCCATACCTAAACATCGTTAAAGCAATATACAGCAAACTGGTATCCAACATCAAACTAAATGGAGAGAAACTTGAATCAATCCCACTAAAATCAGGGACTAGACAAGGCTGTCCTCTCTCTCCATATCTTTTCAATATAGTACTTGAAGTTCTAGCTAGAACAATTAGAAAACATAAGGAGGTCAAGGGGATACAAATTGGAAAGGAAGAAGTCAAATTATCACTATTTGCAGATGACATTATAGTATACTTAAATGACCCGAAAACCTCCACCAGAGAACTCCTACAACTGATAAACAACTTCAGCAAAGTGGCTGGGTATAAAATCAACTCAAGCAAATCAGTTGCCTTCCTATACTCAAAGGATAAGCAGGCTGAGAAAGAAGTTAGGGAAATGACACCCTTCAAAATAGCCACAAACAATATAAAGTATCTTGGTGTGACTAACCAAACAAGTGAAAGATCTATATGACAAAAACGTCAGGTCTCTGAAGAAGGAAATCGAAGAAGACCTCAGAAAATGGAAAAATCTGCCATGCTCGTGGAGTAGTAGGATTAATATAGTTAAAATGGCCATCTTGCCAAAAGCTATCTACAGATTCAATGCAATCCCCATCAAAATCCCAACTCAGTTCTTCACAGAGTTAGAAAAAGCTATTCTCAAATTCATCTGGAATAACAAGAAACCCAGGATAGCTAAAACTATTCTCAACAACAAAAGAAATTCTGGGAGAATCAGTATCCCTCACTTCAAGCAATACTACAGAGCAATAGTGTTAAACACTACATGGTATTGGCACAGTGACAGACAAGTGGACCAATGGAATAGAATTGAAGATCCAGAAATGAATCCACACACCTATGGTCACTTGATCTTCGACAAAGGAGCCAAAAACATCCAGTGGAAAAAAGATAGCCTTTTCAACAAATGGTGCTGGATCAATTGGAGGTCAGCATGCAGAAGAATGCGAATTGATCCATTCCTATCTCCATGTACTAAACTTCACTCCAAGTGGATCAAAGACCTCCATGTAAAACCAGACACACTGAAACTAATAGAAAAGAAACTGGTGAAGACCCTTGAGGACATGGACACAGGGGAAAAGTTCCTGAACAGATCACCAATAGCTTATGCTTTAAGATCAAGAATTGACAAATAGGACCTCATAAAATTACAAAGTTTCTGTAAGGCAAAGGACACTGTTAAAAGGACAAAACGGCAACCATCAAATTGGGAAAGGATATTCACCAACCCCACATCTGATAGAGGGCTCATATCCAATATATACAAAGAAATCAAGAAGTTAGACCCCAGGGAACCAAATAACCCTATTAAAAATGGGGTACAGATCTTAACAAAGAATTTTCACCTGAAGAAATTTGGATGGCCGAGAGGCACCTTAAGAAGTGCTCAACATCATTAGTCATTAGGGAAATGCAGATCAACACAACCCTGAGATTTCACCTTACACCAGTCAGAATGGCTAAGGTCAAAAACTCAGGAGACAGCAGGTGTTGGTGAGGATATGGAGAAAGAGGAACACTCCTCCACTGCTGGTGGGGCTGTAAGATGGTACAACCACTCTGGAAATTAGTCTGGAGGTTCCTCAGAAAACTGGACATGAGACTTCCAGAGGACCCTGCTATACCTCTCTTGGGGATATACCCAAAGGATTCCCTGGCATGCAATAAAGACACATGCTCCATTATGTTCATAGCAGCCTTATTTATAACAGCCAGAAGCTGGAAAGAACCCAGATGCCCCTCAAAGGAGGAATGGATACAGAAAATGTGGTATATTTACACAATGGAATACTACTCAGCAATTAGAAACAATGAATTCACAAAATTTTAGGCAAATGGATTGATCTGGAAAATATCATCCTAAGTGAGGTAACCCAATCACAAAAGAATACACATGGAATGCAATCTCTGATAAGTGGATATTAATTAGCCCAGAAGCCCTGAATACCCAAGGCACAAATTGCATAACAAATGACTCCCATGAGGAAGTATGGAGCGGTTCCTGATCCTGGAAAGGATTGATCTAGCATGGGAAGGGAATATAAGGACAGAGAAAAAGGAGGGAGGTGATTGGAGAAGGGATGGAGAGAAGAAGGTTTATGGGACATATGGGGAGGGGGGATCCGGGAAAGGGAAAATCATTTGGAATGTAAACAAAGAATATAGAAAATAAAAATAGTAAAAAAAAAAAGAATTGGATTTTACTTATCAAAGTGTCCAGATTTTGTCCAGAGTCCAGAGGTTTTTATATGTGATACGTATTTCTTTGCACCAAAGCCATGTAGGAATGGAAAGGAAATTTAATAAAATTACATGAGTTATTTTCATAAACCATTTTCTTATTCTTTAGAGAACTCAATATTAAAGGCGTGGATTGTATGTATAATAGTTTAAGCCTATGATAATCTCTAACAGTAGAAAATTGCCTCAAATATTTTTCAAAAGAGAAAATTGATACATTTAATTTCTACTTTTTCTGCTTTGTCAGGGGTTAAATAAAATTTGATGGAGAATCCATATACTGAGTCCATGGACAATTCAAATATATAATATGGGATGAATCTACCATTTAAGTTGTCAAAATCACACATTTACCTGTATGGAAACTACAGTCCACAGTAATTTCTTGAAAGCACATTGACTAATGTAGTCATAGCTGGCAACAGGACCAGGATCTCCTATGGGACATAATGTGACATTTGAATATCTGGCAGAGAGTCCAAGTGTAAAAGTCAGATATCAATCATTAGTAAACCCCATTATTTCCCATTTTTAGGTAGACCATTGCTAGCCAAACGTCCAATATTTTCCTTAAGCACTACACAGGGTCACCTGCCACCCTCAATCAATGTGTTCTGAACATTAGAAAGCCAGAAGGCTTAAAGGGGAAAAAGGAAATTTAAGAAAACAGATACCACCATCCTGCCAGTTCCCTGGGGTCTCACCTCTACTTATACCTACCTTTTTATTTGTATAGGTAGAAATGAGTTTGTTGCATTAGAAAAAATACCAATGAAAACTGGCAAACACCTCAGTTTTTTAATTAGTTTGACTTTAAGGGATTTCTGAAGGAATCTCAAACTTGTTTCAGTCTAGGAGAGGACAATGGTCTCATGCCTCTACTTCACTTGTCCCAGACTTTATGTCTCCAGGAACTAACTGCCTTTGTATTTCCCCAACAGACCCTGGGTGCAGGAGTTAGTATCCATTGTTTCATCTCAAGGAAACATCAATACCCTAGTGTGGCTGGTCTTTCTTTTTTTTTTATTTTCTTTTTTCTCATTTTCTATATTCTTTGTTTACATTCCAAATGATTTCCCCTTTTGCAGTTCCCTCCTCCCCATATGTCCCATAAGCCTTCTTCTCTCTACCCATTCTCCAATCCCCTCCCTCCTTTTTCTCTGTCCTGGTACTCTGCTACAATGCTGGATCAAGGGTCCTCTCCTTACTTCTTCTTCATGGGAGTCATTTGTTATGCTAATTTTGTCTTGGGTATTCAGAGCTTCTGGGCTAATTAATATCCACTTATCAGAGATTGCATTCTATGTGTGTTCTTTTGTGATTGGGTTAACTCACTTAGGATGATATTTTCCATTTCCAACCATTTGCCTAAAAATTTCATGAATTCACTGTTTTTAATTGCTGAGTAGTATTCCATTGTGTAAATATACCACATTTTCTATATCCATTACCCCATTGAGGGACATCTGGGTTCTTTCCAGCTTCTGGCTATTATAAATAGGGCTGCTATGAACATAGTGGAGCATATGTCCTTATTGCATTCTGGGGAATCCTCTGGGTATATGCCCAGGAGTGGTATAACAGGGTCCTCCAGAAGTGTCAGGCCCAGTTTTCTGAGGAACTGCCAGACTGATTTCCATAGTGGTTGTACCATCTTGCAAATACCACCAGCAGTGGAGGAGTGTTCCTCTTTCTCCACATCCTCGACAACACCTGCTGTCTCCTGAGTTTTTAACCTTAGCCATTCTGTCTGGTGTGAGGTGAAATCTCAGGGTTGTTTTGATTTGCATTTCTCTAATGACTAATGATGTTGAGCATTTCTTAAGGTGGTTCTCAGCCATCCAAATTTCTTCAAGTGACAATTCTTTGTTTAGATCTGTACCCCACTTTTAATAGGGTTATTTGGTTCCCTGGGGTCTAACTTCTTGAGTTCTTTGTATATATTGGATATTAGCCTTGTATCTGATATAGGGTTGGTGAAGATCTTTCCCCAATTTGTTTGTTGCTGTTTTGTTATTTGACAGTGTCCTTTGCCTTACAGAAACTTTGTAATTTTATGAGGTCACATTTGTCAATTCTTGATCTTAGAGCATAAGCTATTGGTGTTCTGTTCAAGAACTTTTCCCCTGTGCCCATGTCTTCAAGGGTCTTCCCCAGTTTCTTTTCTATTAGTTTCAGTGTGTGTGGTTTTACATGGAGGTCCTTGATCCACTTGGAGTTGAGCTTAGTACAAGGAGATAAGAATGGATCAATTCACATACTTCTGCATGCTGACCTCCAGTTGAACCAGCACCATTTGTTGAAAAGACTATCTTTTTTACACTGGATATTTTCAGATCCTTTGTTGAAGATCAAGTGACCACAGGCATGGGGGTTCATTTCTGGTTCTTCAATCCTATTCCATTGATCCACTTGCCTGTGACTGTGCCAATACCAAGCAGTTTTTTAAAACACTAGTGCTCTGTAGTATTGCTTGAGGTCTGGGGTATTATTTCCCCCAGAAGTTCTTTCACTGTTGAGAATAATTTTAGCTATCCTGGGTTTTTTGTTATTCCAGATGAATTTGAGAATTGCTTTTTCTAACTCTGTGAATAACTGAGTTGGGATTTTGATGGGGATTGCATTGAATCTGTAGATTGCTTTTGGCAGGACAGTCATTTTAGCTATATTAATCCTGCCAATCCAAGAGCATGGAAGTTTTTTCCATTTTCTGAGGTCTTCTTCAATTTCCTTCTTCAGAGACCTGAAGTTCTTGCCATATAGATCTTTCACTTGTTTGGTTAGAGTCACACCAAGATACTTTAGTTTGTGTCTATTGTGAAGGGCATCATTTCCCTAACTTTTTTCTCAACCTGCTTATTCTTTGAGTATAGGGAGTCAACTGATTTGCTTGAGTTGATTTTATAACCAGTGGCTGGTCTTTCATGGCCACATTGCAATATTGGTTTTCCTCAACAGATATTCAAACATCAGTAGACTAGAAATGATCTCACCAAAGGTCAGCAAATAACACTTTCAGAAGGATTGACTATAATTCTCATTTCACGACTATACAATACAAAAATTGAAAATTGCTCTTGCAATCTATTGAAGGCCATATTAAAACTCTGAAGTGTCCAATAGAATGGCACCATCTCAAGGGGGCTCACTAAGTGGTTGCTAGAGTTTGGCATTTTTAATACTAACAAGAACCAATAAGCAGGCACTAAAGTGTTAGTGAACTGCTTTTACAGTGCCAGTCAGTAATGTTGAATACACACAGTGAGAAAACAAACATTCAATCATATAACTACATATGCATTCTTTCCAACTTGTAATTCTCAAGACCATTCTATTCCCTTATAATATGCTGATTATTCAACTTCTCCAAATGGAGTGCTTTGCCAGAGAAAAATCTACCCATTTTTTTTTTTTTGAGACAGTGCTTTTCTGTGTCACCCTGGCTGTCCTGGAACTCACTCTGTAGACCAGGCTGGCCTTGAACTCAGATATCCGTCTGCCTCCGCCTCCCAAGTACTGGGATTACAAGTATGCACCACCACGGCTGGCTAAATTTAACCATCTTACTATAGATTCACATATGAGATTTTGCCTCTTCAAAAATAAAGCCTATGGGACTGGTGAGATAGTCTATCTAGTAGATGAAGGAGCTGCTGCTAAACTCAAGGATCTGAGTTTACCTCCCAGAATCATCATGGTATAAAGAGAAAACTGATTCCTGCCCGTTGTTCTGTCACTCTGAAACAAGTTCCACAATATATGTGCTATCCCCAAGTAAATAAGTAAATGAATGTTCAAAAAAATGCAATCATCCATTTCCCCAAGATGCTATGCTATAGAAACAGTTTTCTCAACCCCAGTGGTAATACTGACATTGAGAACCAGTTATTTCTTGCTGTGGGTAGCTATATTTCAGGCTATAGAATGGATTTTTGGTAGTAATATTTACAAACTTTACATGCAAAATACCTCTTTTCAGCCCTTCAGGTGGCACAAACAAGATATTGCTTTTTGCTTAATGGATAAAAATATCTATTGAAACATTGATGTAATTTTAAGTAATTATAGTGCATGCCAATATAGTTAATTATCAAAAGAAGTAAATTAATGCTGCATAAATTAGAAATAACATGGTTTTCATAAATGCTTTATTCCTATTATGCTTTGAAGCTTCCACTGTGTTGTAGGTATACACTATAACTTCCTTAAAAGATAGTAGGTGTCCTCTGCTTCCTCACCTCTTTTCATTTCCCTTATCCATCTCTGCAATTTTAAGACCTCTCTGATGGAGCTACCTCGTTATCTTGTATATATGGCTTAGAGAAATTGCCAAGGGCAAAAAGCCTCCTAGAGTAAGTAGCAAGTGTCAAATTCTAATGTGTCTACACATTACAAAATACACATCTACAAAAATACTCTTGAGTTCATTTTGTGTTGATCAGCTCTTTTGGGGGCACAGTTAAGTGTTGTTTGTACACACAGTGAGAAATCATTGTAGAAACTGTTTTCCTTTGTTGGCAGTTATCACCTTTGGAATCTTAGTAAAAAGCAGATCCTGATCTGGCACTGTGCACCTGCATCACACAAGTAAAAGTAGCTCAATTTCATTGGTAAACTAACAAGGAAGAAGTAGCCAACTCTAAAATAGTCATATTAAATCAAACCTGCATTTTGTTAAGGACCCAAATACCTTTATTCTTAATGAAACATAAAAGGATTTTAAAATTATTTTTTTCAAAGTTATTTTTGGTAATGACATTTAGCATGAGATTTATATTTCTAATAATTGTAACTGTAGAATGCATTATTATTATTTTCTATTGAAAATACTTTTCATATAAAATTTTCTGATCTTGGTTCCCTCTATCTTATCTCTTCAGAAATTTTCACCATTTCCCTACCCCTCCAACTCTACACTTTTTTCTCTCATTACAAACCAAAGAGGTAAATACTAAAACATTCAAACCAGAATAGAACAAAACAGACATGCCAAAAACAAACCAGAAAAACACTAGTAATAAACATAATATGCAGACAACACACATACAAATTCAAAAACTATAATAATATTAATAAAATGTTCATAAGGTAAAAAAAAAAATCTCAAACCAAGAATTATGAGACAATAACATCTACAAAAATACTCTTGAGTTCACTTTGCGTTGATCAGCTCCTTTGGGGCACACTTAAGTGTGGTTTGCACATACAGTGAGAAACCATTGGGAAACTGTGTTCCTTTGTTGGCAGTTATCAACTGGGGAATGTTCCTGGGTTAGGGATGTGTTCTTGTGTCTATTTCCACCGTCAAAACTGGAGCCCCATTTGGCTCAGAGCTGTCCAGATCCATGCCTGTCCTGTGAATGCTGCCAGTCTCTGTGGGTTCATATATGTACCCATTCTGTTGTGTTTGGAAGGCATTGTTTCTTCTGTGTCTTCCACTGCTACTGTTTGTTTTTTAAACAATCTTTCTACCTCATCTTCTGCAGTATTCCCTAAGCCCTGAAGGGAGGGATTTGATGAGGGCTTTTCTTTTAGGATTGAGTACTTCAAGATATCTTACTCTTTGAACAATAATACTTATTGACTGTGGGCAGAATGCTATATAGTATCAAAAGAATATCTCTCTTAATTGTCAGAAACTCTATACCTATGGGATAATGTTTTGTTGTATTATTTTCTCCCTAACATTTGATACTCACCATTCAAATCTTTGATTTTATGAATCTACATTTTCGTATTTCAAGTCTAGATTTGGATAATATTTAATTATGAAAGTAAAGTATAGAAGTATCATTCCTTCCAACCTATCCCCGTCTACTAAGGATTTAGTTTCTTTGTGCAGACACAGTAATCTCGTGGTTCTTTCTCACTGTCACTTTTAGCTTTTTATCCAAGGACCTCTCTATTCATTTGTGACTCCCAACAACCTACAGAGCTCTCAGTAACAGAGACCCCTAGTGACCACTAACATTAGACTGGAACTCAGAGTTAAAAAGTAAAATAGAGGAGTCTGCAGATCAGTTTCAGGCCAATAGCAGTCACCAGAACATTGGGGATTGTAGGAATCATTAGCCTGGTGATGCTCCAGGGGCAGTAACTGTGTCACACTTCCCATTAAGTATTAAGCATGCTGGACCTGGCAGGCAGTGTTCCTTCTGTTTCTATTTTTCTACACTGAATCCATCTAGCCCTGGGCCTTTTCTGGTTGGAAGATTTTAATGACTGCTTATATTTCTTTAGTGATTATGGAACTTTTTATTTTGCTTACTCTATCTTGTCTTAACTTTGATAAGTTGTATCTGTCTAGAAAATCATCCATCTTGTTAAGACTTTTGAGTTCTACATCTTGATCTGAAGACTCTCCCACACTGGGTAATGCTTGACCACTAGGAGACATCAAAGCCCACCCCCATAATGACACACCTACTTCAAAAAGCACACAACTACTCCAACAAGGCCACACTTCCTAATCTTGCCACTCCCCATGGGCCAAGCATTTAAACACATGAGGTTATTGGGACTATACCTATTCAAACCACCACACTGGGAGAGACATGAAGGAAAGAGTGCCTTTCATATCAAATCAATATATATATATATATATATATATACATATATATGTATATATATATATATATAAAACTTTTGGATAACTCTAACTAAGCAAATAAGAGACTTGAATAATAAAAATATTAAGACCAGAAGATACAAATATCTCATATGATCATAAATGGGTAGGATTTTGTAAAAATGGCCATCCAACCAGAAGCAATTTACAGAGTCAATACAATTACCATTAAAATTCCATCAAGTCTTTGCAGAGGACTTGAAAGATTTTCAGTTCCATATAGAAACAAAGAAACAAAAACTTTGGGAACAGAAAACAAACTTGAATAATAAAAGAATTGCGGTAGGTATCACCATTTCAGGATTTAGATTGTGTTATAGAGCTATAGTAATTTAAAAAAAACATGATTTTAGCATAAAATCTACACACCAATAGATGGATTCATATTGAAAACTCAGACAAAATTTCTTCTGCCTATAGGAACCTATTTTTTACAAAGAAGACAAAAATGTACATTGAAGAAAACACTGAATCTTTAACAAGTGGTACTGTTCAAATGTGGTTGCATGTAGAAGAATGAACAGAGATTTTTTTTCTGTTATCCTCTAACATACTCGATTCCAGAGAGACCAAAGACTTCAGCATAAGACCAGATGATCTAAATATGATTTTTAAAAGGGTGGGGAATAAGACTGAACTCATTGGTACAGAAAAACAACTTTGTAAACAGAACACTGATAGCACATACATTAAAGCCAATAATTAATAACTGAGATCACTTTAGACAGAAAAGCTTCTGTATATCAGAAGACAGCTAAATTTCAGCAAAGTGACAGAATACCAAATGTGAAAAAAATCTTGACATCTGATAGATGATTAGTATTTAGAATATATAAAGAAGTTTGAAAACAACCCTGAATATCAGGAAAACAACCCCATTAAAAATGGAGTGCAGAACTAAACAGTTCTCAAAATATAAAGGACAAACAACTGAGAAATAATTAATGAAATGTTCAGCATCTTCATCCATGGTGAAAATTCAAATTAAAACTACTTTGAGATTTCATCTTACCCTTGCTGGTACTGGAGAAGATCAACAAAACTTATTATAGCACATACTGGAAAGAATGTGGAGAAAGGAGATCACTTTTAATTTGATAGTTAAAAATCAGTTTTCTCCAGGGAAGTGCTGCTCAATATATTAAGCACATTAAAACAGGCTCCAGAGCTCCTAATAGTTGGTCAACATAAAACAAAAATCCATTTTGTGTTTGTGTGTGGAGGAGGAAGGATTTTAATTCATTTTTTGTCGTTGCTTTAACATTTTTGTCTTAAGTTTTTGTTTGTTTGGTTTTTTTTTTGATATTACATTTTGTTTGAAAGAGAAAAGAGAGCCAGGAAGAATATGAAATTAGATGGGTAGGGGATTGAGAGGACCTGGGAGGATGTGGGGGAGAATAAATATGCTAAAATATATTGTACATATTGTATTAAAATTAAAAAGAAAAAATCAAATAGGCTGCCTGCAGATAATCTCAGTTCTCTCTGTTACCTCTGGCTCAATCCTAGTCTTTTCCTTAGTGATGCAACAGAACATTATCTCCACCCACAATTACATTTTGCCTACATCTCTTGTGTATCCCACAGACTGTATTATCCTATCCTCCCTTTCTGAGCTCCTTCCTGTGTGCCAGCCTCCAACAATAATTTGTATTCCTTGTAAACATACCAACTGAACAGGTCAGTAAAATAGGAAACACACAACCATCACACTCTTCAAAATTCCAGGGATAAATCAGAAATCAGGAAACAAAGCATCCATTAATAAATAAAATCAGGAATAAGCAAATAGACCTATAATCATCATAAACCCAGATGCCTAAATGCCAATGTAAGAAAATAATAACTGCTAGGGGTATATGTCTCCACTAGATCCTAGCTGTCCTATCAAAGCAGGCTCCAAATATTACAACATAGCTGGATAGGTAGGATTAACTAGTGAAAATGATCATTTTATCAAAAGCAGTCTACAAATTAGATATAATTAATCCCCATCAAAATTACAACATAATTCTTTATAGACCTTAAAAGGACAACTCTCAACTCTATATGGAAAAAGCAACCAACCAACCAAAAAGCAATATAGGTAAAATAATCCTAAACAATAAAAGAATTTTTGGAGGTATCAGAATCCCTGATTTCAAACTTCATTGTAGAGCAATAGCATTAACAACTGCATGGTATTGGTGTGAAAACAGAATGTCAAACAATGGAATTGAATTGAAGACTCAGAAATGAGTCCATACACATATGGACACTTGATTTTTGACAAAGAAGCCACAACTGTATCTTGTAGTTGTGGAAATTAATATGGTGGGAAAAGGAAAGCTTCTTCAACAAATGGTAAAGGTCTTACTGGTACTCGGCATATAGAAAAATGCAAATCAATCCATACCTATTACCACCCACAAAACTCAAGTCCAAGCAGATCAAGGACCTCAACATAAAACCAAATTCACTGAATCTAATAGAAGAGTAAGTGGGAAATACCCTTGTGGTGTGGGAGATGGGACATGGAGACATGCTCTTGGAGTAGGGGAGGAGAAGTAGAATGAAGAAGAGTCAGAGGGCAGACAGGGAGGGAGATCACAACTGGACTGTAAAAAAAAGGTTAAATAAGAAGAACAGAAGGAAGATGAAGGAAGAAAGGGAGGAATGAGGGGAAAGTAGTTGGAAATTTTATGCTAATGACTAGATAAAATTTATTTAATAATTTTTGCAAATGAAACTCAAGTGAAACATTCAAAGAAAAACTTTTAAAATTAAACATTTGCACATAATAAAATCAAACATTTATCACCTGCATGCTTAATATGACTTTGAAAATATTAAACAATTCCACTGTATGTAATTAAAACACTTTGTTTCTATACAAGCAAAATATTTTATGTACACACTAAACACACTGAAATTCACAGTTTACAATCATCTTGAGTCTGAGCCACAATTCTGCCAGGCATTGTTCATTGGCTTTGATCTGTTAGAGCACACAACATGCAAAATATTCATGTTGTATGTTCAGGACCAAAGTTGTAATGAAATCTTGCTATGCGACAGGGATGAGTATGTACAGAATGACCTAGGATACATTATGTGTTTGATTATAGATTAAATTTTGGTGGCTACAACACTCAAATACTTTCATGTTATTAAAGTTATCATGACTCTCTATATTTAGTTTCAAGACCATAAATGGGGTTGCAGTATACAGTGGAAGAAATGGGGACCTCAGGTAATATTATGTTCAATTTTCTGAGGAACCGCCAGACTGATTTCCAGAGTGGTTGTACCATCTTGCAATCCCACCAGAAGTGGAGGAGTGTTATTTCTCCACATCCTCACCAGCATCTGCTGTCACCTGAGTTTTTTATCTTATCCATTCTAACTGGTGTGATGTGGAATCTCAGGGTGGTTTTTGATTTGCATTTCCCTGATGACTAAGGATGTTGAACATTTCTTAGGGTGCTTCTTAGCCATTTGATATTCTTCAGTTGAGAATTATTTGTTTAGTGCCATACCCCATATTTTACTAGGATTATTTGGTTCTTTGGAGACTAATTTCTTGAGTTCTTTGTATGTATTGGATATTAGTCCTTTCTCAGATGTAGGATTGGTAAAGATCTTTTCTCAATCTGTTGGTTGCCATTTTGTCCTATTGACAAAATACCTTACAAAAATTTTGCAAATTTATGAGGTCCCATTTGTTTATTGTTGATCTTAGAGCATAAGCCATTAGTGTTCAGGAACTTTTCCCCTGTGCCCACGTGTGTTTAAGGCTCTTCCCCACTTTGTTTTCTATTAGTTTCAGTGTGTCTGGTTTTATGTAGAGATATTTGCTCCACTTGGACTTGAGCTTCGTATAAGTCATAAGAATGGATCAATGTGCATTCTTCTACATGCTGAACACCAACATATAACAGGGTTACCTGCTTCATTATGTTCATAGCAGCCTTATTTATAATAGTCAGAAGCTGGAAAAAACTGTTGATGTCCCTCAGCAGAGGAATGGATGCAGAAAATGAGGTACATTTACACAATGGAATGCTTCTCGGCTATTAAAACAATGACTTCATGAAATTCGTAGTCAAATGGATGGAACTAGAAAATATCCTGTGTGAGGTTATACAGTTACAAAAGAACACACAAACTATGCACTCACTGCTAAGTGGATATTTGTCCAAAGGTTCATTATACCTAAGATACAATTCACAGAACACATGAAACTCAAGAAGAAGGAAGACCAAAATGTGTGTGCTAACCCAATCACAAAAAAACACACATGGTATGCACTCGCTGATAAGTGGATATTAGCCCAGAAGCTTGGAATACCCAAGACACAATTCACAGACCAAATGAAGCTCAAGAAGAAGGAAGAACAAATTATTCTAAGAAGATACTCTGGTCCTTCTTAGAATAGGGAAAATATATTTCTAGACTTTATCAAAGATTTCTTTCACCTGTCTAATTTATGGAAATACTGACCAAGCTTGTTTCTTAATTACACATTGTGTTAGATTAACTCAGAATACCCCAAAATTATGTAAAATGAAAGTAATAGGCAATAAAAAAAAGTAGAACACATTTTACTAGTAGAAACTATAGCTAGGTCTATACTTTTCTTCCAACGTATATATCTAGTGGAAATATATGTTCTTCTGCTGGAAATAGCTTAAAATATTTATCTTATGTTCTGAGTAATTGATTAGAATACTGAAAGCTAAATTTATAAATCCAATTTAATTTATTAAATAACTTATTATTTAATAATTTATATGAAAACAATATTTCTTCTTTTCCAACTTATTGTGAAGAGATCACTATCTTCATTGTTGAACTAAGATCTAATTCTAGTGTACCTAGCCTCACAGACACTTGAAGTGCCAAAATGTAGGATGAATAAATGGGACCTACACTTGTCAGAGGAGAAGAGTGTAAAGAGGGGAGGAACGCTATAAGGGAGGGACCAGGAAGAAAGCAGAGCTTGGGATGTAAATAAATAAACAAATTAATTAATAATAAAACAATCTACTTCCATATGTCTCAATGAAAAGATAGAAACAGTAAAATATGAAGAAACAAATATATTTAATATACAAGTTTTATATTAATAAATTTTGTAATATTTTTTGTAATTTTGTAAGTCTTATCTCCTTCATTGACAAACTAGATTGAAAGTGAAAAACAATATTATTATATTATAAAATTGTTATCTTCTAAAATTGTTATCATTCTCTTATCAATTCCTTTTAATTTAATAAGACATTCTTGGTACCACACACATGTTCACTGGAGTTAAGACTAACCAATCAATTATTTTTGCATAATTTACCAATCAAATATCATATGATATTGGTATTATCCATGGTGTTCTAATGTATGTTGGAATGATGTACTTTAAAGAAAATTGTTTCTGTGGTCTTTTTTGAATATGTGCCTCCCATATTTGTGTTAAAGATTCATATATTTCTTAACACTTCCAACCTTGCCACAAAAGCAAACTTTCGTTCAAAAAGTCTAACTTGGAAGTACTATAACTTTTATACCCCCAGAGATTCTTTTGACCTTGATTTCTGGTGTTTTGACCCACCAATACTTTTTTTTTATTCGATATAATTTATTTACATTTCAAATGATTTCCCCTTTTCTAGCCCCCCACTCCCCGAAAGTCCCTTAAGTCCCCTTCTCTTTCCCTGTCCTCCCACCCACCCCTTCCCACTTCCCTGTTCTGGTTTTGCCGAATACTGTTTCACTGAGTCTCTCCAGAACCAGGGGCCAGTCCTCCTTTCTCCTTGTACCTCATTTGATGTGTGGATTATGTTTTGGGTATTCCAGTTTTCTAGGTTAATAACCACTTATTAGTGAGTGCATACCATGATTCACCTTTTGAGTCTGGGTTACCTCACTTAGTATGATGTTCTCTAGCTCCATCCGTTTGCCTAAGAATTTCATGAATTCATTGTTTCTAATGGCTGAATAGTACTCCATTGTGTAGATATACCACATTTTTTGCATCCACTCTTCTGTTGAGGGATACCTGGGTTCTTTCCAGCATCTGGCAATTATAAATAGGGCTGCTATGAACATAGTAGAGCATGTATCCTTATTACATGGTGGGGAATCCTCTGGGTATATGCCCAGGAGTGGTATAGCAGGATCTTCTGGAAGTGAGGTGCCCAGTTTTCGGAGGAACTACCAGACTGATTTCCAGAGTGGTTGTACCAATTTGCAACCCCACCAGCAGTGGAGGAGTGTTCCTCTTTCTCCACACCCTCTCCAACACCCCGATGACTAGGGATGTTGTTTATTTCCTTAAGTGCTTCTTGAACTTTCAAGATTACTCCATTGAGAATTCACTGTTTAGCTCTTTATCCATTTTTAAAATTGGGTTATTTAGTTTATTGGAGTCTGACTTCTTGAGTTTCTTTTCTTTCTTTGTTTCCTTTTTTTGTTGTTGCTGTGCTTGGGATTGAAAAATAGACATAAAAGGCTAGCACTCTATCACTGAACTATAGGGATTTCTCAATCTTTAATATTTTTGTATCCAAACATTTACTTATGTTTCCCTTTCTAAAGTTGTTTCTTTGAAAAAATAACTTCAAGGGAACATAAAGGATCTTATAACTCCCTAATCAAAGACAAGAGAATGCACTCATTAGAATTTTTAACTGTACTTCTTTTATTATTGTAAAAAGCATAAAAATCTGTAGTGTGTTAGCTTCAATATGAGCAAAAAGTAGCATGATGATTTTAGATTTTTAGGAGTCTAGGCAAGTGAAAAAACAAACAAAAAGAACAGAAGTAATTTTCTTCATTAGTACTGTCTAATATACCTAATATATCTTTCCTTTTTTCTTGTCCATTGTCTTTTAATTTCTAATTTTTAGAAGACATGAGTGTGTAGATTATGATAAATTGTTCATTTTATTGTATGTATTCTTCTCTTACATACTATATCTCAACTGAATCCTTCTATTCCTCCCCTTCTTCCAACATCTCCCCCTCTCTTCTCTCCTAGAGCCAGTTTTCCTCCATTTCCTTTCAGAAAAGAACAGGCATCCCAGTGATATCAACTAGTGGCTGGACTGTAAACAAATAAAAGTAAAAATAAAAATAATTAAAATATGTTTTACAAGAAATTAAGTCACAACACCAATTTTCCCAGATAGTTTTATAATAGACTTATACCCATGTTGTTTCTAATATTTATGGTGTATATAATCATTTTATAAAATTAAATTTGAGCTCCATTGTTTTAAAAAATCATCATATCATTTCTACAAATATACACAATGAGGCCTGTGTCAAAGGTATGTAGAATATACAATTAGTATTAAAGCTATGTTTTGGCTTAGATTGTATAAGCTCATTCCATGGGTTTCCAGGGCAAGTAAGGCTGATTGTTAGCTTGTTTTCTAACCAGTATAGTTAGAATATAATAATTGGGCTGAGGACAGAGAAGGATCGCACTCTAAATTAGTAAGTGATCTCTAGTTTTCTTAGTAACTCTGCTTTGAGGTCCAGTAAATGTTCTGGTCTTCTATAATGTACAAGACAGTTTCACAGTAATGTTTTATCATGTGACATTATCTACTGGACAGAAAGATAAAGTGAGGATCAGGTAATGGAATAGAAAAAGTCCTTCAAAATGGGCTCCCAGTAATGTCTTTCTTTGAAGCAAGTCCCACCTAAAATTTCTAAATCTTTTCAACCGTCTTTCTTTCATTTTGGAAATGCTCCTAGTATTTCTTTAACAGAAGATCTGGAGAAGACATATTCTATTAGCTTTTGTCTATCTGGAAATGTCTTATTTCTCCAATTATAGACGATTTCTTCATCAGAAGTTATAGGATTCATTCATCTTCTATTTTAAAACTTGAAAAAAGTTAAAGTTTCTTGTCATTATGCCTTCAAGTTTCTGATAAGAAATCCGTTGCTTAGAGAATTTGGCTGTCAAGTAATGTGGGCCACACTTACATTTTGTTGCTTTCCTTTGCAGCTTTGATAATCTTAACTTGTTTTTACATTTCATATCTTGGTTATAATATTTCTGCAGGTACTCTCACTTTTCAAATCTTGACTGGTAACTGGTATTCTTCATTCACTGGGCTATTTTTATCTATCTCGTGGTTTGGAAGCTTCCTTATATCATCTTTTTCAACCAACTTTCTACTTTGTTGGCATTCTTAGTAACCCAAGTATTTGTTAATATAAGGCTTTCCCAAACATCTCATCAGTTTCTTTCATTTACTTTTATTCTGTATTTCTCCCTTAAAGATTTGCATTTTCAGATAGACTGTTTATGAGTTGACTATTCCTTTGTTTTATTTGATCCATTTGCAATATACATCTTTGGTCACATTTTAAGTATTTTTATAAATTTTCTGTTTTATAGTTTATTTATTTTTTATATAATATAATCACATCATTTTTCCCTTTCCATTACTCCTTCCAATTTATCTCATATACCCCTCCTTGCTCTTTCAAATTTATGCCTTTGTTTTTCACTGATTCTTAGTCTATAACTCCAGAGATTGTACCTTTAACATTATTCCTGTGTTTTTAGTATAAAATGACCATATGTGTTTATCTCAAAAGCTGTCATAGTACATGTCATAGAATTCTAATACAGATGGAATGAAGTATTTAGTGAGTAATTTAATACTTTTTCAGATGACATTTATTATGGTTCTTTTGTGCCAGCCACTGCTCTGTACACAGGAAATGCTACCATACACAATTCAGAAGAGAAAATTATAGCCACACAGATGATATTCTTGCTGGTAGATGAAAAAATAATTACAAGTGTCTTAGTTCATGTGGTGCATTTACTGGCTCATTAATGAATATTTTTTTTCATGAGTCAATGACTGCTGTGATTACTGCAAAGTCAAGCCACAAGAATCAGCACATTCATTATGAATTGTCCTCACTGTGACAAGAATCACATCATATTCATTTGAGGTACCTTCCACAGTGCCTTATAATTTACCTCCTGGTGACTTCTTAAAATTTGGTGAATGACATTATGCTGGATTTAAAATTATGCAATAATTTGATTTGGAAGAGAAAAGACAATATTCTCTTTAGTATACACCAAATTTCACAGTGGAACAAAAGATTTTTTGCATCATTTTATTGCCCATATTTAAAGCAGTATAATGTATAAATAAAGTTGGATGAAGAGAGTTGTATAAATAATTTTTATTATAAATAGTATTTAATTACAATTGAAAAAACAGAGTTTCAATTGTGATGCTTTTGTGTGTAAATATATTGTTCTTCAATTATATCCATTATTCTAATTTTACCTTCTCTTAACCTCCTCTTCTTCCCCCAAGTCCCTCCCTCCATTGATAGTCTGTTATACTTCGGAAATTCTTTCTTTTTATATTTTTATTGACTAAAAATATTTTTAAATGAAAAACAGAAAACTTCCATTCTTTTTTATTTTTTGTTTAAGAATTTATAAATACTTCACTGTCCCAAACCTCAGTCCCACATTTTCTCTGAAACACTTGACTTACTGATAACAAAATGTTCCCTTATTCTAAAATGAAATCAAATACTAGTGCTTATTTCAATTGTGTGTGTGTGTGTGTGTGTGTGTACTTTAGATGCTTTGAAAGATTAGTATTGTGCAGTTATACCCTTTCATCACTAAACATGTGTCTTAAATGGTCTTTGACAATTTACATACAAGTAAATGCCACAAAGGTCTATGATGTGAAAACTAGGTTGTCAAGGATGGTTGTATGAAAAAGCACAAAGAAAGGCAAATACCAGTATGCAGGCAGTGAAGTGAATTATAACACAGTTTCATTGCTTATGGCTATAAACATTTAAGGCTAAATAAATCAGATAAAGCGCATTCTTTTTCCACAGACATCCTATCACAAGGACCAGCCAGTGAGAAAGTAAACACTCTTTGCTTTCTTACAAATATAAAAATTGAGCAAAGGCCCAAACTACTGAGCTGTCTTTCTGTGAATGAATCAAAACATTAATTCATTCAGTGCACAAAACTAGTTGTATGTAGTTGAATAATCACAATCGTTCCTCCATCTAGTATAATATCCTCAAAAGGTGATTCTTATGGCTGAGGTGAAGAAGTCTCAGAGCAAATATTTCAGTGTGCATAGAGTGAACCTACCTGGATCTGGGATGTGGCTGTTTTGGTTCACGATGAAAAGGATCCTAAATAGACCCAGTATAGTTTTAATTTTGTTATCCTTTCCCATGAAAAAGAAATGTTACAGTTTTAAAATTTAGAAAACAGGTCCTGAGGCCTCTGGCAGGAGCCCTCAGATCTCGGCTTCCGGATCCAGAACAGCCTGGGATGCAATGCCAAATCTTTAGGTCCTGCAAGAGGCCAGAGGGGCACCCAGGAGGCCAGCTGGGAGGACTCAGTGTGCTCTTGTGAGTCCAGAAGCTCCTGCAGGAGCCTTCAGGTCTCTGCTTCGGGATCTGAACAGCCTGGGCCACAGCACTCGGTCTCCAGGAAGTGCAAGAAGCCTGGTGTGTACCTGGAAGCAGACAGAGCACACAGCTTGCTCCAGCACTGAGCTTAGGTTCGAGTCCTGATGCCTCTGGCAGGAGCCTTCAGATCTCTGCTTCAGGATCCAGAACAGCCTGGGCTGCAACACCACATCTCCAGGTCCTACAAGAGGCAAGAGGGGCATCCAGGCGGCCAGCTCGGAGCAGTCAGTGTGCTCTGTTGAGTCCAGCAGGCCCCTGCAGGAGCCTTCAAGCGTCTGCTTCGGGATCTGAACAGCCTGGGCCACAGCACCCTGTCTCCAGGCAGTGCAAGAGGTAAGCTGTGCACCAGAGGCCACCTTGTAAGAGGCAGCTTGCACTGGTGAGTCCAGCATTGACAAGACCAACTAACACCAGTGAGAACTAGATGGCAAAAGGCAAATGCAGGAGCAGCGTCACTAACAGAAATCAAGGCAATATGGCAGCATCTGAAACCAATTCTCCTTTACCAGCATGTCCTGGATACCCCATCACACCAGTAAAACAAGATTTGGATTTAAAATCACTGGTCATGATGCTGGTACAGGAACACATGAAGGATATACTTAAAGAAATTCAGAAGAAAATGGATCAAAAGTTAGAAGCCCTCACAAGGGAAACACAAAAATCATTGAAAGAAATTCAGGAGAATACAAAAGCCAATAAGGAGGAAATGCAAAAATCACTTAAAGAAATACAGGAGAGCTTTCGTCAACAGGCTGAGGTCATGAAAGAGGAAACACAAAAATCTGTTAAAGAATTACAGGAAAGCACAAACAAGCAAGTGAAGGAGCTAAGCAAAACCATCCAGGATCTAAAATCAGAAGTAGAAACAACTAAGAAAACTCAAAGGGAGACAACGTTGGAGATAGAAAACCTTGGGAAGAAACCAGGGGACATAGATGCAAATATCAACAACAGAATACAAGAGATAGAAGAAAGAATCTCAGATGCTGAAGATACCATAGAAACCATGGACTCAACAGTCAAAGAAAATGCAAAATGCAAAAAGCTTGTAACCCAAAATATCCAGGAAATCCAGGACACAATGAGAAGACCAAACCTAAGGATTATAGGCATAGATGAGAGTGAAGATTTACAACTTAAAGGGCCAGCAAATATCTTCAATAAAATTATGGAAGGAAACTTCCCTAACCTAAACAGAGAGATGCCCATGAATATACAAGAAGCCCACAGAACTCCAAACAGACTAGACTAGAACATAAATACCTCCCATCACATAATAATCAAAACAGCAAATGTACTAAACAAAGAAAGAATATTAAAGGCAGTAAGAGAAAAAGGCCACGTAACATATAAAGGAAGACCTATCATAATCACAGCAGACTTTACACCTGAGACGATGAAAGCTATAAGATCCTGGACAGATCTCATGCAGACTCTAAGAGAACACAAATGCCAGCCAAAACTACTATATCCAGCAAAACTCTCAATCACCATAGATGGAGAAACTAAGATATTCCATGACAAAACCAAGTTTACCCAATATCTATCCACAAACCCAGCCCTACAAAGGATAATAGGAGGAAAACACCAACACAAGGAGGGAAACTTCACCCTGGAAAAAGCAAGATAGTAACCTTCTCTCATCAAACCCAAAAAAAGTTAACCAATCAAATTTTTAAAAATAACATCAAAAATGACAGGAAGTAACAATCACTATTCCTTAATATCTCTTAACATCAATGGACTCAATGCCCCAATAAAAAGACATAGACTAACCTACTGGATACGTAAACAGGACCCTACATTTTGCTGCATACAGGAAACACACCTCAGGGTCAAAGACAACCACTACCTTAGAGTAAAAGGCTGGAAGACAATTTTACAAACAAATGGTCTCAAGAAACAAGGTGGAGTAGCCATTTTAATATCAGATAAAATTGACTTTCAACCCAAAGTCATCAAAAGAGACTCTGAGGGACACTACTTGCTGGTCAAAGGAAAAATACAACAAGAAGAACTCTCAAACCTGAACATCTGTGCTCCAAATGCAAGGGCACCCTCTTTCGTAAAAGAAACTTTATTAAAGCTCAAAGCACACATTGCACCTAACACAATAATTGTGGGTGACTTCAACACTGCACTTTCCTCAATGGGCCGATCAGGAAAACAGAAACTAAACAGGGACATAATGAAACTAATTGAAGCTTTGGACAAATTAGATTTAACATATATATACATATATATATATATGTGTGTGTGTGTGTGTGTGTGTGTGTGTGTGTGTGTGTGTGTGTGTATAACATTCTATCCTAAAGCAAAACAATATATGTTTTTCTCAGCACCTCATGGTACCTTCTCCAAAATCGACCATATAATTGGTCACAAGACAGACCTCAACAAATATAAGAAGATCGAACTAATCACATGCCTCCTATCAGATCACTATGGAGTAAAAGTGGTCTTCAATAGCAACAAAAACAACAGAAAACTCACATACATGTGGAAATTGAACAATAGTCTACTCAATGATACCTTGGTCAAGGAAGAAATAAAGAAGGAAATTAAAGAATTTTTAGAACTTAATGAAAATGAAGACACAACATACCCAGATCTATGGACCACAATGAAAGCAGTGCTAAGAGGAAAACTCATAGTCCTGAGTGCCTCCAAAAAGAAAATGGAGAGAGCATACACTAACAGCTTAATGACACTGAAAAGGGGAAATCATTTGAAATGTAAATAAATATATCAATAAATTAAAAAAAATGTACTTCATGGTGTTTATTTCAATAAACTAAAATTTAAAATTAAAAAAAAAATAAAAAAAAAATTGACACACCTGAAATCCCTGGAACAAAAAGAAGCTATTTCACCCAGGAGGAGTAGAAAGCAGGAAATCATCAAACTCAGGGCCGAAATCAATCAAGTAGAAACAAAGAGAACCATACAAAGAATCAACAAAACCAGGAGCTGGTTCTTTGAGAAAATCAACAAGATAGATAAACCCTTAGCCAGACTGACCAAAGGGCACAGAGAGAGTATCCAGATTAACAAACTTAGAAATGAAAAGGAAGATATAACAACAGAAACTGAGGAAATTCAAAAAAATCATTAGATCCTACTACAAAAGCCTATACTCAACACAACTGGAGAATCTGGAGGAAATGGACATTTTCCTAGACAGATATCTGACACCAAAACTAAATCAGAATCAAATAGATCATCTAAACAGTCCGACAACACCTGAAGAAATAAAAAAGGGTCGTAGAAAGTCTCTCAACCAAAAAAAGCATGGGACCAAATGGCCTCAGTGCAGAATTCTATCAGACCTTTATAGAAGACCTAACACCAATACTCTTCAAACTATTCCACAAAATAGAAACAGAAAGAACTCTACCCAACTCATTCCATGAAGCCACAATTAAGCTGATACCAAAACCACACAAAGATCCAACAAAGAAAGAGAACTTCAGGCCAAGTTCTCTTATGAATATTGATGCAAAAATACTTAATAAAATTCTTGCCAACCAAATCCAAAACGATCATCCACCATGATCAAGGACGCTTCATCCCAGGGATGCAGGGATGGTTCAATATAAGGAAATCCATCAATGCTATCCACTACATAAACAAACTCAAAGAAAAAAACCACATGATCATCTCATTAGATGCAGAAAAAGCATTTGACAAAATCCAGCATCCTTTCATGCTAAAAGTCTTGGACAGAACAGGAATTCAAGGCCCGTACCTCAACATCATTAAAGCAATATACAGCAAACTGGTATCCAACATCAAACTAAATGGAGAGAAACTTGAAGCAATCCCACTAAAAAAAATCAGGGACTAGACAAGGCTGTCCTCTCTCTCCATAGCTTTTCAATATAGTACTTGAAGTTCTAGCTAGAGCAATTAGACAACATAAGGCGGTCAAGGGGATACAAATTGGAAAGGAAGAAGTCAAATTATCACTATTTGCAGAAGACATGATAGTCTACTTCAGTGACACGAAAATCTTGACCAGAGAACTCCTACAGCTGATAAACAACTTCATCAAAGTGGCTGGTTATAAAATCAACTCAAGCAAATCGGTTGCCTTCCTATACTCAAAGGAAAAGCAGGCTGAGAGAGAAGTTAGGGAAATGACACCCTTCACAATAGCCACAAACAATATAAAGTATCTTGGTGTGACTCTAACGAAACAAGTGAAAGATCTATATGACAAGAACTTCAGGTCTCTGAAGAAGGAAATCGAAGAAGACCTCAGAAAATGGAAAAATCTGCCATGCTCATGGATCGGCAGGATTAATATAGTTAAAATGGCCATCTTGCTAAAAGCAATCTACAGATTCAATGCAATCCCCATCAAAATCCCAACTCAGTTCTTCACAGAGTTAGAAAAAGTAATTGTCAAATTCATCTGGAATAACAAAATACCCAGGATAGCTAAAACTATTCTCAACAACAAAAGAAATTCTGGGGGAATCAGTATCCCTGATTTCAAGCAATACTACAGAGCAATAGTGTTAAAAACTGCATGGTATTGGTACAGTGACAGACAAGTGGACCAATGGAATAGAATTGAAGATACAGAAATGAACCCACACACCTATGGTCACTTGATCTTCGACAAAGGAGCCAAAAACATCCAGTGGAAAAAAAGATAGCCTTTTCAACAAATGGTGCTGGTTCAATTGGAGGTCAGCATGCAGAATAATGCGAATTGATCCATTCCTATCTCCATGTACTAAACTTCACTCTAAGTGGATCATGGACCTCCATGTAAAATCAGACACACTGAAACTAATAGAAAAGAAACTGGGGAAGACCCTAGAGGACATGGGCACAGGTGAAAAGTTCCTGAACAGATCACCAATAGCTTATGCTCTAAGATCAAGAATTGACAAATGGGACCTCATAAAATTACAAAGTTTATGTAAGGCAAAGGACACTGTTAAAAGGACAAAATGGCAACCATGAAATTGGGAAAGGTTATTCACCAACCCTACATCTGATAGAGGGCTAATATCCAATCTATACAAAGAACTCAAGAAGGTAGAACCCAGGGAACCAAATAACCCTATTAAAAATGGGGTACAGATCTAAACAAAGAATTTTCACCTGAAGAAATTCAGGTGGCCAAGAGGCACCTTAAGAAGTGCTCAACATCATTAGTCATTAGGGAAATGCAAATCAAAACAACCCTGAGATTTCACCTTACACCAGTCAGAATGGCTAAGGTCAAAAACTCAGGAGACAGCAGGTGTTGGCGAGGACGTGGAGAAACTCCTCCACTGGACCCAGGTGACCCTCAAAGGAGGAATGGATGCAGAAAATGTTGTATATTTACACAATGGAATATTAATCAGCAATTAGAAACAATGAATTCACAATATTTTTAGGCAAATGTTTTGATCTGGAAAATATTATCCTAAGTGAGGTAACCCAGTCACAAAAGAATACACATGGAATGCAATCTCTGATAAGTGGATATTAATTAGCCCAGAAGCCCTGAATACCCAAGGCACAAATTGCATAACAAATGACTCCCATGAAGAAGTATGGAGAAGGTCCTGATCCTGGAAAGTATTGATCTAGCATTGGAGGGGAATATAAGGACAGAGAAAAAAAGGAGGGAGGTGATTGGAGAATGGATGGAGAGAAGAAGGTTTATGGCACATACAGGGAGGGGGGGATCCAGGAAAGGGGAAATCATTTGGAATGTAAACAAAGAATCTAGCAAATAAAATTTAAAAAAAAAAAGAAAACAATGCTATTGAGAGGATGTAGAGAAAACACTAAAACACATAATACAATAAATGTGTTACTTCATGGAATCTTATCTCAATAGTTTGTCAGATTCTTGAAACTTAGTGCCTAGTAAGATGAAAAGGGTGAAAAGCCATTGACATGAGTCAGAAGTAGAGAGAAGACGGTGGATGTGGCAGGAGTCCGAATGTATTGTAAACATGCATGAAATTGTAAAAGAATAAATTTAATTAATAATAAAACTCATAGATATTTCACCAAAAAACTGGTGAAACTTAACAATAATGTTTTTCCATTTTCAGAAAAATTTTAATCATCAAGCTACTGAATCTCAAGGATAAAGGGATGAAACACTGATTCTAGAGTTTGAAACCTATAAGGATACATCTCCTGAGTCTTTGCATAATATCTATTTCATTTATCTAGCTGGATGTGAGTGTATGTGTTTGAACTCTTTCCTAAGATGTGTGAGGTAACAGAATCAATCCCCAGTAAGGAAACAAGCAACAGCCCTGTGAAGTTATATATTCTTGAAAATGTTGTTGTGATTTTTTTACTGACTCAATTTCATTGTTTGTTTTTGCCAGATTTACTTTAATATTCTCTTGGTTTAAATTTGATAAGCCTTATACATTCACAAATTTGACTTTCTCCTCTTGATTGTCCAATTTGTCACCATGTAGTTTTATTAAAGTGACTCTTAATGATGCTTAGGAATTTATGTAATGTCAAAAATTTTGTCTCATTTTATGAATTTAAGCACCCACTCTCTTTTCTCTCATTATTCTACCTAAATATTTGCCAGCTGTATTTTTTATATTTTCTTTCTTCTTTTCTTTCTTTCTTTCTTTTTTTAAATAAAATCACTTCATTGTTCTGAACTCACAAATAAAAGTGCTACACAGAGTGGCAGCCATTGTGCACTCCCAGCACTCAGAAGACAGAGGTAAGCTGATCTCTGTGAGTCAAGACCAGTCTGGTTTACACAGTGAATTTCAGAACCGTGAGGATTATATGAAGATCTCAGGTCTCAAAAAACCAAACCCACCAAACAAACAAACAAACAAACAAACGCACCATTAAGGTTATATATTTGGGTATCCACTCAAATATTTTGTCACCATTTTTTATATTTATATTTTTTACACATAATGTCACATACAATTGAGAGGTCGAGGCAGGAGGGTCAGTAGTACAAAAGTGGTCTTGACTACATAAGTAGTTATTTCTTTGATCTCTGTATTGTTCTTTAAGACTATTTCATCTATTTGTGCTTTGCTCTTTACAGTTTCTTTTTGCTTACTGATTCTGGGTTTACTTAAATTTTGTACTTTAACCTTGAGAAATATATTGTTAGGTTGTTAACTATAAATATTTCTTTTTGTGATATTTGCATTCATTACCATGTAATTTCTCTGTTAGTACTTCTGCTGTAGCTCAAAGGAGTGTGTGTGTGTGTGTGTGTGTGTGTGTGTGTGTGTGTGTGTGTATTTAGAACTCATGTTGGATATCTTTTCATAATTTCCCTTTACCTGTATTTTTTGAGACAAGGTCTTTAACTGAACCTAAATATCATAGGCTTGATAGCCAGTGGGTATCACAGATGGACCCATATTTTTCTCCCTGTCCCTAAGTGAGGCTAGGGTTACATGATTTCTATGTAATTTCTGGGAATGTAAACTCAGGTTCTTGTATTGTGCTGCAGATACATTACCAACAGAGATATCTACCCTAACCTATCAAAAGATTTTCACCTGTTGTATTTACATTTTTATTTACTGCAATGACTTTTCACCTTCTTCAGTGATACATGATTCTTTCAAAACTGGAAATGGAAAGTAGCATAGGCTCTATGGAAAACAAAATGGAGGTTTCTTAAAACAACAGAAACTCTACTATTCTATATGATCCAGCAACTCTAGTACTAGGTATATATGCAAAAAAACTAAAGCTAATGCATAAAAGCGATAACTGTATAGTCATATTGACAGTGGTACTCACTAATCACTATAGGCAAGATGTTGCAACAATACAGGTGCCTGACAATGAACAAAAATATGTGAGATACACACACACACACACACACACACACACACACACATGAGTGTTACTTGCCAGTAAAGAATGAAGACTTGGCATTTGTAACAAACTAGATGCAACTGGAGCATGTGATGATTAAAGAAATAAACAAGAAGCAAAAAAACATGCATCACACATATTCTTTCATATTTGTGCAAACTAAAAATTCAAAGGAGAAATGATGACCCTAAAGTAAAATTTATGAGAGACACATAAGGATTTGGGGACAGAATATGTGAGCATGAAAAATGTATATTTTCTATGTGTATGGAAGTATCATTACACCTTATTAATTTCTCAAGGTAAAGAATGGCTGTAGTAATTAAACTTATCAGTATATAAATCAACTGGAAACCATTCTTATGCTGAAGTAATTAGTACAGAAAGTCTAAGAGAAAACTAGACATCATATCTCAGTGATGTTAGGACCACTTAGTCCCTGATCTTCTCATCTTTTGGAGTATTAACACAGTTCTAATGTAGGGACATCTTATCAATAAGTGGGAGTTGCTTTGTGATGAATATGGAGAAATTGTTGTTCTATTTCAAGTCTTTGTTCTTTTCTTATTCCAATGGAAATATCTCTTGCATTATATTCTCCCTATAATGTAGTACCCTTTTAAATTTGATACAATATTGTAACATCTTATTGAAAGCTGTTTGAGGCTATTAATTTCCCAAGTTTATTGATTGCAATAATAATCACTGCTTTTTGTATCTTAAAAATTAGGAAATGCCTGTCCTCATAGGTTATATATACATGTGAACATATATCCATACAAAAACATATGCAAATACATATAAAAATATAATCAAAGGAAAGATCATTATTATGGGAAAAGGACATATGAGCACTTGGAGGAGAATAGGAAGGTGCAGGAATAATGTAGATGCAGTACTCAAGTATATAGTTATCAAACAGTGAAACTATTAAAAATTCAGGACATTTAAAGATAAAAAGGCATTGACTAGAGGCAACTCCCTGGGGTAACTGTCTGTGCAATTCCTTGGATGGCTTCTTATTTATTTATGAAGATGTAATCACTGGGATCACTCTAGTCATTCATGTCAAAATCTCTGGACTAAACATACAATGATTGGCAGACTTGTTTGCAGCTAGAAATATAGTTCATCCCCAAAAGTGCTTGCACTCATTGATTCTATGATACTTGCCTTTGTGAGCAAAAAGTTAGGGAAAAAAACGCTTGCTTTCTGTAAAGAGAAGGATAATTCCCTAATCTTTATTCTTATATAATTTTCTCTGAAACTTAAAACATAACTCATGAGTAGAAGTGAGACTCCAGAGAAACAACCTGAATAAAAAATGGGGAAAAGAGCCAAACAGATGATTTTCAACTGAGGAAACTAGAATGGTCAAAACCCATCGAAATATTCAACATCCTTAGTCACCATGGAAATGCAAGTCAAAACGACCCTGAGATTCTACCTCACACCAGTCAGAATGGCTATGACCAAAAACTCTGGTGACAGAAGATGCTGGCTAGGATGTGGAGAAAGAGGAACACTCCTCCATTATTGGTAGGATTGCAAGCTGCTATAACCACTCTGGAAATCAGTCTAGTGGTTCCTCAGAAAATTAGACATTATACTACATGAGGACCCAGCTATATCACTCCTGGGCATGTACCCAGAAGATGTTCCAACATGTAATAAGGACACATGCTCCATTATGTTCATAGCAGTTTTATTTATAATAGCCAGAACCTGGAAACAATCCAGATGTCCTTCAACAGAGGAATGGATACAGAAAATTTGGTATATTTACACAAGGGAGTACAACTCAGCTATCAAAACAACAAATTCATGAAATTCTTAAGCAAATGGATGGAACTAGGAAATATCATCCTGTGTGAGGCTATACAGTCACAAAAGAACACAGATGGTATGCACTCACTGATAAGTGGCTATTAGCCCAGAATCTCAGAATACCCAAGATAGGATTCACAGACCACTTGAAGCTCAAGAACAAGGAAGAGCAAAGTGTGGCTACTTTGGTCCTTCTTAGAAGGGGGAACTAAATACCCATTGGAGGAGATACAGAGAAAAAGTATGGAACAGAGACTGAAGAAAAAGCTGTCCAGAAATTGCCCGACCTGGGGATCCATCACATATACAGTCACCAAACCCAGACACTATTGTGGATGCCAAGAAGTGCATACTGACAGGAGCCTTGATATAGCTGTCCCCTGAGAGGCTCTGCCAGAGCCTGACAAAAACAGAGGTGGATGCTCTCAGCCAACCACTGGACTGAGCACAGGGTCCCTGATGGAGGAGTTGGAGAAGGGACCAAAGGAGTTTAGGGGATTTGCAGTCCTATGGGGTAGCAACAGTGTCAACTGGCCAGACTCCCCCAAGATTCTGGGGACTGGACCACCAACCAAAGAGTATACATGGAGGGACCCATAGCTCTGACTGCATATGTGTAGGAGAATGGCCTTGTTGGACATCAATCGAGCAGACAACCCTTTGACCTGAGGGTGTTCAATGCCCCAGTGTAGGAGAATGCCAGTGCTTGAGGAGGGGCGTGGGTAGGTGGGTAGGGGAGCACCCTCAAACAGGCAAGATGATCCAGGGTGGGATAGGGCATTTCCAAAGGGGAGACATGGAAAGGGGAAAATATTTGAGAAGTAAATAGAAAAACTATCCAATAAAAAAAAAATAAAAAAAAGAAATTTGCTTTCTCTGAGAATTGTTAAGATTCCTTATAGAAATGTAACAGAAGTAGGCATAGACTTTAGAATGGAGAAGCTTGTTAACCACATACCCTACTGTCCATTCACTTTAAATAGTCACTTATAGAATCTGGCCTAAATTTCTTTCAGATCCTTTGTGAGTAGCATTAGTTTTATAGATTAACTTCTTACATGTAACACTTTTCTAAATATATACTTTTGATATGCCAAACTGAGAGACAGAGAATATAAGCTTACATTTTATAATTCTCTCTTGGGGAAAAAGAGTGATTGGAAAATATTAAAATATCATGAGATGTAATCTATTCAACAGATGTGTGTTTATTCTTGCCAAAAGAAGTCATATCTTACTGTTCAATTACTGTGAAGAGACATCATGACAATGATAACTCTGATGAAGGAAATCATTTTATTGCAGATATCTTAGAGTTCACAGATTTAGTCCATTGCCATCGTGGAGGAAAGCATGGTAGTATGCAGGCAGACATGGTCATGGAGAGCAGCTAATGGTTCCCAATATCTGGATTTAGAGGCAGTGAGAGTCATCTAAGAGAAGCTTAGAACTAGAAGGTGATCTTACTTAGAGAGTTGCACCATAGACTTTGAATCTATGATAGATTTGCTTTTTTAGGCAAGGCTAAGGAGATTATATTTGAGGAAAGATTCCTGCTGTTAATATGCTTTTCCTACTGTTATTAAATAAATAAAAATTACTAGGTATTGACCCACCCTTTTGTGCAGATTTCTGAAGACCTATGAAGATGTACTTCATCTTGTAGTGATGTGATATAGACAAATAGATAATGATTCTATAGACATTCTGCCTTGATTCAAATAATTTTAAGAAGAAAGATTTAGACATGCTCTTAGTTGCTAGAAAGAGGCAATTATTGAATCTAAAATCAATAATAGAATGTGCCCATTCCTCATAATAGTAAGTAAAACCTGCATAATAGGAAAATCAATGAGCCTTTATAATTACACTAGAAAGAGAAATAGACTTAGGACAAATATGTGTTCAAAGAAAAACATTTAGGCCCAAGGATAATGTCACAAGTGTGCACTATGATAAGGCAAGGCAATGAAAAAATGTTCTTTGACCTTATAATGAGTATGTTATAATGAAACAGTCCTTTGAACTTAATATCAACATCTTTCTGAATCTCCACTCATTGTAACATTTTATCTTGGAGGTAACTTTCTAAAGAACATTCTGTCTAAGAAGGTGTAAAAAGAACAGAGAAGAGAAAGTTTTTGGTTGAATGGTTTAGTTTGGGGAGCTCTGTTCTATCCATTCATGCACACACCCATCCATATATATATATGTGTGTGTGTGTGTGTGTGTGTGTGTGTGTGTGTGTGTGTGTGTGTATTTATGCAAGCATACATGAATACTTGTGGAGTTGTGACAGATTGCTGAGTCTAGCCAGATTGTGGGTGTTTGAATGTATATATGTCTGTGTATATTTGCTTGTATAAAATATCTTAATTATTTTCCTTTCCTTTCTCTGTCATTAACACAGAGTTAACCAGCTTAGCCATAGAGGCTGCCTGCTAATTCACCAGAGAAGGGAACACTAGCAATAAATCCTTTTACTCCCCAGCTGTTTTACTGTGAAGTGCTAAATGCCAAGAGACTATAGTTTCTGGCCTCAGAAAAACTCAGGCAGGTCATCTATCACCTAATAAAGGTAAATGTTTTATTATAGAAAAGACAACCCTAAATATCTCACAACACCAAGTCTTGCTTTTTTCCCAGTCAGTTACCTTCAAAAGATGGCTGGAAAGAAATGCAGGATCTGACACACACACCCATCCTTGGCAGAGGGAAAAGCAAAGGGAAAGGGAGAGGGCAATGGAGATGGGGAGAGGGAGAGGGAGGGTAGAGGGAAGGGGAGGGGTTTGGGAGGGGGAGGGGAGGGAGAGGAGAGGGGAGGGGATGAAGAGGGAAGGGAGAGGGGAAGGGGGAGGGAGAGGGAGGGGAGAGAGAGGGAGAGGGAGAGTGAAAGAGGAATCCTGGCTTAAGTCTTTGAAACTTCAAAGCCAACCCTCTCTGACACAATTCTTCCAACAAGGCCAAACCTACTACAACAAGGCCTCACCCTCTAGTAGTACCACTCCTTGCTGATCAACCATTGAAATATGACTCTATAGGGGGTATTTTTTTATTTAAACCACTACACTTAGCATGATTTAACCATTATAATTTCCTTTAAACCAATTCTTCCGTTTACACTTCTTGATATTATTACCATAATTTTCTTCCCCCCAGGTAAATATAGACTTTAGCCACAGCTATGCTCAAATTACCTGCTCTCTTGCCTTCTAGGATTATTACTTTCCTAGTCTTGCTGTCTATCTATAGAGTTTAAGTCTTCACTTGTATTTAATGGATCCTTTTTATATCTATATGCTGTGTTTGTAACATCTTTTTATACACTGTATTGTTTACCCTCTTTTAAAGGCTAATCTTCCTAGCTAGACTGTATGATTTCAAAGATACAAAGTTCATCCCTTTTGTGCCTTAGTGCCTGAATATCCTAGGATCCTATAGCAGGACTTGCGAGCTAGAAGCTTTCAGGCATTGAATATATTAAAGAATTTCTTAATGAAATCTCAGTGAAACTCATGCTTCTTGAGTGAAATTATAATGCCAAATTATTGAAGTATTTAAGAATTCCACTCATGAAACTTAAACTGTCAGATCCATTGGCACTTTATTGCTTAACAAAGTATATGACTTCTTATGCTTGCTTGACATTTAAAAAAAAGTCTTTTGAAAAATATCTCTATTAATGTTTTGAGAATTTGGTACAATGTATTTTGATTATATTCACCCCATTCCCAACTCTCTCCATACCTACCCTCCACACTCTCACCTTTTTATGCATCCAACTCTGAGCTTTTTTTTGTCCTCCCATCTAGTCTAATTTAGGTTGCCAGGTACTCTAGAAAACAGGATCACCCCTTGACCACATGATCTGCTAACCAGGGCTTACAGTATGAAAGAAAATTTACTCACTTTTTCCCAGCAGCTATCAATTGCTAATAGAACCTTAGATAGTAGTGGAAATTTTTGATCATTTGCTCCCCTCCATCCAGAGATTTAGTCTGTCTTGAGTTACCACTGCTATTGTTCATGCTGTCATAATTGCTATGAGTTTTGGAAAACATGATTTCTTTGAAGTTATCCACTATCTTTGGCTCTTATATTTTTAACTTTCATCTCTTCCATGAAGAGTCCTGAGTATTAGAGTGAAAGGATATGATATGTATATTATATGTAGGGTTGAAAATTCCATTGTCTCATATTATCTGCATGTTGGCCAGTTGAGGGTCTCTGTGATAATTGTAATTTAAGGATAATCTTTAATGATGATATTTGAGAGATGGACTGCTCTGCAGGTATAAAAATAAGACCTTAAGAGTCATTTTAATACTATGTCCCTTTAACAAAAAAAAAATAGCAGTAAGTTTACTTTTAAGTCCTATGCCTGATCTATTCAGAATCTTGGTCTCATTAACAGTGGTAGATGTAGGTCAATAACATGGAGTAGATTTTAGTTTTAATTAGAAAATAGTTGGTTATACCCTAAATTTAGTGTCAGTATTGTAACAGTGGGTATATCTTAGCAATTCAGTTGTTGTTATAACTTTCAGGGTTCACAGCTTAGTGAGACTGATGATTACTTTTCTTTGCTAGTAGTAAATATAGTACCTTCTAGTACAATGACTTGTAGCCACTAAAGATGATGTTCCCAGATAAGTACCACCTTGATTTCTCTATGTTTTCTGACTCAAGTATGCTGTAACTTTAGCAATAAGGTCTCAAGTTCTAGAGAGTTTTAAAAAATATTGACAACAGAATGTAATACTTGGTGGTTAGAAAGTATAGGGTTAAACTGGAGTGAATAATATGAGATCAAGGTAGAAGAAGAATTATAGGAGAGATTATTAACACTAAAGGCATTTTCAAAGTGCTATATAAAAATTACTACTGTAAAATCTTTCTAAAATATATCTAAACCTATTTCTATACCTAAAACAATACATAAACATGCATATATGAAAAGAATTTTAACAGAGTTACCGTAAAATGAGGGTCAAAACTCCAAATAGATACATCATGTTAGCAAATAAATAATACCAGAATACCAGAACTGGACATGAGATATTTCTGTTTGAGTCTTTGGTCAATGGGTTCTCAAAAGCCTTAATCGCAATAAGTCTACAAAACTTTGCCAAATTATAGCTCTGGAGTCCCACCTCAAAATTAACTCTACTTCTTGCTTTTGTACTTATTCCAGGGTCTCACCACCGACCTGCTCATGATACTTTCTATACCAAAAACTAGTATTTCTTCTGTACCTCCATGCCCATCTTTTTGTGTTTATTAACTCATTTGGTATTCTCCAATAGTCCTTCCTGACCTGTTCAAGACATTGTTAAGAGGAGAGGAAAAGTTAGACTTGATGTTTTTAGTCAGTAAACAGAAGTTATTATTGATTTTTGGTGTAAAAACAATTTAGGTAGCACACATTGTTTCTGTCCAAACATCTCATGGGCAGACTACCTGTGGTCCTGTATTGTAATAGACATTGGTGTGCTTAGTATGGCTTTATTATTGGGAAAAATAATACAGCCATGTTTTAATCATCTTTTGATTTCAATAGATCCTAAAATTTCCTGCCATGTACATAATATACAATTTATAAATAATTTTTAATGAATAGATGAATATTTTTAGATGGAAGTGCCTTGAATTTTCACCTTAGTAATACTGAATGTTTGAACTCTCAGTGTTCTTTCCAGTGAAAGAATGGAGACTTCTTATGTGCTACTTTAATGTATATACTATAGGAAAGTTAGGAAGAAATTTAAGTTTAAAGTCAATTTATTAACTCCCTAATAGCCATATTGTGATGTACTACATTATTTGACATCATATGGGTATATGATAGCAAAGCTATCAAGATATTACCTAGTAATGCCACATACAGTGTTTCTGTGGTTTGTGATAAGCCAATAATACACAGGTGAACATAATTCGGTGTTTTTAATGTGGATAATGCAAAGAAACTATTAAGCAAGATACATTCGGTGTTCTCACCTTAACACGGCATCTTCCCAATCCCTGATCTGCTAGGAGGGAAGGTTCAAATAATGAAATTGTACATTGTTCATAGTTCTAGGTTAGAAGACACTATCATACCAAATGCACATCCCTAGGCATGTTCATTTGGGCCTTTCTTTTTTCCATTCCCTTTGAATTCTTTCATAGTTTAAGGCCTTGTATTTATGTAGACCCTGTTATATACAGTAAACATTTTACTCATACTTCCCTACTAACAAGTACTACTTGGCTGATCACTGACCATTACAGGTGAACCACATCTGAGACAAGACTCCACTCAACATAATGTACTTTAACATAATGTGCTTGAAAGTATTTGCTCACAATACTGGAAGTTGTTTAAGACAAGGATCATTTGAAAATAGAAACCCTGAGACATGAGTGTCTATAGTGTGTCCTACCACAACTGTTTTAATTGTTCTAGTAAGAATAGGGGTCTGAAGAAAAAGAATAAAATTTGATCTTCCTCTGTCTTTGTTCTATATTGCTCCACAGCTTTATGACCACCTAGATTGTAGGTTGATTTTCCCTTCACTGAGTTGACAGACTCACATGTAATTTCTTCTGGAAAATCCCTTGCAAAGATATACAAGACAATATAATCATTCTAGCAAATCATTATCAAGGTTTCCCTTTAATCAGAAAACTAAAGAGGGTGTCTAATTTTTGAAGTTTCTTGTATTTGTGGTGCTATTCATAGTTGATTAGAAGTAGATTAAACTAGATTTTTCACACACACACATGAATATGATCTATAAGAAATGAAATCATGTTATTTTCAGCAATATGGGGTTAATCGATAAAATTCGGAGTACTCTGGGTACATCGGACAACACCAATAATGATAATCATACCTGGAGTAATAATTAAATATTGGTATTTCTGTTGGGAAGCAATTTCTTATGATTCTCTGTGTTTTTTCAACATATTGTAAGCAAACATGCTGAACACCTTTTTTGGGCTGTGATGCACAAGCCTTGCCCCCTCCAAGTTATCCCTGATTGGTTAATAAAAGATGCCTCTAGCTTATGGCTGGGCAGAAGAGAGGTTGGAGTAGTTTCAGTTGCTGAGATTGGGGTCAGAGTCAGTAACACAAGGGGAAAAGAGAGGAAAAGCAAAAGACACTATGGAGTAGGTACATCATGAACACATGTCCATGAGGGCTGGCCAATTGAAGTAAGAATAGCCCTGGCAGAACTTGTAAAATTATAAATCAGCATTATTGACAGGGAAGTAGATAAAAGAGCCATAGAAGGTTGATACTTGTTTAGCTCTAATGTTGCTCAGGCTTATTATAAATGTAAAGGTTTTGAGTATTTTATCTGAGAAATGAATGGTCAAAGGTAGGGTAGAAACCCCCAATTGATATTAAATATTTACCACAACAGCTTATCTTTTCAAGATTTTTTTTACATCAAAATATGTAGTTTATGAAATTTTAAGAATGTCTCCTGAATGTTTAAAAGTCTCAGTCTGTTTTTCTACATTTTAGATTTATTTTTGTTATGTAGCTCATTACTATGTATTTACAAACTTGAAACAATATTAATTTATTAACATAGCACTCTATGTCAGAAGTCCATTTTAGTGCAAGTAGTTCTTTACTTCATGCCTAACAAATGCTGAATTAAATCCTTCACTGAATGGAGGTCTTATCTGAAATCTTCAGTGAATAATTACTTCCCCGTGTAATTCATGCTATTTACAACCTGATTTTGAGACTGATCTTAATTTCTAGACAACACTCATAGTTCTTATCATGTGGTAACTTCTGTCTTCAAAGCTAGCAATAAAAGATGGAAATTGTGTACAATAATCTTCAAATATGTTTGACTTCTCTATCTCAAATACTAAGTTTAATTTTATAGGGTTCTGTAATTAGATCAAGCAAGCATAGATTATCTTTTTCTTAAAGTCAATTCACATACAAGATAGTCTATTTCTGTGAGTATAATAAATACTCATAGGTCTGGTGATTGTAAAGAGGAAGGACACACACACACACACACACACACACATGAGAGAATATTGACATTCTCTGAAATATATACCTAACAGAAGAAACAGACACACACACACACACACACACACACACACACACACACACAAATTCTCTACGCTTAATACTTCTCCTTTGTAACATAATACTGTGATAGTGTATTTGGGCCCTAGTCTTCCTTTTATTGTTTCATGAAACATGATATTCAAGAAATTTTAAGTGTTTGGACCCTGACTGCGGCTATTCTTCTGAATAATACACCATCAGGCAGGAACCTAATATCTTCTCTCAGCATTTCCTAAAATGTGGCTGGTTATATTGTCAGCTTGCAAAATGGATGAAATATCAGACCATTCAAAGTTTTGACAGCTTCAAAAAATAGAATGCAGGCTTACCATGTTTAAAATTTAGTTTCAATTATGATATAATTTCAAGATCACATGCATCATACATTTTTAGAATAGTTATGAATGATTTAAAGTAAATGGAAGTATAATCAGTTTTTATTTTTGAAAAGACTCTCAAAGCATTTTCAGTTCATATGTTGAACCTTAGTACTAACTAAACTAGCCCAGATGTTGAAAGACATTTAAATAATTTAAGTGTATAAAAAATTAATATTTGAAGTAATATTTGACAAAGCTTTAATCTGTAATTTTCATGCAAAGAAAAAAATTGATGTTTTTGTGTCTATTTATTCATCATTACACAATGTGAACCTCAACATTTTTACCATAAAATGACTATAAATGCATATCAACTGAAGAAAATAACTTATATATTCCAGAGGATAACAATAATATTCAATCAATATTTTAATAAACAGGTGAAAATAGATAAAATATAATTTGTTTGAATTATATTCTTATTGACATTCATTGTTTCAGACATAGAGAATTCTCAGATAACTAATTTAGTCATGATTTCTTTTCAGCTGTTTCAATTATAGATATTGTTACTGGAAACAATTCATTTTATAGTATAAACTTTATACAATCACACTCAATTATGACAAGTGCCACATAGCCATAATGAATGGAAAAAAATCCAAATCAGACATCACATAGATGAGATGAAGAAACACATACTTTATTGTGTTATGAAAGAGAGATTGAGAGAGACAGAGGGAGCGGTGTTCTCTTGAGTCTTTGTAGTTTATTTTCCAGAGAATCTTAGACTAAGGCAGTAAAGCAAAAGAAAATTATAGCTATAAGGAACTGCCAGACTAAATAGTTTTCTTTGAAAAGACTGGTAGTTTCTTTTGGGTATAGTTAAGTGCCAAAGCTATAATTTTCCATTTACTTTCATTTGTTGTTGTATAGTAAGATGCTTGCCCCAATTTGATGTCATTTGCTCTTTATCAGAGGAAAACTTACTGCAGACACATATAAACTACAGTTATTCTCCTGTTCTGTGTTATATAAATTGTTCCTGTCATTCTTCTTTTGACACTGGCCATTTCTTTGCACAGAAATCAGTTGTCAAATGACTGAAGTCATACATAATTCTGCTCTAATGGATTGTATATGGCAAGGGTGATTCAAACTGTGCTAGTTTAAAATACCTTTCTCCAAATTGCTGTTGTATCTGAAACTATAAGGTTTTAACATAATTGCTAATGGAATGCCTGTTGCCACAGTCTTGGGTTTCTAGAGGCTTTGTGTGAATAGAGGATGCCTAATGCATAACTTGAGTATAAACACAGAGATTGGAGTTGATCTGGAAGGCCTGTATGCAAATTATGGGTGTTAGGTTAGTTTAACAGCAGTTGAAGCAGCACATTTCTCCCCTTGAAGCAGTTGTGTTTTGACTCATTCAATATGAATTTATTGTAGTACTATGTTTAATACATTTCTTTGCATATAGATTGTACCTTCATGTGGGTGTGGGGTATAGCATATTGCAACTGAAATTCCAGTATTCCGTAGTCTACAGCAGGAAGTTATCATGATTTGGAGGTCAATATGGGTTATTTAGTGAGTTTGAGGCCAATCAGGCCTACAGGCAGACACTATGTTTTACAAAACAACCGAACCAAACAAAAAGATATCATCTTTCCCTCAAGAGGTATGTACATCTCAAACAGACAAGTAAAACAGGTTACATGCTGATTATCAGGAACCTTTTACAATGTTTAGTGGTTTCCCATTCTCATGCTAAGCCAATGATCCTTGATCATAAGCAACATTGCAAGTTAGTGCTGTGAAGCCACTGGATCCCTTTCTAAGACAATTAAGAAAGGTAAATATAGTGGATATTAGCCTAGAAACTTTGAATACCCAAGACATAATCCACAAATTAAATGATGTCCAAAAAGAATGGAGGAGTGGCCCCTGGTTCTAGAAAGACTCAGTGCAAGAGTATAGGGGAATTCCAGAACAGGGGAGTGGGAAGGTGTAGATTGAGGAACAGGGGGAGGGAAGAGGGCTTATGGGACTTGAGGGGAGTGGGGACCCAGAAAAGGGGAAATCATTTGAAATGTAAATAAAAAATATATCAATAAAAAAAAAGAAAAAAAAGAAAGGTAAATATGCCCAAACATAAATATCACATGTTGGGTTGAATTATCTCAACAGTCATGAGTCTCTAGCATTTGTCTCTAGCAGGATTTAACCAGGAAAAGTCTGCCAAGAGAGTTGTTTACCTTCTGAATACCCCATATGATGCGAAAACTATTTTATCTTTTTTATTATTTAGCATATGAAAGATTTGAGTTCTTATTCTTTTTCTTCAGACACTTCAGTTCTTAGAAAAAATTTGATAAATTTTCAGATTCATTTTTATTCTAAGGAGAGGAAATACAACTGAATGAAAACAATAATAATATCCACAAAAGTACTTCATCATATCTGTGTCTGTGTCTCTGCTCCTGTGAATATGCCACATGATATGACTAAGAAAAAGTAAGTTTACAGGTAGAATTATATTTGAAGTCAGATGGTCTTAGACATCTTTGATTATCTGGCTGGTTTCTGTGAACAGACAATGTTCTTTATAACTGTAGGAAGCAGGTAAACAGGAGAGAAACAGAAATACAGCAGCACAAGAAGGACCTGTGTCATTTGGAATATTGACTGGAGAAAAAGGAAAGTTGTCACAAGCCAAGGAACATAGGCATCCTATAAACACTGGAAAAGATGAGGCATGAGGATCTCCTTTAGAGTGTCTACAAGAAATACAATGCTGTGATTACTTTTGTGTTTAGATCTGTTTCATACTTCTGATCTTCAGCAAAGAACAAAGACAAATATTTTTATATTTAAAAATTTGTTTTATTTTATAGCTATGATTATATTGTCTACATATTTTTACATGCATATACATATAGAGCAGAAGAGGTATTAGAACCTCTGGAAATGTAAATATGAGTGCTTGCAAATGACAATGTGGATGCTGGGAAACAAAATTACTTCTCTGCAACACCACCAAGGAACTTTTAAAAAACCTGCTGAGCTATCTCTTGTTGTAGCCCTGTGTTTTGTTTTGTTGTGTTTTAAACCTCTAAATTCATTACAATAATAAAAAGCATAATATTTAATTAGGTTAGATTTTTGTGATCATGTTCACTTTGAAATAATTTGAATTATGATTGTTTTAAAAACCACATTGACTATTCCCATTGTCAGGATGCATACTGCAACAAACATTCTTTAAAAGTGAATTTTGTATCAAGCTATAAGCATTCATAAAGAACTTTGAAAGGAAAGATTTTAATTATTGAAAAATTGTTTTATGAAACACATATCCCAGATTGTTGTTCATTGTATAATTACCTAATCTGCAGCTAATAAAAGAAATCTTTATTCATAATAGATTCAATATTGGATGAGAGAAGATATACTGTGGCCCTTCATAAACTTCATAATTTTAATAAAGATAAATGCTATATAGCCTTGTTGTAATAAAAAACACAGTATAGCAGAATGATCTGCTCACTCCAGCAGCTCTTACTTTATAGGTTTATCTGATCTTCCAAAGTTTAATTTGTGTTTTACTCTAATTACTATATCAAATAGCAGCTTGTATAATCACCAGCTATTTCTCTTAATTAATATTGAAGTACATGCTTTCTTTTGTTAGTATAGATTTGTGCCTTCCCAATTAAGAAAACTGTGAATGAAAATGATGCAGTCACAGTTTTTGTTTGATGCAGAATTCTCTGTAAACTAAGAACTAAGAAATATTTGGTATGTAGAGTGAGTATAAGAATTTCACATAAGAAAGAAACAAACGAACAAAACACAAAACAGCAACAACAAAAACTCATAGTTCTGAGTGACTCCAAAAAGAAAATGGAGAGAGAATACACTAGCAGTTTGACAGCACACCAGAAAGCTCTAGAACAAAATGAAACAAATACACAATAAAGGAGTAGATAGCAGGAAATAATCAAACTCAGGGCTGAAATCAACAAAGTAGAAACAAAAAGAACTACACAACGAATCAACAAAACCAGCAGCTGGTTCTTTGAGAAAATCCACAAAATACATAAACCCTTAGCCAAACAAACCAGAAGGACCAGGGACAGTATCCAAATTAACAAAATCAGAAAAGAAAGGGGAGATATAACAACATAAACCAAGGAAATCCAAGAAATCATCAGATCCTACTAAAAATGCCTATACTTAACACACCTGGACAATCTGGTTGAAATGGACAATTTTCTAGACAGATACCAGGTACTAAAGTTAAATCAGGATCAGATAAACCATCTAAACAGTCCCATGGCCCTTAGAGAAATAGCAGTTATTAAATGTCTCCCAACCAAAAAAAAAAAAAAAAATCCCAGGGCCAGATGGGTTTAGTGCTGAGTTATATTAGATGTTCAAAGAAGACCTAATACCAACACTCTTTAAACAACCACAAAAGAGAAACAGAAGGGGCACTACCCAATTCATTCTATAATTCCACAATTATACTTAAACAGCAAAAAGACCCAACAAAGAAAGAGAACTTCAGACCAATTTTCTTTATGAATATCAATGTAAAAATACTCAATAAAATTCTTATAAATTGAATCTAAGATCACATAAATACAATCATGATCAAGTAGGCTTCATCCCAAGGATGCAGAGATAGTTCAATATACAAAAATCGATCAAAGTAATCCACTATATACACAAACTCAAAGAAAAAAAAATGATCTTCTTATTAGATGCTGAAAAAGCATTTGACAAAATTCAACCCCCCTTCCTGGAAAAAGTCTCAGAAAGATCAGGAATTTAAGGCCCATTCATAACAAACATAGTAAAAGCAATATACAGCAAACCAATAGGCAACATCAAATTAGAAACTTGAAGCAATGCCACTAAAATAAGGCTGCCCACACTCTCCCTATCTATTCAATATATACTCAAAGGCCTACCCCGAGCAATTAGAAAACAAAAGGTCAAAGGGATTCAAATTGGAAAGGAAGAAGTCAAAATATCACTAATTACAGATGATAGAACCACAAAAATTTACTTAGGTGACCCCAAAAATTCCACCAGAGAACTCCTACAGCTGATAAACAAATTGAGCAAAGTTGCTGGATATAAAATTAACTCAAACAAATCAGTAGCTTTCCTCTACTCAAAGGAATAACAGGCTGAGAAAGAAACTAGGGACACAACACCCTTCACACTAGTCACAAACAATGTAAGGTATCTTGGTGTGACTCTAACCAAACAAGTGAAAGATTTGTATGACAAGAACTTCAAGTCTCTGAAGAAAAAAATCAAAGAAGTTCTCAGAAGATGGAAATATTTCCCACGCTTGTGGATTGGCAGGATTAATACAGTAAAAATGGTCATCCTGCTGAAAGCAGTCTACAGATTCAATGCAATTCCTATCAAAATTCCAGCTCATATCTTCATAAAGTTAGAAAGAGCAATTTGCAAATTCATTTGGAATAACAAAAAAGCCAGGATAGCGAAAACTATTCTCAACAATAAAAGAACCTCTGGAATCACCATAATTGACCTCAAGCTGTATTACAGAGGAATAGTGATAAAAACTGTGTGGTACTGGTACAGAGATAAGCAGGAAGATCAGAGTAGAATTGAAGACCCAGAAATGAAACCACACACCTATCTTTTAGATCTTTGACAAAAGAGCTAAAACCATCCAAAGACATTTTCAATAAATGTTGCTGGTTTAACTGGTGGTGAGCATGTAGAAGAATGCAAATCAATCCATTCTTATCTTCTTGTACAAAGCTCAAGTCCAAGTGCATCAAGAACCTTCACATAAAGCCAAATACACTGAAACTAATATAAGAGAAAATAGGCAAGAGCCTAGAGCACATGGGCGCAGAAGGAAATTTCCTGAACAGGACATCAATGACTTATGCTTTAAGATCAAGAATGGAAAATTGAGACCTTATAACACTGCAAGGCAAAGGACAGTGTAAAAAGGACAAAACAGCAACCAAAAGATTGGGAAAAGATCTTTTCGAATCTTACATCCAATAGAGGGATAATATCCAATATACACTAAGAAATCAAAATGTTAGACTCCAGAGAACAAAACAACCCTATTAAAAAGGGGGATACAGAGCTAAGCAAAATAATAATAATAATAATAATAATAATAATAATAATAATAAAAATAAAACCAAAAAAACTGAGGATTTTTATCGAATGGCCCAGAAACACCTAAAGAAATGTTCAACATCCTAAATCATGAGGGAAATGTAAAGCAAAACAACCCTGAAATACTACCTAACACTAGTCAGAATGGCTAAGATCAAAAACTCAGATAACAGCAGATGCCAGGGGGGATGTGGAGAAAGAGGAACACTCCTCCACTCCTGGTAGGATTGAATGCTGGTTAAAACCACTCTGCAAATCAGTCTGGTGGTTCCTCAGAAAACTGGACATAGTACTACTTGAGGACCCAGCTACACCACTCCTGGGCATATTCCCAGAAGATGCTCCCAAAATTTCATAAGGACACATGCTCCACTATGTTCATATAAGCCTATTTATAATAGCCAGAAGCTTGAAAGAACCCAGATACCCTTCAACAGAGGAACGGATACAGAAAATGTGGTACATTTGCACAATGGTGTACTATTCAGCTATTAAAAACAATGACTTCATGAAATTCTTAAGGCAAATGGATGGAACTTGAAAATATCATTCTGAGTGAGGCAACCTAATTACAAAAGAACACACATGGTATGCACTCACTGATAAGTGGATATCAGCTTTAAAAAGCAGTGAACATCATGTTACAAAATCATGTTTCTGTAATAGTGAGAGAACAGAAGTGGTTATAGACGAGAATAGGGACTGTGTTCAGAAACACAGGTGCTTGCTCTTCATGTCTATACCTGCAAGACTGAACATCACTTTGTTAAAAATGACACTTCAATGCACATTTTCAATGAGTCACTAGCTATATTTACAAATGCATTATGACCAATACATTTTATGAGAGAAATGTATTTAATGTTTTCCCGTAGATTTAGATATATAAACCTAATCATTCAATTATTTTCACTTATAAAATGTGTAAAAATGTATGTTTTTAGAAAAATTATCTCAATACATAATGGCAGAAAGTAATAAGATTAAATCTTGAAGGAATAATAATTATGGCTTCAATAAGAAAAATCAAATTTATGTGTGAAATAGTCTAATGAGACACATGAACATTTTTTATTCGATATAATTTATTTACATTTCAAATGATTTCCCCTTTTCTAGCCCCCCACTCCCCGAAAGTCCCGTAAGCCCCCTTCTCTTCCCCTGTCCTCCCACCCACCCCTTCCCACTTCCCCGTTCTGGTTTTGCCGAATACTGCTTCACTGAGTCTTTCCAGAACAAGGGGCCACTCCTCCTTTCTTCTTGTACCTCATTTGATGTGTGGATTATGTTTTGGGTATTCCAGTTTTCTAGGTTAATATCCACTTATTAGTGAGTGCATACCATGATTCACCTTTTGAGTCTGGGTTACCTCACTTAGTATGATGTTTTCTAGCTCCATCCATTTGCCTAAGAATTTCATGAATTCATTGTTTCTGATGGCTGAATAGTACTCCATTGTGTAGATATACCACATTTTTTGCATCCACTCTTCTGTTGAGGGATACCTGGGTTCTTTCCAGCATCTGGCAATTATAAATAGGGCTGCTATGAACATAGTAGAGCATGTATCCTTATTACATGGTGGGGAATCCCCTGGGTATATGCCCAGGAGTGGTATAGCAGGATCTTCTGGAAGTGAGGTGCCCAGTTTTCAGAGGAACCGCCAGACTGATTTCCAGAGTGGTTGTACCAATTTGCAACCCCACCAGCAGTGGAGGAGTGTTCCTCTTTCTCCACACCCTCTCCAACACCTGCTATCTCCTGAATTTTTAATCTTAGCCATTCTGACTGGTGTAAGATGAAATGTCAGGGTTGTTTTGATTTGCATTTCCCTAATGACTAATGAAGTTGAGCATTTTTTAAGATGCTTCTCCGCCATCCGAAGTTCTTCAGGTGAGAATTCTTTGTTTAACTCTGTACCCCATTTTTAATAGGGTTGTTCAGTTTTCTGGAGTCTAACTTCTTGAGTTCTTTGAACATTTTATTCTTTCAACCCTTGGATTTACAGGTTGTTTTGATTTTCTTAAGACACTTGTCACCTAAAAATTAAAATAAATCCTTCAATCTCAAAAAAATCAAAAATTTATCCAACTGACCAACCAACAAACCAACAACAACAAAAAGAAACCAAACCAAACCAAATGAAAAGACCATGATCGTATCCTGAGAAAGAAACAAATAATTTCAAATTGAAAGACTTAGTTTCAAATTCCATCCAATTACGTTTTTTCTAGCATGATCTTTGTCAAATTATGTTTTTTGCAGCTATAAAATGGAAATAATAACATACATTGTAGATCAATTTAATGATTTGATAACAAAATCCCTGATTAGTGTGCTTAACATTCAGGTTCTTGTTCCAATCATAGTCTGTGCTATCTATCTTGCCTTGCAGTTCTGTCTCTGTATGTTTACTTCCCTGTGCTTCATGGTCTGAATTTATTTTTGAAGCAAAACAACTGTATCTCATCAATTAAAATCGGCTTTCAAAACTGCAGCTGTGGGTTTTTGATGACTTCTAGTTTCCATGTGATGCATTTTAACTTTGTAGTAAATGTCAGCTCAAATTTCTAATTAGATGCAGGTCTTGGGTGGGCAGGTACTTTCTAATTAGTTCTGAAGTAATCAGCAAAAAATCAAATTTGATTATGTGCTACACATTCACTTCAGGTATATCATGGCAGAGAGATAGACACACAGTTCATTTTCTTTTACTGAAAGATGCTTCATCTCCCCACTTTAATTTCTTCAGATCATCTTGAACCCCTTTAATTCACACCTTGTAGAAAACCAGGGATTTTTCTACATCGTAAAAAGAACACTAACCAGACTAAAAGCAAATACTACAGAAATCTATAGGTACTGTTATGGTTTGTATATGCTCGGCCAAAAGAGAGGCACTATTAGAAGGTTTAGCCTTGCTGAAGTAGATGTGTCACTGTGGATGTGGGATTTAAGATTCTCACCCTAGATGCCTTGAAGCCAGTATTTTGCTAGCAGCTTTCAGATGAAGATGCAGAACTCTCAGCTCCTGCTGCACCATACCTGCCTGGATGCTGCTACACTCCTTCCTTGATGATAATGGACTGAACCTCTGAGCCTGTAAGCCAGCACCAATTAAATGTTGTCCTTATAGGAGTTGCCTTCCTCATGGGGGTGTGTTCACAACAGCAAAACCCTAATACAGGAAACAAATAATCAAATAGCATAACAAACATACAGGTGTCAGGCAACTTTAGTCGAGAATTGACAGCCTTGTCTCTCTTCTATTTTGGGACCTCAGCATGGGGTGATTATGAGGGCAGCCTTATTTACTCAGTCTATATTTTCAGATGCTAATCTTCACCAGGAACTCTCTGACAGATAAGGAGAAGTGGAACAGTAAAGAGAGAAAAACTAAGATCTTACAAGCAATTAGTTTTATGTAATAAACATTTCCTACTTTTTAAAGAATATTCTTTCTCCTCTATTGTGTGGTTTGTTTGTTTGTTTAGTTTTTTAATGATAGGATTGAAACTATGAAAATAGAGCTTTTCACAGGCTGGCTCAGTTTCTAACACTGAGCTGTCCCAGCCCTTTTTACTTTTTATTTTGAAACAAGGTTTCACTGTCCAGTTTGTGTTGAGTTTGCTCAGTGGCTCAGGTAGGTCTTGAATTTGAGATTCTCCTGCCTCTGCACTCTGAATCTAGGATTTCAGGGTTGTACCACCATAGCCAAAAATGTTTTTGTTAGTTTGATCCTTTCCTTTTAGGTAATCATAATTTCTACATAAGTTTTTGCTGTTTGTTACAGATTAATGTTCTAAAGTACATATTAGAAGTTTTTTGTTTACTGGTGGTGTTAGTGGACATTTTGGAGGATCCATTTGTGGTGACCAGATGGCACTGTGGGAATTGAGTTGCACTCATAGAGTTCCTAATCTCACTAATAGAGGAATTTAAGAAAAAACACAAATGGAACCTCAAAGATGATGGTATTAGAGTATAAAGTCCAGGTTAGATAAGCTACTAAGTATAGCAGCTGCACAGAGGCAGAAATTGTAAGGCAACTTGGGTATTATAAGCCTGGAGGTCATTAGGCCACCAATAGTCAGGGAGAAAGGCTTTATCGAAAGAGTAAGGAAGCTCAATGAGTTAGGGAAAACATGCAAATGTTACCATTTTCTGAGTAATTAACAAAAAAAGAACAGACTTAATGAACAGAGTGACTATACATTATAAGAGACTGTGGCAATGATAGTATTAAATGTATAACTAGTGTACTTATCTCTTCAGCATGGTTTAAAGTGAACCCTGCTTTCTTAAGTGCAGTTCTCATCATCCTGTGGAGTGGACATTAGGCAGGTCATTGACCCCCACAAAACTGAAATGCTAGATGTCCATCCAGGTCAGAGATTTCCATTCTGTTTACAAGAAGACATTTCTATTAGTGGGCTTTTACCATTGTTCCATCAGTGGGTTGAGAAGTGCTGGGTCCTATTTTAAGAATGAGTAAATTAGAAATGAAAATGATCACATTTTGATCAATTCTTTGTTCTCAGTATCTAGGTGTATTTTGGAGAGCAAAAATTTCTTTTCGGGAAAATCCTCCTATACTTTGAGTGTTAAGTGATAGATAGATGATTGAGGACTTATTTTTCTTGGATATAGAGATTCAGTTTATGGACTTCCTTTCATGCAGGAACTGATCAATTTAATTTCTGTTTACTTATTTAATCACTTATTTTCTGAGGCAAGATTTCCCTAGAAAAGTACTAGACTATTTCTGTTGATGAAAAAGTAAACACTAAGCTTCAGGGAATTGGAAAGAGTGGATAACCTGGCATCATTTCTTCATCTTTGTTTCTAATGCTACAACAAAAGAGCAAACACTGGATAATTCACAACTAAGAAAAATACTTTTTCACAGTTTTGGAGGCTGGACACTTTAAAATCATGATGCCAAAAAACCTGGGACTTGGTTCGTGTAGTAAATATTGTGCTTCTCCAACCATAAGCTTCTTGTGCTTATCTTCCCTTCTCAGTCTGGGAGTAAAGGCTTGTACCAACAGGACCAACTTTTGTTGGTTTTGATATTTTTTCTTCAGGTTATCATAATTTCTTCTTAAGTTATTTGATGCTTTTTATAGATTGACTTTGTTTTAAACAATGTAATAGAACATCCATTTTTTTTTCTGATGGAATTATTGAAAGTGCAGGTCTTTTTGTAGCATCCTCTAATGGCAGAAAGCAAAAGACCTTGGTGGTCCACTATATTGTAGCCAGTGGAAATAAATGCCTGAAATAATATGGCTATTCTAGAATAGGTCTAAAAAATAAATAAATGTTATCTGTGATAGGCACAATGAATAAATTTAGTTTTAGAATAGTGTTACTATTTGTCAATCATTTGATAAAAATTGAGGATTCTGAAAATAAATCTCAAGCTAGGTTCCATAGAAGCATATGAGAAATGAAATTGAGAAGGGATAATCCCAAAATACATGACACTAAGTACAAAACAGGAATGATGGCCAATAAAAATGTTGTATCAAGTAAGCTACTGTGGATTCATTAGTAGTTCAATTCACTTTGGGAATTCTGGGAGTTAAAACAGGACATGTGCTTGTTAGCACAAAATAGAGTTAAATGAAGTTAAAACAATGAACATACATGTTACTTTACTGCATCCTGCTTGTTGATAAAGAAGGCCCTGATCCTGGAAAGGCTTGATGCAGCAATGTAGGTAGATCATGCTGAGTCAAAATAAACTGTCCATTGGAGAGTGATTTGGTAGAGATTGTGCCCTATGGTATGAAGAAATTTTCCTTTGCAATCCAATGCATCCAAAATAGGTGTTCCTTGGAGATACAGCATGAAGGTCTTCAGATTGTAGAGGAAGATGTGCATTGGATTTTTGTGCCCTCTCACCACATGACAACACTGTGTATAATACAACCCCACACACACATCTGTATAAATTGACCCTGATAAAGCATGTCTCTACTTGTCAAGGTTATCTCACTCTGTCCCCTATATTCCCTTTCTCTCCTTTCTTTTAGTTTCTATGAAAACTAATTAGATACATCTTTTTCCACTTATTTTATATTTTGACACATTTAACAACACACAACAATGTAGAGAGACAGGCACCTGCCTAAAGTGATGTCTTTGAGATGAACTGAATCCTTTTATCTAATATCAAGTCATAAGCTTTGAACTCAAAAAGGTTTGTACAATCCCAGAACAGAAATGGATTTCAGAAGTGATGTGTCCTCTTGTAGTCAGTCATTCTGCCAGTGTTTTTCATGTCATCTGCAGTGATTGCTTCTAGAGGTAAGAGGATGATTTGGAACTCACTGCCATTGAGTTAGTTCCCTGGCAAGGGCAGTAGAAAGTGTCAATAAAATCAATGCCTATTGTGGCAATGGTTGTTTTATTACAACTTTTTTTCATTTTTATTGGTTATTTTATTTATTTACATTTCAAATGTTATCCCCCTTCCCAGTTTCACCTCCACAAGCCCCCTATTCACTCCCCCTTCCCCTGCCTCTATGAGGGTGCTCACCCACTCATCCACCTACTCCTGCCTTGTTGCCCTAGCATTTCCCTACCCTGCGTCATCGAGCCTCCACAGGACCAAAGGGAGAAGAAAAGATGGCAGGAGCAGTGAAGGCTCCCCTCCATTGATACCAGATAAGGCCATCCTCTGTTACATATTCAGCTAGAGTCATGGGTCCTTCCATGTATACTCTTTGCTTGGTGGTTTAGTACCTGGGAAATTTGGGGGGATCTGGTTGGTTGATAATATTGTTCTTCCTTTGGGGTTGCAAACCCCTTCAGCTCCTACAGTCCTTGCCCTAACTCCTCCATTGAGGTCTCTGTGCTCAGTCTGATGTTTGGCTGTGTACATCAATATTGCTCAGGCTCTGGCAGACCCTCTCAGGGGACAGCTATACTGTTCCTGTCAGTCTGCACTTCTTTTTTTTTTTTTTTTTAAATTATTCGATATAATTTATTTACATTTCAAATGATTTCCCCTTTTCTAGCCCCCCCACTCCCCGAAAGTCCCGCAAGCCCCCTTCTCTTCCCCTGTCCTCCCACCCACCCCTTCCCACTTCCCCGTTCTGGTTTTGCTGAATACTGTTTCACTGAGTCTTTCCAGAACCAGGGGCCACTCCTCCTTTCTTCTTGTACCTCATTTGATGTGTGGATTATGTTTTGGGTATTCCAGTTTTCTAGGTTAATATCCACTTATTAGTGAGTGCATACCATGATTCACCTTTTGAGTCTGGGTTACCTCACTTAGTATGATATTCTCTAGCTCCATCCATTTGCCTAAGAATTTCATGAATTCATTGTTTCTAATGGCTGAATAGTACTCCATTGTGTAGATATACCACATTTTTTGCATCCACTCTTCTGTTGAGGGATACCTGGGTTCTTTCCAGCATCTGGCAATTACAAATAGGGCTGCTATGAACATAGTAGAACATGTATCCTTATTACATGGTGGGGAGTCTTCTGGGTATATGCCCAGGAGTGGTATAGCAGGATCTTCTGGAAGTAAGGTGCCCAGTTTTCGGAGGAACCGCCCAGTCTGCACTTCTTAGCATCAGAAATAGTGTCTGGATTTGGTGTCTCAATACCCTTTTTCTGACGAACCTCAGACTTTCAAATCTTCATAGTAATGATGAGTTTTAATCACTTTGATCCAGTCTAGGTTTGTATTATTGAATTATTTTCCACATTGGCCATATAATACTCAACTGCAAACATTATGAGTATTTATTCAAGACTACATATATCTTGAGATTTCTCAGTGGCTGAAGATTTAGGACCTCTGCTCTAAGAGTTTGCAGTATTGCATGTTATGATATGCTTGGCAGACTCTGAAGAGGCTTGAAGAATTGATCTCCTACATAACTATCACAACAGTGTCTGGCAGGTCACCTCAAACCTGGCAAAACACATCAGTGTCTTACAGATGGTTTATGATTCTGTTGCTGTAAATCACACTATCTTGGAGGCATAATTATAATTCTTTGACAGTGTTATGGAGCAACACTATATTTTTAGGGACTTTAGAGGAGTATGCATTGCCATATTAATATCATCTTGGGCTGTCCTCAAGTAGCAGAGAGTCAAAAATTACATATCAGGAAGACTAGAGCATGGCTAGATCTCATCTCAATTACACCATTCCTACAAATGACCCAGTCAAATGCAATTTCCAGAGTCATACTCTATACACCAATACAAACACAATAACAGTGTTAGAATATCCCTGTCCCATTCACATCCCCTATCCAAGTATACCATGTCACTGATGGACCAGGCCTCATAGTCTTTGCTCTATTTTTATGTCCTGTGATGAATTATACTACAACACTATATTGTTCTGTGGTCCTCTTATTTGCTACATGTACATTGTTATACAGTTACACCACTCTAGTGCTGGAATCTTAGAATATTTCTGGAGACCTGCTTTTCTTCAGTCTATGTTGGAATCCTAACGAAGTTGGATTTAATACCAGCAGCAGCAACAAGATAGAACTTGCCAGTGAGAAACAAGGCAAGAAAGTAAAATCAAAATTTCCTTCTTCCATGTACATTTATGTAGACTGCTACCAGAAGGTGTGAAACAGATTTAGGGTAATTTTTCCATCTTCAGATAATATGAATTAAAAAAATTCCTCACATAAGTCTGAGCATATTAGATTTTATTGATTATATATATAATCAACTTTGACAACCATGGTTAGCCATCACAATGTATAACTCAGTATTCCAGTGGTTAGGAATATTGCATCACCTGAATATGAGGGGAGGGGCATGTCAAAAGCAAGTTGCAGCACCCAGATCAAGTACAGACCTAATTATAAACACAATTGGGATGAGTAGAATTACCATCAAGTATTTATTAAATTCCTAGATAAGAATGAAGGTATTAATAATGGGTGGTTGTGATGGAAGCTTCAGGATAATAAAAGGCATCTTCATTAAGCATGTGGATAATGGTTTTGTGCTGTGTTTGTGTTAACCAACCATAAGTTCTCTTTGCACATGAAGTTGGTCCTGGGACAATAACCTCTTATTCCTATGATTAGAAATTGTTGGTGAATTAATGAGGTTTATAATTTTCAAACCTTACAAAAATGACTAGTGTCATAATATAAACTCCCAAGATTTGTCCTGGATGGGTAACATATTAAATTCCTTGTCAAGTAACTACTTTCAACAATCAAAGGACCATATGAAACTATGCACCCATGATCTAGATGTTATGTTCATGGAGAATATGACTAGAGTAAAAACACTTATAGTGGCACTTGGAAAAACTGTAAGGTATAATTTGGATTTGAATTATCTTAAATGCCTTAAGTGGTATAGGGCTTGGTAGCTGAGGTAGTGCTTTTATTTACTTGTAATCCTTTAGGACATTGGGCCTTGTAGGAGGTCATTTAGGTCATTGGGTCCTTATCTTTAAAGGGGATATTGGGTTCTTTAATCATCATCTTCCCCTTTGGTTCCTGGCTGATGATTCCTTTTCACTCTCTGGAAAATTGTTTCAGGTCTAGAAAGCAGCAAACAAATCTCAAGTTATCATAATCCCAGTCACCTTTAGAATCCATAGACAGCCTGGTACTCTGTCAGTTGGACCATGTACCCAAAACACTATGTGTACTCATTGTGACAGGAGCCAGAAACACTGTGATATGCTGCTCCTTGTTACTGATACCCACTGTGTGTGGTAGTACCATTACCATTGATAATACACAATAACTCTTTTTATGTGCCAGATAATTGACCCTAAAGACAGTCCTAGATTGCTGCTAGGTATGCTGAAGTTTCATATTTTCAATCATTTTGGGAAGAGGACAGGTATGAAGTGTGGTTGCTGAAGCATTTATTCAAATGTAGGTTTTACAGAGGGCCTAGAGTAACGGCTATAGTCTTGTGACTGTCAGGCTAAAGTCATATAGTCTTGTGACTGTCAGGTCTTACTGTAGTATACTGAGGATCTTCAATATAAGGGATAGAGTTGAAGATGACCTTAAGTTGATTCTTGAATAGAATATATAAGTACTGAATGTATTCTTTAAAATTCTGGAGATGTTTGGAAGATGTTGAACCTTTTGGAATAATATTATACACTGAGAGTAAAGAGTTTACTGAATCAAGGATGGAGTAGTCATGCAATGATCAAACAACATTTCCAAAAATTTTAACATCTTTGCAAAATACATATCATTGTCTCTCCCCATCTAAGATATGAGATAAATAAGTGTGAAATTTTTGCTTGAAAGTCTCATGAGATGAATTTTAAGGGTTCATGCGCATAGGTACTGAAGTATGGATTCCATAAAACATTAAAACTAGGACCTATCTGGAGAGGTCTACTGAGATATGCCACAGGTAACCCATGGAATGAGTGGTGTGCCCTCAAAAGTTAAGACATACAATGACTGTAAATCTTTGGCATTTGATATTAGTGGAAAAATACTGAATAGGTCTATTAACCCAAAGAAATAACCATGTACAACCTGAATGACATTAAAAACCTGTAGGTTTAGAATAGTTATTTACCTATCCACTTTAAAACCTTAACAGAGCCCCCTTCACTCCTCTCCTGCCAATCCTACCCTCACATGCCCTCTCCCATTCTCCCATCACCTTTTTCTCAGAGAATGGGAGCCTCTGCATGGGTACCAACCTACCCTGGCACATCAAAACACAGCAGGACTAAGTGAATCATCTCTCACTGAGGCTAAACAAGGCAGCACAGCTAGGGAAAATGGAGCCAAAGGTAGGCAACAATGTCAAACACAGACACTGTTCTAATTGTTAGAACATATGAAGAGGCATAGAACATATGCTATGATAAATCTAAAAAGTATCCAAGACTAAACATTGAGGAAAACTCGGACACTATGAAAAGACCAAACTTAAGAATAATAGGAATAGAAGGAAAATATTCACAGTTCAAAAGACCAGAAAATATTTTCTACAAAATCATAGAAGAAAATTTCCCTAACCTAAAGAAATAAATGCTTATAGATACAAAAGAAGCTTACAGAACACCAAACAGATTGGACCAGGAAAGAAAGTCGTCCCACCACATAATAAGCACTTTTCTAAACTCTTGGGATAATCTTTGTTCACAATCTGTAAAGGTTGTCTTTGTATTCAAATCTTGATTTTTGTAAATATAACATATGAAGAACAAGCTGCATATCGGCTACAGCTGTGTAGAGGACTGAGGTTCAGCTCATAAAATGTTCTTTAGTTTGTTCAGTTTCTATGTGCCTCCACGTGGCCAGGTTAATTGATTCTGTACACCTTCTTGTGGTGTCCTTGATCCCTCTGGATTCCTTATAATTCCCCAAACTCTTTCTCAAGATTCTATGATCTCTGCCTATTGTTTGGCTATGGACCTCTGTATCTGTGTCTATCAGCTGCTGGATTAAGCTTTCAGAAGACAATTATGCTAGGCTCCTATCTGTAAGCATAGCAGAATATCATTAATAGTGCCAGGGGCTAGCTATTTCCCATGGGGTATGTTTCAAGCTGAGCCAGTCATTGGTTGACCATTCCCTCAATCTTTGCTTCATCTTTATCCTTGTACTTCTTGTAGGTAAGACAAATTTTGGGTAAAAGTTTTTGTGGGTGGGTTGATGTTGTTTTCCCACCACTGATGTCCTGCCTGGCTATAGGATATGGCATCTTTAGGCTCCATATACTCCGTTGGTAGAGGTCTCAACTAAAGTCACCCCCATAGAATCCTGTAAACATCTTCTTAGAAATACGCCCCCACACAGATTTCTGTTCAATCTCCCAGCCTTCCTAACTCCCCACTCCTGATCCCCATTCCTATTTCCCTTCATATCCCTCTTCTACCCAGTTCTCTCTCTCAAAATTTTAAGATGTGTAATTTATTTCCCCTTCTGAGTGAGATCCAAGCATCTTTCCTTGGGCCTTTCTTGCTACTTAGTATCTTTGTATCTGCAAATGTTAACATGATTATCCTGCATTATATTATAAATAACCACTGAGAGATGAGTATATACCATGAGAATTTTTCTGGGTTTGGATTACCACATTTATGACAGTATTTTCTAGTTCCATTCACTTGGGTGCAAATTTGATGATGTCCTAGTCTTTAATAGCTGAGTAGTAGTCCATTGTGTAAATGTACCCCATTTTCTTTTTTTGAATTTTATTTAATCTCATTTTACAGTCCAGATTGTATCCCCTTCCCAGTCTACCCTCTGACTGTACTATGCCCTATACCTCCCTCCCAACCCCCATCTTCATAAGGATGTCCCCATCCCCTAGCCCACCAGATCTCCCCACTCCCTGGAGCTTCTAGTCTCTTGAAGGTTAGGTACATCTTCTCTGACTGAACCCAAACCAGCAGTTCTCTGTTGTATATATGTTGGGACACCTCATATCAGCTGGTATATGCTGCCGAGTTGGTGGTCCAGTATCTGAGAGATCTCAGAGGCCAGGCTAATTTAGACTGCTGGTCCTCCCATAGGATCACCCTTCTCCTCAACTTCTTCCAGCATTTCCCTATTCAAAACACAGGGCTCAGCAGCTTATGTCCATTGGTCGGGTGTAATTATTTGTGTCTGACTCTGTCAACTGCTCTTTGGGTCTTTCAGAAGGCAGTCATGATAGGCCCATTTATGTGAGCGCTCCATAGCCTCAGTAATAGTGTCAGACCTTGGGACCTCCCCTTGAGCTGGATCCCAATTTGGGCCTGTCACTGCACCTCCTTTTCCTCAGGCTTTTCTTCATTTTTGTCCCTGCACTTCTTTTAGACAGTAACGATTCTGGGTCAGAGGTTTTTACTACCGGATGGCAATCACATCTCTCACTTGATGCCCTGTCTTTCTACTGGAGGTGAATTCTATAAGTTCCTAATCCCTACTGTAGAGCATTTCATCTAAGGTTCTTCCATTTGGATCTTGAGAATCTCTCATCTCCCAGGTGTCTGGTGCCTTCTAGAAGGTCCCCCTACCTCCTACTTCCTGAGGTTGCCTGTTTCCTTTCTTTCTGCTGGCCTTGGGGCTTCAGTCCTGTTCCTCCCACCCAATACCTGATCATGTTCTCCTCTTCCCTCCCTGTCCCCTTTCCCACCCAGGTTCCTCCCTCCCTCCCACTCCTGTGATTACTTTCTTCTCCCTCCCAAGTGGTACTGAGGCATCATCACTTGGGCTCTTTGGATTGGTAACCTTATGAGTTCTGTGGATTGTATCCTGGGTATTCTATACTTTTTATTTTTCTGCTTATAACCACTTATTAGTGAGTACATACCATACATATCCTTTTGCATCTGAATTACCTCAATCAGGATATTTTCCAGTTTCATCCATTTGCACACAAAAAACATAATGTCCCCATTCTTAATAGTTGAGTAATATTCCACTGTGTAAATGAACAACATTTTCTGTATCCATTCTTCTGTTGTGGAACATCTGGGTTGTTTTTAGCTTCCACCTATTACAACCAAGTCTGCTATGAACATAGAACACATACCCCTGTGGCATGGTAGGACATCTTTTGGATATAAGCTCAAGAGTGGTATAGCTGGGTTTTCAGGTAGATCTATTTCCAATTTTCTAAGGAATCTCCAGATTGATTTCTAGAGAAGTTGTACCAGTTTGTAATCTCAGCAACAATGGAGTAGTGTTCCTCTTTCCCCACATCCTCACCAACATGTGCTGTCACCTGAGCTTTGATCTGAGCCATTCTGATTGTTGTAAGGTGGGATCTCTGGGACATTTTGATTTGCATTTTTCCTGACCACTAACGACTTTGAACGTTTCTTTAAGTGTCTCTCAGCCATTTCAGATTCTTCCGTTTTGAATTATCTGTTCAGTTCTACACCCAATTTTGATTGTTTTATTTTTTTATTTTTTATTCTTTTGGTGGTTAGATTATTGAGTTCTTTATATATTTTGGATATTAACCCTCTATATGATATGGAATTAGTGAAGATTTTTTTTCCCAATCTGTAGGTTGCCAATTTGTCCCATTGATTGTGTCCCATTTGTTTTACAGAAGCTTTCCAGTTTCATGAGGGCCCAGTTATCAACTCTTGATCTTAAGCCCTATTCTCTATCCATCTGCCTAAGAATTTCACAAATTCATTGTTTTTAATAGCTGAGTAGCACTCCATTGTGTAAATATACCACATTTTCTGTATCCATTCTTCTGTTGAGGCACATCTGGGATCTTTCCAGCTCCTGGCTATTATAAATAAGACTGCTATTAACATAGTGGAGCATGCATCCTTATTACATGTTGGAGCATTTTCTGGGTATATGCCCAGGAGTGGTATACCTGGGTCCTCAGGTAGTACTATGTCCAATCCTGAGTGAGGTAACCCAATCACAAAAGAAAACACATGGTATGCACCTGCAGATAAGTGGATATTAGCCCAAAAGCTTGGTATACACAAGATACAATTCACAGACTACATGAAGCTCAAGAAGAAAGAAGACTTGTGGTTCTTCTTAGAAGTAGGATCAAAATACCCATGACTCACAACCAACCAATGGACTGAACATAGGCTTCCATATGTAGGAGTTAGAGAAAGGACCAAAGGAGCTAAAGAGGCTTGCTGCCCCATAGGAAGAACAACAGTATCCAACCAAACCCCCCAGAGCTCCCCTGGACTAAACCACCAACCAAAGAGTACACATGGCTCCAGCTACATATGTAGCAGAGGATGGCCTTTTTAGACATCAATGAGAGGAGAGGCCATTGATCCTGTGAAGGCTTAATGCCCCAGTGTAGGGGAATGCCAGGTCAGGAAAGTGGGAGGGGTGTTCGTGAGCAGGGGAAGGGGGGATTGGATAGGGGGCTTTTGGAATATATTTTTTTAAAGGCTTATTCTCAATTTTCTGAGAAACCACCAGATTAGATTGCACTTTCCCCAGCAATGCAGGAGTGTTCCACTTGGTCCACAAGATAATGTTGCAATGTTGAACAACTATACCCCAACTTCAAGGGCACCCGCATTCATGAAAGAAACTTTGCAAAAGCTCAAAACACACATTGTACCTCACACAATAAAAGTGGGAGACTTAAAAACTCATGCTTACCACTTGATAGGTCATCATGACAGAAAGTCAACAAAGAAATATGTGGTATCTATAGAACATTTCAGTCAAACACAAAAGATTATACCTTCTTGTCAGCACCTCAAGGAAACTCGTACAAAATTGACTATATAGTCACAAAGCAAGCCTCAACAGATACAAAATGATTGAAATTTTTTATCTTATCAGATCATCATGGATTATAGCTGCAATTCAACAACAAAAGAATCAAAAGAAAGCCTACATACTCGTGGTAACTATTCAACTCTTTACTCAATGATCACTTGGTCAGGGAAGAAATAAAGAAAGAAATTAAAGACTATGCAGAATTCAATGAAAATAGTGGAACAATATACCCAGACTTATGGGGCACGATGAAAGCTATGTCCTGTGTCCAAATATTTAAAATAATCAGGAAATATTGACTGTTTTGAAGGCTTTAGTAGAATATCAGACTAGCACTGAGACAATTATCATAGATGGTTGGCCAGGCTTTGTGGAAGCACTGTGTCCTTACTGGAAAGTAGGAAATGGTTGCTATTGTGGGGACTGTTTGTTTGTTTGTTTGTTTGTTTATTGTGTCTGATTCTTACTCCATAAATCTGCCTGTTCTAGAAGACAATGTACATATCAGGTTATCTTGCTAACAATATTGCTAAGGTTGCAGAGTTCTAGGTTTACTAGTATCTCCACTACTCCAGGCTGTCCATGATATTTTTGAGCATATTCTATTGCCTGAAAGTTCTATTGAACAGGCACAATCCTTCACTTTAACAGGGCTTAAGGGACTTATGGGGAGGGATGAACTGGGAAAGTGGAAATCATTTGGAATGTAAACAAAGAATATAGAAAATAAAACAAACAAACAAACAAAAATGGTAGCCGTACAACTTTATGTGGAAAGGTAGTAGTACCCTATGAATCAGTACTTCCAAGAAGCTCTGAATAGAAGCTTTGTTAAGAAAAAAGAATCTGATGGCAAAATTTTGCTAGGATCAGGTCACTGCAGAGTTAGATTTCAAAAACACCTTTTTTTTCTGTTTACCTGAATCATCTTTTGCATTTCATTTTTTCTTTCTTTCTTTCTTTCTTTCTTTCTTTCTTTCTTTCTTTCTTTCTTTCTTTCTTTCTTTCTTTCTTTCTTTCTTTCTTTCTTTCTTTCTTTCTTTCTTTCTCTTTCCTTCCTTCCTTCCTCCATCCCTCCTTCCCTCCCTCCCTCCCTCCCTTTTTCCTTCCTTCTGTACTTTCTTTCCTTCTTCCTTTATGTTGTATATTTATTATACAAAGTGTTGGATTTTGTAATAACATTTTTCCCTTCTTCTTGAATTGCATATTTTCTTTATTTACATTTCAAATATTATCCCCTTTCCAAGTTTCTCCCCAGGACACCTCCAATCCCATCCCCATTACCCCTGCTTCTATGAGGATGTTCCCTCACCCATCAACCCAATCCCAACTCCCTGCCCTGGTACTCCCTAGTGCAATCAGCTTTCACAGACCCAAGGGCCTCTTCTCCCATTGAGGCCCAACAAGGCCGTCCTCTGTTACATATGCAGTTGGAGCTATTTGTACTCTTTGGTTGGTGATTTAGTCCCTGGGAAATCTGGGAGTACTGGTTGGTTCATATTGTTGTTCCTCCTATGGGCTTTAAGCTCCTTCAGCTCCTTGGGTCCTTTCTTTAGCCCCTCTATTGGGGACCCTGTGCTGAGTCCAATGGTTGACTGTGAGCATCTGCCTCTGTATTGGTCAGGCTCTGGCAGAAACTCTCAGGAGACAGTTACTTCAGATGCCTATCAGTAAATAAGATATTTGCTTTATTTACATTTCAAATGATATCCCCTTTCCTCATTACCCCTCTGAAAGCCACCTATACCATCCCCCGTCCCCTTCACTGACTTACATTCCTGTCTTCCATTAGTACCATTCTGTGACCTTTATTTTTATTACTATGTCTCAGCAGTTGTAACTGGAAATAAGGTTTGGTAATCAATCGTACATTATTATTTTTTGTTCAGAATTACTTCAGATAATTGTTTTTCATAGGTTGGCTATTTTCACAATGTTAATTCTTCTGATCCATGGTGCATGGGGGAGGTATTTCTATGTTTTGCTGTCTTCTTAAATTTATTTTTATAATTATCTTTAAGTTTTCTTTGTAGAGGTCTTTCATTTCCATGATTAGATTTTTCCCCCAGGTATTTTATTCCTTTTATGGCTATCATGACCAATAATTTTTACTAATTTATTTTTTAGTATATTAGTTATTGATATATAAGAAGCCTATGACAGTATTAATAAGGTCTTAGGTTTGGGTTTTTTTTCTTTTTTATTGATAATTTATTTATATTTTAAATGTTATCCCCCTTCCTAGTTCCCCCCCCCTCGACAAATCCCCTATCCTTTCCCCCTCCCCTGCCTCTATGAGGGTGCTTCCCCAACCTACCATCCACTGCTGCCTCATTGCCCTATCATTTCCCCTACCTTGGGTCACCCAGCCCTCACAGGATCAAGGGGCTCCCCTCCCAGTGATGCCCAATAAGCCAATCCTCTGCTACATATCCAGATGGAGTCATGGGTCCCCTCCTCCATGTGTATTCTTTGGTTGGCGTTGCAGTCACTGGTATTATGGAGCTGAAGGAGTCTGCAACCCCACAGGAAGAAAAACAATATCAACCAACCTAAATGTTTTGGGTTTTTTGTTTGTTTTGTTTTTTGGAATGAGTGTTTAGATTTTCTTATATATGGAGTCATATTGTCTACAAATAATGATACATTTACTTCTTTTCCTAAATATATCCCTTTTATTTCCTTATTTTATCATTGCTCTAGATGAGATTTTAAGTGCTATAATGAATACATGTATTGATTTATGAATATATTGAATCATGACTGAATATTTAGAATGATACCAACTTGGTCATGATGAATAGACTTCTTGATGTGATCTTGAATTCAGTTTATAATCATTTTTATTAAAATATTAATGATTTATGTACACATGATAATGGGGAGATCAGATTGTAAGGTTTTTGGTATGAGAGTAAAATAACTTTGAAAGAGTTTTGAAATGTTTTTTCTGTTTATATTTTGTTGATCAATTTGAGTAGTATTGGTGTTAGTTCTTCCTTCAAAGTCTGATAGAATTATATGCAGTGTATCTACCTGAGTACCTTTTTTGTTTACTTGAAAGTAGTTTACTTCTGCTTCAATGGCATTTGTTTAATGTCTCTCTATTTTTCTTTAATTTTAATAATTTGGATATCCATTTTATTGCTTTTGGTTAAATTAGCTAAGGGATTCTCAGTTTTGTTTATGTTTCCAAGGAACCAACGCTTCACTTGATTGGTTTTTGTTTGAGTAGGAAAAATGGATTTGAAGCAGAAAAGGAAAGCGTGAAGATCTGCAATTAGCATCCATATTTTCTAAATATCATTTTTTGTAATGACTGAGTAATATTGCATTGTGTGAATGGAACACAATTTCTTTATCCATTCATTCATTCATTCATTGATGGACATATAGGCTGTTTCAATTTCTATTAGGAATAGATCAGAAATGAATGTGGTTTAGTGACTATCCCTGTTGTAGAATGGAGAGTCCTTTGGGTACTTGTCCAAGAATGAGGTAGATTTATTTCCAGCTTCTTGATTTTGATGGTGGCCTTATGAATTTGTAGATTTTTCATCGATGGATGAGTGTTCCCACCCTTCCTTGCCAGAATTATCTGTCATTGGCTTATTGGCCTTGACCATTCTTACTGGTAGAAGATAAAATCTCAAAGTTGTTTTGATTTCTTTTTCTTTGATGACTAAGGATATAGAACATTTTTAACTGTTTTTCAGCCTCATTATTTGCTTGTTTGCTTACTCTTTGAGAACTCTATGTTTAGAGATATATTTTATTAGGGTTATTTTCTTGATGCCCCAGTTTTTTTTAGTTCTTTGTATATTGTAGATATTAGCTCTTTATTTGATATGTAACTTGTAAAAGTCTGATATTATTGTATAGCCTGCTAATTTGTCTGAATGATGGCATCTTATGCCATACAGAAGCTTTCTCTGAACTTTTCATTAGAGGTATTGAATTTTGACTGTAAGTTTTATTTTGTTTTGATTTTTCATTAATATCTCCATCACTTTACTAAGTTATATCTGCATGTTCCAAATTCTTTTTCTTATTTCATCCATTTCTTACTCTTCATTCTGGATTTTATTCTTGTCTCCTTGAGTACTATGAACATATTACAACTGTTGTTTTGAATTCATTGTCTTATCTATTTTCTAAGCTGCTTTCATTTCTGACCATTTCTATGGGATAATAATATTTGAGAAGGCATACTGTATCTCCCCCCCTACTCTCTCTCTCTCTCTCTCTCTCTCTCTCTCTCTCTTTCTCTCTCTCTCTCTGTGTGTGTGTGTGTGTGTGTGTGTGAGAGAGAGAGAGAGAGAGAGAGACAGAGACAGAGAGAGACAGAGAGAGACAGAGAGAGACAGAGAGAGACAGAGAGAGACAGAGAGACAGAGACAGACAGACAGACAGACAGACAGACAGAGAGAGAGAGAGACAGAGTGAGAGGGAGAGATGGTGAGACTTGAGTACATGGAGTTTGGTCATTGGTTGTATTTTGGTTTGGTTTCTTGTGATGGTTTGTATATGCTGAGTCCAGGGAGTAGCACTTTTAGAGTATATGGCCTTGTTGGAGTAGGTGTGGCCTTGTTGGAGCAGGTTTGTCACTGTGGCTGTGAGCTTTAAGACTTCATCCTATATGCCTGGATCCTAGCAGCCTCCAAATGAAGGTGTTGAACTCACAGCTCCACCAGCACCATGTCTGCCTGGATGCTGCCATACTCCAGCCTTGATGATAGTGGACTGAGCCTCTGAACCTATAAGCCAGCTCCAATTAAATTCTGCCCTTGTAAAAGTTGCCTTGGTCATGGTGTCTTGTCTGTTCATAGCAGTAAAAAATCAAGCTAAGACATTCATGTATCTGGCGTAGCATTTAAATATCTATCTGATCCAGCTTGACAGGTTCTTGATGAATTATCTGATGCTTGTAGCTCTATGCTGGAGCTCCCCTGCACTGATTTATAAGTAGGGCCACTGATGTGGTGCTAGTTTAGCTAGAAAAAGTTTAAATTCCTAAATTCACAAATTTTTGTAGAATAAGGAGGTTCTCCTGGTAGCTCCTCAGATACTAACATCAGGGTGCTAGGGAGAAGCAGACTGAGGCTTTCAGTGTGGTTTCCATGTGCTGTTCACAAGGTTCCAGCAGGTTGGGAGCTAGCTATATTGGTAGGGTGCTCACAGGACAGCATAATTGTTTTTTGTACACAGAAGATTCCAGGGTTCTTCTATCTGAACTGGTTTTAAACATGGCAGTGGAAGTTCATACAGGATTGCAGGGTCCAGGTGATGTCTTCCTTGTCTGTCTGAGATGTGTGTTCATAGCACAGTAAGATGGTCTCATTACAATTTTTGTGTGAACATATGTATTCTTTTCTCTTATGTGTATACTAAAAATATAAGTTCATCATATGGTGAGAGTTTGTTTTATGATCTGAGCATTTGAATGCCTGAATAGATTAGTAGTTTCAAGACATAGGCCCTGTGTTTTGTGACAATAAACAGAATCTGGCTTATTGTTCTTTTATTTATCTATTTTTCAGCTCAAGACAAAAAAGAGTTTTATGACCTAAGAAATGAGAATGGCTAAGTGATATCTATGTGAAGGAGGTTTACTTTTCTTGCCTTTACATTATACCACAGCTAAAATTTTCAAAGTTGAGGTGAAAAGCCTTATAACTTTTGCAACATGCCACAAGTTCTTACTCCAGATATGCTATCACTTATAATTGTGTTAGTAAAATATTCTTACTTTAAAATTAAAGAGCTCCATTTCATCGATTCATGTAATACAGACATGACATTTTTGATGAGTTTTCTATTTCTACATTGAAATTTTTTCATATTGATTATATTACATTTATTGTTTAACATAGAATATACCTTTTGCTATGTGAAGAATACATACTATGAAATGTGGCCTCTCATGTTTTTAGTATTTTATACACTATCACTAACCATAGACAGATGTTATATAGCATATCTTTAGTATTTCTTTATGTAGAGTTTAAAAAGTTCCAGCAGAAGGGTCTTGGTCATTATTCTTTTGTGAAAAGACAAAAAAGCAGTTTTTGCAAGAGAAAACATTTAATTGGTGCTTGCTTATAGTTTCAGAGATCTAATACATTTTCATCATAGCTGGGAATGTGGCAGCATGCAGACTTGAATGACATACTACCACATCAAGGCCACAACTCCCAAACCTTCTCAAAGAACCAAATATGGGGGCCAAGTATTCAGATATTCAAACTTGGGAGACCATCTCATTAAAAGCATTACCCATGTCTCAGACCTCATCTATTAGTGTCTGCTAATTTACACTACATGAAAAACATGGTTCCTATAAAACTTTTAGAGAAGCCATTACTTTATTTAAGACTATCTTTCTTTTTTTCTTTTTTTTAATATTTTTATTTTCTATATTCTTTGTTTACATTCCAAAGGATTTCCCCTTTCCCGGATACCCCCTCCCCATATGTCCCATAAACCTTCTTCTCTCTATCCATTCTCCAATCACCTCCCTCCTTTTTTTTCTCTGTTCTTATATTCCCTTCCAATGCTAGATCAATCCTTCCAGGATCAGGACCTTCTCCATACTTCTTCATGGGAGTCATTTGTTATGCGATTTGTGCCTTGGGTATTCAGGGCTTCTGGGCTAATTAATATCCACTTATCAGAGATTGCATTCCATGTGTATTCTTTTGTGACTGGGTTACCTCACTTAGGATGATATTTTCCAGATCAAACCATTTGCCAAAAAATTTTGTGAATTTATTGTTTCTAATTGCTGAGTAGTATTCCATTGTGTAAATATACCACATTTTCTGTATCCATTCCTCCTTTGAGGGGCATCTGGGTTCTTTCCAGCTTCTGGCTATTATAAATAAGGCTGCTATGAACATAATGGAGCATGTGTCTTTATTGCATGCCAGGGAATCCTTTGGGTATATGCCCAGGAGAGGTATAGCGGGGTCCTCCGGAACTGTCATGTCCAGTTTTCTGAGGAACCACCAGACTGATTTCCAAAGTGGTTGTACCATCTTACAGCCCCACCATCAGTGGAGGAGTGTTCCTCTTTCTCCACATCCTCACCAACACCTGCTGTCTCCTGAGTTTTTGACCTTAGCCATTCTGACTGGTGTAAGGTGAAATCTTCTTACCAAAATCCTACAATTTTTGTCTTACTAAAAACTCTCTGATCTACAGCCTCAATTTTATTTACCATCTCTGACATAATCCTTGTTTCTCTTCAATATCTTTGCTCTCTTTTTCAATACCCTTGCCTTGTCTATGCTTGGAAAACATTTCCCCTCCAAGATTGCCTTCTCAAAACTCTCTGTCATCACTTAAGTTATGACTTTTTTTCGTGGGATCTCTAAGGTCTCAACAACCCAAAGAATAATGATTTGTAGCTATACCTCACAAATTCTCTTTTTCTTTATAATCCTTGCTATTGGTTTTATATTTTCTGGCTTTCTGAAAAAAATGAGAATAATTTTAAACTTGGCTCACACTGTTCTTTAGAATATGATTAGAATCTCTTCCTATCAACTGGAAAACTTACTATGCAAACAGGAGATACTGGGCTTTAATTTGAAAAAACTCCATAGCTCAAACAATTAGAACATGTACACATTTATAAAGCCAAGAAAAACTGATCTTGTTTCTAGCTGAATGTCCTCTCTTTAAAATATATTGACAAATAGCAAACTGTAGGATGTGGTTTTCCCAGCCTTAAGCAGGCTGAACAGCTCTTGAGCACTTGCCACACTGGACCTTATGGACTTTTGTGGAGTCTTCTGCTTTGGTTGCAAGTGCAAGTTCCTAAAAGAACTTAGAAGAACAGACTGCTTCTGGCCTTACTTTGTACCATAATCCAGGTGAAACAAAGGATGTGTCTGTGGGTTTTCCCTACATAAGCACAGTGCTCAATATTAAACTTGGAGCCTTGATCAGAACCTTGTCTTGGCTTCATTATTCTCTGCCCCCCCCATCTCTTTTTCACCCTTCTGAATACATAGTTTCTGCTATAGGACCAGGCAATTTTTTTTAAAGCTTGCTGCTGTATAAAAATTTTTGTCATTTAATTTATGTGTTTATTTTTACAACACAGCTTTCTAGTCATTTTTTTCAAGAACCCTTCTCTCCTTCTGGAGCATCTGCATATCTGTGGAGGCTCCCTGGCGTGGCCTGATAGAAACTACATGCTACAGATAAGCATCACAGTTCATTAACCAATAACAAGTGGTCATCCCAAAATCTTATACATATAAATAAAACTAAATGGAATGTTAAATTCTAATTTATATGTATTTGTGAACATGTATGTGACAATAACATAGAAAAAAGGCCATAGATTTTGGAAAGAGCGTGAAGGATCATGAGAGAGGGTGGAGAATGGAAAGAGAAGCAGTGAAATAATGTAACTATATTTTAATCTAAAAAATAAACAATCTTTATTAGAAATAAGTATTACTATACATTGAATAAAAATGTATCTTAAAAGATGTATGTTGGACCTAGATGCTCCAAAATGTTAATGTAATCTCAAATGAAACACCTATAATTAATTTTGGTAAATTTAATAAATTTCAAAAAACACACAGAGAGAGTTGATATGGATAGTCATTACCTCACTATAGAAAAACAAAGGAAATAGTTTATGACTACATGTCAGCATATAACCCACTGAGTTACATCTAGGTATTGCATATTAAAAACTGTATTTATTTGCACCATTATCTTAGGGTTACTACTGCTGTGATGAAGCACCACAACTAAAACCAAAATTGTGGAAGAAAGGGTTTATTAGGCTTAAACTTCCATATCACTCTTAATTATTGAGGGAAGTCAGGACAAGAACTCAAACTTGTAGGCAGGAACTGATTCAGAGACTGTGGAAGATTGCTGCTTACTGACTTCCTCTCCATCACTTGGTTGGTGTGATTTTTTCATAGAACCCAGGACCAGCAGCCCAAGGGTGACACCAACCCCAATGAAATGGGCCTTCCTCCATCAATGACTAAGAAAATGAGATAAAAGCTTGTTTACAGCCTGACCTTATAGAGGCTGCACTGGCTAGTTTTATGTCAAATTGACACAGGCTAAAGTCATCAGAGAAGGGAACTGCAATTGAGAAATGAGTATAAAATCTCTTCTCCATCCATGGCCACTGTATCAGTTCCTGCCTCCAGATTGTTGCCCCATGTGAGTTCCTGTCCTCATTACTTTTGATAAAGAACTGTTATATGGAACTGTAAGTGAAATAAATTCTTTCCTCCCCATGTTACTTTTGGTTAGGGTGTTTCATCACAGCAATAGTAACTCAACTAAAATAGATTCATTTTCTTAATTGGGATCTCCATCTCTCAGATGATTTTAGTTCGTTGTCAAATTGGCATAAATCTATCCAGCATAACCAGGACACCTGTAAAAATGAGTAATGAATCACTCTATTCCATAGGAAGAAAAATATGTTTTCCATATTTTCTCAACAATAAAATGGATAATTAAAACTATAGTGAGGAAGGTGGGATAGCATCCTCTCATATGCTAAGGGGAGGGGAAATGGGGTGAAGAACTCTGAGAAGGGACAAGGGGAAGTGGGGCAACATTTGGAATGTTAAAAAAAGAAAAGTCTAGTAATATAGCCCACTCAGTAAAGACATGGACAAGAATGCTCAAGGCTCCATATTTGGTTGCTTGTAACTCAAAATAAATAAATAAATATGATAAAGTGTAGCAGTGAAATATGGTTATATAAAGTAAAAAAGATAAATTTTACAACTATGATTTTGATTGAATTAATACAGGAGGGGGTTTCAGTTGTACTCTACTTATATAATGTTCAAATGTATTCTTTATGCTAGTCTTATATGTGCCCAAACCAAAAAGAATATTAAGGAAACTATTTCAGAAGTCTGATATTAACTGTGGGTGAAAGGCAACAGGTGTGTCAAATAATAATGTCCCCCAAAAGACTGCTCATGTGCTTGGTGGATAGCAGTGATCTATTTTCCAATTTGGTGGTTTTATTTTAGTTGCTAATTTATTCTGTAAGCTCCACATATAAGGTGGGTTTATAAATAATGTACCTACTAATAATTTAAAACACTTATGAAATTATATCATAAATTCTACTATAAAAATGATACTTTTGGAAAAATCAAATTTTTGATAATCAAAAGGAAAGCACTGTATTCATAATTTTCAAACTTGAATTATTATTATTCAGCAATTTAGAGATTCAAAGATATTGGATTAATAATATAAGGTCATTTTAACACTACAGTTTGAATTTTAAAGTAGAAATTCACTTACAGTGAACTAGAACTTATTGCTTCAATGCTAATCTGACTCTGAGAACACAAGCTTTTGCCACATGCCTGTTAAATTCTTCATCACATCTTAAATGGACACCAGTGCATTTTATTTTGAAACTAATATCAGGTTGAAAACAGGAGAAATGATATGTTGCTCTAAAGTCAGAAAAGCTGTAAATACTTGAACAGTCGATTTATTCTTTGGAAAATTAACTCTGTCAGGAACATGCAATGACTTAATCCATTGCAGTTTGAACAACCTAAAATTCAACTGATCACTTCTTGCACTTAGCCTCATACTGTAAACAGCCAGCTATTCTCACTGCGGTTGCTATTACACTAGATTGTAAAAGGGTGTAAAAGACTACAAATATTTCTGTATCCATCACTTCCCTTGTCCCCTATCTGGTGCCAAGAACAAAATTCTCTGTAAGAGAAAAAAAATGTGTCCTTATTCTGTGCATGAACTAGAAGTAATAAAATCAAGCCTTAAGGCAAAATAGCATGAAACCTCTTCCTAATTTTTCACTTAGACATTTCCCTATGTATTAAAATCACTTCACTTGGTGTAAGGGCTGCAATCTACTCCTGTTTCCCCTGAGGATGAGACAGGTCAGGAAGAAATAAGCTGGGCTACTAACAAGAAGTAGGAACAAGATCCTGAAACAGGCTTAGTCCATGCTGGACCACACTTTCAGGCTGCAATGGCTGTTTTGCACTTGTCACTGTGGATATTTTTGTTCTATTTTCATTGTTAAAATGATGGCAACCTTCTAAAAGGCATTTATCCATTGCTCTGTGATGTTGAAGAGCTGCTGTGGTAACATGGGTCTTCATTCATCTGAAAGTTGGAGAATACCAGTATTATCACATTATAAAGGGAACACATTGAATTCAAAAGACCTGCTTTTATTAATGAGTGTATCACCTTTTGGAAAGCTGCCTAGTTGCAGATTGAGTATAAATGGCCTTCACTGGAGTATGTAAATAATTCAATATGCAGGAAATGAAAAGTGGCCATTTTACTATTAGAACATGGGGCATTCCTTTATCAGAGAGTTTTTCATGACAGATGAAAATCAATTATCTGGTCAAAGAAATGCCCTTTCTTTAGTTTGATATGATATACTGGTAATACATTTTCCTTTTTTACTTGATAAATGTGAGTATTTGTTGCATATTTTTTATTGTTGGGAGAAAACAAGGCCCCAGAGTGTTCAGCACTCTACCAGGTATCCTTAGAAATACAGCACTATGGTGTTCTTCTCAGTCTTTCCCTACCACAATTGTGTCTTCTGCACCAAGATTATGAAGATTTAATTTTCACATTTCTAGGACAAGATTTTTGGTCATTATAAGAGAAAGATATAATTGATAGTAAGTGTTATTGATAAATAAATGGATGCAAGAAATATGTCATACGCATAAAGAGGCCATCATTTAATTTTTAGTCTGAAGGAAATTCTGAACACATACTACAATATGGATGAACTTGGAAGATATTATCTAGTCAATAAAAAATCAATTGTAGTGATTTCATCTATAAAATGTATCTAGAGTGTATAAACTCACAGAATCAAAATAAAATGTTAGTTCCCAGGACTGGAGGAACTAGAAAATGGGGCAGGGGTTCTTTGAAGAAAATAGAGTTTTAGTTCTAAGACAAACATTCTTGGTGACTAGTCATATAATAAATCAATTTTATTAACAGTACTGTGAATATATAAATTGTTAAGAGTAATTTATGTTATATGCTTTTTATGAAATTTAAAATTAAGGGTAAATCGGATATAGTACCATTGCCTTTTCTAATTTTCTGTCTCTGATCTGCAGAACTGTTATAGGGAAGTTTCCTGTGATAATGTTCCCCAAAGCAAGAAAATTAAATGAACCCAGAAATATAACAAGCAGTCAAATTTTAATTATATCAAGGAAGGAAGAAAGAATGCAGTCAAGAAAGCACCATAGTGATTCAAGAAGCAAGAGTCCTTAACAAGAGATCTTAACAAGTAATGGACTTTTACTTGTCTTTCCCCTGTGGTCCTATACCTTTTATACATCCATTGGGGTCAGCACTTCCATGAAAGCAGTTTATTTTGATAAGAATCCCATTGTATGAAAATCTCAATAGGTTACTTAAAAATACATGAGATACAAAAATATGTATAAAGGTCTGGTAACTCCTAAAGTTGAATTTTTTACTAGGCAAAGGAACAATTGATTTTATTTTTTTTGCTTTAAGATATACTAGCTAATATAGACCTCTACCATCAATTGTCCCTTATTTCTGTTTTTGTGGCCTTTAGCTAGCTCATCTTGAACTGACCGTTGCCACTAAATGGACATACTTTTAATGTTTTGATCTGTTCTCCATATCATATCGTTGAGGCCTGTCAGTCAGATTCTTCAGAACTAGCCTATTTGCTTAGTAGAGTCATACTATAAATACCAGGAGAAAACTCCCTATTCTTAAGTTATTCATATTCTCCAAAAGCTTTTACCTAAAATTATGAAGTCCTTCTTCATCCTAATAGTCAATTTTAATGTTATCAATAATCTAAAAGGCAGTTATAGCTATATATGGTCAATCTTTCTGAAAGTTTCTATGTTTGTATGTTTTCTAGGAGTTATCAGAAAATTTGACACAAAGATAGCCAAGTACTTTAGAAATTTTTCTATATATTCTAGTAGTATATCTCACCTCAAAACAATCACTAATATAAACCAAGACATCTCAAAAACATGAATACTAATAAAAACGAACTAGAAAATACAAAGCATAGTGTCTGTAGACTCATATGTTTGAAATCTTGTTCCTAAGTTAGTGAACTGTTTGGAAGGATTAAGAGGTGTAGAGGAATAGTGTGGCCTTTTAGATGAGATGCATCACTGGGGATGTGCTTTGAGGTTTCAAAAATCCATATAATCATGTTTATTGGATCCCTGCATTCCACAATGCCTGCAATTTGTGATCAGATGTGATCTCTAGGCCACTGCTACAGAACCATGCCTGCATGCCTGCCACCATGCTCTCTATCATTCTGCTAATTATCTAATCCTCTGAAACAATGAGCAATATCCCAACTATATTACTTATTTTATAATTTGTCTTTATCATGGTATTTCATCACAACAATAGGACTAAGACAGTGGCTTAGTGGAAACATGAACTATGCCATATATTCTTCATATAGGCAGCATTCAACTTTGCCTTCTACTTAGACTCATTTGTGTCAAAGGCCAGCTTTGGCATCACAGGGCAAACCAAGTCAAGCAGCAAGGGGGTATATGGCATCAATGATTGAGGTTAAAGGTGATAGCAGTGAACACTTATCACCCATACCCCTACATCTCATGATGAGAGCAGTGGGAAATTTATAAGGTTAGCACTACCAACAGAACAAAACTTAATTATCTTGGGCTGGCAAGAATGCACAGTGAGAAACTCTGAACTCCTTCAACTCTTAAGTGACTGGTGAAAAAGAAAAGGATCAGAGAAGGTCAGGCACACAAACACACTGGCCTGGCCTGACAACATGTGTCATCAATTTCAGAAGTGTTTAAGCATTCTTACATGCATACATATATACTTACATATGTATGCACATACATGTAGACAGACAAGAGCCATGCTTTGTTCTTTCTTTTCTTGTAAAGTCTTGTTTATTTATATAAAGTTCTTTGTGTGAAACTGTGTGGAAGGAATTCTTTTTTTTTTTCTTTGTTTACCTTCCAAATGATTTCCTCTTTCCCAGTTCCTCCCTCTCCATAAGTCCCATAAGCCCTCTTCCCTCCGCCCATTCCCCAATCACCCCCTCCCATTTCTCTGTCTTGGTATTCCCCTACAATGCTGGATCAAGCCTTTCCAGGACCAGGGCCCTCTCCTTCCTTCTTGGGAATCATTTGGTATGTGAATTGTGTCTTAAATATTCAGAGCTTCTGGGCTAATATCCACTTATCACTGGCTGCATTCCATGTGTATTATTTTGTGATTAGGTTACCTCACTTAAGGTGATATTAAGAAATGTTCAACATCATTAATCATTAGGGAAATGCAAATCAAAACAACCCTGAGATTTCAATTCACACCAGTCCGAATGGCTAAGATTAAAAACTCAGGAGACAGCAGGTGCTGGTGAGGATGTGGAGAAAGAGGAACACTCCTCCACTGCAGGTGGGATTATAAACTGGTACAACCACTCTGGAAATCAGTCTAGTGGTTCCTCAGAAAACTGGGCATAACACTTGTGGAGGACTCTGTGATACCACTCCTGGGTATATACCCAGAGGATTCCCCGGCATGCAATAAGGACACATGCTCCACTATGTTCATAGTAGCCTTATTTATAATAGCCAGAAGCTGGAAAGGATCCAGTTATCCCTCAATGGAGGAATGGATACAGAAAATTATATGCGATGGAATACTACTCAGCAATTAAAAACAATGAATTCATGAAATTTTTAGGCAAATGGTTGGAACTGAAAAATATTATGCTTTATTTTTTCTCTCAGCATTTTTATACCTTCTTAGACAATAGTTCTTTATAAAATTATCTCACAGATAAAATATTACACAGAGGGGAGTTACGGAAGGATGTTGACAATAAGTTCAAAGCAGTCTTTCATTCTATAAGCTCATTATATGCTCAAAGCAACACTTTCACATGGCTTTGCTTTATCATAGTTCACACCTGTGGCTTCATCCTTTGACCAGACCTAGAATGAATATTTTTCTGTGATCACAAATCTGTCCCAAGCCTATTTCTCTTCTTCGGGCAATTTTAAAAAGCTCATTGTATTCTTTATAATGCAGATTTTACTTACTATAGTATAAGGAATTACATTCTATTCTTGATTCTAACTTTATTATATCTTTCTAGGAAAACAAATAAAACCATCTCATTAAACTTTCTTCCTAAAATTATTTAAATCAAATCAGGAATTCTATTAAGTCATTAATTCATCTAAATAGCATTAATTCATGAAAATTTATGTTCATGTTGATCTTCAGGAAATTTACTAAATAAGGTGTGCTGATGCCCAGGACTCATTAGGCTATGTAATTGTGGAAAGAACGGCATATCATCAGCAAGAAGCAATACTGAGACAAAGTCTCTGGGGCCCATGCCTCTGTAGGGTGCACTCATTGCAGGCATGAAGTGTTCCATGTCCAGGAAACTTACATGTTTGCTATAGCCATGCATAAATGGTTTCTGTTACATTTTGAAAGTGGTTAAATGTTCATATGTTGTAGTAAATATTTATTCTAAAATAGGGATTTCTATACTGCTTTTGACCATTCAGCTCCGAGATAAAAGACACACAACTGTTATACTTATAGTAAGCCTTTAATGTATTAGAGCTGGGCATATTCCTACCCTCTAAGCTATTAGCATTTACTTCCCAATCAATAACCCCAAGTTATAACTTTCTATATTTCATCTGGGCAGCTCTTAACTCCAATTGGCCAGTCCTCATGTGTGTATTTCTAGTCCATGTTGTCTTGTCTTCTCTCCTCATGACTCTCCTTTGAACTCAAGCCCAGGAGAAAAAAAAAACACAAAAAACCCTCTGCCTATCTCTCTTCTTCCCGGAAATAGGCTGTAGGCATCTTTATTTAACCAATAGTTTTAAATAAAGGAGCAAGGTCACATTGTACATGCAGATACTCTCATCCCAGGGGGCAATCAGACCTTGGGGACTACTAATTTGCATTACAATCCATAGCAAAATACCAAACCTCAACATATGTCTTAAAACATACCACTCACATCATTCAATCACAATCACTAGAGACAGGTTCCAAACTCCCAGCTCAAATCAGGTGATTTTAATATTCAGTCAAATTTAAGAATAGTCACTCCTCAGAGTCTTTCATAGCCATTATTTTAGGCTTTTTTATTTCAGTAGCTTATATTCCCATAATGGGTATGAGTCTGAAAAGAATGGAGTTCAGGAAATATCATCCAAATTTGATATTTAGAGTTTAGAAAGTAGCAGAACCTGAACTTTCTCTTTATTCTTTTTCTGACTTCCATTAAAACCATCTCGAATACACTCTTTTCTAAGGGTTTTTCATACCCATACAAAAAGGCATCCTGTTCTCTTGAAGGCACAGGGATCCAGAGAAAGATAAGGAATGTTCCTTGCTAAGTCACCTGCAGCTTATTATCATTGAATCTCATTCTCCTTTGTCTAATTAAGTCTGCACAACTGTCTCTTTATCAACCCTAAGCAGAAAACCACATGAGATTTCCTAGATTTTTATATTTGCACTCCCATGACATATTAAACATGTATTGGATAAATTTATATTTTAATATTTTTAAAAGAATTTTTATGTGTTTTTGTGAGTGTCTATGTGAGCATATGCCCTGTGTGTGCAGGTGCCCACAGGGTCCAGAATATGGCATGTATTGGTATTCTGTCTAAGCTCCACCCAACATCTACCTGGCAATAGCCAGGTGTGCCCTGCCCCATAGATCTGGTCCACTATAACAGGGCCTACTTGTCCCTCCTCTCACTCTCTCTCCACTCTCCCACATACTCTCACCTCTCTGTCCCTTGGGCTCTCCTTCCCCCCCTCTCTCCACGTGGTCATGGCCGGCCTCCACTACTCTCTACTCTCTCTCTCTCTCTCTCTCTCTCTCTCTCTCTCTCTCTCTCTCTCTCTCTCTCTCTCTCTCTCTCTCTCTCTGCCTCTGTAACTCCCATCCTCTACCCTGAATAAACTCTATTCTATACCATGCCTGTGTACGTGTGGTCCCTCAGGGGAAAGAGGTGCCTAGACAAGGGCCCGCCTGGGCACCCCCTTCCCCCCATACCACCGTGCCACACTCCCTTAACCCCCAATCCTCCATTTTTAAGCCCCTTCATTTGGTGCTATGACTTGGATGAAAAGCACCGTGGGTTTTGCTTAAGCTCCCTTCATTGGTGCTGAAACCTGGGACGAGAAACATTGCTCACTAGCCCTGGATGGTAAGCTAATAACTCCACACCCCACGGGGTCAGAGCAACAGTTTTCATAGTTCTAGGTACCGTAGTATCATCTTGAGGACAGGAGCCTGTAACCTCTCCCGTTTCTCTCATTTGCGAACTGCTAATTTGCTGCGTTTTCCTGAAGTGTCCTTCTACCAGTCCTAGTTCTATCCTCCTGGACAGTTTAGGTTTGCGATCTCACAGTTTGCAATCACTGCAGTGTGGCAGTATTTCCAGCCGTGGTAGAACGTGGCTGGCAGTGGCGGTTGTCTCATCCTTGCCAAACCACTGCCTCCAGAGGTCCCACACGTCCCTGCTGGACTGCAGCAGTTTCTCTACTAGTTCCCTTTGTTTGTTTCCGTGGCAGCACCTGCCAGTGTGCCACTGTGTAAATCTATAAGGCTACTGTCCCGTTCCCCACCCACCAAGCGGTAGACCATGGCCAGTGGTGATGCTTTGTGCCTTTAGGTTACTCCACAGTGCACGAATGGTAGATTACTTGCAGCGCAGCTGCCATGGGGCGGTGTGCTGGCTGTGGTCACCACAGGTGCCCCGCTCTTTCTTTTCCAGCCCACCAGGCACAGCTGCCTCATCCCTCCTGTGCCATTGCTAGGTTGCAAACAAACTACTTCCCAGCCAGTGCAAGCTAAGACTTCCGCTGCTGGCAGGAAGTCTTGCCCTGGGCCTGCGCAATCAATAAATTTTCCCCTGCTACAACTTTTCCCGCTGACAAACCATTCTGCCCTCACAACAGCTAGGAGTCTAACCACAGCAGCAAAGCCAGTCTCAGGCTAATGGTGCTCATGTCTCAGAAACACAGCAACACTGTGCTCCATCCCCGCTGAGCAATGCCATGCAGTCCTGCTGCTCCATCTCTCTCAGAGCCCACTACTCTCAGAGCTGCAACAAGCCTGCATGCCGTCCCCTTTGCTGTGCCACCACCACCACCACCATGCGGTCCTGCTCCGCTGGCTACAGCACAGATTTCTCGGGCTTTTGCCCGCCACAGCTGGGCCGCAGCCCACGCCCACCTCAGCTTCGCTATACCTTGCTGCTTTTGTCATAGCAGCTGCTACTGTCTCATGTGGGCCTCTCCCCCTGGTCGTACGGACCTGGGTGCCAATTCCCACAGGTGCACATGCCTCCCATGTGTGTGGTTGTACCACTGCTTGCTTTTCTCAAACTTCCAGTTTTCTGCACCTAGGAGAACAGTTGCACTGTCTCCCACACTGTGTGTGCTGCCTGTCAGTTTCTTCCTTTTACCAGATTACAAATTCAAATAAACATTAACCATAGTAATAAATAGCCCTTAGCTTTCAAATGAAGTCTGGCCAACATCTTTGGAACAAAGGGTTTCCTCTCATGTCTAGCCCACAAGTGACTGGCATTCAAGACAACGTTCCTGCTTAGGACATTTAAGCTCTTGGGTGTCTCCTGATTCCGAAGCTTCCCAGAGCCCCTCTCTCTTAGCTTTTACAGCTGCCAAAGCACTGGTCCAGGCATGGGAGCTTCTCCGGGCATTCCAGGAATATCCATATCCCCTGAAGACTTGCGCAACGGCCCCCTGAAGACTTGCATGATGGCCCATGTCTTCAGCTTGGCTATTCCATTGTTATTATTCTTCCAGGATGCTGGATTTATAGCTAACAACATTCCTACTTTCCCCACCCACCCAATGGGCTGTAACTTGTCTTTGACTGTATATTTTTAAAAAATTAGCAGTCTGGTAAATGATAAAGAACATAAACCTCACCTATTCCGTTTTCCCACACCTTTAACTCATTTGTTCCTATAGCCTGCGTGCCCAAGTTGATGTTAATGAGCCTAAGTCTGCCTAGACAAACTCATTTTCTGCCACTACAATTTAATCCATTGCTGTCAGCTTTCTTATTCTGATCCTAGCATGTTTACTAACCAAAACAATATACTTTCCTCTACGTATGCAACCTGTTAACGCTACTTAAGATTCCCATTCCTATCCTCTCTTGACCATTGCTCTCCTATCTTGCTCTCAATCTTGTCAGAAGTTTGTTATTATATTTAAGACAGACAGAATTCCCAAAGGCCTGATAGCTTCTCCCAGGAGGTCTCAGAAGAAAGATATGGACACCGCCACAGGATGCTGCTAAAAGAGTGCGGTAGACAAAAACGGATACCTTGAGTCAAATGACTTAGCTAAACAAAGGTAAGCCAATTCTCATGTCATGGGTATCCATTCCACAGAGAAAAAAAAAAAACCCTGCATCTTCTGTGCTTTAAAGTTGGATTGACAGCCAAAGCCGCCATGGAGACAGAGACCACAAAGAGCTGCTGGCCACTGGAATCTGTCATTCTTTAATAATATAACTGCTAAGTTATTGTTCATTCCTCAGACTTCTGAATACATTGACAGCTAGACAGTTATTTCCTTACCTAAACCCTGTTTCCATTAAATGCTTCATATTTCCTCTTCTTGCTCTGTCACTATCCTAACATCTGCATTCCTAAAGATTTCTCTAATAATAAATATTCCACTATATGATCCAACTTTCAATCCTATTCCTTCCAATCCACAAAAGGCTCATCTTAAAGATTGTTCATGTGGTTAACTCATGTTGTTATCTCTTGAATAAACTTGTTAGTTACAGGAAACCTACCCAGATCTACTGCTCATGGACCAAATAGGCTCCATCCAGATAAGTACATCTGCCCGAGTTCCCACTTTACTACCTTTCCAAAGGGTGGGATTCCTCTGGGTTTCAATGGTACATCTTAAGAAAATTTTCGTTTCTCCCAAATGTACTTAATTTTATTCCCTACCTGTACTAATGTGTTCCAACATCTTGTTAAGTCCAGGCCCTTGCCATATCCAGGACAGCTCCAGAGAAGCAACCTTCAGATGCTCCAATCTCCTTTCAGTTCCTCTAGATGCATACAGCTTCTAGTGGACCTGTTCTCCTGACCTATTCTCAAATGGCTCTAGAAACCCTGGACAGCAAGGAAGCAGCCAATTCTCCTGAGACTGGGCAATCACCCCCCCCCATACCCCTTTCTCTAGGTACTCCAGAGACACTTCGCCCCAATGTCAGCATGAAGCAGCCAGATCTCAACAACGATCCTATTCCTGCTTCATCGCATTCACCATCACTTCTTTTCTTTTTTCTTTTTTAATTAAGCAAATATTGGAGATGGTTGGTATTATGTCTAAGCTCCACCCCACACCTACCTGACAATAGCCAGGTATTCCCCGCCCCATAGATCTGGCCCACTATAAAAGGGGTTACTTGCCCCTCTTCTTGCTCTCTCTCCACTCTCCCACATACTCTCACCTCTCTGTCCCTTGGGCTCTCCTCCCCCCCCCTCTCCACGTGGTCATGGCCGGCCTCCACTACTCTCTATTCTCTCTCTCTCTCTCTCTCTCTCTCTCTCTCTCTCTCTCTCTCTCTCTCCCATCCTCTACCCTGAATAAACTCTATTCTATACCATGCCTGTATGCCTGTGGTCCCTCAGGGGGAAGAGCTGCCTGGACAAGGTCCCACCTGGGCACCCCCTTCCACCACACTGCTGTGCCAAACTCTCTTAACGCCCAATCCTCTCTTTTTAAGCCCCTTCAGTGTGGACTCTCTTGAGGTAGAGTTCCAGCAGTTGTGTGACTCCCAACATGGTTGATGGGAAAGCAAACTACATACCTCTTCAATAGCAGCAAACACGCTTAATCTCTGAGCCATCTCCATAATATCTTCATCTTATTATCTGTCTTTTCATAAGAAACTCAACTAGGAAACTAACAATGGGTGACTAAAAAGAACCTGTCATCCTTTATAAAAACATACATTCTAAATGCAAATTCATTTTCATAAGTTACACTCATAGAAGGTTTAACAGTTTCCTAAGTCAAATGCTTAAATGTAGGCAGTGGTTTTAAGATCTTTAAAGTACTAGGACTCAAACTGTTTGTCCAAGAAAAGTTCTCATGAGTCTGAGGCCTCTGATATAATGCATTCTTCCCATTGGGAACATTAACATATACAATTGCATAGATTCAGGCTTAATTAGCAGTGTGCCAGTGGAGTCAGGAGGGGAAATCAATGCAGGTCTCTCACTTATAGCATTAGAAAGAATTTTATATTTAGTATTCACTGGTGTGTAATACTGAAATGTCGTTTTTCTATTGATTTGCCTTTCAGAAAAAAGCTCTCTTTAAGAGCTGCAGCAAACCTATTGATATGGTTTTCATACAACTGAATGTTCAGTGTTCAAACTACTTACAGTCATTTTATATTTTCAATTTCTAGTGGGACATATGCCACTTATCCTGGAATACTAAACAAGAATACAGTTCTATTTATTAACACCCTGCATTTTTCATGTAAAAACATTTATTTTCCAAATTTATAGACTTTTGAATTCTGCATAACTCTAAGACTAAATTATCCTTAGAATTCATGTTGCCACAGTGCTTTCCAACCACTCTGTGCCCTTTGCATACTTTCTCCTATCCTGTAAATCTTCCAAGTCAATATTAGAAAGGAATAAAATAGAGAGGTAAAAGATCAAATAGGATGTTTCTTCTTCATAAAAGTTACCCTGTAAAACCTGCTCTACTCTATGAAACTGGGGAAAAAATCAGTGCCCTGAGCCTTTAAAAATTATTTTTGAAAATGCAGATTCTCATACGTGCAATTTTAATTAGTATATATCTTACTTTAGAACTATTTCTCATGTTACAACTCAAACTAAAAATATATTTTCCATTTACTTATAATAAGGAATTTTTGACTAAAACATTTTTTCATTTGGACTTTCTTTTCTAAGACTAAGCCAACAGTCAACAATAACAATGATCATAATTAAAAAAAAATCCAAACAGAACTTTTTGTGGAACCATTTATTATTTAACACACCTTTAAGTATTTGTTTAAGAATATAATATATTGCAGTTTTATTTTATTCATCCTCTTTCACGGTCTCTTCCATGTTCTACTCCCTATTCCATACAGATAAATATTTATACTTTCCTATTAAATATAAATTAAGGTCTCATTACTACTGCCTATATACTCTTATGTATGCTGCAACCCCCTAAATAGTGTTAACTTACGAAAGTCCACTCCTTAAAGAAAGCGAAAATTTAATTTTAAAACCGTGAAATAATAAAGATGTTATACTTAGTTGTTAATTCTGAAGTACAAGTTAATAAAAGAGAAATTTGGACTAGACTACATATGGTATTTCCCAAGCACATTTTCCCTGGGATATATACTGGGATTTTTGATGATTACTTATTGACAATTATTTATTAAAGACTGATTACTTATTCACAATTATTTATTAAATACTTAGTGTTTACCCCTAAACTGACTTAAGTGTGAGAAGGTAGTATTCTGGATATTTTTTAAATTAATTCTTTGCTCATATATTACATCCTGACCACAGTTTCCCTTCCCTCCACTTCTCCCACCTTACCTTTTGTCAAGATGCACTTCTTTGTTTCTCTTCAGAAAGGACTAGACCTCCAAGGGATATCAACCAAAGATGGCATAACAAGATACAATAAAAAGCACATACATATTGTCATATCAAAGATAGATAAGGCAATCCAGTAGAAGAAAAGGGTACCAAGAGTAGGCAAAGGCACCAGAAACAACCTCCACTCCCATTATTAGGAGTTCCAAAAGAACATCAAGCTATGCAACAATAACATATATGCAGAGGACCTAGATCAGACACATACAGGCTCTGTGATAGTTGTTTCAGTCTCTGTGACTCATATATGTTCTGTTCTTGTGGTGTCCTCTCAACCACTCTGGATCCTATAAACTCCCCCATCTTCTGTGGGGTTCCCCAAGCTCCACCTAAAATTTAGCTATAGATCTCTGTATCTGCTACCCTCAGTTGCTGGATGTAGTCTCTCTGATGGCAATTGGGCTAGGCTCCAGTCTGACACAGAATATCATTAGGAAGAATTTCATTGACTAATTTTTGGCCATCATATTTGATTTTATCCTAGACTACCAAGCCTTTGCCTATTCAGGCAGTTTCAAGAATGGTATTTCTCTCTCATACCATAGACCTCAAGATGAACCAGACATTGGTTGACTACTTCCACAAGTGCTGCACCACTATTGCCTCAGCACATCTTTCAGGCAGGGCAAATTATACATTGAATGTTTTATGAATGGGTTCATGACCTAGTACCACCACTAGAAGCCTTGCCTGGTTACAGAAAAATAGCTAGTTTAGTCTCTGGATCCTCCTTTACTAGGAGTTCTCACTAGAACATCCTTATAGATTCCAGGGAGTCTCCATTGCACTAAGTTTCCACATGGCCATAGAAGAGCTCCCCATTGTCTCTTCCAGTACTCTTTTCCTCTGTCTCCTCCATTCCTGTTCCCTCCTGTTCCTTCTGTGCATCCCCTCTTGAGACCTCTCAAATCACAGATCCCTCAGTCTCTCTGGGTTTGGGATTTGCAGCATGATATGATAATCCTTTACTGAACAGCTAATACCCATTTATAAGTGAATATATATCCTTTGTCTTTCAGGGTCTGGATTACTTCAATTCTGGATAATTATTTAAAGTTCCAGAGTCCTGAGGCCTCTGGCAGGAGCCTTCAGATCTCCCCTTCGGCTTCCAGAACAGCCTGGGCTGCAAGGCCACATCTCCAGGTCCTGCAAGAGGCAAGAGGGGCATCCTGGAGGCTGGCTGGGAGGAGTCAGTGTGCTCTGATGAGTCCAGCAGGCCCCTGCGGGAGCCTTCAAGTGTCTGCTTCAGGATCTCAACAGCCTGGGCCAGAGCACCCTGTCTCCAGGCAGTGCAGGAAGTCAGCTATGCACCAGAGGCCACCAGGGAAGAGGCAGCATGCACTGGTGAGTCCAGCATTGACAAGACCAACTAACACCAGTGAGAACTAGATGGCAAAAGGCAAACACAGGAACACCACTAACAGAAATCAAGGCAATATGGCAGCATCTGAACCCAATTCTCCTTTAACAGCATGTCCTAGATACCCCATCACACCAGAAAAACAAGATTTGGATTTAAAATCACTGGTCATGATGCTGGTACAGGAACACATGAAGGACATACTTAAAGAAATTCAGGAGAAAATGGATCAAAAGTTAGAAGCTCTTAGAAGGGAAACACAAAAATCATTGAAAGAAATTCAGGAGAATACAAAAGCCAATAAGAAGGAAACGCAAAAATCACTTAAAAAAATACAGGAGAACTTTGGTCAACAGGCTGAAGTCATGAAAGAGCAAACACAAAAATCTCTTAAAGAATTATAGGAAAGCACAAACAAGCAAGTGAAGGAGCTAAGCAAAACCATCCAGGATCTAAAATCAGAAGTAGAAACAACTAAGAAAACTCAAAGGGAGACAACTTTGGAGATAGAAAACCTTGGGAAGAAATCAGGGGACATAGATGCAAATATCAACAACAGAATACAAGAGATAGAAGAAAGAATCTCAGATGCTGAAGATACCATACATACCATGGACTCAACAGTTAGAGAAAATGCAAAATGCAAAAAGCTTGTAACCCAAAACATCCAGAAAATCCAGGACACAATGAGAAAACCAAACCTAAGGATTATAGGCATAGATGAGAGTGAAGATTTACAACTTAAAGGGCCAGCAAATATCTTCAATAAAATTATGGAAGGAAACTTCCCTAACCTAAGGAGAGAGATGCCAATGAATATACAAGAAGCCTACAGAACTCCAAACAGACTGGAGCAGAACAGAAATACCTCCAGTCACATAATAATCAAAACAACAAATGTACTAAACAAAGAAAGAATATTAAAGGCAGTAAGAGAAAAAGGCCAAGTAACATATAAAGGAAGACCTATCAAAATCACAGCAGACTTTTCACCTGAGACTATGAAAGCTAGAAGATCCTGGGCAGATCTCATGCAGACTCTAAGAGAACACAAAAGCCAGCCAAAACTATTATACTCAGCAAAACTCTCAATCACCATAGATGGAGAAAATAAGATATTCCATGACAAAACCAAGTTTACCCAATATCTATCCACAAACCCAGCCCTACAAAGGATAATAGGAGGAAAACACCAATACAAGGAGGGAACCTTCACCCTGGAAAAAGCAAGATAGTAACCTTCTCTCATCAAGCCCAGAAGAAGTTAACCAATCAAATTTAAAAAATAACATCAAAAATGACAGGAAGTAACAATCACTACTCCTTAATATCTCTTAACATCAATGGACTCAATGCCCCAATAAAAAGACATAGACTAACTTACTGGATAAGTAAACAGGGACCCTACATTTTGCTGCATACAGGAAGCACACCTCAGGGTCAAAGACAAACACTACCTTAGAGTAAAAGGCTGGAAAACAATTTTACAAGCAAATGGTCTCAGGAAACAAGCTGGAGTAGCCATTCTAATATCAGTTAAAATTGACTTTCAACCCAAAGTCATCAAAAGAGACTCTGAGGGACACTTCTTGCTGGTCAAAGGAAAAATACAACAAGAAGAACTCTCAATCCTGAACATCTATGCTCCAAATGCAAGGGCATCCTCATTCATAAAAGAAACTTTATTAAAGCGAAAAGCACACATTGCACATAACACAATAATTGTGGGTAACTTCAACACTGCACTTTCCTCAATGGACTGATCAGGAAAACAGAAACTGAACAGGGACACGGTGAAACTAATTGAAGCTTTGGACGAATTAGATTTAACAGATATATATAGAACATTCTATCATAAAGCAAAAGAATATACCTTTTTCTCAGCACCTCATGGTACCTTCTCCAAAATCGACCATATAATTGGTCACAAGACAGACCTCAACAAATATAAGAAGATCAAACTAATCCCATGCCTCCTATCAGATCACTGTGGAGTAAAAGTGGTCTTCAATAGCAACAAAAACAACAGAAAACCCACATACACGTGGAAACTGAACAGTATTCTACTCAATGATACCTTTGTCAAGGAATAAAGAAAGAAAGAAATTAAAGACATTTTAGAACTTAATGAAAATGAAGACACAACATACCCAAATCTATGGGACACACTGAAAGCAGTGCTAAGAGGAAAACCCATAGCCCTGAGTGCCTCCAAGAAGAAAATGGATAGAGCATACACTAACAGCTTAATGACACACCTGAAAGCCCTGGAACAAAAGGAAGCTATTTCACCCAGGAGGAGTAGAAGGCAGGAAATCATCAAACTCAGGGCCGAAATTAATCAAGTGGAAACACAGAGAACCATACAAAGAATCAACAAAACCAGGAGCTGGTTCTTTGAGAAAATCAACAAGATAGATAAACCCTTAGCCAGAATAACCAAAGGGCATTGAGACAGTATCCAGATTAACAAACTTAGAAAGGAAAAGAGAGATATAACAACAGAAACTGAGGAAATTCAAAAAATCATTAGATCTTACTACAAAAGCCTATACTCAACACAACTGGAGCATCTGGAGTAAATGGACAGTTTCCTAGACAGATATCCGACACCAAAACTAAATCAGGATCAAATAAATCAACTAAACAGTCCCATAACACCTGAAGAAATAAAAAGGGTCATAGAAAGTCTCCCAACCAAAAAAAGCACGGGACCATATGGCTTCAGTGCAGAATTCTATCAGACCTTCATAGAAGACCTAACACCAATACTCTTCAAACTATTCCACAAAATAGAAACAGAAGGAACTCTACCCAACTCGTTCTATGAAGCTACACTTATACTGATACCAAAACCACACAAAGATCCAACTAAGAAAGAGAACTTCAGGCCAATTTCTCTTATGAATATTGATGCAAAAATACTTAATAAAATTCTTGCCAACCAAGTCCAAGAACACATCAAAATGATCATCTACCATGATCAAGTAGGCTTCATCCCAAGGATGCAGGGATAGTTCAATATAAGGAAATCCATCAATGCTATCCACTACATAAACAAACTCAAAGAAAGAAAACCATATGGTCATCTCATTAGATCCAGAAAAAGCATTTGACAAAATTCAGCATCCTTTCATGCTAAAAGTCTTGAAAACAACAGGAATTCAAGGCCCATACCTAAACATCATTAAAGCAATATACAGCAAACCGGTAGCCAACATCAAACTAAACAGAGAAAAACAATTTGCACTATTTGCAGATGACATGATGGTCTACTTAAGTGATCCAGAAAACCTCCCCCAGAGAACTCCTACATCTGATAAACAACTTCCGCAAAGTGGCTGGTTATAAAATCAACTCAAGCAAATCAGTGGCCTTCCTATACTCAAAGGATAAGCAGGCTGAGAAAGAAGTTAGGGAAAGGACACCTTCACAATAGCCACAAACAATATAAAGTATCTTGGTGTGACTCTAACTAAACAAGTGAAAGATCTATATGACAAGAACTTCAGGTCTTTGAAGAAGGAAATCGAAGAAGACCTCAGAAAATGGAAAAATCTGCCATGCTTGTGAATCGGCAGGATTAATATAGTTAAAATGGCCATCTTGCCCAAAGTAATCTACAGATTCAATGCAATCCCCATCAAAATCTCAACTCAGTTCTTCACAGAGTTAGAAAAAGCAATTCTCAAATTTATCTGGAATAACAAAAAGCCCAGGATAGCTAAAACTATTCTCAACAACAAAAGAAATTCTGGGGGAATAAGTATCCCTGACTTCAAGCAATACTACAGAGCAATAGTGTTAAAAACTTTATGGTATTGGCACAATGAAAAACAAGTGGACCAATGGAATAGAATTGAAGATCCAGAAATGAACCCAGACACCTATGGTCACTTGATCTTCAACAAAGGAGCCAAAAACATCCAGTGGAAAAAAGATAGCCTTTTCAACAAATTGTGCTGGTTCAATTGGAGGTCAGCATGCAGAAGAATGCGACTTGATCCATTCTTATCTCCATGTACTAAACTTCACTCCAAGTGGATCAAGGACCTCCATGTAAAACCAGACACACTGAAACTAATAGAAAAGAAACTGGGGAAGACCCTAGAGGACATGGGCACGGGGGAAAAGTTCCTGAACAGATCACCAATAGCTTATGCTCTAAGATCAAGTATTGACAAATGGGACCTCATAAAATTACAAAGTTTCTGTAAGGCAAAGGACACTGTTAAAAGGACAAAATGGCAACCATCAAATTGGGAAAGGATATTCACCAACCCTACATCTGATAGAGGGCTAATATCCAATATATACAAAGAACTCAAGAAGTTGGACCCCAGGGAACCAAATAACCCTATTTAAAAATGGGGTACAGATCTAAACAAAGAATTTTCACCTGAAGAAATTCGGATGGCCTAGAGGCACCTTAAGAAGTGCTCAACATCATTAGTCATTAGGGAAATGCAAATCAAAACAATCCTGAGATTTCACCTTACACCAGTCAGAATGCTTAAGGTCAAAAACTCAGGAGACAGCAGGTGTTGGCGATGATGTGGAGAAAGAGGAACACTCCTCCACTGCTGGTGGGGCTGTAAGATGGTAAACCACTTTGGAAATCAGTCTGGCGGTTCCTCAGAAAACTGGACATGACACTTCCGGAGGACCCTGCTATACCTCTCCTGGGCATATACCCAAAGGATTCCCCGGCATGCAATAAAGACATATGCTCCATTATGTTCATAGCAGTCTTATTTATAATAGCCAGAAGCTGGAACGAACCCAGATGCCCCTCAAAGGAGGAATGGATACAGAAAATGTGGTAGATTTACACAATGGAATACTACTCAACAATTAGAAACAATGAATTCACAAAATTTTTAGGCAAATGGTTTGATCTGGAAAATATCATCCTAAGTGAGGTAACCCAGTCACAAAAGAATACACATGGAATGCAATCTGTGATAAGTGGATATTAATTAGCCCAGAAGTCCTGAATACCCAAGGCACAGATCGCATAACAAATGACTCCCATGAAGAAGTATGGAGAAGGTCCTGATCCTGGAAAGGATTGATCTAGCTTTGGAGGGGAATATAAGGACAGAGAAAAAAAGGAGGGAGGTGATTGAAGAATGGATGGAGAGAAGGTTTATGGGACATATGGGGAGGGGGGATCCGGGAAAGGGGAAATCATTTGGAATGTAAACAAAGAATATAGAAAATAAAAATATTTTTTAAAAAAGTAAAAATAAAATTAAAATTAAAAAAAATTACTGAAATATTGATGTAAATCTTGGTGCAGCAGGGAAATTAAGGATGGAAGGAAGGAAGGAAGGAAGGAAAGAAGGAAGGAAGGAAGGAAGGAAGGAAGGAAGGAAGGGAGGGAGGGAGGGAGGGAGGGAGGGAGGGAGGGAGGAAGGAATGATTCTGATAACCTTAAGTGTCGTCCAACAGAGAGAATCCTGGAGGTTCAACATGGACAAACACCAAGGTTCTTTAAAACTAGTTACTTTTGGTCTTTGACTAAAATTAGCAAATGAACTGATGGAGGGAACACTGTCTAGTCTGAAAAAAAATTCTAACATATCAAGTGTTGAATGAATACCAAGCAAATCTGTTACAGAACAATTAACTAACAGGTAAACCAGCATAGGCCACTTGCACACAAGAAGTAAAATGAGAAAGATGAAGAGAGGGTGGAAGGATAACTTTTAAAACTTGTTCATGGAGGCTGGAATGATATCTCTGTGATTAATGGAGGATGGAGGGAGGTCTCTGTGATTAAGAGCACTGGCTGCTCTTCCAGAGGACTCTTGTTCAATCCTTAGCACTTACGTAGCAGCTCCCAACCAACTGTAACTCTAGCCCCACGGGACTAGAGAGTTAACACCCTCTTCTGGGATGCAAGAATACTGCACACATGTAGTCCACAGACATACTTAAAGTCAAGACATACATGTATCTCGAAAAACTGAATAAAATTATTCTCCATTAAAAAAATAAAGTTCCAACCACTTGCCTGAGAAGTTCATGATGCCATTTTTCTACTTTATTTATAGTTGTTTCATTTTTTTAATATTTATATTTATTTATTTATTTGTTTGCTGTTTGTTTACATCCCAAATACTGCCCCTGTTTGGATCCTTCCCTCACAGGGGCCCTCATATCTCCATTCCTTCTCTACTTAGAGAGTGCCCTTGCTTTGAGTATTCCTGCACCCTAGTGCATCAAGTCTCTGCCAGACTAGGAAAATCCTCTACCACTGAAGTTAGACAAGGCAGCCTTGTTGGGCAACAGATACTACAGTCAGGTTACAGCTTTAGTGAGTGCCACTGATCCAGCTACATTTGTACTTTTGGCCTCATTCTGGTCTGTGTGTTCTTTGGTTGGTAGTTCAGTCTCTGAGAGCTCCCAAAGGTCCAGGCTAGTTGACACTGTTGGTCCTCCTATGAAGTTCCTATCCCCTTCAGGTCCTTCAATCCTTTCCCCAACTTTTCCATAAGTGTCCATGACCTCCTCTGAATGTTTGGCTGTGGGTAATTGCATCTGTTTCAGTCAGCTACTGGATAGAACCTCTAAGATGACAATTATGTTAGACTCCTGCCTTCAAGCATAACAGAGCAACATTAACATTAAGAATGTCAGGAACTTCTGTTTGCCCATGGGATGGGTTTCAATTTGGGATAGTTATTAGTTGGCCATTCTTTCAGCCCCTCCTCCATCTTTGTCCCTGCATTTCTTTTGGCAGGACACATTTTGGGCTGAAAATTTTGTAGGTGGGTTGGTGTATTTATTCCTCCTCTTGAGGGTCTTTCCTGAATATCAGAAGTGGCCTCTTCAGGTTCCATGTCCCCACTGTTATGCATCTTGACTAAGGTCACTCACATTGACTTCTGGGAGCCTCCCCAATCTCATGTCTCTGGGACTTACTAAATATTTCCATGACCCCAGCACCCCAGCCCTGGCAGCTGCAGATTTACATTCATTCTCCTATCCCTATGGCCCTCTCTCCTGTCTCTCCCCAAACCTGATACTGCCCTGCTTTTCCCTCTGCTTCCCCACTCCTAATAAGTTCTCTTCCTCCCTCTGCGTCCTATGATTTCTAAGTAGAGTACAGGCTTTAGAAATAAGACCTAATGATTCTTTGTAGTTCCTCAATGTCTGTTGTTATGTCTCCCTTTTCATTACAGAATTTGTTCATTTGGATACTGTCTCTCTGTCTGTTGGTTAGTTTGGTGAAGTGTTTGTCTATCTTGTTGACTTTCTCAAATAACCAGCCCTTGATTTCATTACTTTGTATTGCTTTCTTTGCTCTGATTGATTTCTACCCTGATTTTGATTATTTTCTACCTTCTGCTCCTCTTTGTTTTTCCTCCTCCTCCTCCTTTTTTCTTTAGAGGTTTCAGGTGTACTTTTAAATTCTGATATGAGAACTTTCTTTTTTCTTCCTGTAGGCTCATAGTGCTCCTCTTAGCTCCTCTTTCATTGTGTCCTATAAATTTGGATATGTTGTGCCTTCATTTTCATTAAATTCTAAGCAGTCTTTAATATCTTTCTTTATTTTTTCCCTGACCCAGAGATCATTGAGTAGAGAGTTATCCAATGTCTATGAGTGTGTAGGTTATCCAGTGTTTCTGTTGTTGTTGAAGCTAAGCTTTAATTCACAATGATCTGATAATATACAAGGTGTTATTTCAAATTTCTTGTATTTGTTGAGGCTTAATTTGACTACATGGCCAGTTTTGGAAAATGATCCAGGATCTGCTGAATAGACAGTATATTCCTTGATGTTTGGATGAAATATTTTATAGATGTCTATTAGGTCTATTTGTTTCTTGTATGTATGTACAGAATAATGTATCCTGTGTTCCAATCCATTCTGCTAGCCTGTGTCTTTTTATTGGGGAGTTGAGTCCATTGATGTTGAGCAATATTAATGACTAGTGATTGTATTTCCTGTTATTGTAGTATTAGTGATATGTGTGTGTGTGTCTCTGTGTGTGTGTGTCTGTGTGTTTCTATGTGATTTCCTTGTTTTTGTATGTATGGAATTGCTTATTCCCAGTGTTTTCTTGTATGTAGTTATCATCCTTGGATTGGAGTTTTCACTCTAGTATTTTCTGTAGGGCTGGATTTTTGGATAGATATTGTTTGAATTTGGAATTGTCTTGAAATATCTTGTTTTCTCCATCTATGATGATTGAAAGTTTTTCTGTATGTAGTAATGAATGTTGACACCCGTGTATTTTTAGGGGTTGCAAGAAGCTCACCAGGTGCATCTTGGTTTTAAAGTATCTGTTGAGAAGTCAGGAGTAATTCTAATAGTTCTGCCTTTGTATATTACCTGGCCTTTTTTCCCTTCCTGCTTTTAATATGCTTTCTTTGTTCTGTAGATTTTGTGTTTTTATTATTATGTACTTGGAAGATTATCTTTTCTGATACAGTCTAATTAGCATTCTGTAAGCCTCTTACAAGTTTATAGGCATCCCTTTCTTTAGGTTGGGAAAGTTTTCTCCTATGATTTTGTTGAGAATTTTTCTGGTCCTTTGAGCTGGGACTCTTTACCTTCTTCTATTCCTTTTACTCTTACATTAAGTCTTCTCATAGAATCCCAGATTTACTGGTGTTTTGTGTCAAGAATGTTTTTTGGTTTCACATTTTCATTGAGTGACATATCAATTTCTTCTATTGCATCTTCTATACCTGAGTTTCTGTCTTCCATCTCCTGTATTCTGTTGGCGATGTTCCTGTTCTCTTCCTTAAGTCTTCCATCTCAGGATTGCCTTTATTTGTGTTTTCTTTATTGTTTCTATTTCCACATTCAGATTTTCATAGTTTTATTTATTTCCTTCATCTGTTTAATTGCATTTTCCTGTATGCCTTTAAGGGATTGGATTGCTTCTTCTTTAAAGACCTCTTTCTGATTATATTTTCTTGTATTTTCTAAAGGGATTTATTCATTTTCATTTTAAAGGTCTCTACCATCTTTATAATGTTTGATTGAAGATAAAATTGTGTGTGTGTGTGTGTGTGTGTGTGTGTGTGTGTGTGTGAGTGTGTGTGTTGGTTGTGCTAGGATTGCGGGCTTGCTGTGTTGAGGTAACTGTATTTTGGAGGTATCAAATCTACCTGGCTTTTGCTGATTGTATTCTTTGGAGTGCCTTAAGCCATCTGTATGGGTTTGGTCCCTCAATGCTCCTGTTGTAGTAGTTATTGGGAGGGGTTTGAAGTTCTATGTTCCTGGTGTGACAAGCTTCTGATGGGTATACTTTGACTGTATGGTTCAATCTTTATGGTTCTGGATTCTCAGGTTTGATGGAGATGGATAAGAGGCAACTGGAGAATGGAGGTCTCCTGGGGATAGCAGGCTGTTCAGAACAGCTTGGCATTGCCTAAAAGGTTAAGCAAACAGGGAATATACGTGAGAGAAGGGAAACTAACGTATATGGTTCAGGAATTTCAGATCTGCTAGATGTAGTGGTATAGGCAACAAGATTGTTGAAGTCCCCCTGAAAGAGTAGGTTGCTCAGAACAGTTTGGTTTGGCCAGAAGGTTCAGAGAGCAGGGAAGATGGATGGGGGAAGGGCAGATTATCTGTTTGTTTCAGTAATCTAGTAGGAGGTGGTAGGAGAATCCATTTTAATTTAATGTTAAGTTTTTTAAAATCATTTTCAAGTTGAGTTTTGTGCAGTGTAATACATATGAATCTATTTGCTTCTTCTCCATGCAGATATCCAGTGTGACCCACATCATTTGGTGAAATGCAATTTTTATTACATTGTGTATTTTTTACTTCTTTATCAAAAGTTATGAGTTCATAACTTTTGGATTCATGTCTGTGTCTTCAGTATTAATCAACATGTCTATTTTTTTTTACCCATACCATGCTGGTTTTATGGAAACAGCAAGTGAATGTGTGCATTCAAGTATATTTGTAATTTAAGAAAGAACAATGGTAGGGAGCAAAGCCCTTGAGATATCATTTGTGGTATACTGTGATATTTCATGCTCTACTTTTCTCAGAAAATTGCATCTAAATCACTTGCTAAAGTGTAGAAACCTGAATTTCATCATAGAAAAATAGTTGGGTTTTGCTAAGTATAATCTCATTATGTATCTGGTTTCTTTCACCAAATATACTGCTCTTGGACTGTCTACATTAAGCCAGGTGGCATGCTTCTTAACTTGGCTTCAGATTTAAATTTTTAAGAGCTCATGTTATTAACATCAGTATGTGGTTTACTTTTACACAGGTTGAGACAGTTGGAACCCTTTCTTAAATAATAAAAAGTGGCATAGTATTGGAGGAAACCTCAGAGACCTAACATTCAAATAAATATGTATTATAATAGAAATGTTAAAGTAAAAATAAAGATGAAACCAGGAAAGTTTTGGCTACATTATTGAAATTATGGAACATATAAAAGCAAAGTTCATTTTTTTAAACATTGTTTTTGAATGTTAAATATATATATATATATATATATATATATATATATATATATATATATATATATATATATATATGGAAAGAGAGAAAACATCTGAATTATGTCTAACAGATTTTATCTTTATGATAACAAGAAGGAATCTATTTATCTTAACTTGATTTGCAAGTAGTTTTGGAAGTATTAGAGTAGAGTACATTGTAGCAAAATGAGATTGCTCTAGTTACTTTTTGTTGCTGGGATAAAATTCTGAACAAAATAAACATGGGGAGGAAGGGTTTTATTTCAGCTTTCAGGCTATCATCAAGGTCAAAAACCCAAGGAAGAACAGAGAGGCAGAAACAGACAGAACTATACAAGAACATTTTGACTTTGGTTTGTGTCAAGTTGACAAAAACTAACCAACACAATTGATCCCTGTCAACTTGACACACAAACACATCACTGTGAAATCTACCCTTTTTTCTTGTCTATCCCAACATTTCATGTTAATAAGACTGTATAACTTTAAAAGTCATACCATCTTTTAAAAAATCAAATACTTAGAAGTCGAAAGACTCTTAAAAATATTAGTCTTTTAAATGTGAATTTCTGCAAAATATTTTTCAAATCAAGTCAAATACTTCCAAATAGGAAGAACCAAAGCATAAATCCAATCATACATAAGCAAAACCGATGTCCTGCAAAACAGGAACATCGTTCAATGTCTGACATCAGGGTCTTTTGCACCCTGCTCTGCCATCTGCAACACACACAGTTTATCCCCATAGGCTTAGAACAATTCTTCTACTGTCCTTTACGATCACCACATGGTCTTAGCATCATGAATACACTGGGAAGTTTGCCACTGCCACAGAGCTATACCTACAGAGTGGCCTCTCCTGGCCTTTCTACAGAGACATACTCACCTAACACAGTGACAAGCTACAGCTGCTTCCTATGATCTCATCATGTATTCTAAAGCAGTACAATGTGGGAAACTCTTAACCTGACTATCTTTGGTTTCCAGGTAGAGATCGAGTCTTCATCTTCTTTTTATCACAGCTCCTGTGCTGACCCAGAAAAAATAATCCCAATAATATTTTCATGATGTTCATGTCTTATTAAAAAAAACAGCTAATTTTTCAGCCCCAGCAAAGCATGAAAAATTGTCCCAATCAAGTGAAAGCCTACTTCCATAAATTCTTGCATTTCATTTTGAATTGTGTTGAAAATAATATTTTTTCATATAATACATTCTGATATTGATTTCTCTTCCTCATCTTCAATTCCTCCCCACTCTTCCAATTCCATGCCTCTTAAAAAACCAAACAGGTAAATAAAAAAGAATCTTAATTCAAGTAGATGACCATGGTATTCTCTCAAACTTCTCTATGAATGTTCACAAATCAGGTCCCCATCATCTTCCTTTCTCTCTTTCTCTTTTTTTTTTCACATTGCATTTATATTTTTTTTTATTCGATATATTTACATTTCAAATGATTTCCCCTTTTCTGGGTCCCCACTCCCCGCAAGTCCCATAAGCCCTGTTCCTCCCCCTGTTCCTCCATCTACCCCTTCCCACTTGCCTGTTCTGGTATTCCCCTATACTGTTGCACTGAGTCTTTCCAGAACCAGGGACCACTCCTCTGTTCTTTTTGGACATCATTTAATATGTTGATTATTTCTTGGGTATTCCAATTTTCTACGTTAATATCCACTTATCAGTGAGTGCATACCATGACTGATCTTTTGAGACTGGGTTATGTCACTTAGTATGATGTTCTCCAGCTCCATTCATTTGTCTAAGGATTTCTTGAATTCATTGTTTCTAATGGCTAAATAGTACTCCATTGTGTAAATATACCACATTTTTTGTATCCATTCCTCCGTTGAGGGACACCAGGGTTCTTTCCAGCTTCTGGCTACTACAAATAGGGCTGCTATGAACACAGTGGAGCATGTGCCCTTATTGCATGCCGGGAAATCCTCTGGGTATATGCCCAGGAGTGGTATAGCAGGGTCCTCTGAAAGTGTCATGCCCAGATTTCAAGAAACTGCCAGACTGATTTCCAAAGTGGTTGCACCATCTTGCAATCCCACCAGCAGTGGATGTGTGTTCCTCTTTCTCCACATTCTCGCCAACACCTGCTGCCTCCGAGTTTTTAGCCTTAGCCATTATGACTGGTGTGAAGTGAAATCTCAGGGTTGTTTTGATTTGCATTTCTCTAATGACTAATGATGTTGAATATTTCTTAAGGTGCTTCTCAGCCATCTGAAGTTCTTCATGTGAAAATTCTTTGTTTAGCTTTGGACCCCACTTTTTAATAGGGTTATTTGTTTCTCTGGGGTCTACCTTCTTGAGTTCTTTGTATATATTGGATATTAGCACTCTGTCGGATTTAGAGCTGGTGAAGATCCTTTCCCAATCTGTTGGTTGATGTTTTGTCCTTTTGACAGTGTTCTTTGCCTTACAGAAACTTTGTAATTTTATGAGGTCCCATTTGTCAATTCTTGATCTTAGAGCATAAGCTATTGGTGTTCTGTTCAGGAACTTTCCCCCTGCGCCCATGTCTTCAAGGGTCTTCCCCAGTTTCTATTCTATTAGTTTCAGTGTGTCAGGTTTTATGTGGAGGTCCTTGATCCACTTGGAGTAGAGCTTAGTACAAGGAGATAAGAATGGATCAATTCAGATTCTTCTGCATGCTGACCTCCAGTTGAGCCAGCACCATTTGTTGAAAAGGCTATCTTTTTTTCCACTGGATGTTTTCAACTCATTTGTCGAAGATCAAGTAACCATAGGTGTATGGGTTCATTTCTGGGTCTTCAATCCTATTCCAATGATCCACTTGCCTGACATTGTACTAATACCATGCAGTTTTTATCACTATTGCTCTGTAGTACTACTTGAGGTCCCATATACTGATTCCCCGGAAGTTCTTTTACTGTTGAGAATAGTTTTAGCTATCCTAGGTTTTTTATTATTCCAGATGAATTTGAGAATTGCTCTTTGTAACTCTATGAAGAGCTGAGTTGGGATTTTGATGGGGATTGTGTTGAATCTGTAGATTGCTTTTGGCAAGATGGCCATTTTAACTATATTAATCTTGCCAGTCCATGAGAATGGAAGATTTTTCCATTTTCTGAGGTCTTCATCCATTTCCTTCTTCAGAGATCTGAACTTTTTGTCATATAGGTCCCTCACATGTATGGTTAGAGTCACCCCAAGATACTTTATGCTGTTTGTGGCTATTGTGAAGGGTGTCATTTGCCTAATTTCTTTCTCAGTCTGCTTATCCTTTGCTGATTTTTATAACTGGCCACTTTGCTGAAGTTGTTTATCAGCTGTTGGAGTTCTCTGGTAGAGTTTTTTGGATCACTTAAGTATACTATCATGTCATCTGCAAATAATGATAGTTTGACTTCTTCCTTTCCAATTTGTATCCCTTTGACCTCCTTACGTTATCTAATTGCTCTAGCTAGGACTTCAAGAACTATATTGAAAAGATATGGAGAGAGGGGGCAGTCTTGTCTAGTCCCTGATTTTAGTGAGATTGCTTCAAGTTTCTCTCCATCTAGTTTGATGTTGGCTACAGGTTTGCTGTATATTGCTTATACTATGTTTAGATATGGGGCTTGAATTCCTGTTCCTTCCAAGATTTTTAGCATGAAAGATGCTGAATTTTGTCAAATGCTTTTTCAGCATCTAATGAAATGATCATGTGGTTTTTTTTCTTTGAGTTTGTTTATGTAGTGGATAGCATTGATAGATTTCCATATATTGAACCATCCCTGCATCTCTGGGATGAAGCCTACTTGATCATGGTGAATGATTGTTTTGATGTGTTATTAGATTCGGTGAGCAAAAATTTTATTATTTTTGCATCGATATTCATAAGGGAAATTGGCCTGAAATTCTCTTTCTTAGTTGAATCTTTGTGTGGTTTTGGTATCAACGTAATTGTGGCTTTGTAGAAGGAGTTGGGTAGTGTTCTTTCTGTTCCTATTTGGAACAATTGGTCCAAAGCTTCAATTAGTTTCTTAGTTTCACTGTCTCCCTCTTTAGTTTCTGTTTTCCTGATTGGTCCATTGAGGAGAGTGGGGTGTTGAAGTCACCCACAATTATTGTGTTAGGTGCAATGTGTGCTTTCAGCTTTAGTAAAGTTTCTTTTATGAATGAGGGTGCCCTTGCATTTGGAGCATAGATGTTTAGGATTGAGAGTTCTTCTTGGTGGATTTTTTTTTTTGACCAGCAAGAAGTGTCCTTCCATGTCTCTTTTGATGATATTAGGTTGAAAGTCAATTTTATCTGATATTAGAGTGGCAACTCCGGCTTGGTTCCTGAGACCATTTGCTTGTAAAATTATCTTCCAGCCTTTTACTCTAAGGTAGTTTTTGTCTTTGACACTGATGTGTGTTTCCTGTATGCAGCAAAATGTAGGATCCTGTTTACGTATCTAGTCCGTTAGTCTATGTCTTTTTATTGGGGAATTGAGTCCATTGATGTTAAGAGAGATTAAGGAATAGCGATTATTACTTCCTATCATTTTTTATGTTAATTTTATACATGTGTGGTTATCTTCTTTTGGGTTTGATGAAGGAAGGTAACTATCTTGCTTTTTACAGGGTGTCATTTCCCTCCTTGTATTGATGTTTCCCCCCTATTATCCTTTGTAGGGCTGGGTTTGTGGAAAGATATTGTGTAAATTTGGTTTTGTCATGGATTATCTTAGTTTCTCCATCTATAGTGATTGAGATTTTCGCTGGGTATAGTAGTCTTAGCTGACATTTGTGTTCTCTTAGAGTCTTCATGAGATCTCCCCAGGATCTTCTAGCTTTCATGGTCTCTGGTGAGAAGTCTGGTGTAATTCTGATAGTTCTTCCTTTATATGTTACTTGGCCTTTTTCTCTTACTGCCTTTAGTATTCTTTCTTTGTTTAGTACATTTGGGGTTTTGATTATTATGTGACGGGAGGTATTTCTATTCTGGTCCAGTCTGTTTGGAGTTCTGTGGGCTTCTTGTATATTCTTTTTAGGTTGTATATAAAAGATATATTCTTTTAATATATCTTCAACAATCCATAATTTTGTTGAAGATATTTGCTGGCCCTTTAAGTTGTAAATCTTCACTCTCATCTATGCCTATAATCCTTATGCTTGGCTTTCTCATTGTGTCCTTGATTTCCTGGATGTTTTGGTTGCAAGCTTTTTGAATTTTGTATTTTCTTTGACTGTTGAGTCCATGGTTTCTATGGTATTCTTGGCATCTGAGATTCTTTCTTCTATCTCTTGTATTCTGTTGTTGATATTTGCATCTAAGGCCCCTGATTTCTTCCCAAGGTTTTCTATCTCCAAAGTTGTCTCCCTTTGTGATTTCTTAGTTGTTTCTACTTCTGTTTTTAGATCCAGGATGTTTTTGCTCAGTTCCTTCACTTGCTTGTTTTTTGTTTTCCTGTAATTCTTTGAGAGATTTTTGTGTTTCCTCTTTCATGAGTTCTGCCTGTTGATCAAATTTCTCCTGTATTTCTTTAAGTGATTTTTGCATTTCCTCCTTATTGACTACTATCTTTTGACCCATATTCTCCTGAATTTCTTTAAGTGATTTCTGTGTTTCCCTTGTAAGGGCTTCTATCTTTTGATCATTTTTCTCCTGAATTTCTTTAAGAGATTTATTTATGTCCTTCATGTGTTCCTCTAGCAGCATGATGACCAGTGATTTTAAATCCAATTCTTGTTTTTCAGGTGTGTTGGTGCATCCAGGACTTGCTGTTGTTGGAGAATTCGGTTCAGATGCTGCCATAATGCCTTGGTTTCTGTTAAGTAAAGTTCCTATGTTTGTCTTTAGCCATCTAGTTCTCACTGGTGTTAAATGGTCTTATTGTCACAGGCTGGTGCTTCAACCTCCTGTGGACCTTTAAGGCTATTTCCATGACACTGGATGCCTGGGTTACCTGAGGCCCAGATTGCTGATGTGTTGCCTTCCTCTTTTGTGCTGTTGGAACCCTGCTGAGTCTTGCCCCAAGCAATGTTATATTTGGGTTGTCTCAGTGAACCAGGTTCTCCTGGACTGTTCTATCATGGAGCTAAAATAGAGGTAGAGAGTCACTCCCTCTGCTGATCCTCATGTAAAACACAGGCCCCAGGACAGGCTGGCTGGTAGCCAAACAGCCTATGTGCTCAGGTCCTGGGTGCAGGCAGACCCCTGGTGGTTTGCACCCCCCAGAGATCTTAACCTCTGGTTATCTCAGTACCTGGTGCTGCTTTTCTTCCCTGGCAGGCAGGGAAGATGGCAGCGGGGAGTCACCCCCTCTGCTGATCTCCACTAATCAAAATTGTTTCATAGACATGCCCACAGGCAAACCTGGTACAAGTATTGGTTAACTTGGGCTTTCTCTTCACAGGAGGCTCTAATTTATGTCAACTTGGCCAAAAGTTGATATAGTGTGGGTGCTGCAGGTAACATTGTATATGACATCAGGGTAGAAATGTGGAGATGTAGACGTTGTCATTGCTAGTCTCCAGTGAGAATGCCACACATCCTTATCTATGTGAGCAATGAAGCCTGTGGTACAAATATCTTTCTAAAATATATCAAGTATAAAGGCCTTGGAGAGTTCAAATGTAAGTCAGGAATAGAAAAAAGAAAAAACAATACAAAACAAAATAAAACCAGAAACCTGGATATAGATTCCAGTGTTTTGTTAGTTTTTTGTTTGTTTTAGATATGGGAGGTTTTAGCCAAGGACTTCGCACATGCTAGACAAAGACTTCACCATTGGTCTATGTATATTGGCATTAAAAAACATATAAGAGGTTCATGCAGGTAAAGTCATTTATCTTCTCCTATTTGGTTACTTGTTTTTACATTGTTTGCATGGTAACACAAAATGTGTATAATGTGTGTGTATATACATAAATATGTATATATGTATATGAATGATAAAGTATGTGAGTGTGTGTGTGTATGTGAATGCATGTGTCATGTAGGTCAGAGATCAGAGAACAACTTCTACTCTTAGTCCTCACCTTCAACCTATTTTAAACAGGAGACCTCCTGTTATGCATCACTGCTTATGCTGGGATAGCTGTCCCAGAAGCCTTCAGTGATGCTTTCATTACTGGTTTTCAGCCCATCATTCTATAGAAACTCTGGTATTACTGATGTACGCTACCACATCTCTTTTTGGTTTCTATAGATCCAAACTCAGGCTCTCATGCTTGATTCACAGATGCTTTACCAACTGAAGCCATTTTCCCATCCCTACTTGTTTTTAGTAGGGCAAATAAACATAAAATAATGATTAAAAATTTCCATACTGAATATTAAACCAAGAGCCTTGTTCTTGCTAAGTAGGAACTGCCACTGAGCTATATCTAAATTTCTCTGTTTAATTTGAGCCAGTATCTTACTAAGTTACCAAGCAATTTTTGATTTTATTCTTTAACTGAGTCTTGCCTGAGACTCATTCTATTGCTGAGATTTTAGGCCCAAGGTTAGAAGCCTAGTAAGGATTCCAAATTTTGGTTGAAAAGGAAAATTCCTGTAGAAGGTTCATAGATAACAGATCAACTCTCATATCATGGAAATTCCCATCAACTTTATATATTTCTTTGCTTTATTTTATGTTTCAAATGGCATTTATTCATTATCTATAATGTTGGGTTTAATAAACTTATTATCATACTAATATTGTTGTAGAAATCAGATGTGAGTAACCTTCAAACATTTAGAGAATTGGAAAACTCAACTTTATTATTCTGGCAAGCCCAGACAATAGACAAACAAACAATTGTGCTCGAGAGGTAGACTATGCCCTGATCTACAGGTACTTATGTCATCTATAGGCTGTCTTTGTTATAGGTGTATTAGGGTTTTGCATTTGAGATCCACAAGAATGTATGTTCATAGAAGGAAATGTTATGAAATTAGAAAAAATAATTTGTATTTTTCTCAAGATAAGGAAATAGGTGGTATAGCTGAGATAGAAAGTAAGCAAGATTACAGAAGAGAAACCTAGAATATTTGTGCATAGATATGAATTCCATCAAACTTTAACTCATTCTAATCTTCCCTGTCAATATGTCACATTCCTTAAGGGTATTCAGGTCCAACTTTCCTTGCTTCTCTTCTCCCTCCACATATGCATTAGCAAGTCTTGTTTCTACTTTTATGTTTATATAATTTATGATTTTGTTTATTTTTAAAAGGTTTAGAGCTCCTAAATGGTAGAACAGTCAATGATTATTTTTAAGTTGAATAATTATTTTTCTAATTTGAATGAATTTATTTATTTATTAAAGTAAACATATACATATAATCAATGAAAGTTAAATACTCAAGTATGAAATGCACATTCAATCTGAATCTTGGAGGTTTACTTGTAAAGCTTGACAAACTCTCTAGCATGGCTTCTAGAAGCTTAAGGGTATGTTTGTAAGACAACCTTCAATTATATGAAATATCTTGTTGATAAAGCTCAGTGATTCCATGAGAATTTAAAGTTTTCCTTTTTCTACCAGAAATCAGAAAACATGATGGTAACTATCTTTTAGAGAAAGCTGGATATGATGTATTATTTTGTTACCCCTTATAATTATAATTATTTAAATCTTAAACACTAGTTCCTTATTGACTTGAAAGCCATCTCTTTATAGGAGATGATGTTCCCACTTGAGCTCTGTCCTCAATAAAGTTATGTGATCAGTAGAACCTTACTCTAACTGATAGAACTTTCTAAAATCATGAAAGGGATTTAGTTTCTACTCTGTATAGTAAACAAGATATCCCAGTTGCTTGGACCAACCCCCAATACATTTTAATACCATTGGTTTAGCACACTAAAGTCTTTGAAAATCTTCTGCTTTTTAGTTCAGTAGTCTTAATCACAAAAGACACAGGGATTTATTTTATTATGATAACTATTATTGATAAATTTGTCTTGACTGCTTTAGCTAATTTCAATATTTTATTTTTGATATGTGTATGTGTGTGTATTTGTAACTACTGAAAATTTTTAATGTTTACTTAGTCATTTTTATTAAAAATTTGCTTTTAATTTAATCCCTTTGAAAAATAACTGAACTAAATCACGTTGGCTATGGTTAAATATTATGACTCTGAGGAAAATATTACTTAATTTCATTGTTTAACATCTTACTATTGGTAGTTAACCAATATTTATAAAGACAAAAGAGTTTAACATCTTACTATTGTAGTTAACCAATATTTATAAAGACAAAAGAGTTTAACATCTTACTTTTGGAGCTTATCAATATTTATAAATAGAAACAGTTAGGAAAAACGAGATTTTTCTTCCCTGGACCCTCACATCTAGTGACTCACACTAAGTCATACATGCAATTCTGTTTCATATACCACAGCATGAAAATTACATAAAATTTCATACATATATTTCACTTTAGATATCTATTTAATGGACCAAAGACACTATTCAGAAGCATCTATTACAGCTGTCTGAATACAAGCTCTAGCCATATTCGTAGACTTGGGTACCAATCTAATAGGTACAGACCACTTGTCCTAATCTGTGCAAAGGAAAAAAATGAATAATACTCAAGTAAGCAATTAACATGATTCTTTATATTATTCTAACTAGTGATACATGTATCAATCAGAGTAAATGATAGTTGAAAGGTAACACTGGAGGCTGAATTTCTAGACATAGACTAAAATCTTAAGTAACTGTATCCAATAACACATTCTTTTGATTAGATACTTTGAATGTACACTAAGGTTCCTAGGGCATGAATTGAAAACAAGTACTCACATATGTAATAAGCAAACAGTGGTATTAGATATTTTAAAGAAAATTGGTGGTAATTTTATAAAAGACATGAACACTGAAGATCATATAGCTGTTTGAAAGAGTAAGGTTATACTTCTCATTAGATACAGAGGTGACTGTAGGTATCATTAGGTTGAGTTTGTCCTATTTTCTAAGCCTTAATTAATCACTGTGGTTTAATTCCCTGTAAATAATCAAGAGGTAAGAGAAAGAGAGCAAATGTTCATTATTAGAGCATGTTGTTGAATTTAAGCATCTAGATGTGAACTCTAAAAGGAATCAAAAACATTTCCTTGCATTCTTTAAATGCTAGTACAGCACTCAGTGGTTTTGGTTAACATTTTTACTTTTAATCTATATTTAGTTAGTTGTTATGTTTTATCTTCCACATAATCTAATAACCAAGGCTAGACTTGGGTTATTATACCAGGAGTAGACTCATCTTTTTGTCACATATTTTCTTTACTACATGGTGAGATTCTGAGGGGTATCCTGGGTGATGGGAAAACTTGTGGTGAGTTGTATGTTTTAGATTGGAACTAGCACTCTGTAATTTCTACACACATTCCACAGAACCAAACAAGTCAATGCTCCAGTTCAAAATCAGAGGTCTGGTAAGAGCAATATATGAAACTGTCATTCAGTGTTTATTCTACAATTCAAAACATTTTGCCCTTCACTGAATTAAATTTTTCACTTACGATACCTGTTAAACCACTGAGATGATCACTTGGGGGTAGGATAACTTACCAGAGAGGATTATCCCTGTAGAAGACAGATTTTTCTGCAACCATTAATTGCCTTCATCTAAGGATATGGCCTTATGAGATGTACCACATCCATGTTTGAATATGAACTAGTATTGTCATTTTGTAGGATTTATTTAGATCACCATATTATTAAGATTTCATGGGTGCAATTTCCAGTCATATATAGAAGACACTATCCAATCCTTTCACTCTGAAAAATCTGCTTATCCCCTTCTCCATAATACTTTTTGAGACTAAAGTGTATAAAAAGAATAATGCTTAATGGATTCAGCAGGTTGTAAGGTTGTATTTATGTATAAATGTACCAATAACCATTAAATATCAAGATGTGGAAATGGGGAGGTCCTTGGAGGATTTGGAGGGGTAAAATATGTGTATGGAGTTAGCTCTCCATACCTGGGTTCCACCAGGAGAGAGCTGGTCTCTCAGGAGTGCTGACACACCCAAGAGCAAAGCTCTCCAATATCCAGGTCCTGCCAGGAGAGATCTGGTCTCCCAAAAGTGCTGAAACACCTTGGAGCACAGGTAAACCCTTAAATTCTACTCAAATACCTGGCCCAAGATGGACACGCATAGAGTCCTCAGGACACAGGAACATAGGAGCAGCCTGGGACATGATCTTTCCAGTTTCTGCCTGTGCCCTTGAGCTGGCTGTGCCACATCTCTCCATATCCAAATTCCTCCCAGAAATAACTGGTCACCCAATAGTACTGACAAACAAGAATACAGGACAGACAAGCCAGAGTCAGAGATAGGAAGACCAGCTAACACCAGAGATAACCAGGTGGCAAGAGGCAAGAACAAGAATACAAGCAACAGAATCCATGGCTACGTAGTCTCATTAGAACCCAGTTCTCCCACCACAGAAAGTCCTAGACACCTAAACACACCAAAAAATCAAGACCGTGATTTAAAATCACATTTCATGATGATGATAGAGGACTTATGAAAGACATAAAAAACTCCCTTTAAGGAATCCAGGAGAACACAGATAAACAGGTAGATGCACTTAAAGAGGAAACACAAAATCCCTCAAAGCATTTCAGGAAAATACAACCAAACAAGTGAAGGAATTAAAGAAAACCATTTAGGATCTAAAAATGGAAATAGAAACAGTAAAGAGATCACAAAGGGAGACAATCCTGGTGTTAGAAAACCTAGAAGAGAGATCAGGAGTCATAGAGACAAGCATCACCAACAGAATATAAGAGATAGAAGAGAGAATCTCAGGTGCAGAAGATACCATAGAAAACATTGATACAACAGTGTAAGAAAATGCAAAAAGCTCCTAACCCAAAACATCCAGGAAATCTAGGACACAATGAGAAAACCAAACCTAAGGATAATAGGTATAAAAGCAAAGATTCCCAACTTAAAGGGCCAGTAAGTATCTTCAACAAAATTATAGAAACAAACTTCCAAAACCTAAAGAAAAACATGCCCATAAATATACAAGAAGCCTACAGAACTCTGAGTAGTTTGGACCAGAAAAGAAATTCCTCCCATCACATGATACTCAAACCACTAAAGGCACAAAGAAAGAAAGAATATTAAAAGCAGTAAGGGAAAAAGTTCAAGTAACATATAAAGGCAGACCTATTGGAATCATACCACACTTCTCACCAGAGACTATGAAAGCTAGAAGATCCTGGGCAGATGTCATACCAACCTTAAGAGAACACAAATGCCAGCCCAGGTACTATAGCCAGCAAAACTCTCAATTACCATAGGTGGAGAAACCAAGATAGTCTATGGCAAAACAAAATCTACACAATATATTTCCATAAATCAAGCCATACAAAGGATAATAGAAGGAAAACTGCAACACAAGGAGGGAAACTACACCCTAGAAAAAGAAAGAAATTAATCTTCTCTCAACAAACCCAAAAGAAGATAGCCACACATACATAATTCCACCTCTAACAACAAAAATAACAGGAAGAAACAATCACTATCACTTAATATCTCCAAACATCAATTGACTCAATTCCCCAATAAAAAGATCTAAATTAACAGACTGAATACATAAAAAGTATCCAACATTTTGCTCCATACAGGAAACACACCTCAGTGACAAAGACAGAAACTATCTCAGACTTCAAGGCTAGATAAAAATTTCCAAGCAAATGGTTCCAAAAAATAAGCTGGAGTAGCCATTCTAATATCGAATTTCAACCAAAAATAATAAAAAAGATAAGGAAGGACAATTCATACTCATCAAAGGAAAAATCTACCAAGATGAACTCTCAATTCTGAACATCTATGTTCTAAATGCAAGGGCATCCACATTCATAAAAGAAACTTTACTAAAACTCAAAGCACAAATTGCGCTTTTCACAATAATAGTGAGAGACTTCAACACCCCACTCTAATCAATTGACAGATCATGGGAACAGAAACTAAACAAAGACACACTGACACTAACAGAAGTTATGAACCAAATGGACTTAATATATATCTGTAGGACATTTCATCCTAAAACAAAAGAATATGCCTTTTTCTTAGCAACTCATGACACCTTCACCAAAAATTAACCATATAATCTGTCATGAAACAGGTTTCAACAGATACAAGAAGACTGAAATAATCCCATACATCTTCTCAGATCACCATAGACTATGGATGGTCTTCAATAACAACAAGAGCAACAGAAAACCCACATACACATGGAAGCTGAACAACTCAATGATAACATGGTCAAGGAAGAAATAATGAAAAAATTAAATATATTTTTTTTAGAATTTAATGAAAATGAAGGTACAGCATGCCCAAACTTATGGGACACAATAAAAGCAGTGCTAAGAGGAAAGAAGTTCTTTCAATAAAATGATGATGGTTTCATTTATCACCTATATTTCCAAATGTATTTGCTAACTTTCAAGTTAGGAAGAACTGATCTGGTAGTCTACATCTTATGAACTAATTAGAAGATACCATAAAAGATGGAAGACACAGGAAAGAGAAAGGAGAAAGCCAAATGGAACCTTATATACATATTTGCTAGCAGTAGTTGCCACACAAATGTTGTTTGCTAAATGATAATATGAGTTAAGATCTCTAGCCCTGAAAAGTAATGCACCCTTCTCCTCAACTTAAAGATATTTGACTTGTGCCTAGTTATCCCTTGGAAGATTTATTCACACACCTTTAAAAAGGTAATAACATAATAGAAAGAACATGTGTTTTCTTTACCGCATAGTTTCAGGTATAGAGATCAAATTCTGTTGAATGTTATGAATGAAAATTGGTTCTCTACTATACCAAGATGTTTCTGGTTTGTACCTAGCTAATGCTAGCAAAGAGTTCAGAATTTTAGAACTCTGGACCTTTAGGGAAGGGAGAGAATTATAGTTTGAGTTCAATCACATGTCCAATGATTTATCCAATCATGCTTAGGTATGCAACTCAGATAAAATGTCTAGACACTAAGGGCAGAAGAATTTCCTGGTTAACAAAGGCACAACTGTGCAGGAAAAGTGACATTGCTCAATTCCATAGAAGATGTACAGAAGCGCTGTACTTCAAAACCCTTCCAAGCCTTTCCTTACATATTTTTTCACTTTTTATTTGTTATTTTATTTTTTACATTTCAAATTTTATCCCCCTTCCCAGTTTCCCCTCCATAAGCCCCCATCCTCTCCTCCCTCAACGGCTGCTTCTATGAGAGTACTCCCACACCTGTCCACCTACATCTTTTGAATAAAATAAACTGTCAGGTCTAATGAATCTCTAAAACTGTGAGGTCAGAAGAATTATTAAAATTATAGCTAGTTGGTTAGTAGAGGAATGGCCCCTGATATCCTGACACATTGTTTATGAAATAGGAGATGTTTTGTGAGAGAGTGAACCTTAATTCTGTAGACTGTGATGTCAAGTTCAGGAAGTTGTACAAATTGTACTGCAATACAGAAACTTAGAAAGGAAAGAGTGAACAGCTTTAATTTTTGTGTGCATAAATAGGAGAGGCCTATACTACCAGAAACAACTTACTAATTAAATTATTCCTCTACAGCATTGAAAACAGTGAAAAATGGTTGGTATTCATAAACAGCCTAGGTTATTACTCTCACTGGAGCTAGACTTGAACTTTTATTAAAAAACCATACACTTACACACACTTGATTTTTGACCAAAAAAGCCAAAAATATACAATGGGAAAAAAAGCATCTTCAATAAATGATGCTAGACTAACTGAATATCTATATGTAGAAAAAGAAAAATAGACCCATATTTGTCAACTTGCACAAAGCTCAAGTCCAAGTGGATCAAGGACCTCAACATAAAACCAGATACACTGAATATAATAGAAGAGAATGTGGGAAAGAGCCTTGAGCTCATTGGTACAGGGGGAAATTTCCTAAACAGAACTCCAATGGCTCAGGTTCTAAGATCAAGAATTGATAAGTGGGACCTCATGAAATTGGAAAGCTGTAAGGCAAAGGACATAGTCAATATAGCAAATAGACAACATACTGATTGGGAACAAATCTTCACTAACCCCACATCCCATAGATGGCTAATATCCAAAACATATAAAGAACTCAAGAAACTAATCACCAAAAAAACCCACCAATCAAAAATGGGGTATAGAACTAAACTGACATTTCAGAGCTGAGGAATCTCGAATGGCTGAGAAGCACCTAAAGAAATGTTCAAAGTCCTTGGTGATCAGAGAAATGCAAATCAAAACATCCCTGAGATTACACCTAACACTGATCAGAATGAATAAGATCAAAAGGTCAGGTGAGGATGTGATGAACGAGGAACAGTCCTCCATTGTTAGTGGGATTGCAAACTGGTATGATCACTCTGGAAATCAATCTGAAGGTTCCTCAGAAAACTGAAAATAGATCTACCTGAAGACCCAGCTATACCACTCAGGAATATACCAAAAAGATGCACTACCATGCAAAAGGGGCACATGTTCCACTATATTCATAGCAGCCTTATTTGTGATAGCCAGAAGGTGGAAACAACCCAGATGTCCCTCAATAGAACAGATACGGAAATTGCGGTTCATTTAGACAGTGGAATACTACACAGATATTAAGAATGAGGACACCCGAGAAAGAGGAACACTCCTCCACTGCTGGTGGGGTTGCAAATTGGTACAACCACTCTGGAAATCAGTCTGGCGGTTCCTCCAAAAACTGGGCACCTCACTTCCAGAAGATCCTGCTATACCACTCCTGGGCATATACCCAGAGGATTCCCCACCATGTAATAAGGATACATGCTCTACTATGTTCATAGCAGCCCTATTTATAATTGCCAGATGCTGGAAAGAACCCAGGTATCCCTCAACAGAAGAGTGGATGCAAAAAATGTGGTATATCTACACAATGGAGTACTATTCAGCCATTAGAAACAATGAATTCATGAAATTCTTAGGCAAATGGATGGAGCTAGAGAACATCATACTAAGTGAGGTAACCCAGACTCAAAAGGTGAATCATGGTATGCACTCACTAATAAGTGGTTATTAACCTAGAAAACTGGAATACCCAAAACATAATCCACAGATCAAATGAGGTACAAGAAGAAAGGAGGAGTGGCCCCTGGTTCTGGAAAGACTCAGTGAAACCAGGATGGGGAAGTGGGAAGGGGTGGGTGGGAGGACAGGGGAAGAGAAGGGGGCTTATGGGACTTTCGGGGAGTGGGGGGCTAGAAAAGGGGAAATCATTTGAAATGTAAATAAATTATATCGAATAAAAAAAAAAAGAATGAGGACACCCTGAGTTTTGCAGGCAAATGGATGGAACTAGAAAGTTTCCTGAGTGAGGTAACTCAGATCCAAAAGGACTTGCATAGTATGTACTCACCGATAAGTGGATATTAGCCAAAAAACAAACAAAAAATGTACAGAGGACCCAAGATAAAGTCAAAAGGTCTCAAAAAGTTCAACAGACTTTAGTGCCCAAGTGAGGATGCCTCAGTCCCACTGGGTAGGGAGAACAGAGCATCCGCAAGTGGGGAAGGAGGGAGGGACCTGGGAGGGAAAGTGGACTGGGCGGGCAGTGGAGGAAGTGGAGGGGAGAGAGGAGCCTGATATGGTATTGGGTGAAAGAAAAGAATTGAAGCACTGAGGACCAGCAGAAAGAATGGAAACAGGCAACCTCAGGAGATAGGAGATTGTGGAGAACCTTCAGAATGCACCAGAGACCTGGGAGGTGAGAAACTCTCAGGACTCAAAAGGAGAGAATTTAAATGAAATGCCAGACAGTTGGGAGAGGGAACTGATAGAGCCCACCTCCAGCAGGAAGGCAGGGCATCAAATGAGGGAGAAGGGAGCCATCCCACAGTCACAACTCTGACCCATAATTGTTCCTGTCTGAAAGAATTACAGGGATAGAAATGGAGAGAAGCCCGAGGAAAAGAAGGTCCACCCACAGGCCCAAAGTGGGATCCAGCTCAAGGGGATATCCCAAGGCCTGACACTATTACTGAGGCTATGTATCAATCACAAAAAAGCAGTGGGACCTAGCATGACTGCCCTCTGGAACACCCATGAAGCAGCTGAAAGTGTGTGATGCAGATATTTGCACCCAACCAATGAACAGAAGCAGCTGACCCCTGCTGTTGAATTAGGGAAGGCTCAATGAAACTGAGGGTGACCCTGAATGAGGACCAGCAGTCTCAATTAATCTGGACTCCCAAGATTTCTCAAGCATTGGACCACAAAACAGGCAGCATACACCAGCTGATATGAGCCTCCCCCCAACACACATACAGTAGGGGACTGCTGGCTCTGTGTTCAGAGATGAAGCACCTAACCCTCAAGAGACTGGAGGCACCAGGGTGTTTAGAAGTCAGGTGGGGTAGGGGTGGAGACATCCATAGGGAGACAGGGGTTGAGGAGGATGTGATGTGGAAGAGCCAGAGAGTGGATGGGGGTGGGAGGAATAAACAAAAAGTTATTTTATATATACAAAATGATGATCCAGGTGTTTTGTAAGTACCCAACCTTTTGGTTTGTGCTATCAGATTTATCGTGATTACTACTGAAATGAATGGATAAATGAAAATCTCGGATGTCCTGAAAATCAGAGTCCCTGAAGATCAAGCAAGTCTTTCATGCTGTTTTGTGATCTGCTATTACTTCATCCAAACTCAGAGAGTACTCTCAAGTTTTCCATTTATAGACATATTAAAAGCTTGACTAGAAATATGCTGCAGCTTCCATCTGTCAAGCATCTTTGACTTAAAATATTCAGTTGCTCTCTTCTAGAGTTAAAGTCCGGGTCTCTTTCTTGACCAAGATGTTGTCTGCTTTGAAACTTACCTATTGCTTTTCTTTTGTTTTTTAATATTATTGGAATGTACCAATTGATTTGCTGGAATTGTTGGTTTTAAACAACAGTTTAAGTTTTAGAAAGGTAACTAAAGGGTTAAAACTAGTCTCGGATGCCATTAGGAAGTAAAAACATAGAATGTTCCATCTCTTTCTCACTCTTGGTGTGTGTGTGTGTGTGTGTGTGTGTGTGTGTGTGTGTGTGTGTGTGTGTGCCTTTGCACTGCATTAGGCTGCTTTTTTTTTGTTAGCTGTGAGAACTGAAGCGAAAGTCCTCAACAGTCTTACAGAATAGCATCATTTCTCTTCAAACATCTTTTATTTTTCACTGAAAATAGATCCTTTTCTCATATAATACACTTCAACCCATTTCACCTCCCTCACTCCTCCTAACTCCCATATACCCCCTCTTCCCGTGATCCACTCCCACGCCATTTTTCTTTTCAGTAAAAAAAAAAAAAAAAAGATGAGTCAATCAGGACGAAACAAGTTATAGTGAAACAAAGTAAAAGCCCTCATATTGAGGTTGGACAAGGTAACCCAATAGAAGGAAGAGTCTCAGAGGCAGGGAAAATAATCAGAAATAGACCCCTTCCCACTGCCTCACAAGAACAAGAAGCTAATAGCCAAAACATATACACAGAGAACTTGATGAGTACCCAGTATTTGCTGTTTTAGTCTCTAAACCCATGTGATCCCCACTTAGTTCAAGGGTGTTTGGGATCCCAGTGTAATCCCAAGCCTCTCTCAAGGTGAGCCTTTAAGCACAAAAACCATGTCCTGAATTGACCTGCTACAATTGACAAGAACAGCCAGAAGCAGAGACTTTCTCAGAACTATATGGATTAGGTCTTTGTTTTAGTTTCGGTAGGTAGTTCTGTCTATATGCTGAGTTTTACAGCCTGAATGGTACTTCATCCATGGAGTCAGTTACACTAAGGTCTTAGGAACTACTAAGGTCTAGGCCCATGGTACAGTTGGATAAAAAGAAGGGAGAGAATTAACAAGTCTAACACCGCTAAACAAGCGGTTAGATAATTTGCTTAATCCTTATCCTCTGTAAAATTCAATGCACACAATACTCAGCAATTCATAAGACCCAGAGGAGGGACTGATGCTACATTTTTATTAAGCTCCAGGGGCTACTGTTGCTTTTTTTCTGCTACTAATGATTAGAGGATCACAGCTTGAGAAACATTGCTTCAAATCAACACACTTGAGAGACTATCAACAAATGCCTGTGTGAACAAGAATTCAGTACATTCTGTACAAGCCTCTTGGTCAAAATAATGGGACTTTTTTTTCTCCTCTGTTCTGACATAACTCTGTTGTGAGAAAAAAATAAACATAGGATTTGGAATAGGAAGTATTTTGTGTTTGCTTTGACACTTACTGGCAATGTTGTCTTGGAAACTTTCTTATATTTGCCAAACTTATTATTGTATTACAAAAGGCAGAAAATGAATCCAATAATTCCACTTCATTGTGTGATTTAAAATATAAAACATGTGAAAACACTTATCAAATCCTTTACAAATGTCATCATTGTTCCAAAATATGTTACTCCAGGTTGCCGATGAACAATAAAATAACTGAAGACCATGCTTTCTTTTCTGAAAACTGAGGAGCCATCTACGATGCTAGATTTCTCCAACTCTACTTTGACAGGTATGCATGAAACATTGTTACTAAACATTTACAGTAGGCTATGTATGGCTTCACATACGTAGCAGGTCCTATGTACAAACAAACACCCTTTTGTCATTCTATTGCTATGAAACCCAAATGGGTATAATAAAATTGCATGTGAACATTAGCCCAATCCTGGAGTCAATTCAGTTAGAAAATATTAATATATATATATATATATATATATATATATATATATATATATATATATTATACATGAGGACAATTCATTCTATATAAGACAGTTTATGTTTTCCCTTCACCTTTTATATAATGCTTAAAAATTAGAGAAAATGTTCTCTTGTGATTACATAATATTCTGCCATGGCATCTCACTTCTATAGTCTCCATGCTACTGTCCATACAGGTATCAGCACCCTACGGGCACAGGCCAAGATCCAGCCACAACTTCCAAAAACTATTACAGTATCCTCTCAACAATTCTCATACTAGGGAGAGAAGCCAGAACAGATAGTAGACTCTGTGGGCATCAACTTTCTCCTTAAAAAGCATTTGTTGATGGCAGAAACACATACAGAAAACAAAGTTGCATACTGCATAGAGGTTTGTTTTCCTGCTGTTAATGCTGTTAACACAGGAGATTTATTTCTATAACAAAAGAATATGTGGACATTCGGGGTGAATGAGTGGATATAGTATTCCAAGCATAGTTATAAGGAACAGAGGTAAAACAATTTAATGTAATAAATGGGAAGACAGAGAAAGTCACAAAATTGTTTTACTTCATATTTTGAGATTTCCATGTTATAGTAGTAAATTATAATCTTTTGTCCATTAGGATATCAAAAGCTTCTGGGAGACACATTCAATATCTCCATCCAACAAGATCATACACATCTGTCTCCAAAGTTTAACCTGGTGACTATGCTTAATGCTCTTCTCCAAAGACCCTCACCAACCCTCAAATATAGCTCATGTTCCACATCCAGAGTACACAGGAAAGAAACATAAAGAAAATGAGGGGAGGTACCATAAAACAACAAAATCTTTCAATTTTAAGCACAGATGATAGAGAAGTATAAAAGGCTAACGACACTAACCACATCTTCAACAAGATCATAGAATAAAACTTCCCCAAACTACAAAAGAATATATGCATGCAGATACAAGAAGCACACAGGACATCAAAGAGATGACAGCACAAAAGAAAATTCTCACTATATATCTAGATAAATCAGTAAGTACACAGAACAAAGAAAGTTGATTGAAACATGAAAGAGGAAACAAAAACAAAGACAAACAAACAAACAAAAATCCCACAAATCACATTTTAAGGAAAGCCTATCAGAATAACAGTTGATTTATAACTGGAGACTTGGAAACCCTGAAGAGCTTGGAACAATGCATTCCCAGACCTAATAGACCATAGCAGTGAACCTAGAATAATGTATCCAGAGGAACTATCTGCCATGTTGAAGGAGAAAGAAAAACTTTACATGATATAAACAGCCTAAGAAATTATATGCCACAAGCCCAATCTAAAAATAAATATTGAAAGTTTGAAAAATGTATGAGCACAGTCAAGAGAGTTTAGAAAGAAATATGAGGCCATGATTATTAAACCACAAAGTACCAAGAAGAAACAAACAACACTACCAAAAATAAACATTATTACCACAATTAATACACACATACTTCTACAATAGCTTTAAATATAAATGACCTGTTTTCCAGGTGAAATATACAACCTGACTAAATGGATTTGGAAACAAAATCCATCCATCTGTTATCTACAAGAAAAACATCTTAGACTTAAAAATAGTCACCACCTTAGAGTAGAAGGGTGAACAAAATACACCAATCAAAAGGGATCAGGATGCAAACAGGTATCTCTATCCTAATATCTGATAAAATAGATTTAACATTAAAACTAACCAAAAGAACTAAAACAATATACATTTTTCTAATCAAAGGAAGAGTTAATGAAGAAGAGATAATTATTATAAATATATATTCATCAAACTCTGATGCACTTGATTTCATGTGGATTTAATGACAAAGATTAACATCAACACATTAACAGTCATTTGAGTATCCCATTTTCCTCCAATAGACAGGTCATCTGAACAAAAATAAATAAATAAATAGAACTATTAGTTTTAAACAACATCATACTTCAAATTGATTTAGCAGAATTCTACAGAATATTCCACTCCAACACAATGAATATATGTTCTTCCCAGCAGCACATGGAAGTTTCCATAAAATAGAAGACATCCTGGGATACAAAACAATAACACATTAAGAGAGATTGAACTAACTCTGTATGTCCTATCTAACAGTATTGACAAACAACTTAAAATTGACAGCAAATAAATATCTAGTAAATACACAAACTTATAAAGATTAAAAAAAAACTCTTTATTGAATAATGAATGAGTCAATGAAGAAACCACGAAAGAACTAAAAATTCCTGAAACAAAATGAAACGAAAACACAGCACAATAAAGCCTCTGGGACACATTGATAACAGACCTACAAGGAAATGTATATCTTTAAGTACTGGCATAAGGAATCAGAAACAGCACAAATAACTTAATAATACAATTTAAAAAGTTGGACAAATAAGAATAAACAAAATCTTCAAACCTAGTTAAAAGCATGAAGTAGATCACAGCAGAAATTAATGAGATAAAAATAAAGAAGTCAAAACGAAGAATCAATAAAACCAAGAGCTAGTTCTTTGCAAAGATAAATAAAATCAATATACCCTTGGCCCAACTTACTGAAAATAGTTAAGACACAATTTAATACAATTGATCAGAAATAAACAAGGAATCATTACAACAGGCACCAAAGGGATTCAGAATATATAAGGGAATACTTTAAAATTTGGCATTCCATTAAGTTTGAAAACCTAAAATAATACTTATAATAATAAATAAATCTTTGGGCCAAAGTGAGACGGGCCAGAGTGAGCATAAATCCTTAGTTCAATTCCCAGCAACCACATGATGGTCCACGGTGAGCATAAATCCTTAGTTCAATTCCCAGCAACCACATGATGGTCCACAGCCATCTATACAACTACAGTGAACTCATACACACAATACATTAAAAACAGATTCTGAGAAATTATCCTGAAGACCAAAAATCATCTGAGAAAACTTGAGTCCACATACAAAAGAATGAAATTAGACCTGTATCTATCACCTTCCATAACAACTAACGCCAAATAGATCAAAGTCCTAAATGTGAAACCTGAAACTCTGAATCTGCTGGAAGAAAACAAAGACAGTACTCTACGTTATACAGTTATACAAATGTATTAAAATTGAAATTATAAGATATAATGGTTTTTATGAATAGAAATCCATTTTTCTGAGAATTAAGGCCAAAAAAATAATAAGTGGTACATAATTAAACCCAAAAGTTTCTGCACAGGTTAAAACAAACAAAGAAATGAAAAACAAACAACAACCATAATACATAAAAACCACCCACAAGAAGCCCACAGAATTTGAGAGGACCTTTGACAGCTATACATGTGACATGGGATTAATATCTGGAATATATAAATAACTAAAAAGGAAAAACTCAAAGAGTCAAAGAAACAAACAAACAAAAAAGACCCATCAAAAAACGTGACCTGATCTTCACCATTCTGATGGGTGTATCAGTAGTATCTCATAGATGACTATAGTGCTTACAGTTGTGGCTTTCTGTTATGTTCTCTTTTTACTATAACTGAATTTTGGGATGGTAACTACTGAGAGGCCAAACCTACTCCGTCTTGGCACTGGCATTCATTTTAATAGGAAAGGAAAAAATATTCCTGGGAACATGACGTGAAGCTGACCCAAAGATGCATGCAATTACCAGGAAGGACCCCATGGCTTGTCCTTGGCCTAGGTAGAATTACTCCCTAGCTACTTCCTGGCAACAGTTAATCAAAGGTTAGTCTGATTTTTTTTTTCAGATATACTTTCAGACCATTTGTGATCTGTCATTGTCTTGCTTTAGAACACCAACATTACAAGTGCTTACAACTGTCATTCTATTAGATACTTGCCAGGCAGGACCACTTCCCTCACTTATTCTTATTCTATAAATCCTTGTCTTGCTGAGGGTTTGAGGCTGCTCTGCTTTCCTGTCCTGCTGTGTCAGAGTTAATTTGGAGGAGTACCCAAGCTACAATTTGTAAAAGAGACCCTAATGTAATTATATCAGAAATGTCTCCTTGGTGGCCTTTTGGTGTTCACAAATGCTTCCTGGCACAACATTACACATAACTGTGGGTAGAAATACAATATTTATAACATCATAAGGAATTGTAGTGCTCTCGCAAAGTAGTGAAAGTAGATAATCTTTCAAAGGTCCATAACCTCTCTACCTTCAGGAAGCTGGCTAGGATTCTAGTACAGCTATGATTTCCCTCCTTTTGTATTGAACTTTAGTTAAATAATTTTGGGTAGCAAGTGATGAGTTAGTGCCACTTCTTAGACCTTTATGCATATCTTGTCATACTGTTAATTGCCATGGTCTATATGCATTGTAGTTGCTTGGGACTGCATAATTGCTTCCCTCCGCTGGAAATTTGCATGGTATTGTCAGTATCCATTGAACCTAGACCACGGGTAGTTTTCTGGATGAACTCAGCTCGAATCTTCTGAGTCATCTGTCAATAATTTGTGGTATCTTCAGCAATATGTGCTCATCATAATGACATGAGCTGAAACCACCAGCTCTGTCAATAAGCTGCATTGCCTGGGAGTCATTTAGATTACACAGACCAATAATTTGAAAAGATATTTCTCCTGCCTGCTCCTGGTTTTACAATCACAATAATTGAGCTATCGTGTTCATTTTCTTTTTGAGACTATCAATTCCTAATCCATTATGCATTACTTCTATGGTTTCTTTTCAAGAACATGGTTTATTGTGTAACATAAACTGCTTTGGGACATTTGGATTTTCTTTTTCAACAATCATAATTGGGGGTTTATTGAATGGTTCATTTTACTGCATGCTATTCAAAAAATCTTATTTAAATCTGATCTCTTTACAAGTAGAAACCATGCTTGTGGATAGAAATTTAAAAAGAAATTCAGATAACAACACAGAAAAGTTTTGCAGATAGGAAATAAAGGCAGACACAGGTTTGTATGCTACTAAACCTAGGAGAGAATTCAGTTTCCTACATGTAATGACTATATCCTTGACCAACTGAGCAATTTTTAGCAGACAAATGACACTACTTTAACCAAATGGAAGTAATGTCAGATTAATATTCAGAAAAGGAGTGATATAGAGTACAGGTTATACATTGAACATTAACCTATTACACAGAAAATATAGCTGGTATCAGTCTTTAGCACTGATCTGTTCTGGACAAAGTGGGCAAATGTTCATCCTTATTGAGACCTGTCTTCTTATTAAAGTCACACATTAAAAGGAAGGATAAACACACAAAATAAAAGAAAATGTTGTATAAAGTAGTCAATTTTTTTAAAATTTTTATTTGTTATTTTGTTTATTTACATTACAAATGTTATCCCCTTCCCAGTTTTCTCTCTTAGAATCTCATATCCTACCCCCTCCCCCTGCCTACATGAGGGAGCTCCCCCACCCACACACCCACTCCTGCCCCACCACCCTAGCAATCCCCACACTGGGGCATCAAGCCTATATAAAGTATTTCTAAATCAGATCTTTGTTACCTTATTTTGAATTTATATTTTAACTCCATGTAACTCATTATTGTGCCTTCTATAAAGAATACTGACATTTCAACAAATTTTAAATTTCTATAAAGCAAAAAAAAAAAAATACAGACTCTTTATGAGTTTGTTAAGCAGTATTCAAGAGGACAATATAGTCTTAGTAGCACCTCTATATTTTCTACACACACACACACACACACACACACACACACGAGAAAGAGAGCCAATTATGGTAGTTTATATATTTAATTATCTTTAATTTTAGTACTCAAGAGAGAGAGATGGCCAGATCTCTGAGTTAGAAGCCAACTTAAACTATATAATCAGATCCAGGCAATATAGTGAGGCCCTGTCTAAAAACAAACCAAAAACTAGCTATTAATGGGTCAAGATAAATATATCTTTATACCTATATGTGACAGGAAGAAAAAAAGAAGAAAAAGAGAAAATCTTAGACAATAGTCAAATCTAGACTGCTAGCGTAATCTATGTTGGTAGTTGGGGACAATAAATAGACAAATGGATTACTTAGAACCACTCACAAAATTTGGCTTTCATCTAGTAATCCATTCATCATTGCTTCTGAATTTCGGCAAGATAATCTGAAATGAGAGTCTTCAAGGAATAAAGAGAAGGGAAGGATGATTTTATGTTTATATCCCATTTAACTTATCTCAAAGAAGAGAAATTTTGTCTTCAAAACTAGCTTCATATTAAAATAATGTGGTAAAAGGTGTACTAGGATGTTGTATCCCATAGCTGCCTGCAGCTATTACGAACTGGGTTGCTGGAACAGAAGCTGAGGGATAGGTGGGGAAGGGGCGAAAAGAAAGAAGGGCCAGGACAATATTTTACTGATCGAGGCCAAAACTTTAATGTCATTCAGACCTTTTAACAGTTTGGGCAAACCCTTCCCCCCCAGACTCCTGGCTGATTTCTGGTGGAAGTTGTCTAGCTTTGCCTGGCAGTCCTCCTTGTCTTGGCTGCTCCAGCAGCTGGGTGGGTCACCTGCTTAATTCAGGAATTCCTAGACCTGGAGGAACAATGAGCTTAACCTTCACTGAGCTTCTCCACCCTAGGATAAAAATTCCTGCCTTAACCTACTTCCCTTTTATGTCCCCGCAGATTCCTGCCTGAAGCCAGGGATTGTCCTTGGCCTATGTCAAGTTCCTACCACGTGATATGACTCCCAATTTGGCTCTGTACACTGGGAGAGCAAGGAAATGCTTTCTTCTGGGGTGTTCTAGTTTCTTTTAGTTCAAAGACTACTATGAAATCTTTTGGGTACCACTTTCTAAGCTCATTCACAATGGACACTTCAAAGAGCTAATGTAAATCTAGAATTCATAACCTAAACTCAAATGGGTTCTCAGCTATAACTTCACTTAATTAACTGTAACAAATACTGCCTATATATATATATATATATATATATATATATATATATATATATATATATATATAATATCATATATAATATATATATTACATTAAGTCATTGTCACTGAATATAGTAGGTACAAATATTATATGAATATATATATATATATATATATATATATATATATATATATATATATATCAGTAAAAGAAAGAACTCTGCTTGTTTTTAAAATTAAGAATTTCTAGGAACTGTCAGTGATAATTTACATAAAAGACTTAAATGATTTGGAACAGATATATCTTATTTCCAGTTTTCATTTGTCATTTGATCATAAAGGAATATCTTCTGTCTTTACAGTATGGTAAAGGGAAATTTTAAGTACATCCTTGATAAGGATAGTGACAAATGAAGAAAGGCAGGAAATGTTCAGTTAATTTCCTGTTTGATGTTACAATGTGTTAAAATAAGTTTTGTTTAATTAAGATTTTATAATAACTAGTATGGACATTTTAAGAAGTAAAAATAAAGTCAAAGATTGTTGGATTTTGCCACTATATTGTTTATGAGTAATCAAGAAAATGATGCCTTACATATTTTAATGGGTCTTCATATCCCCCGAAAATGCTTTAAAATTCTCATGAACTCTTGAACCACAAATTAGAAAATATGTTGAATATTGTTTTATTAAGTTATTGTCAGGTTGCAGTTTGAGGGTACCTATCAAGTATTTGTAGTCTAAAAGCTTAGTTCTTACTGTATCATTATTAATAATTGGGAGCCTATTGACAAGTTAAATCATTAGAAATACTGCCCTCATAAATACTGGAGCTCATTTATTTAATGCTCATAGGACCTCCACCTCCAAATGATCTTTAGTAGAATGAGTCCTTATGAAGAATCACCTTAACTCTCTTGCTTCACATCTCACCATTATGGTCTCTCTCCTGCCCTAGGCCAGGAGGGTCACCCCAGCCTCTGAGGCAGCTGAGTTTTGCATTAAATCAAATGTAAATATTTTCTAATCTGAGTCTATTGATCAAGGCCGGCCCAACACCCACCTGTCCTGCAGAGCAGCAGCCTGCAACCAGACCCCATTGTTTGAGGGTCTAATAACAAGAGGAACCTGTAATTTGAAGGTTCCCAGAAAAAATTCTACTAGCTGTTTTTAGAAGTCTTAACTACACATTTTTGAAACATTTCAAAAGGAGCCTGTTTAGTCCCAAATAAGTTCCCACTGAGATCTCCTTTCCAATCATTTCTCTTGCAATATTAGAGCATAACTACAACTTTGGAAAGCAAAACCCAATTTTAAACAATCTATTCTCTTTAAAATCAATGGCAAATTCATTACTTTCATACTACAAAGTTTGTCTGCCTGTTCTTATGTTTGAATGCATGACAGTGCAACTTATAATACCTCATTAAAGAGACACTGTTTTAAATCTTATCCCTTATAAGTATAATTTCTAGGACAAGAATTACATAAAATATTATGCCAATTTAGAAGTATCTTTAGAGGCCTGTTTTTCCTGGGTTTGGTCATGCCACATGTTTTTTAAGATGACTTTAACCCTGAGTTACCAGTTTTAAACTAACTTTTTTGTTAAAATTTTTTGGAACTTTTTTGTTACAATGTTAAAATTTTTAATCATGCTCAATAACTTATAAGCCAATACTCTATAGTCAAGACATGCAAAGCATATTTATACCTTTAAGACCAACCAGAAACAAATGTGAAGCAACTACATGAATCTTATAAATTTAAACTAAACATTTTTTTCTTTTTCCAGCTGTACTTTCAAGAGAAAAAGCACTTTGGACCCAGTAATCACAATTGCAGATTTTTTTTCTTGGAAAAATAACCATCAGCCTACTTGCCCTAGAACTTGAGAAGCTGCTGGCCCTTTTAAAAGCAGCTTTTTCTCCAGATGTGCTTGACTCCTAGCTAAGAGTGCAGGGCAGCTTATATCAGCCTCTGCTATGTAAACTGGGAGTGGATTAATAGATGTACCACCAGCAGATAAATTTTTTTACCATTTTTTTGTTTTCAACAATGAAACATAGAACAGTCATTCAAACAATGAAACAAAGACAGACACAAATTGACATGTGGACAAATTGATGCACTGAAGGCAAACAATCCATAGAGAGGGAAGAATACTTGTACAGTTCTAAGAATATCTCCATGTTTTTTACTCCTATTTTATTTTATTTTATTTTATTTTATTTTATTTTATGCCCTATTCTTCTTACCTGATGTAGTTCTAGACTGTGGACAATTTGCCTAACAACATTTCCCAACCCAATTCGCTGTCAAACCCTAGTTGATCTCAGTGTTGGGCCTATGCTGTCAGTCTAGCCAGTATCCCTTTGCACACCTGCAACAACAGCCTTCAAAAAATGACATCTATAGTGCTAACATTAATGCTCTATGTTGCTTACCATGCTGGATACATAACATTTTTCATTCCTATGGAGCTCCACCCAAGACAGTGATCCTCAGGTTGTCTCTCCCTTTCCATGTCCCAAGTTCAGGCACCAATCTTAACTGCCTGTAGTTACATTTAATGGGTTACCTGGAAGGAAACCTAGGGATAGAACGGGCTTGCAAGAGAGAATATGGAACCAAGACAATAGGTTTTCTGATCAAGGCTCAAAGTTTAATGGGTGTCTTCAAATATATAGTAGGGGGGCACCCTTCTCCCAAAGGCTGGAAACTTCTCCACAGAACTGGTTTGGTTGCTCAGCAGGTGGCTAGTATCTCTCAGGAAACTGCAGGTCCTTGAAAAACAATGGACTTCACCTTGGTCTGAGTGATCCACCCTAGGTGGAGGGGATTATGAATAACAAATAATGGGAGAGGCTGGGAGAGGAACTTCACCTTGGTCAATGTCATGTTCCTGCCAGGTGTTCCTGCCATTTGTTCATATCATAAGGGAAAATCAAGACAGTAACTTAACCAAGTTATACACCCCTTGGAAGGTACTGAATTAGGGACCATGGCAGGGGATAGGTGTGGTGGTGGGGTTGTCCTGTTTACAGGTTTGATCCTATTGATTTGCTCAGTTTGCAATTTTTTTAAGAAAAAATGTGTACGGATACATCAGGACAGATGGCACTGCTCACAGTTGAATGGACCCTATCATATCTAATATAAATCAAGAAAATATCCCACAGAATTGCCTACATGTAATCTGATAGAATCATATTATCAACTGAGATTATTTTTCCCTGAGTTTATTCTAGCTTGTATCAAGTTTACAAAACAACCAGGACAAATGACCCTGTGTCAACTTGGCCAATATATTGCTATTAAATGACAACTTTTCCATGTTCACACCCAAGAACTCATGTTAATATCACAATAAAAACATAGAATATCTTCAAAAGTTCCAAATTTTTAAAAATATTGTATCACTTAAAGTTCCAAAATCTGTTTTTAAAATCCAATTTCTTTTTTAAAGTACATTTTTTTCAACTTTATGTTCTTATAAAAATCCCAAATGAGTTAAATCTTTTCAAGAGGGAATAGGCTAGGGCAAAGTCACAATTTAATCAAGTCAACACTAAAGGCCAACTGCATAAATAATTCAGTGTTCAATGTCTGGGACACATGATCTTTTTAGCTGCAAAGTGCTTGAGCAGCTCTACCTATATATTTGTTATCTACAACATCCATAGTTTGTCTCATTCTACAACTGCTGCTATCCTAGGCAGTGATTCCAAGATGTTCACATCTCTATTATGCTAGGATCTCCAATGTAGCTAAGGTTGCTTCTTCCCCAGTGGCATTTTCTGCCTTCATTTTAGGTTCCCCAGCTCTGCCATATAGTGCCAACCCTAAGCTACTCTCCAAGACCCGCTCTGTCTGTTACAATCAGTACTACCTGGTTTACTCTTACACATTACGAATTTCAGCTGCCGTGACCTAATGCATCCTTGACCCCTCTGGACTATAGTTTATGTTTGCTATCAATTACAAAATACTAGAAGATTTCACCACTATGATGCTGGTCTTTTCTTCATTGTAGCTGTTTTCTCATCCCCAACTAACCTGTGATAATTGTCCCAGTTATGCAAAAGTGTTTCAGGTCTCTTCTCATTAACAGCTGACCATAACTGCACAGTCTTAATGTAAAATATTACCCAAACAACCTTGACATAGAATTTTTTACTTTTCTTTGAAAGATCAACATACAGACTTCCATTATCTTCACTGCTTTCAATATTATCTTCTAAGTTTTCATAACAGCTCATTTATATCAAGTGAAGCTTAATTGTCTATGTGTATACACTGTTTAATCTTATATATGGGAATCCTTGGAGAACACCAAAGGAAGTTTTAGATCAATTAAAAAATTTGAGTCACATGACACAAAATTAACTTATAAAAGCTGTGTTCCCACAAATGGGCTCAAAACAACATGACCAAGTCTATTACAGTAATTCCATGAACTTGAATGAATTCATGTCTAGCTGCAGTTTCTGTTGTGTGATAAAACATTAGTCAAAAGTAACTTGGTGAGGGAATTATTTATTTCATCTTACACTTCTGCATCACAGTCCATCATCAAAGGAATTCTGGGTACAAGGGCCTGGATACAGGAACTGAAGCAGAGGTCATAGTGGTTACTGGCCATCACCCTGGATTTCTCAGTTTGCTTTTTTACATACCTTTGACTACCTGGCCAGTCAGAACACTACCTATAGTGTGCTGGGACAGTTCACATCAAACATTAATTAAAAAAAACCCACTATACTAATGAAAATTAGAGATAAATTGACATCTGAATTAACTTGCTGCATCATAGTCTTCTTGAATTTATATTATATTTTTTTCACTTAAATTTTTAAAAATAGTTTGTACGTGTAAAAACACGGCTTTTATAATTTGAATTTATATCATGTAACTTGATTAAACTTGTTTATTGACTCTAAACATTCTTTTAGTGGGCCCCAAGGTTTCCCATGTATAAGATTAAACAATGTATACACAAAAACATTTATGCTTCTCTCGATCTAAATGTCTTCTATTTATTGGTCACTCTGATTCTCACACAAAGAATACATTTATAAAACATCTGAAAATTGTAAAATATTAGTAACAAATATTAGGAGAAATGACTAAGTATTTCAATCTCTTTAGATTGAAATATAAAATACATCTTGAAAGATGATGAACAAAAGATAATAGCCAGGTGGTGGTGGCACAGTCCATTAATCCCAGCACTTAAGAGTCAGAGGCATGTTGATTTCTGACATCACAACCAACCTGGTCTACAGAGTGAGTTCCAGGACATCCAGGAATACACAAAGAAATCCTGTCTTAAAAATACCCATCCCCGCTGGGTGGTGGTGGCACACACCTAAATCCCAGCACTCTGGGAGGCAGAGACAGGTGGATTTTTGAGTTTGAGGCCAGCCTGGTCTACAGAGTCAGTTCTAGGACAGCCAGGGCTACACAGAGAAACCCTGTCTTGGAAAAAAAAAAGATACCCATCCAGAGCCTGGGCCAGGATCCTTCTAATTTCCCTGTGTGCCCTGAGTTGACTCTGTGCCACAGCTCTCCAAAACCCTTCCCTCCAGGAGAGAGCTCATCTCCCAGGAGTGCTGACACACCTGTGATCACAGGTAGGGTTACCACTTCTTATCAAATTTCTGGCAAAAGAGGGACCTGCCCATAGCCCTCAGGACACAGGAACCAACCAAGGAATACCCTGGGACAGGATACTTCCAGTTTCCATCAGCACCCAAGAGCTGACCATATGCTGTAGCTCTCCATATCAAAATTCGTCCTAGAGAGAACAGGTATCCCATAGTTATTTGACACACAGGCTTGTAGGTTGGACAAGTCACAGACAGAGACAGTAAGACCAACTAATACCAAAGATGGCAAGAGGCAAGGGCATGAATATAAGCAACAGAAATCAAGGCTACTTGGAATCATCAAAACCCAGTTCTCCCACCACAGCAAGCCCTGGAATATCCCGATATACCAGAAAGGCAATTCTTTGATTTAAAAGAAAATCTCATGATGATGATAGAAGACTTTAAGAAGGAAATAAATTAACTCTCTAAAAAAAAAATGCAGGTGAAACAAGTAAACAGGTAGAAGCACTTAAAGAGGAAAAACAAAAATTCCTTAAAGAATTACAGGGAAACAAAACCAAACACATGGAAGAATTGAACAGAACCATCCAGGAACTAAAAATAGAAATTGAAACAATAAAAAAAATCACAAAAGGAGACAACCCTGGAGATAGAAAACTTAGGAAATCCATAAGGAGTCACAGATTCAAGCATCACCAACAGAATACAAGAGATAGAAGACAGAATCTAAGGTGGAAAAGATACTATAGAAATCATTGACATAACAATCAAATAAAATGCAAAAAGCTAACCCAAAGCATTCAGGAAATCCAGGACACAATGAGAAAAACCAAGCCTAAGGAAAATAGGTATAGAAGAGAATGTAGATTCCCAAGTTAAAGGAACAGCAAATATCTTGAACAAAATTATAGAAGAAAACTTTCCTAGAATAAAGAAGAGATGCCCATGGACATACAAAAAGTTTTTAGAACTCCAAATAGACTGGACCAGAAAAGAAATCCCTCCCTTCACATAATAATCAAAATACCAAATGCACAAAACAAAGAAAGAATATTAAAAGCACTCAGGAAAAAAGGTCAAGTAACATACAAAGGCAGACCTATCAGAATTACACCAGACTTCTCACCAGAAACTATGAAAGCCCAAAAATCCTGGGCAGAGGTTATACATACCAAAAGAGAACACAAATGCTAGCCCAGCCTACTATTCCCAGCAAAACTCTCAATTAACACAGAACAATTAATCAAAGGAACACTCTACCAAGAAGAACCCTCAGTTCTGAACATTTATGCTCCAAATGCAAAACTACCCACATTCATAAAAGAAACTGATGGAGAAACCATGATATTAAATGACAAACACAAATTTGCACAATAACTGTCTACAAATCCAGAACTACAAGGGAAAATAGATGGAAAATGCCAGCACAAGGAGGGGGAACCACACCCTACAAAAAGCAAGAAAGTAATCTTCTTTCAACAAACCCAAAAGATGATAGCCACACAAATGTAATTCCACCTCTAACAACAAAAATAACAGGAAGCAACAATCACTATTCCTTAATAACTCTTAACATTAATGGACTCAAATGCCCAATAAAAAGGTCTAGAATAACATACTTGATAGGTAAACAGGACCCTGCATTTTGTTACATATAGGAAATGCTTCTCAGTATCAAAGACAGACATGACCTCAGAGTAAACGGCTGGAAAACAATTTTCCAAGAAAATGGCTCTAAGAAACAAGCTGGAGTAGTCATTCTAATATTGAATAAAATGAACCTTCAACTAAGAGTTATCAAAAAGAAGAAGGAAGGTTACTTCATACTTATCAAAGGATCAATCTACCAAGAAGAACCCTCAATTCTGAACATTTATGCTCCAAATGCAAAACTACCCACATTCATAAAAGAAACTTTACTAAAGCTCAAAGCACAAATTGCCCCTCACACAATAATAGTGGGAGACTTCAACATCCCACTCTCATCAATGGACATATCATGGAAACACAAGCTAAACACAGACAGAGGTTATGGATCAAATGGATTTAATAGATATCTATAGAACATTTCGTTCTAAAACAAAAGAATATACCTTCTTCTCAGCACCTTACGGTAACTTCTTGAAAATTGACCATAGAATTGGTCAAAAAACAGGCCTCAAAAGATATAATAAGATTGAAATAAACCCATGAATCCTATCAGATTACTATGGACTAAGTCTGGAGTTCAATAGCAACAAAAACAACATTAAACCCACATACACATGAAATCTGTACAAAGCTGAAAACACAATAACTCGGTCAAGTAAGATAAAAAGAAAGAAATTAAAGAATTTAGAATTCAAGGAAACTGAAGGCCCAACATATTCAATCTTATGAGACACAATGAAAACAGTGCTTAGAGGAAATCTCATAGCTCTTAGTGCCTCCAAAACGAAACTGGAGAGAGCACACACTAGCAGCTTAACAGCACATCTGAAAGCTCTAAAACAAAAAGAATCAAATATACCCAAGAGGAGTAGATGGCAGGAAATAATCTTATGTCTGAAATAAACCAAACAGAAACAAAAAACCTTGAGCTGATTCTTTGAGAAAATCAACAAGATAGATAAACCCTTAGCCAGACTAACCAGAGGGCACAAAGACAGAATCCAAATTACAAAAATTAGAAATGAGAAGGGAGATAAAACAACAGAAACTGAGGAAATTTTAAAAAAAAATCATCAGATTCTACTATAAAAGCCTATACTCAACAAAACTGGAAAAATCTGGATGACATGGACAATTTTTCTAGACAGATAACAAATAAGTAATTTAAATCAGTATCACATAAACAATCTAAACAGTCCTATAACCCTCAAAGAATAGAAGCAGTCATTAAAAATCTCCCAACCAAAAGAAGACAAGTATGCAATGTGTTTAGTACAGAATTCTATCAGACCTTCAAAGAAGACCTAACACCAGTACTCTTCAAACTATTCCACAAAACAGCACCAGAAGGAACAGTAATGGAATTCACTCTATGAAGCCACAGTTAAGCTGCATATCCTCCCTTGGAGATGAAACAGTTTCTGTCTAATCAGGAACTTGTCACAATTTTCTTTCATAGAGAACTTCATAAGAGATTTATTTCTACCTCTATCATGTTTAATGTTCCAAATATATTTCAAAAACTGGTTGAATGCATACTACTTTTAGCTTCAGAAGATATCATCTATATGTAAGAGGCATTTAACTAATGTAAATTATTTTGATGACCTAAAAATGTAAATACTGAGTTGTACATTTTAAAATAAATTTTGTTAGTTTAATAAAAATAATAAAAAAATAGAAAATATCCATTCCCTCCAAAATTACAATTTTCCCTTTGTAAAAGCAATTATTATTTCTTTTTCAACACTACACACGAACCTATGCTAAGGGTACCATGCTGATTACCTGGGATATGTGTTTGGTGGGGGGGGGGGGGATGAAAATTTGAGAACTTGATCACCAAGTAAAACCCTCCAGTTATAAGTTGAATTAAATTTAGGGAATCTTGTGTGCAGTATAGTGATCATAACTGGCAGGAGTATTTTGTTTGCTTGCAATGTTCTAAGATAGTGGATACTGTTACCTTATTATAAACACAAATATAGATCGCAATAATATTTTTATGACACATGTGTTTGATTAATCTAATTGGGCTAATCAATTTACACTGATATATAAAAATCATAACGTGGGATGTTCAACTATATATACATTTTATTGCCAATTATGACTTAAGAACTCTGGAAAAAATATACCCAAAATTTGTACTTGATATAGTACCCCATGGTAGGTGGGTGCAATTCATAAATAATTTATTACCAATAAATAGTGACTGACTAATGAAAACTTTGGAGTGTGTCGATCAGAAGTTAGAATTATGAAACATTATAATAGACAGTATGCACAAACATGATTTGGACATGGCAGCCCACTGGTGATTTCAGGACTGGGAAGGCTCTCATAGGAAATCCCATGAAACAAGCTGTCTAGCTAGAGTAGTCACCTCACAGAGATCTGAGTTCAATTGGGAGATACTGCCTCAGTGAATAAGATGAAACCCCTGAACTACACACACACACACACACACACACACACACACGCACACGCACACGCACACGCACACACACACACACACACACACACACACCAGAAAATAGAACAAGAAAAATGTTTCTTCTTAGAAAAAAATGATATCAATACTTTCCTCAAAGGAGGAAGATAGAGAATTTGGTATCTTAAAACTAAAAAGGAGAATCTTAAAAGCTCTTTTTTTCCAGCAACACTATGGTGCAGAGAATAATACACAACTTAGTGCCATGAATTGAGTTTCAATCTGGAGGCAGACATTGACTGATGGATGAAAGCCTCTGAAAAGACATTTCTGTGGATCTCTTTGTCATTCTTTTGTATCACTGTATCCAATCACTCAAGGAGGTTGCACATTCTAGTCTTTCTTTGAATATGTGACAGTTTTGTGAAAACAATCTATTGAAGTATGTGACCCATATCCCATCTTTCCTGAAGTCTATGAGAAAAAAGAATATACATGAAAATTGTTCTACAAGATACATTCAAAATACAAATTAAAAGTTTGGAAAGGTGATGAACAACTTGAAGAAGATAACATATTTGTCATCTTCTTTGATTCCCAATGAAGGGGCTACAGGGGCGAAAGAAGCAGGTAGCTTCCTTCATGACAGAAAATAATCCGCAGGCTTCATAAGACATTGTTATGGAATATTTTATTTTACTTTTTGTTATGGAATATTTTAAATTCAGTATACGAGGCTTCTTTAGAATTCTGTTTTTCTAGTTTATAATCTCTCATTCATGGGGGGGGTTGATTTTAATTCAAAGAATTTAAACAGAGAGGTTATACTGAAAACTTCTCACCTACCCACACAGATTTATTATTATTTTTATTAGATATATTTTTTATTTACATTTCAAATTATTTCCCCCCCAATTTCCCATAAGCCATCTACCCTTCCCATGGCCCCCAGTCAACCCTCTCCCATTTCCCTGTCCTAATATTCCCTTACATTGCAGCATCAATCCTTTCCAGTACCAATCCTTTCCAGTACCCTTTGATATCCAACAAGGACATCTGCTGCCTATGTGTCTGGAGTCATAACACCATGTGTACTATCTGGCTGACGTTTTTGTCCCTGGTAGCTCTGGGAGTACTGGGTGGCTCATATCATTGTTCCTTTTCTCACCTACCCACACAGGTTTCTTAACAGTTGAATGATATAAGGATAATAAGATCATTGGAACAGATTCAAAACTGAGACCTTGGTTATTATATGCTATCTCTCAGTCTCTGATCCACAGCTGGAAATCAACTTCAGCAAGGTTTCTGGATATAAAATTATCTCATACAAATCAGTAGCCTTCCTATATTCATATGATAAATGGGCTGAGAAAAAATTTGGAGAATGACACCCTTTACAATAGTCATAAACATATAAAATAACTTGGTGTAACTCTAAGTGAGTAAAAGATCTGTATGACAAGAACTTCAAGACTCTGAAGAAAGAAATTAAAGACCTCATAAGATGTAAAGATCTCCCATGTACATGAATTGTCAGGATTGATATAGTAAAAATGGCCATAGATTCAATGCAATCCCCTTCAAAATTCCAACTCAATTTTTCAAAGAGTTAGAAAATTTCCCAAATTCATTTGGAATAAAAAAAAAAATCCAGGATAGCAAAAATTTCTCAACAATAAAAGAGCTTCTGGGGAAGTCATCATCCCTGACCTCAAGCTGTACTACAGAGAAATAGTGATAAAAACTGCATAGTGCTGGTACAATGACAGGCAGGTAGATCAATGGAATAGAATTGAAGACCCAGAAATGAATCCACACACCTGTGGTCAGGGATCGAAAACCAACCAGTAGAAAAAAGACAGCATCTTCAACAAATAGTGCTGGTTTAACTGGAAGTCAATTTGCAGTAGAATGCAAATTGATATATTTTTTTTTTATCTCCCTGTACAAAGTTCAAATCCAAGTGGATTAAGAAGCTCTACTCTTTGAAGGATTAGATACTGGAGGGGACAGGAGAGAGGTACTAGATACAATGAATCTAATAGAAGGGAAAGCCTTGAATACATATGGTCACAGGGGAAATTTTCCTGAACAGAACTTCAATGGCTTAGGCTCTAAGATCAAATATCAAAAAATGTACCTCATAACATTGTAAAGCTTCTATAAGGCAATTGGCACCTTCAATAGAACAAAGGAGCAATGAACAGACTGGGGAAAGATCTTTGGCAATTCTACATCCAAAAGAGGGTTAAAATCGAATATATACAAAGAACTCAAGAAGTTAGACTCCAGAGAACTAAATAACCCTATTAAAAATGGGGTATGGAGCTAAACAAAGAATTCTAAACTGAGGAAACTCAAATGGCTGAGAAGTACCTAAAGAAATGTACCACATTCTCTGAATTCATTCCTCAGTTGAAGGACATCTGGGTTCTTTCCAGCTTCTGGCTATTATGAATATAATATATGTATATAATATAATAATAATATAAATAGTGCTGATATGAACATAGTGAAGCATGCATCCTTATTATATTCTGGAGAATCCTGTAGGTATATGCCCAAGAGTCCCCGGGTACATGCAATTTTCTGAGGAACCTCCTGACTGATTTACAGAGTGGTTATACCAGCTTACAATCCTATAAGCAATGGAGGAGTGTTCCTCCTTTTCCACATCCTCACATCCTTGTGGTACATCCTTATCATCAAGGAAAGGCAAATCTAAGGGAACCTGAGATTTCACCTTACACCAATCATAATGGCTAAGATCAAATACTCACAGCAGATCCTGGTGAGGATGTGGAAAAGGAGGAACACTCCTCCATTGCTTATAGGATTGTAAGCTGGTATAACCACTCTGTAAATCAGTCAGGAGGTTCCTCAGAAAATTGCATGTACCTGAGGACTCTTGGGCATATATCCACAGGATTCTCCAGAAAGTAATAAAGATGCATGCTTCACTATGTTCATAGCAGCCCTATTTATATTATTATTATGTTATATTATATAAATATATTATATTCATAATAGCCAGAAGCTGGAAAGAACCCAGATTTCCTCAACTGAGAAATGAATTCAGAGAATGTGGTACATTTACACAATGGAATACTACTCAGCTATTAAAAACAATGAATTTATGAAATTCTTAAGTAAATGGATGGAACTAAAAAATATCATCCTGAGTGAGTTAATCCAATCTCAAAAAGAACACACATGGCATGCACTCACTGATAAGTGGTTATTAGCACAGGAGCCTAGAATACCCAAGATACAATTCACAGAGCAAAAGAAGGTCAAGAAGAAGGAATAACAAAGTATGAATACTCTGGTCCTTCTTAGGAGGGGGAACAAAATACCACAGGAGGAACTACAGAGACAAACTGTGGAGCAGAGACTGAGGGAAAGACCATTCAGAGAGTGCACTTCTTAGGGATCAATCCCATATACAGTTACAAAACCCAGACATGATTGTGGATGCCAACAAGTGCTTGCTGACAGGAGGCTGATATAACTGTCACCTGGGAGGCTCTGCCAGTGCATGACAAATACAGAGGGGGATACTCTCAGCCAATGATTGAGCTCAGCAAGGGTCCCCAATGGTGGACCTAGAGAAAGATGCTAAAAGGGTTTGCAGAGCCAGAGGAGGAACAGCAATATGAGCCACCCAGTACCCCCAGAGCTCCCAGGGACTAAACCACCAACCAAAGAGTACACATGGAGGGACCCATGGCTCCAGATGCATATGTAGCAGAGGATGACCTTGTTGGACATCAAAGGGAGGTGAGGCCCTTGGTCCTGAGAAGGCTAGATGCCCCAGTTCTAGAGTTCTAACATCTGATATTATTTTGAGAAACATTTGTTCCACTAACAACAAAAGTTTCACAAGGTACATAAAACAAACTTTCTGCTGAGTCCATTGCCTCTAGCCTTTCCCATTGTGAAGTTTGGTAATATTTTTGCAGCAGAGCCTGTTGGCTGGAGAGATGTGGCTGTCTTCTAGACTTCTCAGCAACACAGCTCTAGCAGGAAATCACAACTGATCTCACTGATCATCAACTATGGCTTGAATTCACAAGTTCTGCAGAATTCATCTTCCCTAGAAATGAGCATTCTAATTTCCATGTGTGTGAGTGTGTGTGTGTGTGTGTGTGTGTGTGTGTGTGTGTGTGAGAGAGAGAGAGAGAGAGAGAGAGAGAGAGAGAGAGAGACAAAGACAGACATAGAGAGAATAATAAAAAGAATAACAGGCAGTGAAGTTGGGAGGGAGTAGGAGGAGGGAGGGACATTGGGCAGATTGGAAGTGTAGGGGGAAATGATAGAATTATATAATATTCTAAAAATAATTTAAAAAATAATTAAAAATTTAAAAATAGCACCTTGGGGCATAGAGATGTAGTTCAGTGGTAGAGTGGTGACTTAGCACATGCAATGGCTTGGATCCAACACCTTATGCTGTAAAACAAACAAACAAATTGTTCAAGACCACATCCTACCATTACAGTTTATCTATTAATGAAGCTGGCAATTTCTTTATAGTTGCTAGGTATTTGGATTTCCTCTTTTGTGAATTGTCTTCCTGTCTCCATTTCCCATTTATGTACTGGTTTCTCATTTTCTTCTTGATTTGTGAAAATTGCTTTTATAATCTAGAGAATAACACACTTACTAATTTTCAACATTAAACATGACTTTTCAAGGGAGGTGGCAGGAAGGTGGACCTGGGAGAAAGAGAGAAGGGGGAGGGTAAAAAGGGGAGCAGGATTAAATACTGGAGGGGACAAAAGAGTCATACAGAGGGTCAGGAAATTGAATAAAAATATGTAGCAGTGGGGGATGAGGAACTGGGGGTAGACACTCAAGGGTCCCAGACACCTGGGAAGCAAGAGTCTCCCAGGACCCAAAGGGGATAACTTTAGTTGAAATGCTTAAGAGAAGAAGATTTCGAACCTGTAGAGACCACCTCCAGTAGAAAGGAATAGCCTCCAGTGATGGATGCGGTCAACCATCCATCCCAATGTTTTTATCCCAGAAACATTCCTGTCGAAAGGAAAGACAGGGACAAAAAATGTGGCAGAAACTAAAGGAAGGGCCATCGGGAACCTTCCCATGTGGGGATCCATCCTGTCTGCAGACACCAGACCTAGACATTATTGCTGTTGCCAAGAGGCACTTACTTTACTGACAGGAACCTGGTATGGCTGCTCCCTAGGAGGTTCTGCCAGCACCTGACCAATGCAGATGCAGATGCTCACAGCCAACCATCAGAGAGAGTTCGATGGACTGGAGGAACAGAGGGGGATATAAACCCCATAAGAAGAACAATGTTGGCTGGTCAGACAACCCAGATCTCGAGTGACTAAACCCCCAACCAAAGAGTGCATACACATGGCTCCAGCTGCATATATAGCAGAGGATGTTCTTGTCTGGGAAGGGACATCGTGGGTCCTATTATTCTTTCTGCCCTATCTTCTCAAATGTTTCCTGAGACTTAGGTGTAGGGATTGTGTTACAGATGTTTTAATTGGTGCTAAGAACCTTATAGTCAATTAGTTCTTGCACTTTTGACCAGTTATGAATTTCTGTAATGAAGACCAGCCTGAAAGCAGAATATAATAAATTGCATCACAGATTTTCAAAAAATACTTTTCTTTCCTACCTTTATTTACTTTCTAAAAGAGTTGACAATATATAATCTATACTTTTAAATTCTATTTCAAAAATTTATATTCTTTTTTAATAATTTTATTTTCTATATTCTTTGTTTACCTTCCAAATGATTTTCCCTTTCCTGGTACTCCCTTCCCCATAAGTCCCATAAGCCCTCTTTCCTCCACCCATTCCCCAATCACCCTCTCCCACTTCTCTGTCCTGGCAATCCCCTAAAATGCTGCATCAAGCCTTTCCAGAACCATGGCCCTCTCCTTCCTTCTTCTTGGGAATGATTTGATGATATGTGAGTTGTGCCTTAGGTGTCCAGAGCTTCTGGGCTAATATCAATTTATCAGTGACTGCATTCCATTTGTATTCTTTTGTGAATGAGTTAACTCACTTAGTATGATATTTTCCAGTTCCAACCATTTGCCTAAGATTTTCATGAATTCACTGTTTTTAATTGATGAGTAGTATTCCATTGTGTAAATATACCACATTTTCTGTATCTATTCCTCCACTGAGGGACATCTGGGTTCTTTCCAGCTTCTGCCTATTATAAATAAGGCTGCTATGAACATAGTGGAGCATGTGTCCTTATTGCATGCTGGGGAATCCTCTGGGTATATGCCCAATAGTGCTATAACAGGGTCCTACGGAAGTGTCATGCCCAGTTTTTGAGCAGCTGGCAGACTGATTTCAAGAGTGGTTTTACGATCTTGCAATCCCACCAGCAGTAGAGGAGTGTTCCTCTTTTCCACATCCTCAACAACACCTGCTGTCTCCTGAGTTTATAATCTTAGCCATTCTGACTTGTGTGAGGTGAAATCTCAGGGTTGTTTTGATTTGCATTTCCCTAATGACTAATGATGTTGAGCATTTCTTAAGGTGCTTCACAGCCATCTGAAGTTCTTAAGGTGAAAACTCTTTGTTTAGCTCTGTACCCCATCTTTTTAATAGGGTTATTTGGTTCTCTGGGGTCTAACTTCTTGAGTTCTTTGTATATATTGGATATTAGCCCTCTGTCAGATGTAGGGTTGGTGAAGATATTTTCCCAATTTGTTGGTTGCCATTTTTGTCCTTTTGATAGTGCCCTTTGCCTTACAGAAACTATGTGATTTTATGAGGTACCATTTGTCAATTCTTGATCTTAGAGCATAAGCTATTGGTGTTCTGTTAAGGAATTGTCCCCTGTGCTCATGTCCTAAAGGATCTTCCCCAGTTTCTTTTCTATTAGTTTCAGTGTGTCTGATTTTATGTGGAGGTCCTTGATCCACTTGGAGTTGAGCTTAGTTCAAGGAGAGAAGAATGGCTCAATTCACATTCTTCTACATGCTGAACTCCAGTTGAACCTGCACCATTTGTTGAAATGGCTATTTTTCTTCCACTGGATGTTTTCAGCTCCTTTGTCGAAGATCAAGTGACCATACTTGTGTGGCTCCACTGGAGAACTCCTACAGCTGATATACAACTTCAGCAAAGTGGCTGGTTATAAAATCAACTCACGAAAATCAGTAGCCTTCCTATACTCAAAGGATAAGCAGGCTGAGAAAGAAATTAGGGAAATGACACCCTTCACAATAGCCACAAACAATATAAAGTATCTTGGTGTGACTCTAACCAAACAAGTGAAAGATCTGTATGACAAAAACTTCAGGTCACTGAAGAAGGAAATCAAAGAAGTCCTCAGAAAATGGAAAAATCTTCCATGCTTGTGGATTGGCAGGATTAATATAGTTTAAATGGCCATCTTGCCAAAAGCAATATACAGATTCAATGCAATTCCCATCAAAATCCCAACTCAGTTTTTCATAGAGTTAGAAAAAGCAATTCTTAAATTCATCTGGAATAACAAAAAAAAAAAATCGGGATACCTAAAACCTATTCTCAACATTAAACGAAATTCTGGGGGAATCAGTATCCCAGACTTCACGCAATACTACAGAGCAATAGTATTAAAAACTGCATGGTACTGGTAAAGTGACAGGGAGGTAGATCAATGGAAAAGGATTGAAGACCCAGAAAAATTTATATTCAATTTACAAAAAATATTTTGATTATTTTTATCCTAGATATTAAATCTTAAATGTCCTATAGGACTAACATAAACTATCTATGTTTGGTATTATACTATTTTATTTATATCCTTATATCAGTAAGAAAAGAAAATATGTGAATAAGATAGATGGCTCAATGGTTAAAAGTACTTGTTTCTCTTACAGAGGACATGAACTCAGGTCCAGCACCCACATGGTAGCTCAATACCATTCATAATTCTAGATCCAGTTGATCTAACAGCCTCTTCTTGATTTCACGGACATGGTGAGAATGTGTACATGCAAGAGAAATATTAATGTATTCAAAATGAAAATAAATACATATTTTTAAAAGAAATGAAATGAGTCTTTCCCATGTGGTACAAATTGTCTTAATGCAAATTCCAACAGAAAATGTTCTTCTAGCCAAGTAATTTTGTCATATTTTTACTTAATGAAGGAAATCGTACATACTCTTCATGCTCAAGCATAGTCCAATGATTTTGCTACTGCATAATTTTCTCCAGGGCAATTGTTCTTATAAATGATATTTTTTGCAATCTCAAAAGAATTAATTGATTTTAATTTGGTCCTTTCAGATAAAAATATTGATAGATGTTAAAAAAACACAGAGAGTCTGATTAGTTGTTTCATCTCATTTGAAAGTGTTTCTAGCTTTCTTCAAGACTTAAATACCCAGAAATGAATATTATATATTGTTTTCCTCAAAGCTTCTTCTTTCAGTAACAGAATGAGACAGTTTTTTTCTGAGGACAGCTTACCGAAAGGTACCTTCTGAATCTCTCTCTCTCCCTCTCCCTCTCCCTCTCCCTCTCCCTCTCCCTCTCCCTCTCCCTCTCCCTCTCTCTCTCTCTCTCTCCTTCCCTCTTCTTCTTCCCTTCCCTAGTCTCCCTCTCTCTGTGCCTCTCTTTTCTTCCATGTGTTATATTTGTGTGTGTGCGTGTGTGTGTGTGTGTGTGTGTGTGTGTGTGTGTGTGTGTGAGAGAGAGAGAGAGAGAGAGAGAGAGAGAGAAGCTAAACTACTGTTGCATCTTTTTTCTATTATATTTTAATAGATTCTATAAATGCTCCTGAATCATCTTGTTCAAAAACTACTTTCCACAGGAACTCAGGAGTTTTGAACAATTCTCATAAGCCTTGGGTTTTGGAACTGAAAACTAAAACAGTTAGCTATAGAGAACTGATAAAAGGTCATTTATTTGATTTATTTTCTCCTGTGGGAAGAAGAGTTAAATTAGTATATATAAATAAAATAACAAAAAAGCATTTCCTTCATTTGTACAAGTAGGAAATATTACCTATTCTTAAATATAGAAACTAAATTTTCTTTCTTCCATTTTCTTTTTTAAAAGCTTTTAAAGCTTTTATTTATTTATTCTGCCCTCATGCTATATTCTGGCCACAGTTTCCTCTCACCCCTCTCCTCTCAGTACCTTCTATACCATTTCCTCTCTTCCATTTCCCTTCATAAAAGTGCAACCAACCCAGGGATATCAACCAAATAGTACAATAAGACTAGGTACATAGCTTCATATCAAGGCTAAAGAAGGCAACCTGAGAAGCAGACAAGGGTCCCACAATTAGGCAAAAGAGTCAGTCAGCCACTCCTCCCACTATTAGGAGTCCCACAAGAACACTAAACTCCTTAACCATAATATATATGCAGAGGACCTAGAACAGAACAATATAGGCCCTTGATTGTCACTTCAATTCCACCACCACCACCAATAAAATAAAAAGAATAAACATCCATTGATCATTAATATCTCTCAAAATCAATGGACTCAGTTCTCCAAATACAAAATGACATAAACTAACAAAATGAATGTGAAAACAGGATCAAACCTACAGCTATACAGAAGAAACACATCTCTACCTCAAACATAGTACCTCAGAGTAAAGGGTTGGAAAAGATTTATTTTATTTTACTTTATTTTATTTTATTATTTTATTTTATTTTATTATTTTATTTTATTTTATTTTAAATTATTTTATTTTATTTTATTTTATTTTATTTTATTTTATTTTATTTTATTTTATTTTATTTTATTTTTATTTGTCCAAGCAAATGGATCCAAGAAGCAAGCTGGTGTGGCCATTCTTATACCTAACAAAATAGACTTTTGACCAAAACTAATAAAAAAAGCCAAGGAAGGACACTTCATACACATCAAAGAAAAAATTTTCAAGATGACATCTCAATTCTGAACATCTATGAATCAAATTCAAAGGCACCCACACTCATAAAATAAACATTACTAACATCAAACCACATAGGTGTTGGATATTTCAATACCCCACTCTCACCAATGCAGAGGTCTTTCAGACAAAAACTAAACAGAAATAATGGAAATAACAGTTGTTATGAAATGAATGGGCCTAACATATCTACAAAGCATTTTACCCAAACACTAAAGATTGTATGTTCTTCTCAGTACCTTGTGAACCTTTCTCCAAAACTAATGACTTATTCACTTACAAAGCAAGTCTCAGCAGATAAAAGAAAATTGAAGAGAACTCGGCCTCCCGCCAGTCAGGAGAGGCTCACCTCCATCTTGGTTTCGGGCTCCAGACACATCGGACAGACTGAGGTACACAAACATAATCCTAGGCCAACACTGCGGGGGTCTGAGCCCGATGGGCATTGGCCTGCACCCAGGCCCTGGGCTGTTTGGGGGACCATCGGGGCACCAACCCAGCCAGGAGGTTTTTTGCCCGGGCCTGCATGCAAGCCGCCAGTTTGCCTGCATGAGGACAGAGTGCTCTGGCGGACAGAGCCATAACGGGCATAGCCTGAGGCTAACAAAGCGGGGATCTAGGCCCCAAACGGCATAGGACTGACCGCAAGAACTGGGCGGCTTGGTGGGCCATCTGTGAGTCAACCCGCCCAGGAGGTTGTTAGCACAGCAGACTCTCCCGGCGCTTTCAGGGAGCGCGGGCACGCACGCCCACCATCCTGGTCACCTGGCGGACTCAATTAACAGTCATAGCCCTAGGGGAACTTTGCTTGGACCTTGGCCTCGCAGGCTTTTGCCTGGACTCAGGGCCTGGGCAGTCAGGCTAACCTTGTGTGCGCCAGCCCAGTTGAGGGATCGGCTGCCCAGCAGAGTGAGCAGAACACAGGGGAGGTCCCTGCAGCATACACCGTCGGCGCTCCCTGGGGGTGCACACGGGCTCCATCTGGTCCACAGACACAATCTGGGGCAAGGCCTCAGGCGGGAGCCCTCAGCTCAACTCTCTCCGCTTCCGGATCCAAATCAGCCTGGGCGGCCACACCACATCTCCAGGTCCTGCAAGAGGCTAGAGGGGCATCCGGGCGGCCAGCTGGGAGAAGTCAGTGTGCTCCAGTGAATCCAGCGGGCCCCAGCAGGAGCCTTCGGGTGCCTGCTTCGGGATCTGAACAGCCTGGGCAGTAGCACCCTGTCTACAGTAGTGCAGGAGGTAAGCTGTGCACCAGAGGCCAACTGGGAAGGGGCAGCTTGCACTGGTGAGTCCAGCACTGACAAGACCAAGTAACACCAGTGAGAACTAGATGGCAAAAGGCAAACACAGGAACGTCACTAACAGAAATCAAGGCAATATGGCAACATCTGAACCCAATTCTCCTCTACCAGCATGTCCTGAATACCCCATCACACCAGTAAAACAAGATTTGGATTTAAAATCACTGGTCATGATGCTGGTACAGGAACACATGAAGGACATACTTAAAGAAATTCAGGAGAAAATGGATCAAAAGTTAGAAGCCCTTGCAAGGGAAACACAAAAATCATTGAAAGAAATCCAGGAGAATACAAAAGCCAACAATGAGGAAACGCAAAAAACACTTAAAGAAATACAGGAGAACTTTGGTCAACAGGCTGAGGACATGAAAGAGGAAACACAAAAATCTCTTAAAGAATTACAGGAAAGCACAAACAAGCAAGTGAAGGAGCTAAGCAAAACCATCCAGGATCTAAAATCAGAAGTAGAAACAACTAAGAAAACTCAAAGGGAGACAACTTTGGAGATAGAAAGCCTTGGGAAGAAATCAGGGCACAGAGATGCAATTATCAGCAACAGAATACAAGAGATAGAAGAAAGAATCTCAGATGCTGAAGATTCCATAGAACCCATGGACTCAACAGTTAAAGAAAATGCAAAATGCAAAAAGCTTGTAACCCAAAATATCCAGGAAATCCAGGACACAACGAGAAGACCAAACCTAAGGATTATAGGCATAGATGAGAGTGAAGATTTACAACTTAAAGGGCCAGCAAATATCTTCAATAAAATTATGGAAGAAAGCTTCCCTAACCTAAAGAGAGAGATGACTATGAATATACAAGAAGCCTACAGAACTCCAAACAGACTGGACCAGAACAGAAATACTTCCCGTCACAAAATAATCAAAACACCAAATGTTCTAAACAAAGAAAGAATATTAAAGGGAGTAAGAGAAAAAGGCCAAGTAACATATAAAGGAAGACCTATCAGAATTACACCAGATTTCTCACCAGAGACCATGAAAGCTAGAAGTTCCTGGGCAGATCTCATGCAGACTCTAAGAGAACACAAATCTACTACTATATCCAGCAAAACTCTCAATCACCATAGATGGAGAAACTAAGATATTTTATGACAAAACCAAGGTTACCCAATATCTATCCACAAACCCAGCCCTGCAAAGGATAATAGGAGGACAACACCAATACAAGGAGGGAAACTTCACCCTGGAAAAAGCAAGATAGTAACCTTTCATCAAACCCAAAAGAAGTTAAGCAATCAAATTTAAAAAATAACGTCAAAAATGATAGGAAGTAACAATCACTATTCCTTAATATCTCTTAACATCATTGGACTTAATGCCCCAATAAAAAGACACAGACTAACTGACTGGAGACATAAACAGGACCCTACATTTTGCTGCTTACAGGAAACACACCTCAGAGTCAAAGACAAACACGACCTTTGAGTAAAAGGCTGGAAGACAATTTTACAAGCAAATGGTCTCAGGAAACAAGCTGGAGTAGCCATTTTAATATGAGATAAAATTGATGTTCAACCCAAAGTCATCAAAAGAGACTCTGAGGGACACTTCTTGCTGGTCAAAGGAAAAATACAACAAGAAGAACTCTCAATCCTGAACATCTATGCTCCAAATGCAAGGGCACCCTCTTTCTTAAAAGAAATTTTATTCGTAAAAGAAACTTTCGAAAAAGAAACTCAAAGCACACATTGCACCTAACACAATAATTATGGGTGACTTCAACACTGCACTTTCCTCAATGGACCGATCAGGAAAACAGAAACTAAACAGGGACACAATGAAACTAATTGAAGCTTTGGACTAATTAGATTTAACAGATATATATATATAAAACATTCTATCATAAAACAAAAGAATATACTTTTTTCTCAGCACCTCATGGTACCTTCTCCAAAATCGACCATATAATGGGTCACAAGACAGACCTCAACAAATATAAGAAGATCGAACTAATCCCATGCCTCCTATATGATCACTATGGGGTAAAAGTGGTCTTCAATAGCAACAGAAACAACAGATAACCCACATACACGTGGAAACTGAACAATACTCTACTCAATGATACCTTGGTCAAGGAAGAAATAAAGAAAGAAATTAAAGACTTTTTAGAACACAATGAAAATGAAAACACAACATACCCAAATCTATGGGACACAATGAAAGCAGTGCTAAGAGGAAAACTCATAGCCCGGAGTGCCTCCAAAAAGAAAATGGAGAGAGCATACATTACCAGCTTAATGACATACCTGAAAGCCCTATAACAAAAAGAAGCTATTTCACCCAGGAGGAGTAGAAGGCAGGAAATCATCAAACTCAGGGCTGAAATCAATCAAGTAGAAACAAAGAGAACCATACAAAAAATCAACAAAACCAGGAGGTGGTTCGTTGAGAAAATCAACAAGATAGATAAACCCTTAGCCAGACTGACCAAAGGGCACAGAGAAAGTATCCAAATTAACAAACATAGAATTGAAAAGGGAGATATAACAAAGGAAACTGAGGAAATCCAAAAAATCATCAGATCCTACTACAAGAGCCTGTTCAACACAACTGGAGAATCTGGAGGAAATGGACAATTTCCTTGACAGATACCAAATACCAAAATTAAATCAGGACCAACTAGACCATCTAAACAGTCCCATAATGCCTAAAGAAATAGAAGGAGTCATAGAAAGTCTTCCAACCAAAAAAAAGCACAGGACCAGATGGTTTCAGTGCAGAATTCTGTCAGACCTTCAAAGAAGAATTAACACCAATACTCTTCAAACTATTCCACAAAATAGAAACAGAAGGAGCACTACCCAATTCCTTCTACGAAGCCACAATTACGCTGATACCAAAGCCACACAAAGATCCAACAAAGAAAGAGAACTTCAGACCAATTTCCCTTATGAACATCGATGCAAAAATACTCAATAAAATTCTTGCCAACCGAATCCAAGAACACATCAAAACGATCATCCAGCATGATCAAGTAGGCTTTATCCCGGAAATGCAGTGTTGGTTCAATATACGGAAATCAATCAATACAATCCACTACATAAACAAACTCAAAGAACAAAACCACATGGTCATTTCATTGGATGCTGAAAAGGCATTTGACAAAATTGAGCATCCTTTCATGCTTAAAGTCTTGGAGAGAACAGGAATTCAAGGCCCATACCTAAACATAGTAAAAGCAATATACAGCAAACCGGTAGCCAGCATCAAACTAAATGGAGAGAAACTGGAAGCAATCCCACTGAAATCAGGGACCAGACAAGGCTGCCCCCTTTCTCCTTATCTTTTCAATATTGTACTTGAGGTACTAGCTCGGGCAATTCGACAACATAAGTAGGTCAAAGGGATACAAATTGGAAAGGAGGAAGTCAAACTATCATTATTTGCAGATGACATGATAGTCTACCTAAGTGACCCAAAAAACTCCACTAGAGAGCTCCTACAGCTGATAAACAACTTCAGCAAAGTGGCAGGTTATAAAATCAACTCAAGCAAATCAGTGGCCTTCCTATACTCAAAGGATAAGCAGGCTGAGAAAGAAATTAGGGAAATGACCCCCTTCACAATAGCCACAAACAGTATAAAGTATCTTGGGGTGACTCTTACCAAACATGTGAAAGATCTGTATGACAAGAACTTCAAGACTCTGAAGAAGGAAATGGAAGAAGACCTCAAAAAATGGGAAAACCTCCCATGCTCATGGATCGGTAGAATCAATATAGTTAAAATGGCCATTTTGCCAAAAGCAATATACAGATTCAATGCAATACCCATCAAAATCCCAACTCAATTCTTCACAGAGTTAGAAAGAGCAATTATCAAATTCATCTGGAACAACAAAAAACCCAGGATAGCTAAAACTATTCTCAACAACAAAAGAAAATCTGGGGGAATCAGTATCCCTGACCTCAAGCAATACTACAGAGCAATAGTGTTAAAAACTGCATGGTATTTGTACAGTGACAGGCAGGAGGATCAATGGAACAGGATTGAAGATCCAGAAATGAACCCACACACCTATGGCCACTTGATCCTCGACAAAGAGGCTGAAAACATCCAATGGAAAAAAGATAGCCTTTTCAACAAATGGTGCTGGTTCAACTGGAGGTCAGCATGCAGAAGAATGCGAATTGATCCATCCTTGTCTCCTTGTACTAAGCTCAAATCCAAATGGATCAAGGACCTCCACATAAAGCCAGACACTCTGAAGCTAATAGAAAAGAAACTGGGGAAGACCCTTGAGGTCATCGGTACAGGGAAAAAGTTTCTGAACAGAACACCAATAGCGTATGCTCTAAGAGCAAGAATTGACAAATGGGACCTCATAAAATTACAAAGTTTCTGTAAGGTAAGGACACCATCAAGAGGACAAATCAGCAACCAACAAATTGGGAAAAGATCTTCACCAATCCTACATCAGGTAGAAGGCTAATATCCAATATATATAAAGAACTCAAGAAGTTAGATTCCAGAAAACCGAACAACCCTATTAAAAAATGGGGTACAGAGTTAAACAAAGAATTCTCACCTGAAGAACTTCGGATGGTGGAGAAGCATCTTAAAAATTGCTCAACTTCATTAGTCATTAGGGAAATGCAAATCAAAACAACCCTGAGATTTCATCTTACTCCAGTCAGAATGCCTAAGATTAAAAATTCAGGAGACAGCAGGTGTTGGAGAGGGTGTGGAGAAAGAGGAACACTCCTCCACTGCTGGTGGGGTTGCAAATTGGTACAACCACTCTGGAAATGAGTCTGGCGGTTCCTCCCAAAACTGGGCACCTCACTTCCAGAAGATCCTGCTATACCACTCCTGGGCATATACCTAGAGTATTCCCCACCATGTAAAAAGGATACATGCTCTACTATGTTCATAGCAGCCCTATTTATAATTGCCAGATGCTGGAAAGAACCCAGGTATCCCTCAACAGAAGAGTCAATGCAAAAAATGTGGTATAGCTACACAATGGATTACTATTCAGCCATTAGAAACAATGAATTCATGAAATTCTTAGGCAAATGGATGGAGCTAGAGAACATCATACTAAGTGAGGTAACCCAGACTCAAAAGGTGAATCATGGTATACACTCACTAATAAGTGGTTATTAACCTAGAAAACTGGAATACCCAAAACATAATCCACACATCAAATGAGGTACAAGAAGAAAGGAGGAGTGGGCCCTGGTTCTGGAAAGACTCAGTGAAACAGTATTCGGCAAAACCAGAACGGGGAAGTGGGAAGGGGTGGGTGGGAGAACAGGGGAAGAGAAGCGGGCTTATGGGACTTTCGGGGAGTGGGGTCTAGAAATGGGGAAATCATTTGAAATGTAAATAAATAAATAAATAAAAAGAAAATTGAAATAACTCCTTATATCCATTAGACCACAACAGATAAAAGCTGCATTCCAACAATGGTAGAAACAACAGAAAATCTACAATCTCATGGAAATTGAACAACTTTCTATGGAATGGCAACTGTTTCAAGGCAGAAATAAAGGAATTAAAACTTCCTAGAATTCAATGAAAGTAGATGCAGCGCATTTTCTCCACCACCCTGCAAACTTATGAGAGGCAATGAAAATGGTGCTAAGAAGGTTCATAGCACTATGTACCTTCATAAAGAAATTAGAGAGATCTCATATGAGCAACTTAGCAGTACACCTAAAGTCCCTAGAGCAAAAAGAAATAAAGACATCCAAGAGGCATAGATGGCAAAACATAATCAACCCAAGGTTAGAAGTCAGTAAAATGAAGACAAAGAAAATATGACAAAGATTCAATGAAATAAAGTTTTTCTTAAAATTTTCAATATTTATTCACTTCACATGCTGATTGCAGCCCCTCCCTCCTCTCCTCCATTCCCACCCTCCCACTGCTTTTCCCCCATTTCCCCTTCCCCTTCTCATCAGAGCCCCCCACCCTTTCCCATGTACTAACCAACTGTGGTGCATCAAGTCTCATATGGACTCAGGACATCTTCCTTCTCCTACTGAAACCAGATAAAAGAGCCCAGCTATGAGAAATCAATCCAAATGCAAGCAAACAAGTCCAAGTCAGACACAACCCCTGCTCCAATTGTTGAGGGACAAACATGAAGACCAAACTGTACTTTTGTTACATATGTATAAGTAGACTAGGACCAGGCCATGTTTGCTCTTTGGTTGGTGGTTCATTATCTTTGAACATCCATGGTTCCAGGATAGTTGAATCTGTTGGTCTTCCTATAGGGTTCATTTCCTCTATGAGTCCCTCAATTATTCCCCAAACTCTTCCTTAAGTGTCCCTCAGTTCTGTGCAATGTTTAGCTGTAGGTCTTTCCATCTATTCCAGTCACCTGCTGAATGAAGGCGCTCAGATGACAGTGGAATTTATTGGTGAATAATAAATTAATGACAACAGTAATCCCTACTTTCTCAGAATCTTTCAGTAGCCTAGTTCAGCAGGGAGGAATAGGGTGGCAACTGGTGAGGCTACTAAACTCCATTCAATTGTTCAAATCTGTGGGCATAGGGTTTAAATGCATTGGGTAAATTCAGTGAATTACAAAATAAGGTAAAAAGATATCAATGTGGGAAATTGATTTATAGGAAAGAGGGGGTTGATAATTGTAGTGGGAGGTGAAAATAATAAAAATTTATTTTATAGTATATAAAAATGTAAAATAACAAATTTAACCAATGAAAAGAGAGAATAAGCCAGTTAGGGCTTGTTAGACGACTTGGTTCTTAAATATTCTTGTCTCCAAACCTATTCATTTGATATGGTACCCAAAAATCACTAGGTAGAAACAGATAATTCAACATTAAAATTGGTCTTCTAATCTGCACACATATGTAATGAATTATAGTTGCTCACATACTCACTCATACAATTAATTGATTTACTTAGCTAAAATATATGAAAGAAATTTCCTATAAGTAAATTAGATAATGCAAGTTCATAAACTACACAAACAATTAAAACTACAAATTGAAAAATACCCTGAGTTCCCAAGTCAGCATTTAAGATAATCGCTATATACTGGTAAAGCTTGATGTAATGCTGTGCAAAATATCCTGGCATCATAGTTTATTTTGCATTCTGAAAAACACCATTCATGAATGAGTTTCTGCTTGTTTAAATAGCTGCATCTGTAAAAGAAGATAATAATTTTCAAAATGGCCAAAAGTGGCTAAATAGATGGATCAGAGCACTTCCTGCACAAGCACCAAGAACTCAGTTTGAACACTAGAACTGATATAAAAAGCTAGATGTAGCCACACATAAACCTATAACCCCAGTATTCTGGAGTATGGAGACAAGAAAACTTCTGGGGTTTTCTGGGTACCAGCCTAGCTCCAGCTGCAATGAAAAACCCATTCTGAAAATGTGTGGAATAAAGCAGAACATGAAACATACTCTCCACACCTCTGCTCATATATACACAGGCATGCACATACACTTGCAAGTACATATGTCAGTATACCAAGTACACACATAAACACACACATACTTGAACACTCAATCTAATTCAGACTGTAACTGCCCACCATTACATTGAACAGGTTAAATGGAAGGAAATCTGCGGATGAAATAGGACAGGGCTGCAAGAAGAATATGAGACCAAGACAACAGCTGTTGTTCAAGGTTTCAAGGTTTAATGTGGAGGACTCCAAATATAAAGGTGGGGTGGGGCAGGGGGGAACCCTTTACCCAAAGGCTAGATGAGTACAAACTGGCTCTGTACTCATCTACAGAATCAGTTTGGTTGCTCAGCAGGTGGCTAGTGTCACTCGGGAAACTGCAGGTCCTTAAAAAACAATGGGCTTCACCTTGGTCTGTGTGTTTCTCCCTAGGTGGAGGGGATTATGGCTAACACAGGAATTCCTGCTCAGAGGCTAGGAGAGGAACTTCACCTTGGTCAGTGTCACGTTCCTGACAGGTGGCATGGTACCCCAATAAGGATCTCTACATCTCCTCCCTTTTTATTAGTTTTAAGACAAGAAGGGAACAATCAAGTTGACAGTCATCCCTCAAAAGTTGGTGGGCATTAACCATGGAGGGGAACAATTGACCTGGTCTTCCTAAATACTTCATGGTGGCTTTTGTGGAGGAGAGGGTCTAGGCTTCCTTGTTGGTTGTTATTATAAGGAATGCCTTTAAACACCAATCTCTATGCAACAAGGTTCACTTCACAGGAGACTCAGAGGGAGAAAACATGATCCTCCCCTTGCAGGGCTTTGCCTTACACCTCCCACTGGTGCCCTTGCCTGCTTGTAAGCAGATCTACATAGATCTGAGTTCTATGTTGCTCCTGTAGAAGGTCCAATTTACTTGTATAGGTTTTAATGCCAAGGAGTTGATTTGCTGCAAAACACCCTGCAAGTGTCTTTAACAGACATGCCAGTTTTCAATCCAGGTGAGCCTGGGTGGAGGCAACCAGTCTGCTTAAAATACAAGGTCAAAAGTTAGAAACAAAACAGGATTAACTAGTCTTTGGATGAGCCAAGGTATCCAATTCAGTTGCAATTAGCAAGTTTCAGACACAAAGACTAGCCTCCCGGGTGTGGGAGATAGCTTTGAGAATCAACAGAGAAGCTATTACTTCAAGAGTGGAGACTATATTCTAAATTAACTCAGCTGGCTGATAAATATTATTAGCCATCTTCATAATTGGAATCTCTAATACTGGATTTATTTCTAGATCAGTCCATGATTGAGTCAGAATAACTGATCACATTAAAGGAAATAGAAGAGTCATTATAAGTCCTCCTTTAGATTAATTTTTCTAAGTCAGTTTTAACAGTCTCCATGTTCTCTGTCCCACGAGGTCTAAAAACTTGAATTAAGGCAGTTTATCTAATCTGGGACATAGGCAAGTAAAGGTGGGTCAAGAACATACCCAGTACAGCTTTCCTGTCATCATTGTCAGAGCACTCTGCAAGCTCAAGTCAGCACTATCTTCAGCATGCCACACCAATCACACTGTCAGCTAGCATGCTTCTGCAGCATTCTGTGGAAAAAACAGAAACATACCTTCTTCCCTATATTAAATAACTGATCAGAATCATGCCATATGCCAATAAGTGGATCCTTCCATCTCAACTAGGCATGAGTATGCCTAGTTGTAGGATACTATATACACTCATTAAGGTGTTCGTTGGCATCGAAATATTAAAATTTTCTTAAAAATATAAAAGTACAATTTAAATAATGTGCATGGGCCTATGATTTCCCATTTTTTGTTTTTAAGAAGATGTTATTTTAATGTTCTCCAATACCTCGTCCTTGGGAATGATAAAGAATTAAACTGTTGTTAAATTGATGTCAAACATCTCAAATGTTTGATGACTGTAATAAATAGCCAGTTCAATTATCTGTTTTAATCTAAGTTGGAACACCAAGCATAGACAATAATGTAGGCAAGGACTGTGCAAGCATAGAAAACAAATGTAGCATTTTTAGTTGCTTTTCCTGTTAGAGCAGTTGCATCTAGAAAGCCTAAAAATGTATCACTAGCCATATGTGCATATTTTAATTTTATAAAATGAGAAATATGAATACCATTCATTTGTAATAATTGAGTAAGTCCTCTAGAACTCTAGAATTAACACCATTATGTGGTAGAGGTAGAAATTGAGGACACAGAGAACAAGCCTTTACAATTTGATGTGCATATTTTCTAAAAATATAAAATAATTCTCATGCCATTACTATTTTGATGATGTAAAGAATATGAACATATGGCCAATTGTTGCTACGTAAGGCCTATAGTCTGCCTAGGATACAAATTTCTTGTGGCCTTGCCTTAAGGGGTCTTGTCCAGGCAGTCTAGGACAATTTCTTTTTTAAAGATTTATTATTTTATTATATATAAGTATACTCTAGCTATCTTCAGACACACCAGAAAAAGGAGTTAGATCTCATTATAGATGGTTGTGAGCCACCATGTAGTTGCTGGGAATTGAACTTAAGACGTTTGGAAAAGCAGTCAGTGTAACCACTGATCCGTTGCTGTAGCCCCTGGATAAGCTCTTAAATGTCCAGAGGACAATCATTTAAAGGAACAGTACTTTTTCTTAACCTGAATTGTAATTGTGTAAATAATTGTAAAATTTAAGAATTTGCAGTATCTAAAAAGGGAACAATTTCAAGAAATTATAAGACATCAGAAAACAAATTAAAAGCTTGATTTTAAACATTTTAAAAATAGTGGCTACAGCACCCAATTCAATTATCTATGCTGAAGCAGGGGAAAACTCAAAAGAATAAATATGTGGTCCAATTACATGAGTTTCTTTCCCATAGAAAAGCTGCTTATAAATATAGTAGATACATTCTTTATGTGGTGCATGTATAAATCTATAGGAAATACAAAGGCATGCATGGAAGAAATTTCAACAACTTATATTTTAGATAACAATTATCAATTTTGCCTAAAAGGGTTGCCATGCAATAGACCAACCATCAGTACTCTGCAATGACCAATTTGATTGCCATTTGAAGCAAGGAACTAATGTTTTATTAGTTTCTTTTGTTTGTTTGTTTTTTATTGATATATTTTTATTTACATTTCAAATGATTTCCCCTTTTCTGGGTCCCCACTCCCCGCAAGTCCCATATGCCCTCTTCCTTCCCCCTGTTCTTCCATCCACCCCTTTCCACTTCCCTGTTAAGACATTCCTTTCAAAATAGAAAGGGCTTAAGCAAAACCAACAGTGTTTCTCATCTGAGTCTCAGCACCAATGAGGGGGCTTAAAAAGAGAGGATGGGAGAGTCAAGAGAGTGTGGCACGGTGGTGTATGGGAAGGGGGTGCCCAGGCAGGCCCCTATCCAGGCACCTCTTCTCCCTGAAGGACCACACACACACAGGCATGTTATAGAATAGAGTTTATTCAGAGTAGGGGATAGGAGTTAGTGGTAGAGAAAGGTAGAGAGAGAGAGAAAGAGACAGAGAGACAGAGACAGAGAGACAGAGAGAGACAGAGAGAGAGAGAGAGAGAGTAGAGAAGTAGAGTGGAGGTCGGCCATGATCACATGGAAAGAGGGGGGAAGGAGAATCCAAGGGTCAGGGAGGTGAGAGTATGTGGGAGAGTGGAGAGAGCAAAAAGAGGGAGAGGAGAGGCAAGTAGCCCCTTTTATAGTGGGCCAGATCTATGAGGTGGGGCATACCTGGCTATTGCCAGGTAGGTATGGGGTGGAGCTTAGACAGAATACCAACATACTCCAACATTTGCTTAATTAAAAAAGAAAAAGAAAAAAGAAAAGAAGTGACTGCGAATACGGCGAAGCAGGAATAGGATCGTTGTTGAGATCTGGCTGCTTCATGCTAACATTGGGGCAATGTGTCTCTGGGGAACCTAGAGAAAGGGGTATGGAGGGAGATTGTCCAGTCTCAGGAGGACTGGCTGCTTCCTTGCTGTCCAGGGTCTCTCTGTGGAGCCATTTGAGGATAGGTCAGGAGAACAAGTTCAGTAGAAGTTTTCTGCGTCTAGAGAAGCTGAGAGGAGATTGGAGCATCTGAAGGTTGCTTCTCTGGAGCTGTCCTGGATATATGGCAAGGGCCTGGACTTATCAAGGTGTTGGAACACATTAGTATAGATAGGGAATAAGACTAGGTACATTTGGGAGAAAGGAATTTTTTTTTTTAAGATGTACCATTGAAACCCAGAGAAACCCCACCCTTTGGAAAGGTAGTAAAGTGGGAACTTGGACAGATGTACTTATCTGGATGGAGCCTACTTGGTCCATGAGCAGTAGATCTGGGTAGGTTTCCTATAGGTAACAAGTTTATTAAAGAGATAACAACATGAGTTAACCACATGAACAATCTTTAAGCTGAGCCTTTGTGGATCGGAAGGAATAGGATTGAAGGTTGGATGGTATAGTGGAATATTTATTATTAAAGAAATCTATAGGAACGCAGATATTAGGACAGTGACAGAGCAAGAAGAGGAAATATGAAGCATTTAATGGAAACCGGGTTTAGGTAAGGAGAAAACTGTCTAGCTGTCAATGTAGTCAGAAGCCTGAGGAATAAACAATAACTTAACAGTTATATTATTAAAGAATGACAGATTCCAGTAGCCAGCAGTTCTTTGTGATCTCTGGTCTCCATGGAGGCTTTGGCTGTCAATCTGGCTTTCAGTCACAGACGATGCATGGCTTTTTCTCTGTGGAATGGATACCCATGACATGAGAAATGGCTTACCTTTGTTTAGTTAAGTCATTTGACTCAAGGTATCTGGTTTCGTCCACTGCACTCTTTCAGGCAGCATCCTGTGGCAGTGTCCATATCTTTCTTCTGAGACTTCAGGGAGAAGCTGTTAGGCCTTTGGGAATTCTGTTGGTCTTAAATATAATAACAAACTTCTGACAAGATTGAGCGCAAGATAGGAGATCAATAGTTAAGAGAGGATAGGAATGGGAATCTTAAGTAGCTTTGACAGGTTGCATAGGTAGAGGAAAGTTTATTACCTTGGTTAGTAAACATGCTAGGATCAGAGTAAGAAAGCTGGCAGCAATGGATTAAATTGTAGTGGCAGAAAATGAGTTTGTCTAGGCAGACAGGCTCATTAACATCAACTTGAGCATGCAGGCTATAGGAACAAAGAAGTTAAGGATGTGGGAACACGGAATAGGTGAGATTTAGGTCCTTTATCACTTACCAAACTGTTAATTTTAAAAATATACGGTCGAAGACAAGTAGCACCCACTGGGTGAGGGAGGGGTAAGTTGCTAATAAATATTTAACTTCACCGTTCTGAAAGCATATCTATTAATGCAGTATAGCCAAGCTAAAGGCTCCAGCTGTTTCGGGAGTCTCTAGGGGCTATGGGCATTCCCAGAATGCCCAGAGAAGCTCCCATGCCTGGTCTAGGGATTCTCTAGCTATAAAAGCTAAGAGGTAGACTGGGTAGCTTCTGAGTCTGGGTACACCCAAGGGAGGGCCTAAATGTCCTAAGCAGGAATGCTATCTGGAATGCCAGTGGCATGTGGGCTAGGCTTGAAAGGAAACCCTTCGTTCCAAAGAAATTGGCCAGAGTTCATTTGAAAGCCAAGGGTTATTTATTATTATGGTTAATATTTATTTAAATTTGTAGTCTGGTAGAAGGAAGAAACTGACAGGTAGCACACACATTGTGGAGGCTGGTGTAATTGGCTGTTATGTTGAGCATTCTCAACCACCTGGCTGCAGGGCCCAGCCCCCCCCCCCCCAATTCTGCTTCTCCTGCCTGTGCGGGACTGCAAGACCGGCCATTGCCCACCATATGAACAGCAACAGCAGTGACAGAGGCAGTGGGACTCTGAGAGCAGTGGTGGTGAGACCGAGCAGCTAAGGGGATGGACTGCACGGTTGTGAGAGAAGCAGCAGGACTGTAAGAGAAGTGGGTGTTAGAAGTAGTGGAGCATCTCAGAAGCCAGTGTGGAACTGACCTAGCACCTGGCCAGTGTTTATTGACTAGGTTGGATCTTTTTCTCCCCCTTCTGTTGCCTGCACCTCTCTCCCTTCTTCCTCCTCTTCCCTTCCGAGCACAGCAGCAGAGCTGAGTTGGGAATGGGCTGCGACCAGAAAACAGCAGGAGAAATCAGCATCATGGCCAGCATAGCAGTACCGCAACAGGATGGGGTGCAGGCTTGCTGCAGCTCTGAGAGTGGTGGGCTCTGAGCGGGGCAGTGGGACCGCGTGGCACTGCTCTGCTGCAATGGAACACAGCGTTGCTGTGGTTCTGAGACACATGCACCATTAGCCTGAGACCAGCTGCTGCAGTTAGAGTCATAGCTGAGTGGTCAACAGGGCAGAAGGGAAAAGTTGTAGAGTGATTGCTGCAGGCACAGGGTGGGACTTCTTGCCAGCAGTGAAGTGGGAAGTCAAGTAGCCTGTACTGGCTGGGAAGTAGCTTGTTTTGTATCTTAGCAATGGCATGGGCAGGGCCACCAAGCAGCTGCTGAAACAAAGGAAACTAGTAGAAGAAATGCTGCTGTCTGTCAGGGACGTGCAGAACCTCTGTGAGGCTGTGGTTTAGCTTGTTTCATTTCCTAGCAACAAGACAAAGGGGGACCAATGCTGCCTCTACTGAGACTGCGAGCCCTGGCAACTGCTCTGGCAATGGCCGGGGCTTGGCAGCAGGGAACAGGAAAGAAAGTATCATTTGCGTGGGGGACCTGCCACGGCTGCCGGAACCGGAACCACCGTGGTCCTGCAGGGACATGCTCGACGACACCTCCATGAGGAGATGGTTCAGGGGGGAATGCTGCGGGGAGCCCCCAGCAGCGGCAGCGACCACAGCTGCAGCAAGGGCATAAGGGAAGCAGAGTCTAGGGAAATGGAACTCTGCCGCAGTGCACTGCACTGCAATCTGTGAGAGCGCAAACATAGACTGTCCAGAAGGATAGGAGAACTAGAAGGGGTGGGACATTTCAGGCAAACGCAACTAATTAGCAGTTCACAAATAAGGGAAATGGGGGAAAGTACAGGCTCCAGTCCTCAAGACAATGCAACCCTACCTTAGAACTATGTAAACTGTTGCTCTGACCAGTGGGGGTGGGGGATTTACCCATCCAAGCAAACTCGTAGTGTTTCTCATTTCCCAGCCAATCACACCAATGAAAGGGCTTAAGCAAAACCCACAGTGTTTCTCATCTGAGTCTCAGCACCAATGAGGGGGCTTAAAAAGAGAGGATGGGGGAGTCAAGGGAGTGTGGCACGGTGGTGTGGGAGAAGGGGGTGCCCAGGCAGGCACCTGTCCAGGCAACTCTTCTCCCTGAGGGACCACATACATATAGAATAGAGTTTAATGAGAGTAGGGGATGGGAGTTAGTGATAGAGAAAGGCAGAGAGAGAGAGAGACACACACACAGAGAGACACAGAGAGAAACAGACACACACACACACACACACAGAGAGAGAGAGAGAGAGAGAGAGAGAGAGAGAGAGAGAGAGAGAGAGAGAGAGGAGAGAGAGAAGTGGAGTGGAGGCCAGCCATGACCACTTGGAGAGAAGGGGGGAGGAGAGCCCAAGGGGCAGGGAGGTGAAAGTATGTGGGGAAGTGGAGAGAGCAAAAAGAGGGAGAGGAGGGGCAAATAACCCCTTTTATAGTGGGCCAGATCTATGAGGCAGGGCATACCTGGCTATTGCCAGGTAGGTGTGTGGTGGAGCTTAGACAGAATACCAACAAAAATACTTTCATGATTTTATCTTACAACACTTTATTAACACACCAATAGTTTTATAGCAGACTGTTAAAACTTTACTTGGAGATTAAAAAGGGCAACTCTACATTAATGCTCTCTTTTTCAAAGAATTACTATGAACACATAACAAACAACTGATTATAGTAGCCTTTTCTACTATCTGTAAAGTTATTTGTCTTTTGTCAGTTAATTTGCATCCACCTGTGGTAAGCTTAGATCTATCACTTAGCCAATTAATGTTTTACAATTATTAGGATGCAAAGCAAAAAAACAACCCTCTGAATTCATAATAATTTTGTATGGAGTAGGCAGGCCAGATTTTAATGGCTTCAAAAGATGTACATAGCCTTATAAACCTTTCACAGATCTTAAGTTTGAACTGTATTTTGAATTACACCTGTATAGATCTGTCAATAATGTTGTTTTGGCCTAAGAGGGATTCCCTGAAGTCAAGAGTAGGGGCCAAAAAACTTCCCTAGGCCAGGAGGGTCACCCCACCCTCTGAGGCAACTGAGTTTTGCATTAACTCAAATGTAAATATTTTCTAATCTGAGTCTATTGACCAAGGTCAGACCCAACACCCACCTGTCCTATAGAACAGCAGCCTGCAACCAGACCCCATTGTTTGAGGGTCTAATAACAAGAGGAACCTGTAATTTGAAGGTTCCCAGAAAAGTTCTACTAGCTATTTTTAGTAGTCTTATCTACAAATTTTTGAAACAGTTCAAAAGGAGCCTGTTTAGTCCCAAATAAATTCCCACTGAGATCTCCTTTCCAATCATTTCTCTTGCAATATTAGAGCATAACTACAACTTTGGAAAGCAAAACCCAATTTTAAACAATCTATTCTCTTTAAAATCAATGGCAAATGCATTACTTTCATACTACAATGTTTGTCTGCCAGTTCCTATGTTTGAATGCATGACAGTGCAACTTATAATACCTCATTAAAGAGACACTGTTTTAAATCTTATCCCTTATAAGTATAATTTCTAAGACAAGAATTACATAAAATATTATGCCAATTTAGAAGTATCTTTAGAGGCCTGTTTTTCCTGGGTTTGCTCATGCCACATGTTTTTTAAGATGACTTTAACCCTAAGTTACCAGTTTTAGACTAACTTTTTTGTTACCAATGTTATAATTTTTAATCATGCTCAATAACTTATAAGCCAGTACTCTATAGTCAAGACATGCAAAACATATTTATACCTTTAAGACCAATCAGAAGCAAAAATGAAGCAACTACATGAATCTTTTAATTTTAAACCAAACATTTTTTTTTCTTTTTCCAGCTGTTATTTCAAGAGAAAAGGCACTTTGGACATAATAATGACAATTGCAGAATTTTTTTTTCTAGAAGAAATAACCATCAGCCTACTTGCCCTAGAATTTGAGAAGCTGCTGGCTCTTTTAAAAGCAGCTTTTTCTCCAGATGTGTTTGACTCCTAGCTGAATGCAGGGCAGCTTAAATCAACCTCCATTGTGGAAACTGAGACTGGATTAAGAGATGGACCACCAGCTGATAGTGTTTACTATTTTTTCTTTTCAACATGAAACATAGAACAACAGTCATTCAAACAATGAAACAAAGAGAGACACAAATTTACAAGTGGACAAATTAATGCACTGAAGGCAAACCATTCACAAAGAGTCAACAGTACTTGATGTAAAGTTCTAAGAATATCTCCAGTAGGGTCTATAGAGGGGAGAGGCAGTCTCTAGATATCCACTTATCCCTAGGAGAGTGTTGAAATCCATTTTCCTTCTCTCTTTCTCTTTCTCTCTCATTTTTCTAAAATAATTTTTTGTTGTTTTGTTTTACTCTTTTTATTTTATTTTATTTTATTTTATTTTATTTTATTTTATTTTATTTTATTTTATTTTATTTTATTTTATTTTATTTTATTTTATTTTATGCCCCATTCCTCTCACATGATGCAGTTCTAGACTTTGGACAATTTCCCTAATAAAATTCGCCCTCCCAATTCTCTGTCACACCCTAGCTTTTCTCAGTGTCAGGCCTATGCTGATTCAATCTAGCTTGTATACTTTTTGCACACCTGCAACAACAGACTTCAAAAAATGACATTATCTCTAACATTAATGCTCTATGTTGCTTACCATGCCGGATTCTTAACTTTTTTTTTTGTTCCTGTGGAACTCCACCCAAGACAGCATCCCTCAGTTGGTCTCTCTGTTTCCAAGTCCCATGCTCAGGTGCAAATTTGTAACTGCCTGCAGTTACATCAAATAGGTTACCTGGAAGGAAAGCTGGGAATGAAATAGAATGGGGCTGCAAGAAGAATATAAGACCAAGACAACAGCTTCTGTTCAAGGTCTCAAGGTTTAAAGGACGAATCCAAATATATAGTTAATGGGGAACCTTTCCCCCAAACCTGGAAACTTGTCCGTAAAACTGGTTCAGTTGCTCAACAGGTGGCAAGTGTCTCTCAGGAAACTGCAGGTCCTTGAAGAACAGTCCACTTCACCTTGGTCTGAGGGTTCTACCCTAGATGGTATGGATTATGGCTAACACAAGAATTCCCACTCAAAGGCTAGGAGAGGAACTTCACCGTGGTAAATGTTAAGTTCCTGCCTGTTGGCATGGCACTCCAATAATGCTCTCTACAACATATGAAGATTAAGAAAAGAAGACCAAAGCGTGGATGCTTCAATCTTCCTTAGAAGGGGAAAAAATCATCATGGGAGGTAGAGGGATGTAGGGACTTGGGAGGGAGAGAGGTGGGGGAGGGAATAAAGGGAAGCAGGATTACATATTGTAAGACCATAGAGAAGAACAGATGTTCAGGAAATTAATCAGAAATATTTAACAGTGGGGAATGGGAAACTCGGGTAGCCACTAGAAAATCTCAGATGCCAGAGAAGCAAGAGTTTCCCAGGACTCAGTGGGGATGACATTAGCTGAAATACCCATCAAAGGGGTGTTGGAACCTATAGAGTCCATCTATAGTAGATAGGCATGGACCCCAATTGAGGGATGGGGTCATCAACCCATCTCAAAAAATTTAGTATTTATTCCTGTCTAAAGAAAAACAGAGATAAAAAAAAATTGGATCAGAGACTTAAGGAAAAGCCATCCAGAAACTTCCCCACCTAGGGATACATCCCATTTCCTTCTGCAGTTAGCCAACCTTGACAATATTGCTGCTGCCAAGAAGTGCTTGCTGGCAGGAGCCTGGTATAGCTGTCCCCTAAGAGACTCTGCCAGCACCTGATCAATACAGATGCAGGTACTCACAGCCAACTATTGGACTGAGGCAAATATTGGACTTCAGTACTCCCCCTAACCCAGTGAAAGAATTAGTGGAAGGACTGAAGGACCTGAAGGGGAACACAACCAAATAGGAAGAACAGTATCAATTAACTGGACCACCCAGATCTCCCAGTGACTAAAGCTCCAATCAAAGAGTACACATGGCTCCACCTACATATGTAGAAGAGTATTGCCTTATCTGGTATCAGCGGGAGGGGAGGCCCTTGGCCCTGTGCAGACTTAATGCATCAGAGTAAGGGGATGATAGAACAGTAAAGTAGGAATAGGTGGGGGGGAGATGACACTTGTAGAGGCAAAGTGGAGGGGTGATGGGGTAGGGAGGTTACTGAGGGGAAACCAGGAATGGGGACAATATTTGACATGTAAATAAATACTATAACCAATAAAAAAGAAAACTAAAGTATACACTAGTGGAAACAACAGGCTTTCATTTCAAGAGAATTACATACATATCAATTTATGCTACCCTGCTACATGCAAAAAATAAAAATTGCAACAGACTGATCAAAGGCATTCAGTAATACAACCCCTGCTCCAGAGCTATGACAGACTTCTTCACTCTTTAAGAATATGCATGTTTGGTCATGATTTTACTTCCAGGTATTCTTATGTTTATAATAATCAAATTTCTCAGGCTTCCTTATTTGACTACCTTCAAACTTACCTACTCCATAAGCAAAACTAATCTATATGATTTCCAAAGAAGTTGGACATGTTATTTGTGAATGCTTTAGCATTGCACCCCCTCTCTTCTCTTCTCTCTCTCTCTCTCTCTCTCTCTCTCTCTCTCTCTCTCTCTCTCTCTCTCTCTTTCTCTCTCGTTCTCTCTTGCTCCCTCTCATTTTCTCTCATTTTCTCTTGCTCTCTTGCTCTCTTGCTCTCTCTCTCTTTTCAGTCTCTATCTAGCAGCCATCTATCACATATCTATCTCTATTTCTAATATATTTTATATAAACATACTTGTATATATACAAGTATATGCATATCCACTTATTATCCATATGTTCTTCTATGCATAATTCTGTGTACAAATGTCTACATTAACCTGTATCTAAAGGTACTGGAGATTGGCACTATAAAGTAGTAACTACATTTACCTCTGTAAAGAAAACCAACGGAACTGGACACAAGGAATGGGAAGATTTATTCTTTCCTGTATGTTTATAAGTTATTTATAATAATTTTATACAGTAGTAATAAACTTATTTTAGGAACTACAGGCTTTCATTACAAAGGAGTTGCATTGCATATAAATTTATGCTACCGTCCTGCATATACAAGAAACAACAGACTGATGGAAGGTGTTCAAGGACGTACCTTCTGCTCCAGAGCCATGACAGACTTATTCACACACGCGCGCGCGCGCGCGCGCACACACACACACACACACACACACAAACACAACTTTTAAATTTAAAGTTGACACATATGTGTAATAACCTAGTAAAAATCAAACTTAGAGGAATCTAGACATAGCCAACAAGTCATTTAACTATAGTATAAAAATGTTACTTATTCACTTGTAAAGAGGTGGTAGTTTATTTAAGAAGTGGGGAGGAAGATAATCACAAAGGGTTAAAATAATAGTTAAACTTGTCTGAAAAAGTTATAATATATGCTTAAATTCTGTTATCTGGCCAGGCAGTGGTGGTGCATGCCTGTAATCCCAGAACTCTGGGAGGCAGAGGCAGGCAGATTTCTGAGTTCAAGGCCAGCCTGGTCTACTGAGTGAGCTCCAGGACAGCCAGGACTATACAGAGAAACCCTGTCTTGGGGGAAAAAAATCTGTTATCTGTCTAATGAAAACACCTACAATACATGTAAGGTTATGTATGCAAATGCATATATACACATATATTGCTTAAATGAAAGTTTTTTTATCTGGATTGACAATGATCTCACCAAAAGCCATAGCCTAACAAAAATCCCAATGCCAGGTATGTAAAGGCCTCTTTTTCTTTTCTTTTCTTTTTTATTTCTTTTTTTTTTAATTTTCTATATTCTTTGTTTACATTCCAAATGCTTTCCCATTTCCTGATTCCCCCCTCTCCATATGTCCCATAAGCCCTCTTCTCTCCACCCATTCCCCAATCACCCCCCTCCCATTTCACTGTCCTGATACCCACATACAATGCTGGATCAAGTCTTTCCAGAACAGGGCCCTCTCCTTTCTTCTTCATGGGAATCATTTGATATGCTGATTGTGTCTTGAGTATTCGGAGATAATTAATATCCACTTATCAGTGATTGCATTCCATGTGTATTCTTTTGTGATTGGGTTACCTCACTTAGGATGATATTTTCCAGTTCCAAACAATTGCCTAAAAATTTCACGAATTCGTTGTTTTTAGTTGCTGAGTAGTATTCCACTGTGTAAATATACCACATTTTCTGTATCCATTCCTCCATTGAGGGACATCTGGGTTCTTTCCAGCTTCTGGCTATTATAAATAGGGATGCTATGAACATAGTGGAGCAGGTATCCTTATTGCATGCTGGGGAATCCTCTGGGTATATGCCCAGCTGTGGTATAGCAGAGTCCTCTGGGAGTGTTATGCCCAGTTTTCTGAGGAACCATCTTGCAATCCCACCAACAGTGGAGTTTTCCTCTTTCTTCACATCCTCACCAACACCTGTGGTCTCCTGAGGTTTTTTTTTTTTTTTTTTTTTTTTTTTTTTTTTTTTTTTTTTAATCTTAACCATTCTGACTGGGATGAGGAGAAATCTCAGAGTTGTTTGGATTTGTATTTCCCTAATGACTAATAATGTTGAACATTTCTTAAAGTGCTTCTCAGCCATCCGAATTTCTTCAGGTGAAAATTCTTTGTTTAGCTCTGTACCCCAATTTTTAATATGGTTATTTGATTCTCTGGGGTCTAACTTCTTGAGTTCTTTGTATATATTGGATATTAGCTCTCTGTCTGATGTAGGGATGGTGAAGATATTTTCCCAAATTGTTGGTTGTCATTTTGTCCTTTTGATAGTGTCCTTTGCCTTACAGAAAGTTTGTAATTTTATGAGGTCCCAATTGTCAATTCTTGATCTTAGAGCATAAACTATTGGTGTTCTGTCAAGGAACTTTTCCCCTGTACCCATGTCCTCAAGGGTCTTACCCAGTTTCTTTTCTATTAGTTTCAGTGTGTCTGGATGTATGTGGAGGTCCTTGATCCACTTGGAGTTGAGCTTAGTACAAGGAGATAAGAATGGATCAATTCCCATTCTTCTGCATGCTGACCTCCAATTGAACCAGCACCATTTGTTGAAAAGGCTATCTTTTTTCCACTGTATGTTTTCTGCTCCTTTGTTGAAGACCAAGTGACCTTAGGTATATGGGTTCATTTCTGGGTCTTCAATCCTATTCTACTGGTCCCCTTGCCTGTCACTGTACCAATATCATGAAGTTCTTAATACTGTTGCTCTGTAGTATTGCTTGAGGTCTGGGATACTGATTCCCCCAGAAGTTCTTTTACTGTTGAGAATAGTTTTAGCTACCCTGTTTTTTTTTTTGTTTTTTTTTTGTTTTGTTTTGTTTTTGTTTTTTTTTTTTTTTTTATTTCAGATGAACTCGAGAATTGCTCTTTCTAACTCTATGAAGAACTGAGTTGGGATTTTGATGGGGATTGCACTGAATCTGTTGATTGCTTTTGGCAAGACGGCCATTTTAACTATATTAATCCTGCCAATCCACAAGCATAGATTTTTCCATTTTCTGGGGTCTTCCTCAATTTCCTTCTCCAGAGACCTGAAGTTCTTGTCATACAGAACTTTTAGTTGGTTAGAGTCACACCAAGATACTTTATATTGTTTGTGGCTATTGTGAAGGGTGTCATTTCCATAACTTCTTTCTCAGCCTGCTTATCCTTTGAGTATAGGAAGGCTACTGATTTGCTTGAGTTGAATTTTAACCAGCCACTTTGCTGAAGTTGTTTATCAGCTGTAGGAGTTCTCAGGTAGAGTTTTTTGGGTCACTTAAGTATACTAACATATCATCTGCAAATAGTGATAGTTTGACTTCTTTCTTTCAAATTTGTATCCCTTTGACATCCTTATGTTGTCTAATTGCTCTAGCTAGAACTTCAAGAACTATAATGAAAAGATATGTAGAGTGAGGGCAACCTTGTCTAGTCCCTGATTTTAGTGGGATTGCTTCAAGTTTCTCTCCATTTAGTTTGATGTTGGCTACTGGTTTGCTCTATGTTGTTTTTACTATGTTTAGGTATGGGCCTTGAATTCCTGTTCTTTCCAAGACTTTTAGCATGAAAGGATGCTGAATTTTGTCAAATGCTTTTCCTGCATCTAATGAAATGATCATGTGGATTTTTTCTTTGAGTTTGTTTATGTAATAGATTGAATTGATGGATTTCCATATATTGAAACATCCCTGCATCCCTGTGGTGAAGCTTACTTGATCATGGTGGATGACCATTTTCATGTGTTCTTGGATTTGGTGTGCAAGAATTTTATTGAGTATTTTTGCATAAATATTCACAAGGGAAATTGGCCTGAAGTTCTCTTTCTTTGTTGGATCTTTGTGTAGTTTTGGTATCAGCATAATTGTGGCTTTGTAGATTGAGTTGGGTAGTGTTCCTTCTGTTTCTATTTTGTAGAATAGTTTGAAGAGTATTGGTGTTAGTTCTTCTTTGAAGTTCTGAAAGGATTCTGCACTAAAACCATCTGGTCCCGTACTTTTTTGGTTGGGAGACTTTCTATGACCCCTTTTATTTCTTTAGTGATCATTGGACTATTTAAATGATCTATTTGATCCTGATTTAATTTTAGTGTTTGGTATCTGTCTAGGAAATTGTCCATTTCCTCCAGATTCTCTAGTTGTGAGGAGTATAGGCTTTTGTAGTGGCATCTCATGATTTTTTTTAATTTCCTCAGTTTCTGTTGTTATATCCCCGTTTTCATTTCTAATTTTGTTAATTTTGATACTGTCTCTGTGCCCTTTGTTTAGTCTGGCTAAGGGTTTATCTATCTTGTTGATTTTTCTCAAAGAACCAGTTCCTGGACTTGTTGATTCCTTGTATGGTTCTCTTTGTTTCTATTTGAGTGATTTCAGCAGGGAGTTTGATGATTTCCTGTCTTCTACTCCTCCTGGGTGAATTAGCTTCTTTTTGTTCCAGGGCTTTCAGGTGTGCCTTTAAGCTTCTAGGGTATGCTCTCTCCAGTTTCTTTTTGGAGGCACCCAGGGCTATGAATTTTCCTCGTATCACTGCTTTCATTGTGTCCCATATATTTGGATATGTTGTGTCTTCGTTTTCATTAAATTCTAAAAAGCCTTTATTTATTTCTTCCTTGACCAAGGTATCATTGCCTAGAGTATTGTTCAGTTTCAATGTGTATGTGGGTTTTCTGTTGTTTTTTTGCTATTGAGGACCAATTTTCCTCCATAGTGATCTGATAGGAGGCATGGGATTAGTTCGATCTTCTTATATTTGTCGAGTTCTGTCTTGTGACCAATTATTTTGTCAATTTTGGAGAAGTTACCATGAGGTGCTGAGAAAAAGGTATATTCTATTGCTTTAGGATGAAATGTTCTATAAATATCAGTCAAGTCTAATTGCTCCAAAGCTTCAATTAGTTTCACTGTGTCCCTCTTTCGTTTCTGTTTTCCTGATCGGTCCATTGAGGAGAGTGGTGTGTTGAAGTCACCCACAATTATTGTGTTAGGTGCAATGTGTGCTTTCAACTTTAGTAAGGTTTCTTTTATGAATGGGGGTGCCCTTGCATTTGGAGCATACATGTTTAGAATTTAGAGTTCTTCTTGGTGTATTTCTCCTTTGACCAGCAAAAAGTGTCCTTCCATTTCTCTTTTGATAACTTTAGGATGAAAGATAATTTTATCTAATATTACAATGTCTACTCTACCATGTTTCCTGAGACCATTTGCTTGTAAAATTGTCTTCCAGCCTTTACTCTAAGGTAGTGTTTGTTTTTGACACTGAGGTGTGTTTCCTGTGTGCAGCAAAATGTAGGCTCCTGTTTATATATCCAGTCTGTTAGTCTATGTCTTTTTACTGCGGAATTGAGTTCATTGATGTTAAGTGATATTAAGGAATAGTGATTATTACTTCCTGTCATTTTTTATGTTATTTTTTATATTTGATTGGTTATCTTCTTTTGGATTTGATGAAAGAAGGTTAATATTGCTTTTTCCAAGGTGTAGTTTCTCTCCTTGTATTCGTGTTTTCTCCCTATTATCCTTTATAGGGCTGGGTTTGTGGATAGATATTGGGTAAACTTGGTTTTGTCATGGAATATCTTGGTTTCTCCATCTATAGTGATTGAGAGTTTTGCTGGATATAGTAGTTTTCCCTGGCATTTGTGATCTCTTAGAGTCTGCATGGGATCTGCCCAGGATCTTCTAGCTTTCATGAGAAGTCTGGTGTAATTCTGATAGGTCTTCCTTTATATGTTACTTGGCCTTTTTCTCTTACTGACTTTAATATTCTTTCTTTGTTTAGTACATTTGGGGTTTTGATTATTATGTGATGGCATTTCTATTCTGGTCCAGTCTGTTTGGAGTTCTGTAGGCTTCTTGTACATTCATGGGCATCTCTCTCTTTAGGTCAGGGAAATTTTCTTCCATAATTTTGTTGAAGATATTTGCTGGCTCTTTAAATTGTAAATCTTCACTCTCCTCTATGCCTATATATAATCCTTAGGTTTGGTCTTCTCATTGTGTCCTATATTTCCTGGATGTTTTGGGTTACAAGCTTTTTGCATTTTGCATTTTCTTTGACTGTTCTGTCCATTCTTTCTATGGTGTTTTTGGCATCTGAGATTCTTTCCTCTAAATTTTGTATTCTGTTGTTGATATTTGTATCTATGACCCCTGATTTCTTCCCTGATTTCTTCCCTAGGTTTTCTATCTCCAAAGTTGTCTCCCTTTGTGATTTCTTAGTTGTTTCTACTTCTGTTTTTAGATCCTGGATGGTTTTGCTCAGTTCCTTCACTTGTTTGTTTGTGTTTTCCTGTAATTCTTCAAGAGGTTTTTGCGTTTTCTCTTTCACGACTTTTGCCTTTTGACCCAAGTTCTCCTGTATTTAAGTGATTTTTGCATTTCCTCTTTATTGGCTTCTATCTGTTTACCTATATTCTTCTGAATTTCTTTAAATGATTTTTGTGTTTCCCTTATATAGGCTTCTAACTTTTGATCCATTTTCTCCTGTTTTTCTTTAAGAGATTTATTTATATCCTTCATGTGTTCCTCTAACAGTATCATGACCAGTGATTTTTAAATTCAAATCTTGTTTTTCTGGTGTGTTGGGATTATCCAGGACTTGCTGTTGGTGGAGAATTGGGTTCAGATGCTGCCATACTGCCTTGATTTCTGTTAGTAACGTTCCTACATTTGCCTTTAGCCATCTAGTTCACACTAGTGTTAGTTGGTCTTGTTGTCACTGGCTGCTGCTTGAACTCCTGTGAGCCTGTAAGACTATTTCCATACCACTGGATGACTGGGTTTTCCTTGGGACAGACTGCTGATGTGCTGTCCTCCTCTTGTGTGCTGTTGGAGCCCTGCTGTGTCTTGACCCAAGCAATGTTATACTTGGGTTGTCTCAGTGAACCTGGTACTCCCTGTCTGCTCTGTCATGGAGCGAAGATGGCACCGGGGTGTTACTCCAACTGCTGATCACCACGTAGGGCACAGGACCAATGACCAGCTGGCACACAGACGAACTGCTGATCTGCCCAGATCCTGGGCACAGACAGACCCCGGGTTGTTTGTGCCTCCAGAGATCTGAAACTCGGGATATCTCAGTACCTGGTGCTGCCCCTCTGCTTAGTCAGGGAGAGAAGATGGCGGCAAGGAGTCACTCCAAATGCTGATCACCTAGTAGGGCACAGGACCCACAAATGGCTAGAACACAGGCAAACTGCATATCTGCCCAGGTCCTTGGTGTAGGCCCCAGTGGTTTGTGCCCCCCAGAGATCTTAAACTCGGGATATCTCAGTACCTAGTGCTGCCCTTCTGCTCCATCAGGGAGTGAAAATGGAGGCCCATGTCCAAATATAGCTTTAAAAATATTTATCTTCATTGTTACAAATCATCAAAAATTCTTAGATTTATATAAATTCTATGAATCCCAGATCAATACTCAACATCCATTTCTTTAGAGCAGAAACAAAGTCAACTTAAAGCCACATTTTCTTATAGGTTTACATAGCCTGTTCTTCATGGGTAGCTAAGCACAGCTTTTGCAGTTTCCTGGGACAGCAGAGATTAGTCTTTAGTAAATACTTTCATGTAAAAACAAAATGGTGACAGACTAAAATTAAAATGATTCCTTACAATGTTTTGAGTTTATGAAAAATGATTAGCTCTTTCTAATATCTTTACAGGCATTAATATCTCCAATTCTTCAAATAGCTAGAAGAACGAAGTACTAACTTTTATATGCTTCTACGTCATCTTTAAATTCTCTAATCTTGAATCTCAGGCTGAAGCGCTTCCGACCGAGTGTACCGGAGGGCGGGTGCGGCTGCGCAACCCCCGCACCCCGACGGCCACTGCACCTGTGCAACATGGGACAGCAACGCCAAGGTTGACGAAAAACTGGAGGCGCTGAGGAAGCAGAGGCTGGCCGAGCTGCAGGCAAAGCATGGAGATCCTGGTGATGCAACCCAACAGGAAGCAAAACAAAGGGAAACAGAAATGAGAAACAGTATCTTAGCCCAAGTTCTGGATCAATCAGCCCAGGCCAGATTAAGTAACTTAGCACTTGTAAAGCCTGAAAAAAACTAAAGCAGTGGAGAACTACCTTATACAGATGGCCTGATATGGAGAACTAAGCGGGAAGGTGTCAGAACAAGGTGTAATAGAAATACTTGAGAAAGTCGGCCAGCAGACAGAAAAGAAAACAACAGTGAAATTCAACAGAAGAAAAGTAATGGACTCCGATGAAGAGGATGATTACTAAGAGGACATGCACACTGACAGACTTACGGAGCAGTGTCTAGGACAGTCACCACCTTGTAAATGTTTCCGTTGTTCCCTGTCTATATATGCCTTTTGAAAAAATAAACTTGTACCTCAAACTCAAAGACTTTGGGTGTTTGAGAATCACAGGCAATTCAAAAGAAAAAAAAATTCTCTAATCTTTGTTTCCTCATCCTAGCAATTCCATGGCTTCATATGTTCTCCGTATAATACTATTTATTCCTAAATCGTATATAAATTCCTGTAGTTTCTATCCATGTTTTTTTTTTTTCTTGACACGACTTTAATTCTCTATCCTTTATATCCCCAAGTTCACCCTGGCTAATTAATGCAGCAGTCATTAGAACAGATTGCATATGTGTCTCCTCATGATTCCAAATCCACATCTGGCAATGAGCTGTTTCTACAAATGACCATATAGACTGTTATGACCTCTATGATTATGTTGTCTAGATCTTTTCCCCTGGCCATAAAAGCCAAGCAGAAGGCCTGTTCCTCATTCAAAACAGCTTCATGACCATCTTCATTCCTTATTCTTGAAAAATGCATCTGTTTCAATTATTATGGTGGGAATAGAGCTGGGTAATGGGTGGGGGATATATTCTCCAGAAAGAAAGATTGAAAATATAGTAATAAAGACAGAAGATCAACTTTAGGGCAATAACAACCATCAGCACACATGGGGATCAAGGGAATCTGTGGCATGGCAATCCTCCAGGGGAAAGAACTATGTCACACCTCCCCTTCCACAGGCATGTCAAACACTGGAGAACACTGTATAATTAATGCATTTCTACAAATTGAGCTATGTGTTTATTGTCACCCAAATTTAGATCATCACCCACTAGGCTGTGAAGGCAGATTACCTGGGTCCTGATCTCAGCTCTAGCTCTTAGTAACTGAGCTTTCTGCCTTTCTACTTACCCTTTAAAACAATCTAAAAAGTGGTGACAAAAGTATCTAAGTAAGAAATTTTTCTGGAAAATGAAGTAAAACAGAATTTCAAAAGTAAATTCCTATATATGGTACATGAGTATTTCTAATTTGTGAATACATCCTAGATAGCATGCTTGGGTACCTTATGATTATTGCATTGTGATATAAACTTTTATGAAGCAACTTGAAGGGAAATCTTGTTTTGATTACAAGTGCTCTTTCTATGTGTGTGTGTGTGTGTGTGTTATTTATTCTGTCACAAAAATTGATTTGAGACAAGTTTCAAATAGAACAGTTTCTGAAACATTTTGTTGTCATTGGCAGAGTATTATATTTCATTTCCAACAGTACAATGTAATCATTATATTGAAGAATACAATTCCAAGAAGGAACTTTTGTAACAAGTAATAAATACACTGATACTAAAACCACACAAAGATAAAACAAAGAAAGAGAACTTCAGACCAATTTCCCTTATGAACATCGATGCAAAAATACTCAATAAAATTCTTGCAAACTGAAATTTGCTGCCTGCCGGGACAGAAAAGGATCACTAGGTACTGTATCACCCTGAGCTTTAGATCTCTGGTGGTGCAAACCACCAGAGTTCTGCCTGCACTCAGGAACTGAGCACATAGGCTGTTTATCTGCCAGCCCACCAGGCTCAGGGCCAGCGTCCTGCCCAGGGAGCTGCGGAAGGAGAGAAGCCCCGCGGCCCTATTTGCTGCCTGCCAGGACAGAAAAGGATCACTAGGTACTGTATCACCCTGAGCTTTAGATCTCTGGGGGTGCAAACCGCCAGGGTTCTGCCTGCACTCAGGAACTGAGCACATAGGCGGTTCATCTGCATGCCAGTCCATCGTGGGACCTGTGTCCTATGCAAGAATCAACAGAGGGAGTGACCCACACCACAACATCTTCCCCCCATAATAGAGCAGACAGAGAAAACCTGGTTGACCTTGACAACCTAAGTATAACATTGCTTGAGGCAAGACTGAGAAGGGCTCCAAAGGCACAAAAGAGGAAGGCAGCATATCAGTAATCTGTGCCAGAGGAAACCCAGTCATCCAGTGTTGCAGAGATAACCTTAAAGATCCACAGTAGGTTGAAGCACCAGCCAGTGACAATAAGACCATCTAACACCTGGGAGAACTAGGTGGCTAAAGGCAAACGTAGGAACATTACTAACAGAAACCAAGGCATTATAGCAACATCTGAACCCAATTCTCCAACAATAGCAAGTCCTGGATACCCCAACACACCAGAAAAACAAGATTTGGATTTAAAACCATTGGTCATGATGCTGGTACAGGAACACATGAAGGACATACTTAAAGAAATTCAGGAGAAAATGGATCAAAAATTAGAAGTCCTTACAAGGGAAACACAAAAATCATTGAAAGAAATTCAGGAGAATACAAAAGCCAATAAGGAGGAAACACAAAAATCACTTAAAGAAATACAGGAGAACTTTGATCAACAGGCAGAAGCCATGAAAGAGGAAACACAAAAATCTGGTGGGGGACCAGAAAAGCAGAAATCATTTGAAAGGTAAGTAAAAAAATATATTGAATGAAATTAAAAAAAAATTAAAAAAAAGAAAGAAAGAAAGCTGAGCAAGCCAGGAAAAGCAAGCCAGTAAGTAACATCCCTCTATGGCCTCTGAATCAGCTCCTGCTTCCTGACCTGCTTCAGTTCCAGTCCTGACTTCCTTTTGGTGATGAACAGCAATTTGGAACTATAAGCTGAATAAACCCTTTACTCCCCCCCAAATATTATGAGCAAATATAAACTATAAATAATAAAAAACAAATAAAATAAAAGTAAACACAGAACCAAAGAAAGTAAAAAAGAAAGAAAGCCCAAGTGATGATGTTGAATCACACTTAGAAGGGGGAACATGTTAGTCATGGGAGAGAGAGGGAAGAAGGGAACTGGGTGGAGATACAGGAGGGGGCCGAGAATGGGGGCAGTATGAAGAGAGGCAGGAGGCTCAGAGGGCCAGGAAAATGAATAGAAATCTGTAGCTGCCAGGGATGGGGATAGGGTAGGGGAATCTTAAGGAAGTCCCAGAGTGTAGATGTGGGGCATGCTCCTAGGCCAAGATCCCTAACCAAGATGCCTAACAATAGGGACATGGACACTGAAGAGTTCACCTCCTGTAGCCATGCAGAACCCACAGTGAAGAGATAAGGACACAAACATACCCACAAAACTTTTGACCCAAAATGAGTTCTGTCTAAAAGAAGTGCAGGGGCAAAGATTAAGCAGAGATTGAAGGAATGGCCAACCAATAGCCAGCCCTACTTGAGACCCATCTCATGGGCAAGCACCAATCCCTGGCATTACTAATGATACTATGTTATGTTTACTGACAGAAGCCTAGCATAACTGTACTCTGAGCGGCTCTACCCAGCAACTGCCTGAAACAGATGCAGATACCCACAGCCAAATATTGGATGAAAGTCAGGGACTCTTGTGGAAGAGGTAGGGGAAGGATTGAAGATCCTGAGTGGGATAGGAACCCTACAGGACAACTGTTGGGAACCAGCAAGCTTGGCTCAATGCCCCCAGCTGAGCTGTTTGCACAGGTTTCTTGAGAGCAAAACAACCGGTGGCTTAGCTTGATTCCTGCCTTTCGGCCCTATTTGGTAGGGACTTCCTAGGTACCTGACCTATGGCTATAATTTTTTCCTGTTCCCTTCCCTGGCCTCTAGTATATATATTGCTGGTCTCTCAGTAATGCCTAGGCCATTCTCCTTACAGAATGACCTGTGTCTGTGTTTTCTGTTAATCCCCCAGGCCTACACCCAATACTCGGTACTGTGGTGGCACAGGCACTGTCAGACAACCAACACAGTCAACTAACCTAGACCTCTGGGAGCTCTCAGAGAGTGAGCCACTAACCAAAGAATGCACAAGGGCTGGAATCAGGTGCTCAGCACATTAAGCAGCAGACATGGAGCTCAGTCTCCATGTAATTCTCCCAACAACTGCTCCAGAGTCCTTTCTTAAAGCTGTAGCCTGACTCTGGTATCCATTCTCTAACTGGACTGCCTTGTCTGGTTTCAGTGGGAGAGGATGTGAATAATCTGGCAGAGACTTGATGTGCCATGGTGGGTGGATAGAGAGGGGCCCCCACCCTCTCATAGGAGAAGGGGAGGAGGAGGGTTCATCTCAGTGAGGGTGGACCAGGAGGAGAGCAGCTCTTGGATGTAAATAAATAAATAAATAAATTGATTAATTCAAAAAGGATAAGGTAAAAGCTAATTTATGTATATATTCTGCTGAAATATTATAACCAGAGATTGGTGTTTGAACCACAGCTGTGTCAATTCTGTTAAGTTAATGCACTCTTTGGCCTAAAACCAATCCTGTTGTAAAAATAATTTTAGAAAAGGATTTCTGTCAAAATATGTAGTAAAAGCATGTATGAACTAAAGTGGCGTGCAGGTGGAAGGCATGTGGCAACTACTCAGGAAGTTATTGCTAAATGTCCAGAACAATGTCTCTGTGTATTACATCTATGAGTTCTTTCTCTAATGCATAAATGCACAGAGTCTAATATTTTACTTTTCAATCCTATATTACCTGCAGCATTACATCTTATTACCCATCACTTTCCTTATTCTTTACTGTGCAATTTTATCAGAGGAGTTAAATTTTACAACATTGCCATTTCCCTATCCATATACACAAGAAGCTGCCAGTCTCAAAAAGCTGAAATGATGCTAATTCAAATGTTAACCTTCATATCCTTTCTTTGTCTTACTCATAGGCAGATATGCTTTCCTGGCAATTATGCTTCCCTATCTCAGTGGGAAGAAGAAAAACAATCCTGTGCTTTTTCTGTTTTGTTTTTGACAATTAGAGATTTACCTAAGCAATGTACTCCTGAAAAACAATAATGATAAACAAAATCACCCCTGGGAAACGTGGTTTAATGAAAAGGAAATATTTCACCTTGGCTTGGATAAGCCTTGTGGATACCTCTTTGATTTATCTATGATATAGCCATATACTAACTCTCCAAGTCCTCATCCCCTTTCTCAAAAATGATTAGCTGGATTAATAAAAAAAATGAGCAGCTAGTTATTTTTACTGATCAATTTTAAAATCATATTGCCCAATTGAATTTTGAATAAATTCATCTTTCTTCTCTAGGTCCTGCGCCTTTCATTTGACCCACTCAGGTTGAGCTGAGAGGCTTTTCCAGAAAATAGTCAGGTCTTGAGATAATTATTTTTAACATCGTGTATTTTATATCTTAACACCAGTTTTGTTTTATTTTTAATATTCATCTTATTCTAGGATTGCTTGTTCCTCTTTATAAGAGTAAAGACCATTTTAACTAGTTTTTTGAGCCTGCAGATCTCATAACCATAGCTTTCTTCTTATTGAAACACTTTCCTCTCTCTTATGATTTCCCTGTGAATAAAGTTTTGCCTTATCTTTGTAAAAATTATTTTAATTTTTTGAAATTAAATTGCAATTATCATTTTCTCCTGTAGCTGTCCAGCAGCCTTGGTCAAACTTGGTACCTGAAAGGGAGGCTAGGAATGAAGAAGGATGGGTGTGTGAGAAGATTGAAGCCAAGACAAAGGTTTCTGATCAAGGTTCAAAGTTTAATTTTCAGCTCTGCATTTATATAGGGGAAACCCAAAGACCCATCCTTTGTTTCAGCTGGATTGAGTTGCAAAGCAAGCTTAGCAGGCAGTCTACTCCTGTAGGAAATTGACTCCACCTGGCTCATTAAGTTCCAACTGCAGCAAACACTTAAGGTCTATTTAGCAAGCTCAAGGCTGGGGGAAGGGCACATTGACCTTCTCTTTTCTCCCTCTAAACCTTCCCATGTACTACTGGTTGCACTCTCTCCAATTTAATGATTTATTATTATTTTCTTCTTCTTGATCCTACATAACAATTATTATATTAAGTATGTTAAATATTATATATACTAATGTTGCTCTTGTTCTCCTCTTGTTCTCTTTCTCATCCTCCTTCTGGTGGTAGTAGTGGTTCAGAGCATAAAGTATCAGAAGGAAATGATTGAAAACCTGAAAAAAGACAAAAACAATAAAAGTAATCTGACCTGCAGATAGGCATACATGTGTGTGTTTCTCTGTTTTTGTGTCTATGTTTGTGTCTGTGTCTGTGCCTGTATCTGTGTCTGTGTATGTATAAACTTTCCCATATAGAAATTTAAGGACTGGACTAGACTCAAAGTAATGTGCTCCCAGGAGGCTATAAGACTGTGTATCCCTAAATTGACTTCTTTACTCATATCCATTATAGGGAAACTCATCCCTGGAGGTAGGAGATGCCTGAACAGACTATAGTTTATTGTTTCTCTCCATTTGGAGCACATTGTAAATCTTTTCTAGGTTAAATCTTTGGGAAGATTGTATCTTGTCAAGTCACCAAGGTTTATAGGAAACAGGAGAAATTAAACATCATATAAGCTGATCAATCAAATTTCAACAAATGCTATATGTAAGTGTACTGAAGATAATATTAAATAATACCCAGCAGTATCTGCTCTGGTTAATTTACTGTTGCTATGGTAAAGCACTTTGACCAAAAGCAAGTTACTGAAGAAAGGGTTAGTTTGACTTATATTTCCAGGTCAAAAGCCATCATTGAGGGAAGTCAGGGGAGAAACATGAGGCAAGGACCTCTGATTGCTGATTGGCCCTGATTTGCTTGCAAACTCAGGCAAAGCAGCTTTCTTATACATCCCAGTTCCACTTGTCTTGGAATAGTACTGCCCATAAGAGACTAGGCCTCCATTTGGGATCCAGATCCTCCCAGAAATGTCCACAGGCCTATCCAATAAAATCAAGCTGTGTCAAGTTGAAAACTAAGGTTAACTAGAAAAATAATAAGAAAATATTGATGCATATTACCTCATTTAAAATAATAATGTCTAAGGGAATTGAAAGTATGATTTAATGCAGTGAAGCAATATATGATAGGATGAAATTAAACTTAAAGTTTAACTTATTGACATATCTAAGAAAATGATAAAAACCCTATCCTTAATTTTCAATTAAGCTTACTTTGAAATATAACAAACACACAGAAGAGCCATAAAAATATCAAAGCATAGTTTAATAGGATATTGGAAAGTCAATTACTTGCATAAACAACCCTATTGATTACAGTCTTCTTTAAGTTTCTCCACTGAAAAAGTCTGTTCTGCTCAGAATATTCACCTTTTTGTGTTGTTCTACAAATTTTGTCCTCAAAATTTGTAAATAGTCTATATATGATTTAAAAGAATGCATACTTTCCTGTTGAATAAAATTCCTCAATATTAAAGACTGTATTTGTAGATATTGTGCATGTACTCTATATCTTATATAATGTTCTTTGATGCTTATTAACAGAAACATATGCTAATATTTTCCACAATGACTCTGAAGATTTTTTATTCTTGTAATTTTGCATTTTTTGGAAAGATGTATTTAATATATGCACTAATCTGTGTGTGAGTATGTGTGTATGTGTGTGTATGCAAGTTTATGTATATATGTATTACTATACATAGACAGTGATAGTAATATATACTTATAATACAATGTACATATGTGCATATATGCATATACATATTTGGACAGGCTAATATATTCTCTTAGTTCTTTTTCTATCACTACAATAAAACACCATGGCCAAGGTAAATTATACAAAGAAGGGCTTATTTGTGCTTATGGTTCCAAAGTACAAGAGGTAAAGTATATGAAGGTAGAGAATAAGTGATAAAGTAAGCAGACAGCTGAGTCCTAACATCACTAAGTACAATCTGGAAGGAGAGAGAGAGATATTTGGAATGGAACAAAGATTTTGCAACGTTACAATGTGCCCCAAGTGACATCCTTCCTCCAGCAAGTCTCCACCTCCAAAGCATTCTCTAACAGTGCTACCAACTAGTGATGAAGTTTTCAAGTGACAGATTTTATGGGAAACATTCTTGTTTTATCCACAACATATATGTATACACATATGGTAATACTATGCACACATACAAGAACTATGATATATTGTATATGCTAATGCCTATGGACTTATTTAGTCATTGAGTTGTCTTTCTGATTAAATGAACATTTTTCATTAATTTATTTATCCACTTTACATCCTGATCAATGCCCCACTTCCTCCTGTCCTGGTCACTCTCTCACATACAGCCTGGTCACATACAGCCCTACCCGATCATCCCCTCTAGTAATCCTTTGAGAAGGAAGAGGTGCACCTCCCACCACCCCCTAATTAGTGAGTGCATACCATGATTGATCTTTTGAGACTGGGTTACCTCACTTAGTATGATGTTCTCCAGCTTCATCCATTTGCCTATGAATTTCATGAATTCATTGTTTCTAATGGCTGAATAGTACTCCATTGTGTATATATACCACATTTTTTGCATCCATTCTTCTGTTGAGTTTCTTTATGTAGTGGGTTGCATTGATGGATTTCTGTATATTGAACCAACCCTGCATCCCTGGAATAAAGCCTACTTGATCATGGTGGATGATCATTTTTATGTGTTCTTGGATGCGGTTGGCAAGAATTTTATTGAGTATTTTTGCATCAAAGTTCATAAGGAAAATTGGTCTGAAGTTCTCTTTCTTTGTTGGATCTCTGTGTGGTTTTGGTATCAGCGTAATTGTGGCTTCGTAAAAGGAATTGGGTAGTGTTCCTTCTGTTTCTATTTTGTGGAACAGTTTGAAGAGTATTGGTGTTAGTTCTTCTTTGAAGGTCTGATAGAATTCTGCACTGAAGCCATCTGGTCCTGTGCTTTTCTTGGTTGGAAGGCTTTCTATGACCCCTTCTATTTCTTTAGGGGTTATAGGACTGTTTAGATGATCTACTTGGTCCTGATTTAATTTTGGTATTTGGTATCTGTCTAGGAAATTGTCCATTTCCTCCAGATTCTCCAGTTGTGTTGAGTATAGGCTTTTGTAGTAGGATCTAATGATTTTTTGAATTTCCTCAGTTTCTGTTGTTCTATCTCCCTTTTCATTTCTAATTTTAATTTGGATACTTTCTCTGTTCCCTTTGTTCAGTCTGGCTAAGGGTTTATCTATCTTGTTGATTTTCTCAAAGAACCAGCTCCTGGATTCATTGATTCTTTGTATGGTTCTCTTTGTTTCCACTTGACTGATTTCAGACCTGAGCTTGATGATTTCCTGTCTTCTACTCCTCCTGGATGAATTGGCTTCTTTTTGTTCCAGGGCTTTCAGGTGTGTCATTAAGCTGCTAGTGTATGCACTCTCTATTTTCTTTATGGAGTCACTCAGGGCTATGAGTTTTCCTCTTAGCACTGCTTTCATTGTGTCCCAAAGATTTGGGTATGTTGTGCCTTCATTTTCATTAAATTCTAAAAAGTCTTTGATTTCTTTCCTTATTTCCTCTTTGGCCAAGGTGTCATTGAGTACAGTATTGTTCAGCCTCCATGTGTATGTGGGCTTTCTGTTGTTTTTGTTGCTATTGAAAACCACACTTACTCCATAGTGATCCGATAGGAGGCATGGGATTAATTCGATCTTCTTATATTTGTTGAGGGTTGTCTTGTGACCAATTATATGGTTGATTTTGGAGAAGGTACCATGAGGTGCTGAGAAAAAGGTATATTCTTTTGTTTTAGGGTGAAATGTTCTATAAATATCAGTCAAGTCCAATTGGTCCAAAGCTTCAATTAGTTTTATTGTGTCCCTGTTTAGTTTCTGTTTTCCTGATCAGTCCATTGAAGAGAGTGTAGTGTTGAAGTCACCCACAATTATTGTGTTAGGTGCAATGTGTGCTTTGAGCTTTAGAAAAATTTCTTTTACGAATGAGGGTGCACTTGCATTTGGCGCATAGATGTTCAGAATTGAAAGTTCTTCTTGGTGGATTTTTCTTTTGACCAGCAAGAAGTGTCCTTCTGTATCTCTTTTGATGACTTTAGGTTGAGAGACAATTTTATCTGATATTAGAATGGCTACTCAGGCTCATTTCCTGAGACCATTGACTTGTAAAATTTTCTTCCAGCCTTTTACTCTAAGGTAGTTTTTGTCTTTGACATTAAGGTGTGTTTCCTGTATGCAGCAAAATGTAGGGTCTTGTTTCCTTTGACATTAAGAGATATTAAGGAATAGTGATTGTTACTTCCTGTCATTTTCGATGTTATTTTTATATTTGAGTTGTTATATTTTTTGGTTTTGATGAAAGAAGGTAACCATCTTGCTTTTTCCAGGGTGTCATTTCCCTCCTTGTATTGGAGTTTTCCTCCTATTATTCTTTGTAGAGCTGGGTTTGGAGACAGATACTGTGTAAATTTGGTTTTGTCATGGAATATCTTGGTTTCTCCATCTATTGTGATTGAGAGTTTTGCTGGGTACAGTAGTCTTGGCTGACATTTGTGTTCTCTTAGAGTCTGCATGAGATCTGCCCAGGGTCTTCTAGCTTTCATGGTTTCTGGTGACAAGTCTGGTGTGATTCTGATGGGTGTTCCTTTATATGTTACTTGGCATTTTTCTCTTGCTGTGTTTAATACTCTTTCTTTGTTTAGTACATTTGGGGTTTTGATTATGTGACAAGAGGTATTTCTGCTCAGGTCCAGTTGTTTGGAGTTCTGTAGGCTTCTTATATATTCATGGGCATCTGTCTCTTTCAATTGGGAAAATTTTCTTCCATAATTTTGTTGAAGATATTTGCTGGCCCTTTCAGCTGTAAATCTTCACTCTCATCTATACCTATAATCCTTAGGTTTGGTCTTCTCATGGTGTCCTGGATTTCCTGGATGTCCTGGGACACAAGTTTTTTGCATTTTGCATTTTCTTTGACTGTTGAGTCAATGGTTTCTATGGTATCTTGGGCATCTGAGATTCTTTCTTCTATCGCTTGTATTCTGTTGTTGATATTTGCATCTATGGCCCCTGATTTCTTCCCAACGTTTTCTATCTCCAAAGTTGTCTCCCTTTGTGATTTCTTAGTTGTTTCTACTTCTGATTTTAGATCCTGGATGGTTTTGCTTAGCTCCTTCACTTGATTGTTTGTGTTTTCCTGTAATTCTTTAAGAGATTTTTGTGTTTCCTCTTTCATGACTTCTGCTGTTTGACTCATTTTCTCCTGAATTTCTTTAAGTTTTTTTTTTTTTGTGTGTGTGTGTGTGTGTGTGTGTGTGTGTGTGTTTCTTCTTTATTGGCTTCTATCTCTTGAGCCTCCCTCTCCTGAATTTCTTTATGTGATTTCTGTTTTTCCATTATACAGGTTTCTAGCTTATTCATGTTCCCCTGTATTTCCTTAAGAGATTCATTTATGTCCTTTTAGTGTTCTTCTAGCAGCATCATGAACAGTGATTTTAAATCCAAATCTTGTTTTTCTGGTGTGTTTGTGTAACCAGGACTTGCTGATGTTGGAGAGTTTGGTTCAGACACTGCCACATTGCCTAGATTTCTGTTAGTGGCATTCCTGTGTTTGCCCTTTGCCATCTTGTTATCTCTGGCGTTAGTTGGTCTTGTCTCTGGCTGGTGTTTGTGCCTCCTGTGAGGCTGTAGGGCTATTTCTGCAACACTGGATGGCTGAGTTTCCCCTGTTACAGATTGCTGATGTGCTATCCTCCTCTTGGGTGCCCTTGGAGCCCTAGTGTGCCTTGCCCCAGATTGTCTGTGTGAACCGGGCCATGCCCGTTTGTTCCTTCAGTGAGTGCTGATGGTGTATGCTGCGGGACCTTTTCCGAGTGCTGGTCACTCTGCTGGGCAGGTGATCTCCCAACTGGGTTGGTGCACACAAGGCTAGCCCAGCTGCTGAGGCCCTGAGTCTAGGCAAAAGCCTGGCAGCCTAAGGCCCAAGCAAAGTTCCCCTCGGACTATGACTGTTAATTGGTTCTGTCAGGTGCCCAGGATGGTGGAGTGCTAGCAAGCTCCCTGAAAGTGTCGGGAGCGTCTGCTAGGCTAACAACCTCCTGGCCAGGTTGGCACACAGATGGCCCACCGAGCAGCCCAGGGCCTGGGTGCAGTCCAAGGCCTGTCTGTCTTAGAACCCTGCTATGTTACCCTTGGGCTATGACTCTTAGCTGACTTTGCCTGCTAGAAATCTCTGGCATCCTGTAGTCAAAATGGTGGTGCATGTGCTGGGCCGGGCAAACAACCTCCTGGCTGGGTTGGCATACCGATGGCCCCCCTGAACAGCCAAGGGCCTGGGTGCAGGCCAATGCCCGTCAGGCTTAGATCCCAGTGATGTTAGCCTCGGGTTATATTTGTGTACCTCAGTCTGTCTGATTTCTCTGGTGCTGGAGATCCAAGATGGTGGAGAGTCTCTTATAACTGACTGGTGGGAGGCAGAGTTCTGATGTAGCTTCTGTGCGGTGAAAGGTGCTGTAAATCTGCCACAATTTGCAGCCCGGCTGGCCAGCAAAGGTCAATGGTAGCAGGCACAAGGCCTGCCTGGACCCTCTCACCTTGGTTCCACTGCTGATGGCCCTTCTGCGTGACCAGCTGCTGCTGCTGCTGCTGCTGCTGCTGCGGAAGTGCATTTCTTTTAAGCAGCAGAATAAGGGCTCCTATTTACCCATCCACTCTATTATCCTATGTCTTTTTATTAGGGAAATTAATACCATTGATTTTGAGAGATATTAATTATGTTAACCATGGTGTTAGCAATGTGTATGTGTGTGTGTGTGTGTGTGTAGTTTGAAAGTTGTGATTGCCTTATTGGGTTCAGTCACCTTCATTGTGCCTGAATTTTCCTTTTAATATGCTCTATAGGTCTTGTTTAGTTGAAATACTGTCTAAATTTTGTTTTGTCATTGAATATCTTTGTGAGTCCATCTACGGTGATTGAAAATTTTGCTAGGAGTAGTAATCTGAGCTGACATCTGTTATCTCTAAGGGTCATCTAGACATCTGTCCAGGGCCTTCTGGCTTTGAGATTCTCTGGTGAGAAGTTAGCTGTTATTCTGATACATCTGACTTTGTATGTTACTTAGACAGTCCTCATTGCAGCTTTTAATATTCTCACTTGTTGTGTTCATTTAATGTTTAATTGTTATTTTGTGGCTTTCTGGTATAATCTATTTGTTATTCTGTAAGATTTTTTTACTACTTTTTTTAATTTTTAAATTTTATTGAATCTATTTTTACACTAAATTAAGCTTTCTATTTTAGCTTTTATTAGATACTTACTTTATTTGATTTTCAAATATTATCTCCTTTCCTGGTTTCCCCTCCAAAAGTCCCCTAACCTATCCCCCTCCCCCTGCTCACCTACCCACCCACTCTTGCTTCTCTGTCCTATCATTCCCATATATAGTGGCATCAAACCTTCTCAGGGCCAAGGGCCTTTCCTCTCTTTGATGTCTAACAAGGCCATCCTGTGCTACATATGCAGCTGGAGACATGGGTTCCCCCATGTGTACTCCTTGGTTTGTGGTATAGACCCTAGGAGCTCTCAGGGTACTGGTTGGTTCATATTGCTGTTCCTCCTATAGGGCTGTAAATCCCTTCAACTCCTTGGGTTCTTTCTCTAGCTCCTCCATTGGGGACACTGTGTTCAGTTCAATCGTTGGCTGAGGGCAATCACCTCTGTATTTGTCAGTCATTGGCAGAGACTCTTAAGTGACAAGTATATCAGGCTCCTGTCAGCAAGCACTTTTTGGCATCCAAAATAGTGTCTGGGCTTGATAACTATATATAGGATGGATCCCAGGTAGAGCAGTCTATGGATGGCCTTTCCTTCAGTCTCTGCTCCACACATTATCTCTGTATCTCCTTCCATGTGTATTTTGCTCCCCCTTCTAAGAAGAATCCATACTTTGGTATTCCATCATCTTGAGCTTCATTTGGTCTGTGAATTGTAGCTAGGGTATTCAGAGCTTCTGAGCTAATATCTACTTATCAGTGAGTGCATACACTGTGTGTTCTTTTGTGATTGGGTCCCCTCACTCACAATGATATTTTCTAGGTCCATCCATTTGCCTAAGAATTCATTGCTTTTTATAGATGAGGAGAACTCCATTGTGTAAATGTACCACATTTTTGTATCAGTTCCTCTGCTGAGGGATATCTGGGTTCTTTCCAGCTTCTGGCTATTATACATAAGGCTGCTATGAACATAGTGGAGCATGTGTCCTTATTACATATTAGAGCATCTTCTGGGTACAGGCCCAGGAGTGGTATAGAGAGGTTCTCAGGTAGTGCCATGTCCAATTTTCTGAGAAACCAGAAAAAAAAAAAAAAAAAACAACCTGATTTCCTGAGTGGTTGTACCAGCTTGCAATCCTACCAGCAATGTATCAGTGTTCCTCTTTTTTCACATTCTTGCCAGATATCTGCTATCACCTGAGGTTTTGATCTTACTGGTGTAATGTGGAATCTCAGGGTTGTTTTCATTTGTATTTCCCTGACGACTAAACATGGTGAACATTTGTTTGATACTTCTCAGTCATTTGGTATTCCTCAGTTGAGAATTATTTGTTTAACTCTGTACACCATTTTTAATAGGGTTATTTGGTTCTCTGGAGTCTAACTTCTTGAGTTCTTTCTATATAATGGATATTAATCCTCTATCAGATGTAGGAATGGTGAAGATCCTTTCCCAATGTTTTGGTTACTGCTTTGTCCTATTGATAGTGCCTGCTGTACAGAAGCTTTACAATTTTATGATGTCCCATTTGTCAATTCTTGATTTTAGAGCATAAGCTATTGGTGTTCTGTTCAGGAAATTTGTGCCCATGTGCTTGAGGGCTTCCCCCACTTTTTTCTATTAGTTTCAGTATATCTAGATCTATGTGGAGGTCCTTAATCCACATTGGACTTGACTATTTCACATCCCATACCTCCTCCCCCCATCCCAATTTCCACAAGGATGTCTACCCCTGAATCTCCCACTCCACAAGCCGTCCCCACTCTCTGGGGCCTCTAGTCTCTCTATGTTTAGGTGCATCTTCCCTGACTGAGTCCAGTCCCAACAGGCATCTGCTGTATATGCGTAGGGGGCCTCATATAAGCTTGTTTATGCTGCTTGGTTGGTGGCCCAGGATCTGAGAGATTTCAGGGGTCCAGGTTTGTTGAGACTGCTGATCTTCCTATAGGGTCACCCTCCTCAGCCTCCCCCAGATTTTCCCTAATTCAACCACAGGGTTCTCCAGCTTCTAGCCATTGATTGGGTATAAATGTCTGCATGTGACTTTTCTAGTTGCTGGTTGGGACTTTTGAAGGACACTCATGATAGGCTCCTGTTTATAAATATACCATAGCATCAGTAATAGTATTAGGCCTTGGGGCTTCCCCTTGAGCTGGATCCCAATTTGGGTCTGTTGCTGGACCTCCTTTTCCTCAGACTCTTCTCCATTTTTTCTCTGCAATTCTTTCAGACAAGAACAACTATGGGTCAGAATTGTTGACTGTGGGATAGCAGCCCCATCTCTCACTTGATGCCTCCATCTTTCCTCTGGAGGTCTGCTCTACAAGTTTCTTTTCCCTGCTGTAGGTCATTTCATCTAAGGTTCCTCCTTTCAAATCCTGAGAGTCTCTCACCTCCCAGGTCTCTGGTACATTCTAGAGGGTCCGTCCCCATTTCTTACCTTCCAAGGTTGCCTATTTCCATTCTTTCTTCTGGCCCTTAGGGCTTTGGTCCTAACTTTGCGAACCAATATGAGATCATGTTCACCTCTTCCCCTCCCTGTCCCCTTTCCCACCCAAGTCCATCCCTACCTCCCCATCTATTATTATTGCTTTCTTCTGCCTTCCAAGTGGGATTGAGGCATCCTCACTTGGTCACTACAGCTTGGTAAACTTTTTGAGTTCTGTGGATTGTATCTTAGATATTCTCTACTATTTTTGCTAATGTCCTCTTAGTGATTTCATCCATGCATGTCCTTTTGGGTCTGAGTTACCTCACGCAAGATGGTATTTCTAGTTCCAATCTATTTGCCTGCAAAACTCAAGTTGTCCTTTCTCTTTCTAATAACTGATTAATATCCCACTGTGTAAATGAACCACATTTTCTATATCCACTCTTCTGTTGTGGGACATCTGGGTTGTTTCCAGCTTCTGGTTATCTCAAACAAGGCCACTATGAACATAGTGGGACATGTGCCCATGTGGTATGGTAGGGCATCTTTTGAGTATAGGCCCAAGAGTGGTTATAGCTCGGTTTTCAGGTAGACCTATTTCCAATTTTCTGAGGAATGTCCAGGTGATTTCCACAGTTTTTGTACCAGTTTGTAATGCCACCAGCAATGGAGGAGTGTGCCTTTTTCCACACATCTTCACCAACATGTACTGCCACCTGAGGTTTTGATCTTAGCCATCCTGATTTGTGTAAGTTGGAATCTCAGAGTTATTTTGATTTGTCTTTCCCTGATCACTAAGGATCTTGAACATTTCTTTAAATGCTTCCTAGCCATTCAAATTCCTCTGTGGTAAATTCTCTGTTTAGTTTTAAACCCCATTTTTTAAAATTAGATTGTTTGTTTGGTTTTGGTGGTTAGCTTCTTTTGTTCCTTATATACTTTGGATATTAACCTTCTATCAAATGTGTGATTAGTGAAGATTATTTTCCCAGTCTGTAGGTTGATTTGTCCTATTGACTAGGTTCTTTGCCTTATAGAAGCTTTCCAGTTTCATGAGGTCCCATTTATCAATTCTTGATCTTAGAGCATGAGCCATTGGTTAAGATTCCTGTATGTTTATAGGCATTTCCTTCTATTTCAGGCATATTTTCTACTATGGTATTTTTTGAAGATTTTTTTGGGGGGGGGCATTTGAGCTGTGAGTTTTCTTCTATTCCAATTATTCTCTGGATTGGTCTTTTCATTGTTTCCAAATTTACTTGATGTTTTGTGTCATGGATTTTTTGTCATTTAGCATTTTCTTTGACAGATGTATCAATTTTTCTATTATCACTTCTATGAATAAAACGTTTTTCTTTATTACTTCTGTCTCTTTATCCAATGTAAAATTTACTTTGTGTTAATATATTTATAGGATGTTGGAAGCCACAATCACATATGATTGATACTTTTTATTTTCTTTTATATTTTTCATCAATATTCCTTTCTCACTAGGATAATACTAACCGTTTTTTCCCTAACTCTAAGAATGTAGTTCTTTAGAAGTCCATGTTACATTGTGTTGAGACGTTACTTTCATAATCTTGACTTTCTCTTTTAGTCATCTCTATTCAAGCCAGATAATCTAACTACTAAAATAAAAGAAGTTCAATATTGTTTAGGATGAGAAAAAATGGGTATAGTAATTTCTCTGTGCCCTGCATGTCCTATATTTTCAATTTAGAATTTAACTATGACCTGAAATATTCTGAATCATCTTTATATTTCACTTTGAGGTGATAATTTGGGGCTGTTTTTTGAAATTTTTATTTTTAGTTATATATATGTGTATATATACATATATATATATATGTGTGTGTGTGTGTGTGTGTGTGTGTTTGTAGTATGTGTGTGTGTTTGTGTGGGTGAGTGTGTGTTGTCCGCATATATGTCTGTGTACTACCTGTGTGCCTGATTCCTGCAGAGGTGAGAAGAGGGTGTTGCATCTCCGGAGACTGGAATTACAGAAAGTTGTGCACTGCCATATAGGTGCTATAAATTGAACTAGAATCTTCTGTAAATGCAACAGTGGAGCCATCTTGTCAGCCTGTTTTGTGGTGGTCTTGATTGTCAATTACCTCTTTCCCTTTCCTTCCTCTAATCCATCCCTTAAACTCCTTCCATGTCCCCCTTAATACTCAGATTGATAGCTTCTTCTTTGGGTGTCATTGCTAACATATATTTAACAATAATATACATGCATACATAAGTACAACCTACAGAGCTAATTTTTGTTGTTTATGTATAGAGTTTCAGGGCTGAATTTTTGCTGGATAACCAGAAGTTCATTCATCCCTGCAAGACACTAACTCCCTCTTTCCCAAAGCATTAGTTGCCTATAGTTCTTTCTTTATGTGTGCACCTTTATTAAAAAAATGCATCTCTGTTATAAAACTAGCAACATGCTTATTTAGCATTTTACAGTACATTAATCACGGAAGTTCAAAGAACATTATATAAAAAGTGTTCTAAACAGTAAAGGAAGTGGAGAGACAGCTCAGTGGCTAAGAACACTTGCTGAGCAAATACAATGACTTCAGTATGCTTCCCAACATCTACAAAAAAATCTAGGCATTGTCATATGCAAATTAACTATTAGCAACATGAAGAGTAGAATCAAATGGTTCTCTTAGGGCTTCGTGGTTGATAGTCTAGCTCCAGCATCTAAAAAACACATCACAAAGAAATTTGACAGAGAATGATATAGGAGGATACATGATACCCTCCTTTAGCCTGAATGTACACCTACACCTGAACATTCATGTACATATCTGTATGTACACTGCCTTCTATATATGTACATGAAAAAATGAAGGAAAATATGCTTTCCATTTTTACACCAGAGAGAATAATTATTTGTATTCTCTTTCATAATCAAGAGAGGAAAGATAGTCTTGAACTTAATAGTATGAAAATATGTACAAGGATGAAAGACATTGTCTTTCCTATACCTAGAAGTATATCTCAGAACTAGAAAACAACAAGTAACTGATACAGGCCCAGGAGAAGATGATGCTGATTCCTAAACTTCATTAACTTCCAATTTGCCATAAAATAGGATTATAGCTATTATTTATTCTGAGTTGTCATCTGGAACTCAAAGGATGTATGATGCCAACTCCTGCAGGCTCACAGTAGAAATTTGAATGGTAGATACTGCAAAAAGTTTCAAATTGCTTCTAAGTCAATGCATTTTGTAAATCCAAAATGACTGTGAGCTGTGTAGGTTTTTAACACCAAAAGATTTCTATTGAAGCTAAATGGGATGTGAAGCATTTCCAAACTAATAAAAGCTCAATGGACTTCAAGGGTGTCAAATTGTTTTCAATAAGGACGGTTGAGATATATGCCGTTTAGACTATTGAAAGAGTAGGCATAACTCATGGGACTCATGATAATTAATGACCTCATTTAAGATATCATAGTGGGTAGTATAAAGTTATGAATCAATCACAGTTATTAACATGATTACTTTAAATACCCTAGTAATTATGGAAGAAGTAGTTCATAGGGACAAATAAAATGAAAATCTAAAATTTCTTCCTTAAATAATACTGACAAAAATGGCAATAGCTGGGTTTACCAAAACCGTTATTTGCTTTCTTTTGTACATTGGAATACAAGGTATGTAATTCATTTCAAAGGTAACATGAGCTATCTATACTTTTGCATACCAGATTCCATATATTCTACAATACAGTATCTGAGGTGATACTATTTCAAAACATTTTTATACAGCATATGTTTGCCTCTAAAGCTAAGCTTGTATAGGAAAGGAAATGCTTGAAGTTAAGATCAAGTCTGTAACTTAGGAGACTGTTTCATGAAAACCTTTGCAGATTTTCAAATAATGCATTGTAGTGAAATCAAATGTAAGAACATCACAGTGATTTTTCACATTTTCCATATTGATGTAGTACTGATATTGAGAATAAACACTGAGGCACAAGAGAGTCTCATCTAGATCACAGCCACGGCATTGTCTTCTTCAGTACAATCTATTTTATTCTGTGCTTTCTATGTAAACACCATACTTCATGCAGTTTTTAAGGTCATGTAAGAATTAATGGTACCGTTCCTGTGATTGAGACTTTGTTTCAGTAAGAGGAAGATAAAACCAGCATATAATCCCCTGAGGGGGATGTGGTGCATTGACTCTAGTAGAAGGAGTTGAAAACATATCTTCCTAATGGCACCTGGTTTATGTATGGTTTTGATTTAGTGAAAGGTCCTAAACAATGAGATTTTAATGACCTAGTAAGTTTAATTTTGAAGATTTTTGGAATATACCTCAATAATTACTAAACAGGTATAAGTTATGCCACTTATATAACAAGAACAATCTTAAACATTACTGCATAGTAGAAAGATTTGAATGTTTTCAAAAGTTGAGTGTGATGAAATCATACCACAGAATAATGAAATCAAATTGCTCTGAGGAAGAATCCGTGAGTTTGTTTCTTTATGGAAGATTTATATATATATATATATATATATATATATATATATATATATATATATATATATATATATATATATATGGGAGAGAGCCACTGACTTAAGAGGATGTGTGGGAACAATTATGATAGTTTGCATATTTAAGCATGTGCAATGGCTATGAATTTGTTCAACTGACCCTTTGATGTGATATGGCATTTGATTAATCTATGATTGTACATTTGGCATTATTTATTATAAGACTTTGGTTATTGTGACAGAAAAACTTATGGAGAAACATATTAGTTACGTTTCTATTGCTATAATAAACATGACAAAAAGCAACTTAAGGGAGAAAGTGTTTGCTTTTGCTTACTCCCGATTCAGAGAGTAAGAGTCCATATTGGCAGAGGAGTCATAGTGTGGTAGCAGGCACAGGAAGCTGACTGGTCAGATTTACAACTACACACAAATTAAAATTAAGTTGTATAAATTCTGATATGAAATTTAGTCATTTAGTTCACAGCCTTTTAATTAAAAATTATACTATATCCCTTATTATTTGCCTTGGAGATAGTTTCCATACTAGAGGGTTTACATATCTGGCATTTAGAGTATAACAGCAATTTATTATATATAATAATATTGAAATCAACAAAGATTCATGTTAATTTTAGCTAAGATATATAATTATAATTGATGATATTTGTCTATTACTATCCACATTTCTGGCTCAGCTACTCATGCCCATTGTGGTTTGCTGTGTAGTTTATTTCAGTTCAATAGTTTATTGTTTTATTATTTTTCTCTCATTCAAGGACTCAGTATCTAGTTAATTGTTATCTATGTTCATGTTTTTCTGAATGGCCATTTGAGATTAGCCATTTGAAAAACTTTTCCTATCCATCAAATTGAGGCATATGTATTCAGAAATTGTTGATCAGAAGTTCAAAAAGGGGTTATTTTCAGATTTCTCTAGGAAGTCAGTCATTCACATTTTTTTATACTTAGGCTTTACAAAAATTTGTCTAGATTAACTTGACCATAAATCTCTAGTTTGTGGCTTTAGGGAATGTTACTTATAATCTCCTTCTCATAATAATTTTTGCCAAGTACTTAGGTTTCTTGAAATGGTCTGTTTATTTTACCAGCCACAGGAAATTGTTTCCATATTCATATATAAATGCTTGAACTGATCACACTTGAGATAAAGTCTACGTCAATTTTATTCAACAGGCTAACTGTCCTAGGGTGCCAAGATTTGAATGTTCTTGTAGGTTCTGCAAGATGAAAGAAAACTACTTCAAAGTCCACTTGCTTTCATTCTCAATTGAATATACCCTGCCCCAACCAAAGGCAAGAAACAGCACTGAAAATGCCTATAACATTTTCAAAAAAGACAGGATAAAGAAAAGCTTTGGTTATAGTGAAAAAAAATCCCTCATATCCTCTGTAACATATGTATGACTAAATGGCTTAGGCTAGAAGTTTATCAGGCTATGTATATTAGCTAATATTTAACTAAATTTTTATAAGAAAGAGGAGATATGATATAGCTGTGACTTGTCTGAGATCACATTGCGAATTAGTGGCACTTCAGGTACAATAATGATGAAGATTATTATTTCTGTTACTATTAATATAATATTAATATAATAACAATAACTTCAATTGTCTGTGGCTTAAAACAATACAACATAAATGGTGGAAATGAAAGGAGTCCCTCAGCTGGCTCAAAGTGAATGATTCATATATCTGATTGTGCATTAGAATAAACCACACAGTTTTTACAAAACACACAGTTTTTCTCAATACAGGTGATGTCCAGTGTGCAGATTATCAAGATCTAGAGTACACTTCAAGCCTCTATATTATTTCCTTTTCTAGTAATCATTTTATTTGTTTACACTTCACATGATATCCCCCTTCCAGGTTACCCCTCCACAATGCTCCCATCTCATTTCCCCCTCACCCTCCCCTTTAACTCTCTGAGGGTGCTCCTCTACCCACTTACCCACTCTCTCTTCACACCTCTAGCATTCCCCTATGCTGAGGCATCAAGCCTCCCTCCCCTTCCATAGATGTCAGATAAGGCCATCCTCTGCTACATATGTGGCTGGAGCCATGGGTACTCTTTGGTTGGTGGTTTAGTCCCTGGGAGCTCTGGGGTATCTGGTCTCTTGATAAAATCAAACATCTGTATTTTAAAAATAATCCTTACAAATAATTCTATGTTGATAAAATTAACAAAATGTGTAAAGTACACATCTAATTTTCCCCCAAATGTTACTGTCCATCTACTGCTAGCCTCCCCTTAAGAGAGAAAGTTTTCCCACATGAGACTCCCTTAGAGAAAAGTAAATTTTCTTGTGAAAGTGATTATCAACTAGAAATAGCTTCTGGGTTAGGAATGAGGCCATGAGGCTATTTGTCTTTTCAGCTCTAGCATGCCATGTGTCACAGACCTGTACAGGTCATTGTATGCTGACTCATTCTCTATGAGTTACCATGTACCTTGATCCGGTTAATTAGGAGGTTATTGTTTTCCTGGTGCCCTTTATATCCTCTGTGTCTTATACTAGTTCTGAGTCCTCTTCCTTAAGATTCCCTGATTCCTGGGGGAAGGTTTTGAAATAAACCTTCTGTTTAGGACTAAGTGTTTCAATATCTAAAATCTCTGCATAATTTCTGGTATTGGGTCTCTGAATTTGTTCCCATCTGCTGCAGGAAAAAGCTTGTCTGCTGATGGCCAAGCAAGGCACTGATTTATGAATATACCTAATGTTAATAAGAATAATTTTATTGCTTGTTATTTATTTAAAATGGAAGTACAAACACTTTATGACAAAATTAAAGATTTAATGGAAAATATTTTAGATAAACAAGTCAAAATTGACAATTTTCATGGAAAAATAAGAGTGAAGTGGTAGAACACTAATATTTGCTTTTTCTCTAGGTCCCTGGGCCATCTACTCTCAGGTTCTTTGTGCCCTCCCCCCACAGCCTTTGAGCGGGAATTCCAGACCTCAGGGCTAGCCACAGCCTCCCCCATTTAGGGAACAAGATAAAGTCCATAGTACTTCAAAGGACCTGCAGTTTCCTGAGAGAGACCAACCACCTGCTGAGCAACAAAATTGGATTTGTGAACTAGTTTCCAGCCTTTGGGGAAGGGTCCCCACCCCCAACCCCCACCTTTGTATTTGGAGTCCTCCATTAAACATTGAGACTTGATCAGAACCTAGTCTTGGCTCCTTATTTCTCTCACAAGCCCTTTCTAGTTTAGCCCCAGCTTTCCTTCCAGGTGACCTTGGTTCTCTTAACCACAGGTAGCTACAGATTGGCACCTGAACTCTTGAGTCTTGGAAATGGAGAGACCAACTGAGAGACATGTCTTAGGTGGAGCTCCACAGGAATGAAAAAAATTATGTATCCAGAATGGTAAGCAACATACATCATTAATGTTAACACTATAAATGTCATTTTTTTGAAGGTTCAGGGATGCAAAAGGTATACAGGCTAGACTGAATTAGCATAGACCCAATGCTGAGATCAGCTAGGGTGTGACAGCGAATTGGGACAGTGAATCTTATTAGGCAATTGTCCGCAGTCTAGAATTGCATCAGGTGAGAGGAATAGGGCATAAAATAAAATAAAATAAAATAAAATGAATAAAAAACAAACAATAAAAAACAGACTTTAGAAACATGACAGAGAAAGAGAAAGAGAGAAGAAAATTGGATTTCAGAACTCTCCTAGGGACAAGGGGAAATCTGGAGACATCTTTTTTCCTCTATGGACCCTATTGGATATATATATATATAATTTGAAGAGTATTAGCATTCTGTCTAAGCTCCACCCCACACTTACCTGGCAATAGCCAAGTATGCCTTGCCCCATAGACCTGGCCCACTATAAAAGGGGCTGCTTGCCCAGCCTCTCTCTCTCATTACTCTCATTGCTCTCTCTTATCACTCTTGCCTCTTGGCACTTTCACCTCTCTGCCCCTCTTGGGATCTCCTCCTCTCCCCTCTCTCCAAGTGGTCATGGCCAGCCTCCACTACTTCGCTCTCTACTTCTCTTCTCTTCTCTTCTCTTCTCTTCTCTTCTCTTCTCTTCTCTTCTCTTCTCTTCTCTTCTCTTCTCTTCTCTTCTCTTCTCTTCTCTTCTCTTCTCTTCTCTTCTCTTCTCTTCTCTTCTCTTCTCTCTCTCTCTCTCTCTCTCTCTCTCTCTCTCTCTCTCTCTCTCTCTGCCTCTGCCTCTCTAATTCCCATCCTCTGCCCTGAATAAACTCTATTCTATACCATGTCTGTGTGCATGTGGTTCCTCAGGGGGAAGAGGTGACTGGTCATGGGCCCACCTAGGCACCCCCTTCCCTCACACTGCTGTGCCACACTCTCCAAACCCCTCTCTCTCTTTTTATGCCCCCTTTCATTGGTGCCAAAACCCGGGAACAAACCCATCACATGGTGCCATGACTCGGAAAGAGAAGCATTGCAGGTTTGCCTTCCAGTTTTACCATTTAAACCACAACCTCACTCACTAGCTCCAGACAGGTAAGTCCCCCAAACCCACTGGTCAGAGTGACAGTTTACATAGTTCTAGGGTAATTTGGAGCTACAGCTGCATTGTTTTGAGGACAGGAGTCTGTAATTTTTTTCCTTGTCCCTCATCTTTGAACTACTAATTAGCTGTTTGCCTAAACTGTTCTTACTCTCTTTCCTAGTTCTACAGCTCTCTGGAACAAACAGTCTATGTTTGTGCACCTGCACCTGTGCAAACATAAAATCTTTCCCCTGCTACAACTTTTCCAGTTGACAAACCATTCTGCCCTATAGCCACTACAGTCCGCATGACTCCTCTGCTCCATCCCCGCAACTGTGGTCACGTTCCACGGGCCACAACACAGGTCTCTCCTTGCCTGCCACATCTGAGCCACAGCCCACTCCCAGCTCAGTTCTGCTATGGCTGCCTATGATACTAAATCTTATAGCCACCGCCGCCGCAGCACAGCAGATCTCAGAACTGTGCTGCTTCTGTCACAGAATTCACAACCGCTTGGGCTTCTTCTGTGGGCCTCTCCTGTGGGTAGTGTGTACTTGGGCGCCAATTCCCACAGGTTCAAATACCTCCCACATGGCCGTGCCACTGTTTACTTTTCTCAAACTTCCAGTTTTTCATGCCTAGGAGAACGGTTGCACCGGCTCCCACAAAGTGTGAGCAGACTATCAAGTTATTTCTTCTATCAGATTACAAATTCTAACACTGACCATAGTAATAAATAACCCTTAGCCTTCAAATGAAGCCTGGCCAGACTCTTTTGAACTAAAGCTTGCTTCTCGTGGCCAGTCCACACATGACTGGCATTCTAGCTAACATTTCTAATAGGACATTCAAGCCCTTGGGTGTCTCCTCACTCAGAAGCAACCCAGAGTCCTTCTTAGCTTTTAAAGCTGCGGAAAAGAGTCCTGGTCCAGGCCTGGGTGCTTCTCCTGGCATTCCAGGAATGCCAAAGCTCCTAAAGGCCCTTGCAACAGCCTGAGTTTTTAGCCTAGCTGTACCATTCCTGCACTGACTTTAGAGCAACTATTACCTGTAGAGTCCAGCTCACACATTTTAACCATGGGTTTTCTGGAAGGAGAGATGGGTAAGGAACAGGCTGCAAGAGAAAACACATGGAGAGACACAAAAACACATGGCTTCTGGTTTAAGTCTCCATCTTTAATGCTTCTTTCCCCAGAAACAAAGGCAGACCAAGCCCCTCCCCTGAAGGCTGGAAACTGGTTCTTCTTGTTCTTCAGGAGGTGGGTGGTCAGGTTGCTGGCTGCTATTCTTGAGAGCAGTGGGCAGGGGGAGGTCACAATTACCTCATCTTTTACACATACAGGAGGGCACATTGCTTCAAGCCATTTATACCTGGTACACAGATGGAAGCTCCTTTCTATATGAAGGGACTAGAAAAGCTGGGCTATGCGATAGTGCCAGACACTGAGGTGGTAGAGGCACAGGCCCTCCCTGTACATAGCACTTATGAACAGGCTGAGCTAATAGCTCTCACCTGTGCCTTTCAACTGGCACAGGGGCAATCCCTCAACATCTATACAGATTCCAAATGTGCTTTCTATATCCTCCTGTCCCACACTGCTATCTGGAAAGAGCATGGGTTACTTACCACAACAGGAGGATCAGTAACTAATGCAAACCACATTTTAGTCATGCTAAAGGCCTCCCATCTCCCCACAGCTATTGGGATTGTCCACTGCATCAGTCCAGACTGATGACTCTATTATATCTAAGGGAAACAACTGAGCTGATGAGGCAGCAATAGCTGCAGCCCTTAGGGGGCTAAACTCATCTCACCTTCCCCAAGAAATACTTACACTACAACCCACATCTCTACATTCACCCCCTGACACTCGCCAAACTCTATCCATCTTCACCAACTCTTTCATCCAAATAGTCGAGCGTTTTCTTTTTTTGTTAAGACCCACTTACAGCCTACTCCTGAGGACTTAAGTTTCTTAAAATCTATCACTGTTTCTTGTAAAATCTGTCAGATGTCAGATTCCAACTCAACATATCATAGTACCCCTTTCCCTACCCATCAGGCTAGAGGGTCCCTTCCTGGAACTGACTAGCAACTTGACTTTACCCATATGCCTACTGTCAAGCATGTCACCTGTCTTGGTGGACACCTTCTCAGGGTGGGTAGAAGCCTTTCCCACCACTAACAAAAGGGCTCAGACAGTCTCTGATCTCCTCCTTTGAGAGATTTTCCCCCTATTTGCTGTTCCAGCCTTCCGTCAGTCAGACAATGGTCCTAAATTTACTTCCCAGATCTCTCAGAGTTTATCTAAGGCCTTAAACATTGCTTTGCATTTTCAGATTCCTTACCATCCTCAATCTTCAAGGAAGGTAGAAAGAACTAATCACTCTTTAAAATACACTCTTGCCAAACAGTCACAGGAACTTCACCTCAACTGGGTAAAACTACCTCTGACTTTTTTCAGGCTACGAGCTCTCTCCAAGCAACCTCTTCTTCTTTTTTTTTTTAATTTTTTTTTTATTTTATTCGATATATTTTTTATTTACATTTCAAATGATTTCCCATTTTCTAGCCCCCCACTCCCCGAAAGTCCCTTCTCCATCTCCCTTCTCTCCCCCCCGTCCTCCCACACACCCCTTCCCACTTCCCCATTCTGGTTTTGCCGAATACTGCTTCATTGAGTCTTTCCAGAACAAGGGGCCACTCTTCCTTTCTTCTTGTACCTCATTTGATGTGTGGATTATGTTTTGGGTATTCCAGTTTTCTAGGTTAGTATCCACTTATTAGTGAGTGCATACCATGATTCACCTTTTGAGTCAGGGTTACCTCACTTAGTATGATGTTCTCTAGCTCCATCCATTTGCCTAATAATTTCATGAATTCATTGTTTCTAATGGCTGAATAGTACTCCATTGTGTAGATATACCACATTTTTTGCATCCACTCTTCTGTTGAGGGATACCTGGGTTCTTTCCAGCATCTGGCAATTATAAATAGAGCTGCTATGAACATAGTAGAACATGTATCCTCATTACATGGTGGGGAATCCTCTGGGTATATGCCGAGGAGTGATATAGCAGGATCTTCTGGAAGTGAGGTGCCCAGTTTTCGGAGGAACCGCCAGACTGATTTCCAGAGTGGTTGTACCAATTTGCAACCCCACCAGCAGTGGAGGAGTGTTCCTCTTTCTCCACACCCTCTCCAACACCTGCTGTCTCCTGAATTATTTTTTAATTTATTGATATATTTATTTACATTTCAAATGATTTCCCCTTTTCTGGACCCCCACTCCCCGAAAGTCCCGCAAGCCCCATTCTCTCCCCCTGTCCTCCCACCCACCCCTTCCCACCTCCCCGTTCTGGTTTTGCCGAATACTGCTTCACTGAGTCTTTCCAGAACAGGGGGCCACTCTTCCTTTCTTTTTGTACCTCATATGATGTGTGGATTATGTTTTGGGTATTCCAGTTTTCTAGGTTAATATCTACTTATTAGTGAGTGCATACCATGATTCACCTTTTGAGTCAGGGTAACCTCACTTAGTATGATGTTCTCTAGCTCCATTCATTTGCCTAAGAATTTCATGAATTCATTGTTTCTAATGGCTGAATAGTACTCCATTGTGTAGATATACCACATTTTTTGCATCCACTCTTCTGTTGAGGGATACCTGGGTTTTTTCCAGCATCTGGCAATTATAAATAGAGCTGCTATGAACATAGTAGAGCATGTATCCTTATTACATGGTGGGGAATCCTCTGGGTATATGCCCAGGAGTGGTATAGCAGGATCTTCTGGAAGTGAGGTGCCCAGTTTTCGGAGGAAGCGCCAGACTGATTTCCACAGTGGTTGTACCAATTTGCAACCCCACCAGCAGTGGAGGAGTGTTCCTCTTTCTCCATACCCTCTCCAACACCTGCTGTCTCCTGAATTTTTAATCTTAGCCATTCTGACTGGTGTGAGATGAAATCTCAGGGTTGTTTTTATTTGCATTTCCCTAATGACTAATGAAGTTGAGCATTTTTTAAGATGCTTCTCTGCCATCCGAAGTTCTTCAGGTGAGAATTCTTTGTTTAACTCTGTACCCCATTTTTTAATAGGGTTGTTTGGTTTTCTTGAGTCTAAATTATTGTGTTCTTTATATATATTGGATATTAGCCTTCTATCTGATATAGGATTGGTGAAGATCTTTTCCCAATTTGTTGGTTGCCGATTTGTCCTCTTGATGGTGTCCTTTGCCTTACAGAAACTTTGTAATTTTATGAGGTCCCATTTGTCAATTTTTGATCTTAGAGCATACGCTATTGGTGTTCTGTTCAGAAACTTTCTCCCTGTACCGATGTCCTCAACGGTCTTCTCCAGTTTCTTTTCTATTAGCTTCAGAGTGTCTGGCTTTATGTGGAGGTCCTTGATCCATTTGGATTTGAGGTTAGTACAAGGAGACAAGGATGGATCAATTCGCATTCTTCTGCATGCTGACCTCCAGTTGAACCAGCACCATTTGTTGAAAAGGCTATCTTTTTTCCATTGGATGTTTTCAGCCTCTTTGTCAAGGCTCAAGTGGCCATAGGTGTGTGGGTTCATTTCTGGTTCTTCAATCCATTTCCATTGGTCCTCCTGCCTGTCACTGTACCAATACCATGCAGTTTTTAACACTATTGCTCTGTAGTATTGCTTGAGGTCAGGGATACTGATTCCCCCAGAATTTCTTTTGTTGTTGAGAATAGTTTTAGCTATCCTGGATTTTTTGTTATTCCAGATAAATTTGATAATTGCTCTTTCTAACTCTGTGAAGAATTGAGTTGGGATTTTGATGGGGATTGAATTAAATCTGTATATTGCTTTTGGCATAATGGCCATTTTAACTATATTGATTCTACCGATCCATGAGCATGGGAGGTTTTCCCATTTTTTGAGGTCTTCTTCCATTTCCTTCTTCAGAGTCTTGAAGTTCTTGTCATACAGATCTTTCACATGTTTGGTAAGAGTCACCCCAAGATACTTTATACTGTTTGTGGCTATTGTGAAGGCTGCAATTTCCCTAATTTCTTTCTCAGCCTGCTTATCCTTTGAGTATAGGAAGGCCACTGATTTGCTTGAGTTGATTTTATAACCTGCCACTTTGCTGAAGTTGTTTATCAGCTGTAGGAGTTCTCTAGTGGAGTTTTTTAGGTCACATAGGTAGACTATCATGTCATCTGCAAATAATGATAGTTTGACTTCTTCCTTTCCAATTTGTATCCCTTTGACCTCCTTATGTTGTCGAATTGTCCGAGCTAGTACCTCAAGTACAATATTGAAAAGATAAGGAGAAAGGGGGTAGCCCTGTCTAGTCCCTGATTTTAGTGGGATTGCTTCAAATTTCTCTCCATTTAGTTTGATGCTGGCTACCGGTTAGCTGTATATTGCTTTAACGATGTTTAGGTATGGGCCTTGAATTCCTGTTCTTTCCAAGACTTTAAGCATGAAAGGATGCTGAATTTTGTCAAATGCTTTTTCAGCATCCAATGAAATGACCATGTGTTTTTTTTTTCCTTTGAGTTTGTTTATGTAGTGGATTGCATTGATGGATTTCCATATATTGAACCAACCCTGCATTCCCGGGATAAAGCCTACTTGATCATGGTGGATGATCGTTTTGATGTGTTCTTGGATTCGGTTGGCAAGAATTTTATTGAGTATTTTTGCATTGATGTTCATAAGGGAAATTGGTCTGAAGTTCTCTTTCTTTGTTGGATCTTTGTGTGGTTTTGGTATCAGCGTAATTGTGGCTTCGTAGAAGGAATTGGTAGTGTTCCTTCTGTTTCTATTTTGTTGAATAGTTTGAAGAGTATTGGTGTTAACTCTTCTTTGAAGGTCTGATAGAATTCTGCACTGAAACCATCTGGTCCTGTGCTTTTTTTGGTTGGAAGACTTTCTATGACTCCTTTTATTTTTTTAGGCATTATGGGACTGTTTATGTGATCTATTTGGTCCTGATTTAATTTTGGTATTTGGTATCTGTCAAGGAAATTGTCCATTTCCTCCAGATTCTCCAGTTTTGTTGAGTACAGGCTCTTGTAGTAGGATCTGATGATTTTTTGGATTTCCTCAGTTTCCTTGTTATATCTCCCTTTTCATTTCTAAGTTTGTTAATTTGGATACTTTCTCTGTGCCCTTTGGTCAGTCTGGCTAAGGGTTTATCTATCTTGTTGATTTTCTCAAAGAACCAGCTCCTGGATTCATTGATTCTTTGTATGGTTCTCTTTGTTTCTACTTGATTGATTTTGGCCCTGAGTTTGATGATTTCCTACCTTCTACTCTTCCTGCGTGAAATAGCTTCTTTTTGTTCCAGGGCTTTCAGGTGTGTCATTAAGCTGGTAATGTATGCTCTCTCCATTTTCTTTTTGGAGGCACTCAGGGCTATGTGTTTTCCTCTTAGCACTGCTTTCATTGTGTCCCATAGATTTGGGTATATTGTGTCTTCATTTTCATTGTGTTCTAAAAAGTCTTTAATTTCCATTTTTATTTCTTCCTTGACCAAGGTATCATTGAGTAGAATATTGTTCAGTTTCTATGTGTATGTCGGTTTTCTGTTGTTTCTGTTGCTATTGAAGTCCACTTTTACTCCATAGTGATCAGATAGGAGGCATGGGATTAGTTCGATCTTCTTATATTTGTTGAGGTCTGTCTTGTGACCAGTTATATGGTCGATTTTGTAGAAGGTACCATGAGATTGAGATTTTTGCTGGATATAGTAGTTTTGGCTGGCATTTGTGTTCTCTTAGAGTCTGCATGAGATCTACCCAGGATCTTCTAGCCTTCATAGTCTCAGGTGAAAATTCTGCTGTGATTCTGATAGGTATTCCTTTATATGTTACTTGGCCTTTTTCTCTTACTGCCTTTAATATTCTTTCTTTGTTTAGTACATTTGGGGTTTTGATTATTATGTGACAGGAAGTATTTCTGTTCTGGTCCAGACTGTTCGGAGTTCTGTAGGATTCTTGTATATTCATGGGCATCTCTCTCTTTAGGTTAGGGAAGTTTTCTTCCATAATTTTATTGAAGATATTTGCTGGCCCTTTAAATCGTAAATCTTCACTCTCATCTATGCCTATAATCCTTAGGTTTGGTCTTCTCATTGTGTCCTGGATTTCCTTGATATTTTGGGTTACAAGCTTTTTTCATTTTGCATTTTCTTTAACTGTTGAGTTCATGGTTTCTATGGTGTCTTCAGCATCTGAGATTCTTTCTTCTATCTCTTGTATTCTGTTGTTGATATTTGCATCTATGTCCCCTGATTTCTTCCCAAGGCTTTCTATCTCCAAAGTTGTCTCCCTTTGAGTTTTCTTAGTTGTTTCTACTTCTGATTTTAGATCCTGGATGGTTTTGCTTAGCTCCTTCAATTGCTTGTTTGTGCTTTCCTGTAATTCTTTAAGAGATTTTTGTGTTTCCTCTTTCATGACCTCAGCCTGTTGACCAAAGTTCTCCTGTATTTCTTTAAGTGTTTTCTGCATTTCCTCATTATTGGCTTTTGTATTCTCCTGGATTTCTTTCAATGATTTTTGTGTTTCCCTTGCAAGGGCTTCTAACTTTTGATCCATTTTCTCCTGAATTTCTTTAAGTATGTCCTTCATGTATTCCTGTACCAGCATCATGACCAGTGATTTTAAATCCAAATCTTTTTTTACTGGTGTGATGGGGTATCCAGGACATGCTGGTAAAGGAGAATTGGGTTCAGATGTTGCCATATTGCCTTGATTTCTGTTAGTGACGTTCCTGCGTTTGCCTTTTGCCATCTAGTTCTCACTGGTGTTAGTTGGTCTTGTCAATGCTGGACTCACCAGTGCAAGCTGCCCCTTCCCAGGTGGCCTCTGGTGCACAGCTTACCTCTTGCACTGCCTGGAGACAGGGTGCTGTGGCCCAGGCTGTTCAGATCCCAAAGCAGACACCTGAAGGCTCCTGCTGGGGCCTGCTGGATTCACTGGAACACACCGAATTCTCCCCGCTGGTCGCCCAGAAGCCCCTCTTGCCTCTTGCAGGACCTGGAGATGTGGTGTTGCCGCCCAGGCTGATCTGGATCCGGAAGTGGAGAGGTCTGAGGGCTATCACCAGAGGCCTCAGGACTGGAACCTAAGCTCCGTGCCACAGGAGCAAGCTGTGCTGTGAGCTCCCAGACTGCCTCTGGGTGCACACCAGGTCTCCCGCACTTCCTGGAGACAGAGTGCTGAGGCCCAGGCTGTTCAGATCCCTTAGCAGGCACCTCAAGGCTCCTGCTGGGGCCCGCTGGATTCACCTGAGCACACCGACTTCTCCCCGCTGGCCGCCCCGGAAGCCCCTCTTGCCTCTTGCAGGACCTGGAGATGTGGTGTTGCCGCCCAGGCTGATCTGGATCCGGAAGCAGAGAGGTCTGAGGGCTCCCGCCAGAGGCCTCAGGACTGGAACCTAAGCAACCTCTTCTTATCTCACCCTTTGAACTTATGTATGGACATCCAGTTTTAACTCTTGGTCTTTCACCTAAATTCTCTCCCCTCCTAGTCCACCTACTCACCCCATTGCTTTGCCACCTTTGCTCTGTCCTATGGGACTTTGCTGACCACCATCTACTACAGCCACAGATTGCCTCCTGTCGACTGCCTGTCAACATTGGAGACCAAGTCCTCTTATCCCATCCAGATCATTGTCCCTCACCCCTCTCTCCCAAATGACAGGGCCCCTTTAAGTTGATTCTCATGACCCCTACAACTGGTAAACTTGAAGGATTCTCTCATTGGGTCCACTTGTCTCAACCTAAAACTTTCATCCCTCCACCTAAAAATGACTCTTCTTCATCCACATCAACCCTAACAGGACCGTGTTCAATTAAGTTACAGAGGACATTGAGACCATCTACCTTGTTCCCAAATACACAACATGAGACTCCACTCCGGCAGCTGAGCTCGACCTCATTGGATTAGACATGGGTTTCTTGTCCTACTCCTGCTGTTCTTTGTTTCCATCCAGGGCAGTCCTTACATCTGGAGATTCGAGGTTCAAGAAACCCCCACAGATAACAGTCTTTCCAAATAGGGTAAGTAAACTGCTCCATAGCCAGATGCCAGGAACCGATCCAAATTGCGATCACCCCTGCATCTGTTATTCCATATAAGTATTAAGATCTCTATACTTGCTTTCTCTTTGACCAGACAAAAGATTATTGTAAAAAATGGCCAGATGAATATGGGGGCTGCCCATATTAGCTTGTCAGATACATATTCTAGGGTCACAGGCCAATCATTTCTTCTATCAACACCTAAAGACACTTTTCTTCTACATACAAGACCCATGGGATTCCAGGTGGGAGACAGGAGTTGTTGGTAAGCTCCATCGTAAAAACCAGCCCAGTTCTCCAGTAAGTACCATCCATATTCAGAGAAAGTATATCTCAATCACCCAACCCCTAGATATTGGAAAAGTAGGGGAGATTATCAAACACTCTTCCGAGGTCCTTGATTCTTTAACAGCACCCCTCATAAATGGCACTAACTTGTCATTTTGCCTGTTCCTTCAAACCTTGACCTCAGCATACCATCTCCTTAATGTCACCAGGCCTGGTCACTTTAAAGATTGTTGGTTATATGTACCCCCAGGAATTGACTCAAAACTGTCACAGCTTCTCCAGTGATACTGCCAAATGACCTTACCTCACCTTTTTTCAGCTGCCCTGACTCCAATGTCACCATGACTCCGTACCCTACCTCTGTCCCTCTCTTTGGCATGGCAAACTGTTTTAAGACCTCTGGGACACGTTCTGTAGGAAGACTAAGCTCCCTAGACTGTAATAAAATCGTAAGCCTTGATATATCATCTCTGCCACAATGTCCTGCAATCCAGAACACATCAATTCTTTGTGGCACCGAGGTATATCATCGCCTACCTGCCAGCTGGTCAGGAGTTTGCACTTTGGTACTCCTTTTCCCTGAGCTGGGAGTAATCCAGAGAAATGAGCCCCTGCCAATCCCAGTTGTAGATATGATAGCTGCTTGACACAAGAGTGCAGTTCAGATCCTGTCTCTCTTGGTCGCTACAGGAATAGCTATAGGTGTTGGTACTGGTGTGGCAGGAATAACGACTTCTCTGGCCCAATACAATACATTCACTTGCCAGTTTAAAAGTAACCTCCACAGAATGACTGAAACTGTGCTTACTATCCAGAAGCAGATCAATTCTTTGGCAGCAGTGGTGCTTCAGAACTGACAGGGCCTAGATGTCCTGACAACTGAAGAAGGTGGTCTTTGCTTCTTTCTTCAAGAAGAATGCTGTTTCTATGTCATCCAATCTGGGATAGTGAGAAACAAAATCCAGGAGAACTTCAGAGATTGTGAGACCTCCAGTTCTGGCATTTTCGAAAACCCTATATAGAAATGGATACTCCCCTTTTTAATGCCTTTTCTAGTCATCTTCCTGGTGTTATTGTTTGCTCTCTGCCTCATTAATCTTGTTTCTACATTCCTCCAATGCCAAATACAAAAATTTTCTTACCAAACTATTAATCAGATTCTGTTACAGAATTACCATCTGCTGCCCATGGAAGAGCTGCTGTCCACAGAGGTACCTGATGTCAATGTGTACCACATGGACCCCGATGGTGAAAGTTAGCTACACCCCAAAATTGACAACACCCCTAGACAGCAGGAAGCAGTTTAAGAGATACGGTGCCCTCACTCCTTTTCACCATCAGGTTCCCCCTGTTTTTGTTCTTTTCTTTAAATAACAAAAATGGAAGGATGTTGGTACCAAGACCTGTGACATCATATAGGTGGCAATTACCACGGTGAGACTAGAGAACTTTTGCCAAGGCAACAGCCACCATATACCCAGAATTCAATGGGCCTACCTTTACCTGTAATTTATGTCATCACCTGTATATAATTGAGTAGCATTTCTTCTCACTCTCTTTTCCTTCCTTCTTCCCACCCACTGCACCTTTTTCCCATCTTAAATAAAGCCCCATGTGGTACTGTTTGGCCTGGTGTGACCCTTCATTGCAGCCCACATCTCAGCCACATCACTGTGACCCATGTGGTGGGCACACAGGTGACCTGCATTGCATGCAGGCAGATGAACTGCGTGGAAAAACCCACAAAGAGTATTAGCATTAGCTCTTTGAAAGTATAGTAGGAAGTGTCTCACCATCTATACTTGTCTTAATATAAATGTTAAGGAAGAAGAAGTCTAACATTTGAAATAAATGAGCACAAAGAAACTGTATAAAACTATAAATGCTCTGGTAACAATATGTAGACAAATATATAATTTCAATACTATAGTGATTGTGCATAAATTATTTTGCTATGGAATACAGAATTTAAAGTTTAAAGCAAAATGTTTATCTTTATAAACAAATTCTTTCTTTTTATAAGCAAATTCTTTCTTAGGAACAATTTACATATTCAAGAGTATCTCCAAAACGTGATGCTTTGTCAATGCAGAGATGCTCAAGAGAAATGATTCACTTGAAGATATAGCAGTGAATATGTGGCATACATGTAAACATGAGGATATACTTGCCTTAAATTCCACCATGCTGTGTAAAATAGTGAAGTTTTGTTCAGATGGTTAGTGAGATAGCTCAGTAATATGAACACTTGTTAGTCTTGCAGAGGACCTGTGGTTGCTTTCTGGAATGCATATTATAGCTCACAAACATTCATAATATCAATTTTAGGAACCCCTACACTCTCTTGTGACCCAGGACGGTATCAGATGTGCAAATGGTATGTATATGTATATGTATATGTATATGTAGAAAAACTTACACATATTATGTAAATGCATAATTGTTTTAAAGAAAGGAAATAGAAGAGAGAAATTTGTGTCTTGGTAGATGATTTATCAGAATCCTCTCGGTAAAACAACTGGGTTTTTGTTTGTTTTGCTTTATTTTGGGTTTGGAGGGGTTGATTATTTTTTGAGTTTTTTTTTTTTTTGTTGTTGTTTTTAGTTTTTTTTTTTTTTTTTTTTTTTTTTTTTTTTTTTTTTTTTTTACTTAGCACTTATGCCAATGCTTGGTAACTAATAAAAAGGGACTTTGTTCTTTTCTTCTTTCTTCATTGCCATAAAGGCTATGGAATATCTGAAAGGACTAAAGATTTCCCCTTTGTGTGTGGAAGCACAACAACATATATCTTAAATGACTCCAAAATAATGTTCTTGGAATTCTATGGTAAATGTCCTAGTGAATCAGCCAGTGCAGAGCCAGATATTGGACTTCACAGCACTTAGTATTCTAAGCTGTCACATAAGACTTCAGTCTCTGCTACTACAAGTATATGCTAAGCAATCTTTTATTCTCAGGATAAAAATGAAAAGAGGCACAGTGTTTCTATATTTAGTCATCAGACTTGCTTGAAGTTATGGAAATGGTACTGCTCTATCTCTTTAATAGCTTATGCCTTGTCCTATGTCCTATATTGAAAGATGAGATATGACATGTTGTGATTTTCCTCTGATAAATGAGTACATTATCTTCTGAAATAAGTGAATAAAGGCTGTCAAAACTCTTTCCATTGCTATCAACTCCCCCCCCCCCCATTTAAACATGGCAAGGTCTTCAGGTTAAAAATGTTGAACTCTATCTGGTAGAATTAATTGATGACCATAATTCACTATAAACTCTGTCTTGCCATTGTGTAAATCTTTACAAACCTATCTTTGTTCTACTCTTGTGTCTTCTCTGAGACTTGCAGCTGGTTTTGTTACTGGTTCTCATCCATTGGGCAATAGGGCAATTATGCTTTGTATCTGAGATAGGAATCTCTTATTCTGAATGTGTTGTGTGAAAACCTAGCAAGGAGCTGAATCAGGCGCATGGTATACTATGGCAGAAGATGCTGTGTTTTTCTTTTTATTTCCTAGAAATTGAGCTATGAATTTAGAAATGTTGAGAATGTTATACTTTTCAAGCTCAAAAGTTATTTAAAATAATCAAAAATGGAAACTATGACATTTTCTTGGTTCAAATTATTCATTGTTTCCTTACTTTATGAGTGGCTTTTTGTAAAAAGATACAACTCTAATTCTGATATGAATATCTTTATCTTTAACCACATCTTACATACAGTGCTATCACTCTGACTGATGGAGTTCATAATGTAAGAAAATATTCAGTGGTGTCATATGTATTGGCACAGGAAGATATAAATAGTGATATATTCCATGAATCAGGTTCTATTCTCCTTCAGGAAGTCAACAGAAATGGATAAATAAAACATGGCACAAATAATTATAATTTAGCCATAAACATAAATGGAATCATGCACTTTTAGGAATATGGATGGAACTAGAGGATATCATGTCAATAAACAATAAACCATATACTGAAAAAGAAGTGTCACATGCTCTCATGGATATTGAAGCAGACATTTCCACACAAAATAACTGAAATGGCTAATTTTTATTATGGAATATAAGAAATATACAAAGGTATTGGAAATTATTAATTGAAACATAATAGTGCTGAGATTTTGTAGCTAAAACAGTGACTCTTTGTGTCAATTATTCACTGATATGAACAAAGCAGATATTAAAGTTCTGAATTTAAGTTTTGAGAGATGGGACCACTCATTTGCTTTCAAAAGTAATTCTGATATGATCTAAACTGAACAGATACATAAAAGATGCAACTTTAGTTTGAAAATTATTTTGTTTTTTTATTCATTTTCCTTGTTCTCTTCTTTTGTATTCTCTTCTAGACAGATCCGTTTTAGAATTTAGGATGGAGAGGCTAAAAGTATAGCACAATTTGTGGCAAACATCAGTAAATATAGAGCCAGGAAAAACATGTTTTAAAAAATGATATATTTGTGTGTACTATACTTTTAAGAGGATATGAATTCTGCAAAGGAGTTCAAACAAAAATAGGCAAAATCAGTTTAATCCTGGTGGTGGCAGCGGTGGCTGCAGCAGCAGCAGCAGCAGAAACAGCAGCAGAAACAGCAGCAGCTGGTCCAGCAGAAGGGCTATAAGCAGTAGAACCAAGGTGACAGGGTCCAGGCAGGCCTTGCGCCCACTACCACTGACCTTCGCTGGCCACCTGGGCTGCAAGCGGTGGCAGATTTACAGTGCCTTTCACCACACAGAAGCTACATCAGAACTCTGCCTCCCGCAAGTCAGTTACAAGAGTCTCTCCTCCATCTTGGATCTCGGGCTCCAGAGAAATCAGACAGACTGAGGTACGCAAATATAACCCAAGGCCAACGTCTCAGGGGGTCTAAGCCTAATGGGGCATTGGCCTGCACCCAGCCCCAGGGCTGTTCGGGGGTCCATCTGTGTGCAAACCCGGCCAGAAAGTTGTTTGCCTGGCCCTCCACATGCGCCGCCATTTTGACTATAGGACACCAGAGAATTCTAGCAGGCAAAGTCAGCTAAGAGTCATAGCCCGAGGCTAACATAGCAGGGGTCTAAGGCTGACAGGACTTGGACTGCCCCCCAGTCCCTGGGCTGCTCGGTGGGCCATCTGTGTGCCAACCCGGCCAAGAGATTGTTAGCCTAGCAGACTCTCCGGGCACTTTCAGGGAGCACACACACACTCTGCCATCCTGGCCACCGGACAACCAATTAACAGTCATAGCCCAAGGGGAACTTTGCTCAGGCTTTATCCTGCCAGGCTTTTGCCTAGACTCAGGGTCTCAGAAGCTAGGCTAGCCTTGTATGCACCAACCCGGTTGGGATATCAGCTGCCCAGCAGAGTGACCAGCACTCGGAAAAGTTCTCGCACGATAGACCATCAGCCCTCACTGAAGGAGCAAACAGGCACCGCCTGGTTCACTCAGACAACCTGGGGCAGGGCACACTAGGGCTCCAAGGGCACCCAAGAGGAGGATAGCACATCAGCAATCTGTAACAAGGGAAACCCAGCCATCCAGTGTTGCAGAAATAGCCCTATAGCATCACAGGAGGCACAAATACCAGCCAGAGACAAGACCAACTAATGCCAGAAATAACAAGATGGCAAAGGGCAAATGCAAAAAGTGATACTAATAGAAATCTAGGCAATATGGCAGTGTCTGAACCAAACTCTCCAACATCAGCAAGTGCTAGTTACACAAACACACCAGAAAAACAAGATTTGGTTTTAAAATCATTGTTCATGATGCTGCTAGAAGAACACATAAAGGTCATAAATGAATCTCTAAAAAGGAGGGAGGTGAATGGAGAAGGGATGGAGAGAAGAACGTTTATGGGACATATGAGGAGGGGGGATCTGGGAAAGGAGAAATCATTTGGAATGTAAACAAAGAATATAGAAAATAAAAATATTAAAAAAAAGAAACAAGATGAATCATTGGGAGGAGAGGGAGACTGTAGAGAAACACAGGATAGGAAAAAAAAAAAAAGAAATACAGGGGAACATGAATAAGCTAGAAATCCATATAATGGAAACAAAAAAATCACTTAAAGAAATTCAGGAGAATAAGGCTCAAGAGATAGAAGCCAATAAAAAGAAACACAACAACAACAACAACAAAAAACTTAAAGAAATGCAGGAGAAAGTGAGTCAAACAGCAGAAGTCATGAAAGAGGAAACACAAAAATCTCTTAAAGAATTACAGGAAAACACAAACAGGCAAGTAAAGGAGCTAAGCAAAAACATCCAGGATCTAAAATCAGAAGTAGAAACAAGTAAGAAATCACAAAGGGAGACAACTTTGGAGATAGAAAACGTTGGGAAGAAATCAGGGACCATAGATGCAAATATCAACAACAGAATACAAGAGATGGAAGAAAGAATCTCAGATGCTGAAGATACCATAGAAACCATTGACTCAACAGTCAAAGAAAATGCAAAATGCAAAAAGCTTATATCCCAGAACATCCAGGAAATCCAGGACACCATGAGAAGACCAAACCTAAGGATTATAGGTATAGATGACAGTGAAGGTTTACAGCTGAAAGGGCCAGCAAATATCTTCAACAAAATTATGGAAGAAAACTTTCCCAACTTAAAGAGAGAGAGATGCCCATGAATATATAAGAAGCCTACAGAACTCCAAACAGACTGAACCTGAGCAGAAATACCTCTTGTCACATAGTAATCAAAACCCCAAATGTACTAAACAAAGAAAGAATATTAAAGGCAGCAAGAGAAAAAGGCCAAGTAACATATAAAGGAAACCTATCAGAATCACATTAGACTTCTCACCAGAGACCATGAAAGCTAGAAGATCCTGGGCAGATCTCATGCAGACTCTAAGAGAACACAAATGTCAGCCAAGATACCCAGCGAATCACCATAGATGGAGAAACCAAGATATTCCATGACAAAACCAAATTTACACAATATCTTTCCACAAACCCAGCTCTACAAAGAATAATAGGAGGAAAACTCCAATACAAGGAGGGAAATGACACCCTGGAAAAAGCAAGATAGTTACTTTCTTTCATCAAACCTAAAAGAAGATAACCACTCAAATATAAAAATAACATCGAAAATGACAGGAAGTAATAATCACTATTCCTTAATATCTCTTAACATCAATGGACTCAATTCCTCAATAAAAAGACATAGACTAATAGACTGAATAAGGAAACAGGACCGTACATTTTGCTGCACACAGGAAACACACATCAATTTCAAAGACAAAAACTACCTTAGATTAAAAGGCTGGAAGACAATTTTACTAGCCAATGATCTCAGGAAATGAGCCGGAGTAGACATTCTAATATCAGATAAAATTGACTTTCAATTTTCAACCTAAAGTCATCAAAAGAGATACAGAAGGACACTTCTTGCTGGTCAAAGGAAAAATCCACCAAGAAGAACTCTCAATTCTGAACATCTATGCGCCAAATGCAAGGGCACCCTTATTAGTAAAAGAAACTTTACTAAAGCTCAAAGCACACATTGCACCTAACACAATAATTGTGGGTGACTTCAACACCCCACTCTCCTCAATGGACCTATCAGGAAAACAGAAACTAAACAGGGACACAATAAAACTAATTGAAACTTTGGACCAATTGGACTTGACTGATATTTATAGAACATTTCACCCTAAAACAAAAGAATATACTTTTTTCCCAGCACCTCATGGTACATTCTCCAAAATCGAACATATTTTGGTCACAAGACAGACCTCAACAAATATAAAAAGATCAAACTAATCCAATTCCTCCTATCAGATCACTATGGAGTAAGAGTTGTCTTCAATGGCAACAAAAACAACAGAAAGCCCACATACACATGGAGGCTGAAAAATAATCTACTCAATGACACCTTGGCCAAAGAAGAAATAAAGAAAGAAATCAGTGACTTTTCAGAATTTAATGAAAATGAAGGCACAACATACCCAAATCTTTGGGACGCAATGAAAGCAGTGCTAAGAGGAAAACTCATAGCCCTGAGTGCCTCCAAAAAGAAAATGGAGAGTGCATACACTAGCAACTTAATGACATACCTGAAAGCCCTGGAACAAAAAGAAGCCAATTCACCCAGGAGGAGTAGAAGACAGGAAATCATCAAACTCAGGTCTGAAATCAGTCAAGTGGAAACAAAGAATCAATGAATCCAGGAGCTGGTTTTTTGAGAAAATCAACAAGATAGATAGACCCTTAGCCAGACTGACCAAAGGGCAGAGAGAAAGTATCCAAATTAACAAAATTAGAAATGAAAGGGGGGATATAACAACAGAAACTGAGGAAATTCAAAAAATCATCAGATCCTACTACAAAATTCTATACTCAACGCAACTGGAGAATCTGGAGGAAATGGGCAATTTTCTAGATATATATCAAATACCAAAATTAAATCAGGACCAAATAGATTATCTAAGCATTCCCATAACCCCTAAAGAAATAGAAGGAGTCATAGAAAGCCTTCCAACCAAAAAGCACAGGACCAGATGGTTTCAGTGCAGAATTCTATCAGACCTTCAAAGAAGACCTAACATCAATACTCTTCAAACTATTCCACAAAACAGAAACAGAAGGAACACTACCCAATTCCTTCTATGAAGCCACAATTACACTGATACCAAAACTACACAAAAATCCAAGAAAGAAAGAGAACTTCAGACCAATTTCCCTTATGAACATCGATGCAAAAATACTCAATAAAATTCTTGCCAACTGAATCTAAGAACACATAAAAAACGGTCATCCACCATGATCAAGTAGAATTTATTCCAGGGATGCAGGGTTGGTTCAATATACAGATATCCATCAATGCAATCCACTACATAAACAAACTCAAAGAAAAAAACCACATGGTCATTTCATTGGATGCTGAAAAAGCATTTGAAAAAATCCAGCATCCTTTCATGCTTAAAGTCTTGGAAAGTACAGGAATTCAAGGCCCATACCTAAACATAGTTAAAGCAATATATAGCAAACCGGTAGCCAGCATCAAACTAAATGGAGAGAAACTTGAAGCAAACCCACTAAAATCAGGGACTAGCCAGGGCTGCCCCCCTTTCTCCTTATGTTTTCAAAATTGTACTTGAAGTACTAGCTCAGGCAATTAGACAACATAAGCAGGTCAAAAGGGATACAAATTGGAAAGGAAGAAGTCAAACTATCATTATTTTCAGATGATATGATAGTCTACCTAAGTGACCCAAAAAACTCCACTAGAGAACTTCTACAGCTGATAACAACTTCAGCAATGTGGCAGGTTATAAAATCAACTCAAGCAAATCAGTAGCCTTCCTATACTCAAAGGATAAACAGGTTGAGAAAGAAATTAGGGAAATGACCCCCTTCACAATAGCCTCAAACAGTATAAAGTATCTTGGGGTGACTCTTACCAAACATGTGAAAGATCTGTATGACGAGAACTTCAATACTCTGAAGAAGAAAATGGAAGAAGACCTCAAAAATTGGAAAAACCTCTCATGCTCATGGATCGGCAGGATTAAGATAGTTAAAATGGCCATTTTGCCAAAAGCAATATACAGATACAATGCAATACACAACAAAATCCCAACTCAATTCTTCATAGAGTTAGAAAAAGCAATTCTCAAATTCATCTGGAATAACAAAAAACCCAGGATAGCTAAAACTATTTTCAACAACAAATGAAATTCTGGGGGAATCAGTGTTCCTGATCTCAAGCAATACTACAGAGCAATAGTGTTAAAAACTGCATGGTATTGGTACACTGACAGGCAGGTAGATGAATGGAACAAGATTGACGGCACAGAAATGAGCCCACACACCTATGGCCACTTGATCCTTGACAAAGGGGCTGAAAACATCCAATAGAAAAAAGATAGCCTTTTCAACAAATGGTGCTGGTTCAACTGGAGGTCAGCATGCAGAAGAATGCAAATATATCCATCCCTGTCTCCTTGTACTAAGCTTAACTCCAAATGGATCAAGGACCTCCACATAAAGCCAGACACTCTGAAGCTAATAGAAAAGAAACTGGGGAAGACCCTTGAGGACATCGGTACAGGGGGAAAGTTCCTGAACAGAACACCAATAGCTTATGCTCTAAGATCAAGAATTGACAAATGGGACCTCATAAAATTACAAAGTTTCTGTAAAGCAAAGGACACCATCAAAAGGACAAATCGGCAACGAACAAATTGGGAAAAGATCTTCACCAACCCTACATCAGATAGAGGGCTAATATCCAATATATACAAAGAACTCAAAAAGTTAGACCCCACAGAACCAAATAACCCTATTAAAAATGGGGTACAGAGTTAAACAAAGAATTCTCACCTGAAGAGCTTTGGATGGTGGAGAAACATCTTAAAAAATGCTCAACTTCATTAGTCATCAGGGAAATGCACATCAAAACAACCCTGAGATTTCACCTTACACCAGTCAGAATGGCTAAGATTAAAAACTCAGGAGACAGCAGCTGTTGGCGAGGATGTGGGGAAAGAGGAACACTCCTCCACTGCTGGTGGCGTTGTTAATTGGTTCAACCACTCTGGAAATCAGTCTGGCGGTTCCTCCGAAAACTGGGCACCTCATTTCCAGAAGATCCTGCTACACCACTCCTGGGCATATACCCAGAGGATTCCCCAGCATGTAATAAGGATATATGCTCCAGTATGTTCATAGCAGCCCTGTGTATAATAGCCAGAAGCTGGAAAGAACCTAGGTGTCCTTCAATGGAGGAATGGATACATAAAATGTGGTATATATACACAATGAAGTACTATTCAGCCATTAGAAACAATGAATTTATGATGGAGCTGGAGAACATCATACTAAGTGAGGTAACCCAGTCTCAAAAGATCAATCATGGTATGCACTCACTAATAAGTGGATATTAGCCTGGAAAACTGGGATACCAAAAACATAATCCACACATCAAATGAGGTACAAGAAGAATGGAGGCGTGGCCCCTGGTCCTGGAAAGACTCAGTGTAGCAGTATAAGGCAAAACCAGAACAGGGAAGTGGGAAGGGGTGGGTGGGAGAACATGGGGAGAGAAGGGGGCTTATGGGACTTTCAGGGAGTGAGTGACCAGAAAAGGGAAAATCATTTGAAATGTAAATAAAAAATATATCGAATAAAAAAAATTAGGCAAACATCGATACTGACCTACTTCCCCTAGAGAGTTTCTAAGACACACTTCATTTTATTTTTTGTTAGACCTTTAGAGCTGAAACATTTGTGGAAGGCTGGTTCATAATGCTGTTTAATAACTTATCCTGAATCCTAATATGCCTTTAGTTTCTAAGTAATAGCAGTAAGCAAAAATAAACAGATGTCTAAGAAATACGTCTCATGTGTGTATATGATTGTGCCATTATCAGTAACCTACGTAAGATGAAACTTCAAAAGATGTAAAAATCATTTTTTATTCGATATAATTTTTTATTTACATTTCAAATGATTTCCCTTTAAGAATCATAAAAGAAAACTAGATGAGTTTTAGCATAAACTTTTAGACACGTCTCAATAAATACTTCTCAATCTTTATGGCATTCATTTGCTCATTTATATCTGGGATTTCTGCCAATCATCTAGTGAAATCAGACATGTTTATGGCTGTCTTTCACAACTTCAAACACTTTCAACTCAATATGTGAGAAACTTGACATTATGTATCTTTCTGTAATTCATAGAGGTATCTGTCAAGCATTTTTAATTTTTGTCACTAAAAAGTTAAAAAAATCAATACTTTATAGTATTTAATTTATTTATAGTATTTTAATTGCCATGAATTTGCCAATAAAGAAACTTGGTTCTTCCAACTTAAAATCACATTTACCTTATATTTTTATCCCATGGGGTTTAGCATTATTTCTACTAATAGAAAACATAAGAGATGCACACATATGAATCTTGATTTTTAAAGTGTTCATTGTTTGGAAAACTTTCCACTGGCAATGAGTTACAAAATTACACTGTCTTCAGCAATATGTATTCACTTTTTAAAGTTACTTTAACTTACACTATCAATTAGCATCAATAGCACAATATTGATTCTTGAATATTTGAATTGATATGTGAATTCCTGGATGACTTTAGATGGATTGCATATGATTTATATGGACTCTAGCAGAAAACATAAAAATCTTCCACAATTGTAAGCTGTAAGTACTTTTTTGAAAGAAGATTGTGAATTCATGTACTGTCACTGTTAGGAACACAAATTAACTGCAGCCTTTAAAACAGATAGCATATTCTATTTATCAAATATTTTAATCATTATTTTGATAGAATTAGTGATTTTTGTAGAAAATGTGGAAAACCTAGAAAGTGGTGTAGAAGGAAGTCAGATAACCTTTTGAACCCACACTGTGAAAATCACTTTACTATTTTTGTATTATCATCTTGTTTCATTTTTGTAATATAATGGCTCTATTTTAAGCCACTTAATATTTGTAAAACCTAATTTCTGCTACAGCCTTCCAAGTATCTGGACTTACAGAAATATATTACCCTATGGGCATAAAAAAGTGAAAAAAGTGCCTGTATAATATTGTTATGGAATATTACTTTACTTGACAGTAAAGCTATAAGTAAGCCTCTACACTTAACACCTTAAAGTATTATAATATAGTATATATCCTGGAATGCAGCTATTTTTCACAGACAATAAACACTTAGTACACATATTTTTCTATTTCTGGAAATGATTGTCAAGTAGTATTCACATGACATAAAAATTAATTCAAGATCTCTCGTGGATGTTTAGAGAAAAGTTAGAAGAATAGAATATAAAGGACCTTTTACCTTGAAATTGTTTGGCAGAGAAAATCAGAATCTAAAGCTACTGAAAGCCATCTTTTCTATTATGAGGAAACTCACCCAAATGATGTTAAACAAAAGTAGCAGTAAAAGGCAGCAGATAGAGTTTTAGAGAGCCATGTCACATATCATTCTTAACAGCCTAACCTTGAACCCTAAGTAGAACAACATTCCTGAATTCTGTAAATTTCCATAGCATCCTTTTTTAGTTTTATGGCAGCAACATTTCTATTTTGTTTTTAAATTAAACATAAACCACTTATAAATTAAATTTGGCAACAGGGATTTTCTTTTAGTGCTCCTTTCTAGGAGTACAACTTATGACTCAAATAATGTTTCAAGGTTCTTGGACTATATACATTACAGAAATTGACATCAATATTCAGTCCATTAGTAATGAATGTTCACCACAGATGGGGTGTTGAAAAAGCTACCCCATCATGATGCATCTCTGGTTTTGAGGCTATTTATAATCTGTCTTCATTTTATTTTCTAACAATTAATGGAGCAAATGCTCAGTGCACCAAATATTGTCTGTGAATTAGAAAGCAAGGATTAAAAAAATGGATCTCTCTTAAAAGCTTAAATCTGATGTAAAAAAAGTTATTCTATCTAAATATGATGTGATCTGTGATGAAGAAACTATCCTAGAATCATGTATGAGGAACTAGTGGTCCAGAATCAGTAGAAAAAGTTCAATCGACCTTGAACATAATTTCAATAAATGTAGAGACTAGAAAGAAAATAAGAATTACAGGAATGAAAACAATTAGAGTCATGAAAAGTCCTAACACATTATAGATAAATAATTTTTCATATAAGAAATAATGCCAGAAAATGAGACTTTGGTTGGAATCTGTTATTGAGGGCAAAGAAATTTATACTTCAAATTCATTTCTTATGCTATAGATACTGTATCTAGAAGAGAATAGTTTTAAGTAAGCAAGACTAGGAAATCACAACATCATACTTTAATTTTAGCAATATAAACTATCAAAATGTAGAGGATGGACTAAGACAAACAACAGCATATATTAGAAAACTGATAAGTAAGTTATTGGTACTTCTTAGGGCAAACATAGAAAGCATCTAAAGAGAAAGAAAGACAACTGAGGAAGAGATTATGTATGTATGCATACCTGTGTGGAAGTAGAGTCACTGTGTCCATGACAGGTATTGTTCCTCAGGCACCTTCTACTTTTGCTGTTTGAGTCAGACCCAATGACTGCCTGTTAGGCTAGAGTGGCTGGCCAGACCGGTGTACTCCAGGTAGACTCCTGTGTCTATCTCCCGCACTTCGAATACTAACATGAGTGTATAGACTGTTTTAATCCCTTCTGGATTATGAAGTTTCTCCTAAGAAATCCACTGGTAGGCTTATGGTGGATGCTTTACACTTAATGGGGAATTTCTGATGCTGACAATGCTCCCTACCTTATTTACACCCCCTTTTAACCTTTTAGTTCTTTCTTGCTTTGAGAGACCAAATTTTAGGGTTCAGACTACATCTTAGAGACATGACCTAAGTTTGAGCTCAAGTAAACTAACAGACCAGTACCTAGTTCCAGTTTCCACGTCACCCCCAACAAAACCTGAGCCCAGCACCAATTTTCAGGCTACCCCTAACAAGATCTGAGTCTCCAGTGTCTAGCACAAGTTTTCAGGTTATTCCATAACAAATCTTCACTTCCAGGTTACAATCTGTCCCCTGCCTAATAACCACCAGTTAGGAGGAAAGTAGAAGTCAGGTATATGGTTTGGCTCCCAGCACCAGCTGATTATGCTAAAGGCCACAGTGGTGCCCCGATTAGATACTTACCAGTCTAGAAACACTCTTCATTTGCTGTTTTCTGTAAAACTTTGTCCAGATGAGTAGTTGAGACTGTTCTTCACCAGAATTGTCCTACAGGTGGGCAGCAATTTCAGTCCCAATCTCAATTGAGCATGTAAATAAAGCACTTGGTTGATTGCATTGGATTCAGTTCCTTGGTAGTCTTTGGGGGTGCAGGAATTTTTCAGCACAAAAAACTCTAGACTGACTTGTGATCACAATAGACTTGCTCCTAAGTGAGTTACCATACAGAAATAGACTTTGAGCTTCCACCTCATTTCCATTCTTTATTCCCTTATTTAATAAATACACTTATAAACAAAATGAGCTTTCCTACTGTTATGCTACCCATCTTTGTCCCAGAATCTTCAATTACCTGGAGACTAGGAGTCACTTTTTTTCTGGTGGGGGGGGGTTGCAAGAATTCTTTTCTTTTATTGGATATTTTATTTATTTATATTTCAAATGTTATCCCTTTCCCAGTTTCACCTCTGCAAACCCCCCTATTTCATCACCCCCCTTCTACGAGGGTGCTCACCCACCCACTCCCTCCTCCCCACCCTGGCATTCTCCTACAGAGGGGCATTGAATCTTCCCAAGACCAAGGGCCTCTCCTCTCATTGATGTCTAACAAGGCCATCCTTTGCTACATATGTGGCTGGAGCCATCAGTCACTCCATGTGTACTCTTTGGTTGATGATTTAGTCCCTGGGAGCTCTGGGGGTTCTGGTTGGTTAATATTGTTGTTCTTCCTATGAGGTTGCAATCCCCTTCAACTTCTTTAATTCTTTCTCTAACTCTTCATTGGGGACCCTATGCTCAGTCTAATGGTTGGCTGCAAGCACTCATACTGCTGAATGTTGGGACTGATATGGTAGTTAACTGATGACATTTCTTGCCTTGTCTGGCATCAATGAGAGATGAGGCCCTTGGTCCTGTGAAGGCTCCGTGCCCCGTGTAAGGGTACGCCAGGGTGGGGAGGCAGAAATGAGTGAGTGAGGGAGCACTCTCATAGAATCAGGGGGAGGGGAGATGGGATAGGGGATACAAAAATAAAGAAAAGAAAAAAAACTTCTTTATTATTTACTCTTCCATTATATAATGTTGCTCTATCTCCTTGCTTCTTATTTTTCCAAGTTCTATTTACTTTTTTTCAACCTTTTTATTTCTCTATCATTCTGAGTTAACTATGAGACTTTGTTAGTTTGTTTGGATTTTTCACTTGTTTCTTCACTTCTATTAGATTCAGTGTATCTGATTTTATGTGGAGGTCCTTGATCCACTTGGACATGAGCTTTGTACAGGCATATAAGAATGGATCAATTTGCATTCTTCTACATGTTGACCTCGAGTTGAACTAGCACCATTTGTTGAAAGTGCTATCTTTTTTTTCCCACTGGATGATTTTAGCTCCTTTGTGAAAGATCAAGTGACAATAGGTGTGTGGGCTCATTTCTGGGTCTTCAGTTCAATTCCATTGATCTACTTGCCTATCATTGTACTAATACCATGCATTTTTTTAAATCACTATTGCTCTGTAGGACAGCTTGAGGTCAGGAATGGTGATTTGCCAGAACAGTTTTGATAATAGATTTGCTATCCTGGTTTTTTTCTGTTATTCCAAATGAATTTGAGAATTGCACTTTCTAATTCTATGAAGAAATGTGCTGGAATTTTAATGGGGATTACATTGAATCTGTAGATTGCTTTCAGCAAGATGGCCATTTTTAGTGTATTAATTCTGCCAATACATGAGCATCTGAGTTTTTTCCATCTTCTGAGGTCTTTGATTTCATTCTTCAGAGACTTGAAGCTCTTGCCATACAGATCTTTTACTTGCTTGGTTAGAATCACATCCAGTTGACTCTAAGAAAAGCAAATACCTAAAATGACTGCAATTATCGCATCAGAAGAAGGAAGCCAGCAATAAAAACAAAACAAATCAAACAAACAAACAAAAAAAAAAAAACAAGTCATGAGTTTTTCTTCTTGGAATGCCCTAAGATTGTGGGTACATGTTAGTAATGAAGTGAGGAGTTATTTGTGAGTCAGGATCTTGTTATGAATGAGTTAAATAAGACATTAACATATACTCATTTTATGTCTCTTGGTGAGGGTGAAGGTTATATTTAGGAGCATCATTGCCACCAAGAGAATAAAATTTTCCATAGTGAAAAATGTTATGGTTAGAGAAAGACTGAAAGAAGGAGAAAACAAGGATGGTACACAGTAATGAGACACATGTGTTATAAGAGGAGAAAGAAGAAACTATTTGCGTAATTTAGAACAGATTGTGATATATGTATATGACAATATTATAATTAAATCCCTTACTTTAAAATCAGATTGTGGCATATGTGTATGAAAGTATTGCAATTAAGCCCCTTACTTTAAATACTAGTATAAAAGTAATAAAATTCATTTTTTAGAAAGCAAAAAGTAAAAAATGTATGAGACTGATATTTCCTGATGTACATATGTGAAGTACAGCATGCACTTGCTTCAGCAAGCTATTCTTTTCCTTTACCAAAGTTATTATAAAAGTCACCTAACTTATAAAATCTCAAAATACAGGATTTATTCTTTTCTTTTTTTAAGAGTCAACAAGTGACATTGATAAATATCTCCTTTCTGGCCTTGTTTGTTGTACAGTGGTAGTATCTTCTTCACAGTGAATTATCCAATATGATGTAAGACACTATCTTATGTTTTCTGATATTTCAATATTAGGCTGTATGCTTTCCATATTTGATAGATCTCCTGTAAAGAGAAACATACTCAAGGGAGTGGTTTACAAAAGAAGAGATTTATTATCTTGTAAGAGACAAAGGTTTTCTTTGCTTAGGCTTTTTTTTTCACTTCATGTTAAATAAAATGAGAAATAACTCATAAAATATTTATAGTCATTATACTTCAAGAAAAGGGTAGACTGTCACTAATAACCCCATGACTATGTAAACAATGATAGTTTAGAAGGAAAATGTGCATGTAATTAATAACGAAAACTACTATAATTTGTGCTGCCATGTACAATAATTATCAATTTCTATTTATCTACATTCTGAGGTAAATTTAAGACTCCTCCTAAAGTAAGTATATTTATTCATTGTTTCTTTTATTTTTCAATCTAGGATACCTAACAACATTTTCATATAACAAATATTTCACATATATATACATATATATTTGTATTAATATAAATATGTGTGCTTATATATGGAAGGCATGCATATTATCTTATAGATTCGTTATTTTCATAATTACTGTAATTCTAGTTTTGAATGGGTTTTGTTATTTCTTTGCTAAAGTGTAAAAAATGCAAGAAAATCTTTTAGAATCATATGGAGTCTCATGGTAGACTATAAAACATTAAGGTTTTATGAATTCCTAATTTTCATATTAACTAAATCCAAAATTAAAAATGCTTCTATAAAATATTGAGAAAATATTTAGTGCATATGCCAAAATTTACTTAGCATTGGGGTTATAGGATGAATTAAGGATGATATAACATAATGCAAAATATTATAATGTAAGAATATTTCCTTTGGCACGATGTAAATCATACCTTTAAACTCTAAATATAGTTTATTTCCTTATAACATTAGAACTCTTCACAATTCTTTCACATCATGGAAGGCCCAGTGTCTTATGCAGTTTCCTATGTCATTATCAGTCTAGACAGACATTTTATTTGGTGTTGAAAGATGAAGGGACAAATCCCAAAAGGCTCCCTCATGATTTTTTCAGGTAAGTCTTTAACACAGTTGTGTGTTTCCTATGTCAGCTTCTTTTTTCATCTTTATCTCAGCCCCAAACCAAGCATGATCTTGTTCTAATGTAGTAGAATTAGAATTATGTGTTCAACTACAGTGCACATAATTCCAGAAGGAAAAATAATGTAACTGTAGTGATCTGTATCTGAAATTAGCATTCAAAACAGCCCATAAATATGTGGGCTATAAAAAGTCCCAGGAGTCTCTATAATAGAAATTGTGAGATTTCTTTGCATTTGTCCATTCCTAGGTGTGACTGTCCACTTGGCATATTCAACTGTAACTATCTCATACCTAGCCTATCCTCAAATCATATACAGGCACAAAACTATTTCTTTCACATCCTTCATTGATCTTCTGGCAAGTCCTGTAACTAGGGCACTGTATAGAATAGGTCTATAGTAGGAGATGCACATACTTGTTCATATACTTACTGCTTTCTGAAATGAGTGTTGTCCATCGCCACCCTCTTTACTCCCTCCTTCTCATTTAGATGAGCACCACAAATGCCATTTGCTTTCAACTGGAAACTAACATTGCACACTATGCTTTAGTACCAGAGTTTATTGTATTATGTTCCTTTTATTAGAGAAACAGAAGTATATTGTAGAGCCTTCTGGTCGCCACCCATGGATCAGAAGCAGCCTGGGCCACCCATCCCATCCCCAAGCAGTGCAGAGGGCCAGGGGTACATCTGGATGCTAGCCACGGGGAGGCACATTGCTCGGGTGAGTCTGTCTGACCCTGCAAAGCAGAGGATCCATCTGGAGGCCTCTGGCGGGAGCATTCCGGTCACCACCTCTGGATCTGAAGCAGCCTGGGCCCCCACCCCATCTCCAAGCAGTGCAGAGGGCCAGCGGTGCATCTGGAGGCCAGCCACGGGGAGGCACCTTGCTCGGGTGAGTCCTGCATTGACAACAAGACAAACTAACACCAGTGAGATCTAGATGGCAAAAGGCAAACGTAGGAACGTTACTAAGAGAAATCAAGGCAATATGCCATCATCAGAACCCAATTCTCCTTTAATAGCAAGTCCTGGATACCCCAACACACCAGAAAAGCATGATTTGGATGTAAAATCACAGGTCGTGATGCTGTTACAAGAACATATGAAGTACATAAATAAATCTCTTAAAGAAATTCCGGAGAAAAATGATCAAATGCTAGAAGCCCTTACAAGGGAAACACAAAAATCACTTAAAGAAATTCAGGAGAATATGGGTCAAATGATAGTAGCCAATAAGGAGGAAATGCAAAAATCACTAAAAAAAAGTACAGGAGAACATCTGATAGAGGGTAATATCAAATATATACAAGGAACTCAAGAAGTTAGACACCAGGGAACCAAATAACCCTATTAAAAAATGGGGCACAGATCTAAACAAAGAATTTTCACCTGAAGAAATTCGGATGGCCGAGAGGCACCTTAAGAAGTGCTCAACATCATTAGTCATTAGGGAAATGCAAATCAAAACAACCCTGAGATTTCACCTTACACCAATCAGAATGGCTAAAGACAAAAACTCAGGAGACAGCAGGTGTTGGCAAGGATGTGGAGAAAGAGGAACACTCCTCCACTGCTGGTGGTACAAAGATGGTACAACCACTTTGGAAATCAGTCTGGTAGTTCCTCAGAAAGCTGGACATGACACTTCCAGAGGATTCCGCTATACCTCTCCTGGGCATATACCCAAAGGATTCCCCGACATGCAATAAAGACACATGCTCCATTATGTTCATAGCAGCCTTATTTATAATAGCCAGAAGCTGGAAAGAACCCAGATGCCCCTCAAAGGAGGAATGGATACAGAAAATGTGGTATATTTACACAATGGAATACTACTCAGCAATTAGAAACAACGAATTCACAAAATTTTTAGGCAAAAGGTTTGATCTCGAAAATATCATCCTAAGTGAGGTAACCCAGTCACAAAAGATTACACATGAAATGCAATCTCTGATAAGTGGATATTAATTAGCCCAGAAGCCCTGAATACCCAAGGCACAAATCGCATAACAAATGACTCCCATGAAGAAGTATGGAGAAGGTCCTGATCCTGGAAAGTATTGATCTAGCATTGGAGGGGAATATAAGGACAGAGAAAAAAAAGAGGGAGGTGATTGGAGAATGGATGGAGAGAAGAAGGTTTATGGGACATATAGGGAGGGCAGGATCTGGGAAAGGGGAAATCATTTGGAATGTAAACAAAGAATATAGAAAATAAAAATATAAAAAAAGTACAGGAGAAATTTAATCCACAGGCAGAAGTCATGAAAGAAGAAACACAAAAGTCTCTCAAAGAATTACAGGAAAACACAAACAAGCAAGTGAAGGAACTGAGCAAAAACATCCAGGATCTAAAAACAGAAGTAGAAACAACTAAGAAATCATAAAGGGAGACAACTTGGAGATAGAAAACCTTGGGAAGAAATCAGGGACCATAGATGCAAATATCAACACCAGAATACAAGAGATAGAAGAAAGAATCTCAGATGCTGAAGATACCATAGAAACCATGGGCTCAAAGGTCAAAGAAAATGCAAAAAGCTTGTAACCCAAAGCATCCAGGAAATCCAGGACACATTGAGAAGGCCAAACATAAGGATTATAGGCATATATGAGAGCGAAGATTTACAACTTAAAGGGCCAGCAAATGTCTTCAATAAAATTATGGAAGAAAACTTCCGTAATCTAAAGAGAGAGAGGCCCATGAAAATACAAGAAGCCTACAGAACTCCCAACAGACTGGACCAGAACAGAAATACATCCCATCACATAATAATCAAAACCCCAAATGTACTAAACAAGGGAAGAATATTAAAGGGAGTATGAGAAAGAGGCCAAGTAACATATAAAGGAAGACCTATCATAATCATACCAGACTTCTCACCACAGACTATGAAAGCTAGAAGATCATGGGCAGATCTCATGCAGATTCTAAGAGAACACAAATGCCAGCCAAAACTACTATACCCAGCAAAACTATCAATCACCATAGATGGGGAAACCAAAATATTCCATAACAAAACCAAGTTCACCCAATACCTTACCACAAACCCAGCCCTACAAAAGATAATAGGAGGAAAACACCAATACAAGGAGGGAAACTTCACCCTGGAAAATGCAAGATAGTAACCTTCTTTCATCAAACCCAATAGAAGATAACCAATCAAATAAAAAAGATAACATCAAAAATGCCAGGAAGTAATCATCACTATTCCTTAATATCTCTTAACATCAATGAACTCAATTCCCCAATAGAAGACATAGACTAATAGATTGGATACATAAACAGGATCCCACATTTTGCTGCATACAGGAAACACACCTCAGGGTCAAAGACAAACACTACCTTAGAGTAAAAGGCTGGAAGACAATTTTACAAGCAAATGGTCTCAGTAAACAAGCTGGAGTAGCCATTCTAATATCAGATAAAATTGACTTTCAATCTAAAGTCATCAAAAGAGACACTGAGGAACACTTCTTTCTGGTCAAAGGAAAAACACACCAAGAAAAACTCTCAAACCTAAACATCTATGCTCCAAATGCAAAGGCACCCTCATTCATAAAGGAAACTTTACTAAAGCTCAAAGCACACATTGCACCTAACACAATAATTGTGGGTGACTTCAACACTGCACTTTCCTCAATGGACTGATCAGGAAAACAGAAACTAAACAGGGACACAGTGAAACTAATTGAAGCTTTGGACCAATTAGAGTTAATATACATATTAACTCTAATTATATATATATATATATATATATATATATATATATATATATATATATATATATATATATATAACATTTCACCCTAAAGCAAAAGAATATACCTTTTTCTCAGCACCTCATGATACCTTCTCCAAAATCGACATATAATTGGTCACAAGACAGACCTCAACAAATATAAAAAGATCGAATTAATCCCATGCCTCCTATCAGATCACTATGGAGTAAAAGTGGTCTTCAATAGCAACAAAAATAACAGAAAGCCCACATACACATGGAAACTGAACAATACTTTACTCAATGATACCTTGGTCAGGGAAGAAATAAAGAAAGAAATCAGGGACTTTTTAGAATTTAATGAAAATGAAGGCACAACATACCCAAATCTTTGCGACACAATCAAAGCAGTGCTAAGAGGAAAACTCATAGCCCTGAGTGCCTCCAAAAAGAAAATGGAAAGAGCATACACTAACAGCTTAATGACACACCTGAAAGCCCTGGAACAAAAAGAAGCTATTTCACCCAGGAGGAGTAGAAGGCAGGAAATCATCAAACTCAGGGCTGAAATCAATCAAGTAGAAACAAAGAGAACCATACAAAGAATCAACAAAACCAGGAGCTGGTTCTTTGAGAAAATCAACAAGATAGATAAACCCTTAGCCAGACTAACCAAAGGGCACAGAGACAGTATCCAGATTAACAAAAGTAGAAATGAAAAGGGAGATATAACAACAGAAACTGAGGAAATTCAAAAAATCATCAGATCTTATTACCAAAGCCTATAGTCAACACAACTGGAGAATTTGGAGGAAATGGACAGTTTCCTAGATAATACCAAATATCAAAACTAAATCAGGATCAAATAGATCATCTAAACAGGCCCATAACCCCTAAAGTAATAAAAGGGGTCATAGAAAGTCTCCCAACCAAAAAAAAAAAAAAAAAAAAAAAAAAAAAAAAAAAAAAAAAAAAAACCAAAACCAAAACCAAAAAAAAAAAACCAAAACAACAACAACAAAAAAGATGGCTTCAGTGCAGAATTCTATCAGACCTTCATAGAAGACCTAACACCGATACTCTTCAAACTGTTCCACAAAATAGAAACAGAAGGAACACTACCCAACTCATTCTATGAAGCCACAGTTACACTGACACCAAAACCACACAAAGATCCAACAAAGAAAGAGAACTTCAGGCCAATTTCCCTTATGAATAGCGATGCAAAAATACTCAATAAAATTCTTGCCAACCAAATCCAAGAACACATCAAAACAATCATCCACCACGATCAAGTGGGCTTTATCCCAGGGATGCAGGGATGGTTCAATATAAGGAAATCTATCAATGCTACCCACTACATAAACAAACTCAAGGAAAAAAACCATATGATCATTTCTTTAGATGCTGAAAAGGCATTTGACAAAATTCAGCATCCTTTCATGCTAAAAGTCTTGGAAAGAACAGGAATTCAAGGCCCATACCTAAGCATAATTAAAGCAATATACAGCAAACCGGTAGCCAACACCAAACTAAATGGAGAGAAACTTGAAGCAATCCCACTAAAATCAGGGACTAGACAAGGCTGCCCTTTCTCTCTATATCTTTTCAATATAGTACTTGAACTCCTAGCTAGAATAATTAGACAACATAAGAAGGTCAAAAGTACACAAATTGGAAAGGAAGAAGTCAAATTATCACTATTTGCAGATGACATGATAGTCTACTTAAGTGACCCCAAAACCTCCACCAGAGAACTCTTACAGCTGATAAACAACTTCAGCAAAGTGGCATGTTATAAAATCAACTCAAGCAAATCAGTTGCCTTCCTATACTCAAAGGATAAGCAGGCTGAGAAAGAAGTTTGGGAAATGACACCCTTCACAATAGCCACAAACAATATAAAGTATCTTGGTGTGACTCTAACCAAACAAGTGAAAGATCTATACGAAAAGAATTTCAGGTCTCTGAAGAAGGAAAATGAAGAAGACCTCAGAAAATGGAAAAATCTGCCATGCTTGTGGATCGGCAGGATTAATATAGTTAAAATGGCCATCTTGCCAAAAGCAATATACAGATTCATTGCAATCCCCATCAAAATCCCAACTCAGTCCTTGACATGCTTGGTAAAAACAATTCTCAAATTTATCTGGAATAACAAAAAACCCAGGATAGCTAAAACTATTCTCAACAGTAAAAGACCTTCTGGGGGTATTAGTATCCCAGACCTCAAGCAATACTACAGAGGAATAGTGTTAAAAAACTGCATGGTATTTGCACAGGGAGAGGCAAGTCGAACAATGGAATAGAATTGAAGACCCAGAAATGAATCCACCCACCTATGGTCACTTGATCTTCAACAAAGGAGCTGAAAACATCCAGTGGAAAAAAGATACCCTTTTCAACAAATGGTGCTGGCTCAACTGGAGGTCAGTATGCAGGAGAATGCGAATTGATCCATTCTTATCTCCTTGTACCAAGCTCAACTCCAAGTGGATCAAGGACCTCCACATAAAACCAGACACACTGAAACTAATAGAAAAGAAACTGGGGAAAATCCTTGAGGACATAGGCACAGGGGAAAAGTTCCTGAATAGAACACCAATAGCTTATGCTCTAAGATCAAGAATTCACAAATGGGACCTCATAAAATTACAAAGTTTCTGTAAGGCAAAGGACACCATCAAAGGACAAATCTGCAACCAACAAATTGGGAAAAGATCTTCACCAATCCTACATCCGATAGAGGGCTAATATCCAATATATACAAAGAACTCAAGATATTAGATCCCAGGGAATCAAAAAACCCTATTAAAGAGTGGGGTACAGACCTAAACAAAGAATTTTTGCCTGAAGAAATTCGGATAACCGAGAAGCACCTTAAGAAATGCTCAACATCGTTAGCCATTAGGGAAATGCAGATCAAAACAACCCTGAGATTTCACCCCACACCAGTCAGAATGGCTAAGGTTAAAAACTCAGGAGACAGCATGTGTTGGTGAGGATGTGGAGAAAGAGGAACACTCCTTCACTGCTGGTAGGATTGTAAGATGGTACAACCACTATGAAAATCAGTCTGGTGGTTTCTAAGAAAACTGGGCATGACAATTCCGGAGGACCCTGCTATACCTCTCCTGGGCATATACCCAGAAGATTCCCCAGCATGCAACAAGGACACATGCTCCACTATGTTTGTAGTAGCCTTATTTATAATAGCCAGAAGTTGGAAAGAACCCAGATATCCCTCAATGGAGGTACAAGAAGAATGGAGGAGTGGCCCCAGGTTCTGGAAAGACTCAGTGTAGCAGTATAAGGCAAAACCAGAGCAGGGAAGTGGGAAGGTATGGGTGAGAGAAGAGGGGGAGGGAAGGGGGCTTATGTGACTTTCAGGGAGTGGGGGACTAGAAAAGGGGAAATCATTTGAAATGTAAATAAAAAAATATCGAATGAAAAAAAGAAAAAAAGAAAAAAAAGAAAATGTGGTATATATACACAATGGAGTACTATTCAGCAATTAAAAACAATGAATTCATGAATTTTATAGGCAAATGGATGGAACTGGAAAATATCATCCTAAGTGAGGTTACACAATCACAAAAGAATACACATGGAATGCAATCATTGATAAGTGGATATTAATTAGCCCTGAAGCTCTGAATACTGAAGAAACAATTAGCATATCAAATGATTCCCATGAAGAAGGACGAAGAGGGCCCTAATCCTGGAAAGACTTGATCCAGCATTGTAGGGGAGTACCAGGACAGAGAAAAGGGAGGGGGAAAGACAGGAGAATGGATGGAGAGAAGAGGACTTATGGAACATATGGGGGGGGGAGGACTGGGAAAGGGGAAGGCTTCTAGAATGTAAACAAAGAATATAGAAAATAAATAAAAAATAAAAAAAGAAGTATATTGTAGCAAAACTACACAAAAGAACAATGAACCAAATTCTTTCATACTGCACATTTTTAGAATTTGGATTGTTAAACATAAAAGGCCATTGATATTGCACTGTTAATGAGATAATAATGTTGAATGGAGAAGAAAATCAAAATGTCACTAAACAATATTAATTACAGATGACAAATTTGTAAGAAAGTATTCCATTATACAAAAATGGTAAAGGGTGTGTTTGGGACAAATATTGCATAATTTGACATCATTTTCGAATAAATCAGTTTGAACAGTTCTTAAAAAGAAGCCTAGGAGTAACTTCATGGACTTATATCATTAATTTTTGGATTTTGTTTTCTTGTTTTAGTTTTTATGGTTGTTGTTCATTTTGTTATTTCAAAATATGTAGCCCTGGCTGTTGTGAACTTGTTTTGAAGATCAGGCTGGCATCAAACTCATAGAGATCCACCTTCTTCTGCCTCCTGAGTGATGGGATTAAAGGCATGAACCACCCCACCTGATCTTCATATGTTTTTTTATAAGAAAAAAGTTAACAGTTCTGTAAATATATATGTTTGCATTTTTGCACACACTAGTTCAGACAGAAAGGAGAGGTTAGTTATTCCATGTCAATAGTTTTCTCATTAAATTTGAGGGGTATTTGTACTTTTCTGAGTATAAAGTGTTGTGATTTCTGTGTCATAGCCAATATGCTCTTCCTCATTTTCACAGTGTTCATAGAAGCATTTTAATTCCTAACTTTTTCCTCCTTTAGCCTCCACTCATTCTGAGTATCTTCTGCTTTATGTCATCTAATTTCTCATGATGTCTTAAGCTTTCTAAACATATATATTTGTCTAGTATGATTTTGAAACTTTGTTGTTCTTGCTAAATTAATCTTAGCCTACAGTATGGAATATGTTAGAGTGCCTTAAAATTATTTGTTCAGTTTAAGTGTACCAAAAAAAAAAACAAAAAAATAAGTCATCTTACTGATAATGCAATATAAAAATTTCATGCCTCATTGTGTGTTTTATACTGTTTGAACTTGTCTGCTAAGGGAGTTTTGAAAGTTAACAGTCTCTGAGCTCTGAACACAGTGAAATCATATTATTTTTCAAACAAGCAGGATACTGCTTGCAGAATCAATAATGAGAAAACATGGACTAACTACAGGAAGTAAACAGCATTACAGTGTCTCTAAGTCTTCATCATTAATCTATAAAAGGGCACTTTACTTTTAAGGCAATAATCATTATATACATCAGTAGAAGTACTTTTTATAGTTTTGAAATGAAGATGGCATATTTCATAATATACTTGATGTATTTAACACATATATAGAATCTAAAATTTTAATAGCAATCCAATAAATTTATAAATAAGATAATAAAATAGAAACTACTCCTTTGATATGATATAATGAGTTTATTTTTTTGGGAAAATTATAAGCACAAACCACAGTTTTCTGGTCTTATTTTATTAATAAATAATAATTTTTAATAAAGAATAGTCTATAAATCTGTTCTTGATAAAATCCAGGAGCTTGCTGATGGATGCAATTGGAAAGAAGATTCATTTCTAATATAACTAACATGATATTGATGCAAAAGGAGAGCACAGGTAATTCAAAGTTTTAGATATTTTATATTTAGTATATTTATATACTTTGTTTATTAATCTGGATAATATATTGTGTCATATCAAATACTGTTCTGATTTTTAACTTTTTATTGAATATATTCTTCATTTACATTTCAAATGTTATACCCTTTCCTGGTTCCCCCCTCCCAGTAAATCCCCAACCCACCCTCCCACCTCCTGCCTCTAAAAAGATGCCCCACTGCCGAACACACTCCCACCTACTGCCCCTTGATTTCCTCACGCTAGGACAACTATCCATCCTCCATATGACTAAGGACTTCTCCCACCCATGCCCGGTAAGGCATTCCTCTGCCACAATTGTGGCTAGAACCATCTGTACCCCTTGGTTGATGGCTTAGTCCCTTGGAGCCCGGGCCATCTGATTGACTGACATCATCCTCTTTCCCATGAGGTTGCAAGCCCCTTCAATTCCTCCAGTGCTCCCTCCATCTCCTGAATTCCAAGCTCAGCCCAATGGTTGGCTGCTAGCATCTGCCTCTGTATTTATAATGCTCTGTCAGGGCCCCTTCGGAGACAACCATAATAGTCTCCTTTCAGCAAGCACTTATTGTCATCCATAATAGTGTTAGAGTTTGGTGATTGTTTATAGGTTGAGTCCCCAGGTATGGCAGTCTCTAGGTGGCCTTTTCTTTAGTCTGTGTCCCCCACTTCATCTCTATAATTGCTCCTGTGGGTATTTTGTTCTCTTTCTCAGAAAAACTGAAGCACTCACACTTTGGTCTTCCTTCTTGAGCTCCATGTGATCTGTGAGTTGTATCTTGTTTGTTCTAAGCTTTTGAGCTAATATCTACTTATCAGTGAGTGCATACCATGTGTGTTCTTTTGTGATTGGCTTACCTCACTCAGGTTCACATTTTCTAGTTCCATCCATTTGCCTAAGAATTTCATGAAGTCATTGTTTTTAATAGCTAAGTAGTATTCCATTGTGTAAATGTACGACATTTTCTGTATCCATTCCTCTGTCGAGGGACATCTGGGTTCTTTCCAGCTTCTGGCTATTATAAATAAGGCTGCTATGAACATTGTGGAGCATGTGTCCTCATCACCTGTTGGAGCATCTTCTGGGTATATGCCCAGGAGTGGTATAGCTGCATCCTCAGGTAGTACTATGTATAATATTCTGAGGAACCACCAAACTGATTTCCAGAGTGGTTGTACCAGCTTGCAATTCCACACGCTTCTATTTCCTCCGGACTTATGGGACTATTTAGATGGTTTATCTGATCCTATTTTAACATTGGCACCTGGTATGTGTCTAGAAAATTGTCCATTTAGTCAAGATTTTCTAATTGTGTTGAGTGTAAGCTTTTGTAGTAGGATTAGATGATTTTTTAAATTTCCACAGTTTCTGTTGTCATGTCCCCCTTTTCATTTCTGATTTTATTAATGTGGGTGCCTCTGTGCCCGCTGCTTAGTCTGGGTAAGGCGTTATCTATCTTGTTGATTTTCTCAAAGAACCAGCTCCTGGTTTTGCTGATTCTTTGTATAGTTCTTTCTGTTTATATTTAGTTGATTTTGGCCTTGAGTTTGATTATTTCCTGCCTTCTATTCCTCTTTGGTATATTAGCTTCTTTTTCTTTTTCTAGAGCTTTCAGGTCTGCTGTCAAGCCACTAGAATAAGCTCTCTCCATTTTCTTTTTGGAGGCACTTAGTGCTACAAATTTTCCTCTTAGCACTGCTTTCATTGTGTCCCATAAGTTTTGATATGATGTTTCTTCATTTTCATTAAATTCTAAAAAGAAAAAATAATCTTTGTTTCTTGTTTTTCTTCCTTGACCAAGTTATTGTTGAGTAGAACATTGTTCAATATCCACGTGTATATATGTTTTCCATTGCTTTTGTTTGAACTTAAGACCAGCCTTAGACCTTGGTGATGTGATAGGGTGCATGGAATTATTTCAATATTTCTGTATCTGTTGAGGCCTGTTTTGTGACCAATTATATGGTCAGTTTTGGAGAATGTAACATGAGGTACTGAGAAGGTATATTCTTTTGCTTTAGGATGGAATGTTCTATAATTATATGTTAGATTAATTTGGTTTTCATAACTTCTGTTAGTTTCACTGTGTCTCTGCTTAGGTTCTGTTTCCATGATTTGTCCTTTGCTGAGAGTGGGGTGTTGAAGTCTCCCACTATTATCATGTGGTATACAATGTGTGCTTTGTGCTTTAGTAAAGTTGTTTTTATGAATGTGGTTGCCCTTGCATTTGGAGCATAGATGTTCAGAATTGCGAATCCATCTTGGTAGATTTTTCCTTTTACTTGTATGGAGTGCCCCTCCTTAACTCTTTTGACAACTTTTGGTTGAAAGTCGATTTTATCTGATATATGAATGGCTACTCCAGCTTTTTTCTTGGGACTATTTGCTTAGAAAATTGTTTTCCTGAATTTTTAATCTTAGCCATTTTGACTGGTGTAAGATGAAATCTTAGGGTTGTTTTGATTTGCATTTCCCTAATGACTAATGAAGTTGAGCATTTTTTAAGATGCTTCTCCGCCATCCGAAGTTCTTCAGGTGAGAATTCTTTGTTTAACTCTGTACCCCATTTTTTAATAGGGTTGTTTGGTTTTCTGGAGTCTAACTTCTTGAGTTCTTTATATATATTGGATATTAGCCCTCTATCTGATGTAGGATTGGTGAAGATCTTTTCCCAATTTGTTGGTTGCCGATTTGTCCTCTTGATGGTGTCCTTTGCCTTACAGAAACTTTGTAATTTTATGAGGTCCCATTTGTCAATTCTTGCTCTTAGAGCATACGCTATTGGTGTTCTGTTCATAAACTTTCTCCCTGTACCGATGTCCTCAAGGGTCTTCCCCAGTTTCTTTTCTATTAGTTTCAGAGTGTCTGGCTTTATGTGGAGGTCCTTGATCCATTTGGATTTGAGCTTAGTACAAGGAGACAAGGATGGATCAATTCGCATTCTTCTGCATGCTGACCTCCAGTTGAACCAGCACCATTTGTTGAAAAGGAGACAGCAGGTGTTGGAGAGGGTGTGGAGAAAGAGGAACACTCCTCCACTGCTGGTGGGGTTGCAAATTGGTACAACCACTCTGGAAATCAGTCTGGCGGTTCCTCCGAAAACTGGGCACCTTACTTCCAGAAGATCCTGCTATACCACTCCTGGGCATATACCCAGAAGACTCCCCACCATGTAATAAGGATACATGTTCTACTATGTTCATAGCAGCCCTATTTGTAATTGCTAGATGCTGGAAAGAACCCAGGTATCCCTCAACAGAAGAGTGGATGCAAAAAATGTGGTATATCTACACAATGGTGTACTATTCAGCCATTAGAAACAATGAATTCATGAAATTCTTAGGCAAATGGATGGAGCTAGAGAATATCATACTAAGTGAGGTAACCCAGACTCAAAAGGTGAATCATGGTATGCACTCACTAATAAGTGGATATTAACCTAGAAAACTGGAATACCCAAAACATAATCCACACATCAAATGAGGTACAAGAAGAAAGGAGGAGTGGCCCCTGGTTCTGGAAAGACTCAGTGAAACAGTATTCAGCAAAACCAGAACGGGGAAGTGGGAAGGGGTGGGTGGGAGGACAGGGGAAGAGAAGGGGGCTTGCGGGACTTTCGGGGAGTGGGGGGGCTAGAAAAGGGGAAATCATTTGAAATGTAAATAAATTATATCAAACAATAATAATAATAAAAAAAAAGAAAATTGTTTTCCAACCTTTGACTCTTTGGTAGTTACTGTCATTGTCACTGAGGTGGCTTTCTTGTATGCAGTAAAATGTTGGGTTTTGTTTACATATCTTGTCTGTTAGTCTATGACTTTTTTATTGGGGAATTGAATCCATTGTTCTTAAGGGATATTATGGAATCCTGATTATTACTTCCTGTTATTTTTGTTGTTAAATGTAGAATTCTGTTTGTGTGGTTATCTTCTTTTGTGTTTGTTGAAAGATTACTTTACTGCCTTTTCTAGGGAGTAGTTTCCCTCCTTGTGTTGGTATTTTCCACCCATTATTCTTTGTAGAGCTGGATTTGTTGAAAGATTTTGTGTAAATATGGTTTTATCATGGAATATCTTGTTTTCTCCATCTATGGTAATTGAGAGTTTTGCTAGGTATAGTAGCCTGGGCTGACATTTATGTTCTCTTAGGGTCTGTATGTCATCTCCCCAGGATCTTCAAGCTTTCATAGTTTCTCGTGAGAAGTCTGGTGTAATTCTGAAAGGTTTGCCTTAATATGTTACTTGGCCTTATCCCTTATTGCGTTTAATATTCTTTTTTGTTTAGTGCATTTGGTGTTTTAATTATTGTATGCCAGGAGGACTTTCTGGTCTGGTCCAGACTGTTTGGAATTTTATATGCATCTTGTATGTTCATGGGCATCTTTTTCTTTAGGTTAGGGAAGTTTCTTCTACATTTTTGCTAAAGATATTTACTGGTTGCAATAGTTGTAAATCTTTGTTCTCTTCTATACCTATAATCCTTAGGTTTGGTCTTCTCGTTGTGTGCCAGATTTCCTGGATATTTTGGGTTACAAGCTATTTGCATTTTGCACATTTTTTCACTGTTGAGTCAATGTTTTCTATGGTATCTTTAGCTCCTAAGATTCTTTCTTCTATCTCTTGTATTCTGTTGTTGAGGCTTGCATCTATGACTCTTGATTTCTTTCCAAGACTTCCTATCTGCTAAGTCATTTCCCTTTGTGATTCTTTATGTTTCTACTTCCATTTTTAGATCCTGGATAGTTTTGTTCAGTTCCTTCCCCTGTTCATTTTGTTTTCCTGTTCTCTCTGCACACAGGTATGTAGGCACTCCTGCGAGACCAGCTCTCTTGTGGTGGTATTTGTGTATGTAGCTCTGTAGCCCAGGGTCTACTCTGTGCTCTCAGGCCTCTCCACAGTCCTGGGAGGATAAATGTCTCCCTGCACCATCTGAATATGGTACATCGTGGCTGAGACAGAAACTTGAAGGAACCTGAGGGTTCCTGTAAGGATTCCTCTGAGCAGCAGTGGCACTTCTACCTGTGCTCTTAGGCCTCTCTGTACTCCTGTGGAGGAATCAGCAGTGGAAGGGGAAGAAGGAAATGAAGGGGAGTGGTATTCAGGAAGGTGGGAGTTTTGGTGCTTACTGAGTAGCAAGTCCAGCTGGGCCCCCCAGCAGCAGCTCTTAGACTTTAGAGGTGTGAGAGGATTCTTACAAACTGCTCAGAATGCAATGGATTTTCTAGGATGGATCAGGAGAAGGTTTCTTCACAGTAGCAGACCTGCCAAGATTCTGCCCCAGCAGTAAGGACAGATGGCAGATTCTTCTTATTTTTAAATATAAATCTAATAATAAAAAAGATAGGCTTCATTTTTAGGATTAGTGATTGATTTAAGAAATTATTGTGAAGAATATGTATTGAGTACTACTTGCCATTTGTGCTTTGGGGGTACAATAAGGTATTGTTGATCTGAGCCATAACAGATGTTACCATTTTTTGGTTTTGTGTTTGCCCTATTTATTCTGTAAACATTGATCATCCATTCAATCACTGTTGGACAGTACCTGTATTCTAACTGGGAAAGTATTTGGTAGTTGTAGGATAGTTAGAATCATATTATTGTTGTCAATATATCCATTTTCAAGAATCATGAATTAGAGACATTGCCATCATAAAGTAAAACAAACTCCACATAATCTTCCTTACAATGTGATGACCTCTTTTCATACCAGCTAGACTACTTTTCCTGTTGTCTTGCCTTTGGTTGAAAGAATATTTTTCAGATATGAGAAAATTGGTATACAATTTTCTCTGTGTGCTATCTTTTACAAGATATGTTCTATCCTTTTTATTTTAGCTATATCAGAGTATAATTGACATAAATAAATAGCCTGCATTACTTTAATATTTTTTGAATTTGGCAATGCATACTCATAAGGTCATTAGCACAGTTTAGATGATAATTATATCTATAATCTTAAATATATTTTCATATATTCCTTTGTCATCACTCTAAAGTTTATATGACCACAGCACCTTCATAATTTAGAATAAATTGAAATATATATATAATAGAGAGTATGGATTAGATAATATTTGATTATTTGTTTGTACAGTCTCAATATGTAGACAAAGTTGTACTGGAACTTATAAAGATGTGTCTGACTCTGCATCCTGAATGCTGAGATTATAGGCATATGCTACCACACATGGCTTGGGTTAGATCTTTATTTCCATCTTTTATTAAGTGAATACTTTGCACGTCTTCATATTCTTACGACTACACCATTTTTTTTTACTTTGATTCCCTTTGAAAATTTAAGTCAAATCATGGTTGTAAGTCTAAAATTCTGACATATATGAAGCACAAATTAGATGCCACAGTTAAAATTTTCCATCTCACTCATTATTTAAGAGTTAGGCATTTTTAGCTATCTAGAAGGAAAAGTATATACAAACCCAAATTCCAGAACGTGTTAATAGCTATTTAATATAGAAAATTTCTTTATGAATACAAAATGGGGGTTATATCAAAAAATTTAAATCAGTCATTACTAAATATGGTGGTATGAATTTTATCAGCATCTGAGACTTGAGGGTGATGTTTCATTAACTTCTGACAAAGTTTACCATACATAAAATTGTAGCTTCTCATATATATTTATTGGAGTTCACCTGGAGTCATTTTGATGTCATGTAAATATTCATAGTAAATATTTAAAATTACTCACTTATATGGGAAATGACAATTATGTATAGTAAAAGATTTGAAAATATGTAAGTTTTTTTTAATTTAAGCTCTGGAAATTTATACAAAGAAATCATATAAACAAGGTATACAGTTGTTTTTTAATACTGATTATTAAAATAATACCTTCATAAACTAAATATTCTCTAATATATGGTTGGCTAAACATAAATGAAGAGGAATGAAAGCATAATGCAACAACTGTTCATAGGTATAAAATGGCATAGAAAATGACAAATTAGTTGTCTCTCTCTGTTGGAAGAGTATATAAATGTGCCTAAGCACATATATGTGTCTGTTATAGCAATGCAATGTGGATAATGACTTGAACAAGATGGCCTTGGGTAATAGCTAAATATTAGAGTATTTGTTTAACTGGAAACAGTCCTCAAGGTCAATCTGAACGATTACAAAATATGGTAGGTAGAAATATTACCTATATATTAAGAAGAAGCAAAAGTGAGCAGAGAAAGCAAGTATTATTTTTAGTCTACTTTGTCCTGGGAACTGGGGTTTTTATTCTGATTGGCTACTATATTAGCTTTGATGTGACACTTTTGTATATTACTTCACTTAATCCTAGCTATTATGAGCTCCAGTTTATCAGGTGCATTATATAGATGACAAAAAAAGTACAGAATTTCACATGGATAATGAAATTTAGCTATGGGCTGCTAACATTTGGAACTGTTAATGATATTGATCATGAAAAAGAAGGCATGGGACAATATCTTTTTATTGTTGTTGTTTTTCTCATTGGTGAAACCAAGACACTTAACAGAAAGAACTTAAAAGGTGGAGGTTTATTTGATTCACACTTTTAGGGGGAAAATTCAGTGTGGAAAGGATGGCAGAATGGCTCTATAATAGTGGGATCATTAGTATCATTGAGAAGAGATGTTTATTTTGTACATTTTCCTAATGCCAAAGTGGCAGTGTGTAGTCAGACTTTCTCTCCAAAAATTAAACACCAGAACAGAATGAATAACAGAATCCACATGTCTGTCAACTAGGTAATGGATAAACATTAATGTAGTATGGCCAAATAAAAGTACTAAAATTCAAATAGTCACTAAATCCTTATGCTAAGTGAACTAGCTCAGTCAAAAAACGACCACATGGAACAGACAAATATGCAGACATAAAAAGTAGAGGCATGATTACCAGGAGCTAAAGAAGGTGGAGAACTGAAGTTTCTCATTGGCTTGGTAACATTGTTCTATTGGATGTTGGTGGTTTATATTAAAATCATCAAATTTCATACTTTTAACTTATTAAATTATAGACATTCAAATTATAGCTTAATAGTTAATTAATAATGAATGACACTGATATCATATTGGATGAATGTAAGCCAGTTTTATCTTTTCTACAACTTATAAAATGTGGTCAAATTATTTGTAAAATGAAAAAGAGAAGAAAGTCAGACATGGATCCAAACAAACTTTTAAAACAGAAAAAGTCAGACATATTTCTTAGTAAAAACATTAGTAATAGTGATATACACATCACACAAGTTATTATTTTTCCCCAGTTGAAACTAGAAAGAAGGGATTATCAGTACACAGGAAATGAGTTTCTGAGCAACTGCTTTCTGTTGCCATGGCAACCAGGTGTTCTGATCTACTTGAGATACAACAACAATTAAAATCTAATTGAAAAATGTCTTTAGCCCTTCTCCTTGTGATAGTACCATTGTCAATAGATGAATTTTCCCCAAGAGGTGCATGCCACACATCTTTGATTTTTCTGAGAGCAATGAACAATAAGAATAATATGTAATGTGCTTTTCATTTAGAGAACTAGGTAACCATAAGCCTAGCACAAATGTAGGACCTTGAAAAGTTTGTCTCACATGTTTTCTGAATAAATAGGAGACTTTCTTGCTGATCATTCATCCAAGTGTGCAAGAGAACCAGATAATTCTATTCAGAGACAGGGATTCAGGAATGCATCTTAAGGGGGATTGAGGAGGTGAGAAGTAGTTTGATTCTTGATGGGCATCTTCTTTCAAGAGAGTAGATTATGCACATATATATGTTTTTGAAGAAGAAGAAGAAGAAGAAGAAGAAGAAGAAGAAGAAGAAGAAGAAGAAGAAGAAGAAGAAGAAGAAGAAGAAGAAGAAGAAGAAGAAGAACAAGAAGAAGAACAAGAAGAAGAAGAACAAGAAGAAGAAGAACAAGAAGAAGAAGAACAAGAAGAAGAACAAGAAGAACAAGAAGAACAAGGAGAAGGAGAAGGAGAAGGGGAAGAGGAAGAGGAAGAAGAAGAAGAGGAGGAAGAGGAAGAAGAGGAAGAAGAGGAAGAAGAAGAAAAAAGGGAACAATGAAAGAAAGAAGAAACAATTCCTATAAATAAATGATTGTTTTTGAACAATAAGTAAAGACAAGGAGATTATAAAAAAGAGATAAAATTATTACCCATATTATGCAGTTAGAATGAATTGTGTTTCTTATTGTACATATTCGTCATTTTTTAAACTGCCACTTACTTAGTTATATTGTATTTAACTCAATCTTGTCATTCTGTAAAAATGCATATTTTAAAAATAATTTTGTATTAGTGGATGTTTCGAAGAAATATAAAATTGTCCAATTGGAATTTTGGAAATTTATTTTAAGGGTACATTCTGCTATTGAATTATCTGTGATCTGAACATTCACAGGACTATAACATTATGATTAATTGTTTTTTTTTTCAGCTGTGGATTTCATAGGTCAACCATAGTCTGTACTTTTAAATACATACTTTTAAAATATTCAATATATAATGGATAATGTTAGAGAGTAGATTTGGAACACTCTAATGTTTTTTGTAAACAATTGCAAAGATATCAAGTTAAACCATACCAAAAAGTACAATTTGTATAGATCAAAATCACCCAAACGTATTTTATTTATATAACTTACCCAGAATAATTAATATGTATTTAGAGCATCTGGAAAAAGAATCTACATTTAAGAAAAAAACAAAGAGTACTATATTGAACAGTAGGGAGAGAGTCTAGTCCCTGATTTCACACACACACACACACACACCATCAAGAAACAACTTTGAGAATCCTGTTGGGTGGTTTTGTAAAAAAAAAAAAAAAAAAAAACTGAGCACCTGCAATGTAGGTGACTATTATAGCAGATGCATTCATCATAAACTAGGTGCTATCAAGGTCTGTACATTGTTCTTTTGAAATTAGAATGAAAAGAGAAACTTTGTAAACTGGGTACAGAAAAGATATTATAAAAGAAGACTGTCAACTGTATGCTTCTGTTCCACCCTAATATTTGTTACCACTTTTATGTGATGATTTTTTGATGGTGGGAGCTTTAGGGAGGTAATTAGAGTTAGATTATATCACGAGTGTGGGAAACGTGTAAAGAGGTTAACACTCTTATAAGAAAACACTAGGGAGCTTCTTATTGTTTCATAAGCACACAAATAAGATTGTAAACAGTGCAATCCAAAAGATGAAATCTCAGAACTAAACTCAATTTCTGATTCCTTGATCTCTGACATTTTGTTTATTTTGTATTTGTTTTTGTTTTTTTGTATTTTTTAAAAAAACAATCTTTTTTTGATTCTTTGTGAGTTTCACATCATGTATCCCAATCCCACTCATCTCCCTGACCCTTTATATCTGCCATTGCAACTCTCGACCAAAGACAATAAAATAACAAAAATGAATGAATGAATGAATGAATGAATGAATAAATAAATAATAAAGTCTATCTGTGGAAGCTGTAATGTGTGACAATGCGACACACAATGTATCCTTTTACACAAACAGCTTATTTGCAACTGTTCAGCACAATGACTCATTGGTCTAGTTCAAACCCTATAAGGCTTCCTCTAGGATACCCTGTTGTTTCCCTGTGTCATGGTGATCCTACAGCAGCTTTGGATCTTCAAGACTACACCCTTCATGTGCTCCAGCACTTTGTTGATGGGGTAGATGTTGAGGTGGGCAAACTCAGAGAGACCTGGTTTTGGGCCTCAACAGAAGCTGAGTTGGTAAAGCCACCAGCTCTCCTGCTTTCCCCTGGTGAGGGGTGGGACAGCTCTCCTACACCATGACATCAGGGCCAGCTCTACAGTGCTGCCCAAGTGAGGTGTGGTGCCCACTCTCCTGAGTGTTATAGCTGGTTACAGAGAGCGTTTTTTTTTTTTTTCTTTCAGGTAAATCCCACTTGTACTTCAATTGAGTCTTTCTCTAATATTTAAGATATGAACAAAGGGTGAAAAGAGAAGTTTATATTAAAAACAAAATGTCCTTTTTAAATTTTCTATATACTTTGTTTACATTCCACATGCTTTCCCATTTCCTGGTTTCCTCCTTTCCATATGTCCCATAAGCCGTCTTCTCTCCACCCATTCCCCAATCACCTACCCTCCCATTTCTCTGTCCTGGTACTCCCCTACAATGCTGGATCAAGCCTTTCCAGGGCCAGGGCCCTCTCCTTACTTCTTCATGGGAATCATTTGATATGCTAATTGTGTCTTGAGTATTCAGAGCTTCTGGGATAATTAATATCCGCTTAACATTGATTGCATTCCATGTGTATAATTTTGTGATTGGGATACCTCACTTAGGATGATATTTTCCAGTTCCAACCTTTTGCCTAAAAATTTCATGAATTCATTGTTTTTAATTGCTGAGTAGTATTCCATTGTGTAAATGTACCACATTTTTTGTATTCATTCCTCCATTGAGGGATATCTGGGTTCTTTCCAGCTTCTGGCTATTATAAATAAGGCTGTTATGAACATAGTGGAGCATGTGTCCTTATTGTATGCCGGGGAATCCTCTGGGTATATGCCCAGGAGAGGTATAGCAGGGTCCTCCAGAAGTGTCATGCCCAGTTTTCTGAGGAACCGCCAGACTGATTTTCATTGTGGTTGTACCAGCTTGCATTCCCACCAGCAGTGGAGGAGTGTTCCTCTTTCTCTGCATCCTCGAAAACACCTGCTGTCTCCTGAGTTTTTAAACTTAGCTATTCTGACTGGTGTGAGGTGAAATCTCAGGGTTGTTATGATTTGCATTTCCCTAATGACTAATGATGTTGAACATTTCTTTAGGTGCTTCTCAGCCATCCGAATTTCTTCAGGTAAAAATTCTTTGTTTAGCTCTGCACCCCATTTTTTAAAAGGATTATTTAGTTCTCTGGGGTCTAACTTCTTGAATACTTAGTATATATTGGATATTAGCCCTCTGACGGATGTAGGGTTGGTGAAGATCATTTCCCAATTTGTTGGTTGCCATTTTGTCCAATTGACAGTATACTTGGCCTTACAGAAGCTATGCAATTTCATGAGGTCCCATTTGTCAATTCTTGATCTTAGATTATAAGCTATTAGTGTTCTCTTCATGAACTTTCCCCCTGTACCCATGTCCTCAAGGGTCTTCCCTAGTTTCTTTTCTATTAGTTCCAGAGTGTCAGGTTTTATGTGGAAGTCCTTGATCCACTTGAAGTTGAGGTTAGTACAAGGAGATAAGAATAGAACAATTCCCATTCTTCAGCATGCTGACCTCCAATTGAACCAGCACCATTTGTTGAAAAGGTTATCTTTTTTACCACTGGATGTTTTCTGCTACTTTGTCTAAGATCAAGTGACCATTGGTGTGTGGGTTCATTTCTGGGTCTTCAATTCTATTCTATTGGTCCACTTGCCTGTCACTGTACCAATACGATGCAGTTTTTAATACTATTGCTCTGTAGTATTGCTTGAGGTCTGAGATACTGATTCCCCTAGAAGTTCTTTTACTGTTGAAAATAGTTTTAGCTATCCTGGGTCTTTTGTTATTTCAGATGAATTTGAGAATTGCTCTTTCTAACTCTATGAAGAACTGAGTTGGGATTTTGATGGGGATCATTTTGAATCCATAGAATGCTTTTGGCAAGATGGACATTTTAACTATATTAGTCCTGCCAATTCATGAGCATGGACGATTTTTCCATTTTCTAAGATCTGCTTTGATTTCCTTCTTCAGAGACCAGAAGTTCTTGTCATACAGGTCGTTTATTTGTTTGGTTAGAGTCACACCAAGATACTTTATATTGTTTGTGGCTATTGTGAAGGGTGTCATTTCCCTAACTTCTTTCTCAGCCTGCTTATCCTTTGAGTATAGGAAGGCTACTGATTTGCTTGAGTTGATTTTATAACCAGCCACTTTGCTGAAGTTATCAGCTGTAGGAGTTTTTGGTGGAGTTTTTTGGGTCACTTAAGTATACTATCATATCATCTGCAAATAGTGATAGTTTGACTTCTTCCTTTCCAATTTGTATCCCTTTGACATCCTTATGTTGTCTAATTGCTCTAGCTAGAACTTGAAATACTATATTGAAAAGATATGGAGAGAGAGGGCAGCCTTGTCTAGTCCCTGATTTTACTGGGATTGCTTCAATTTTTTCTCCATTTAGTTTGATGTTGGCTACGAGTTTGCTGTATATTTCTTTAACTATGTTTAGGTATGGGCCTTGAATTCCTGTTCTTTCCAAGACTTTTAACATGAAAGGATGCTGAATTTTGTCAATGCTTTTTCAGCAACTAATGAAATGATCATGTGTTTTTTTTCTTTGAGTTTATGTAGTGGATAGCATTGATGGATTTCCTTTTATTGAACCATCCCTGCATCCTTCGAATGAAGCCCATGGTGGATGACCGTTTTGATATGTTCTTGGATTCTGTTTGGAAAAATTTTATTTAGTATTTTTACATCAGTATCCATAAGGGAAATTGGCCTGAAGTTCTCTTTCTTTTTTGGATCTTTGTGTGGTTTTCCTATCAGTATAATTGTGGCTTCCTAGAACAAGTTGTATAGTGTTCCTTCTGTGTCTATTTTGTGGAATAGTTTGAAGAATATTGGTGTTAGGTCTTCTTTGAAGGTCTGATAACATTCTGCTCTAAAACCATCTGGTCCAGTGATTTTTTTTTTGGTTGGGAGACTTTCTGTGACCCATATTTCTTCAGGGGTTATGGGACTGTTTAAATTATTTATTTGACCCTGATTTAATTTTGGTGTTTGGTATCTGCAGAGGAAATTTTTCATTTCTTCCAGATTCTCCAGTTGTGTTGAGTATAAGCTTTTGAAGTAGCATCTGATGATTTTTTTTTAATTTCCTCAGTTTCTGTTGTTATATCTCCTTTTTAATTTCTAATTTCGTTAATCTGGATACTGTCTTTGTGCCTTTTGGTTAGTCTGGCTAAGGGTTTATCTATCTTGTTGATTGTCTCAAAGAACCAGCTCCTGGTTTTGTTGATTCTTTGTATGGTTCTCTTTGTTTCTACTTGATTGATTTCAGCCCTGAGTTTGATGATTTCCCATATTCTACTCATCCTGGGTGAATTAACTTTTTCTTGTTCCAGGGTTTTCAGGTGTGCCTTTAAGCTGCTAGTGTATGCTCTCTCCATTATCTTCGGCATCTGAGATTCTTTCTTCTATTTCTTGTATTCTGTTGTTGATATTTTCATCTATGGCTCCTGATTTCTTCCCAAGGTTTTCCATCTCCAAAGTTGTCTCCCTTTGCGATTTCTTAGTTGTTTCTACTTCTGTTTTTTGATCCTGGATGTTTTTGCTCAGTTCCTTCACTTGCTTGTTTGTGTTTTCCTGTAATTCTTTAAGAGATTTTTGTGTTTCCTCGTTCATGACTTCTGCCTGTTGACCCAAGTTCTCCTGTATTTCTTTAAGGGATTTTTGCATTTCCTCTTTATTGGCTTCTATCTTTTGACCCATATTCTCCTGAATTTCTTTAAATGATTTTTGTGGTTCCTTTGTAAGGGCTTCTAGCTTTTGATCCATTTTATCCTGTATTTCTTTAAGAGATTTATTTATGTCCTTCATGTGTTCCTCTAACAGCATCATGACCAGTGATTTTAAATCCAAATCTTGATTTTTGGTGTGTTGAGGTATCCAGGACTTGCTGTTGTTGGAGAATTGGGTTCAGATGCTGCCATATTGCCTTAATTTCTGTTGGTAATGTTCCTATGTTTGCCATTTGCCATCTGGTTATCCCTGGTGTTAGTTCTGTTGTCACTGGCTGGCGCTTGTACTTCCTGTGAGCTTATAAGGCTATTTCAGCACGACTGGATGACTGGGTTTCCCCTGGCACAGATTGCTGATGTGTTGCCCTCCTCTTGGGTGCTCTTGGAGCCCTGGTGTGTCCTTCCCCAAGCAATATTATACTTGGGTTGGCTCTGTGAACTGAACCTAGTACTGCCCATCTGCTCTGTCAGGGAAAAAAGATGGAGGCAGGGATCCCGCAGGAAACCAGCAGGGCACAGGACCCACACCTGGCTGGCACATAGAAACACTGCCAATCTGCCCAATATCTGGGCACAGGCAGCAGCTCGTAGTTCGACAGTCTGTGTCCCCAGAGATCTTAGACTCGGGATACCTCTGTACCTGGCATGCTTGTCCTGTCTGACTTGGAGTGAAGATGGCGAAGAAGGGCAACTCCAAAAACTGGCTACCCCACAGGGCACAGGACCCATGCCTGGCTGGTACCCAGACAAACCACTGATCTGCCCAGGTACTGGGCACAGGCAGTAGCCTGCAGCTCAGCAGTCTGCGTCCCCAGAGATCTTAGACTCGGGATATCTCGGTACCTGGGACTGCTTGTCCTGTTTAACTGGGTGCAAAGATCTGTTTATTTTGCTAATAGGATGTTTAATATTGAAGCCTAAATATAATAAAACAGAATACAAAACTTTCAGATACAAGAATATGCAAATTAGTAACAAATGAGTTTGTTGTGAGCTTAATTTATTTTATAGGTAGATATATAGTTACCTATATATCTTTTCATGATCCACAGATATCAAGGATAAGAGCAAATCACTCCTGTATCAAACTGAACTAAAGATTACAAGTACACTAAAATATGAGGATGCATTTAAAGATAGAAAAAATAAATCATAAATAAAAAGCAATTCTCTCTCTCTTTCTCTGCCTCTCCATCTCCCTCTCCCTCCCTCCCTCTCTCTCTGCAAAATGTCTAGCTGTAGTTCTCTGCATATTTTCCCATCTGCTGGAATAAGAAGTCTCTCTGATGTCTAGATAAGGCAATGATCTATGAGTATAACAGATTATTATTAGAGGTCATCTTACTAATTTCTGGATCAGTATTTTGTGTCCTTACCCTAGGTCTCTGGACTATCTCAATTATCCAATTGCCAAGTATGGGTTCTTTCTCATGGAGTTGGCTTTAAGTCAAATTAGACATCGGTTGGCTACTCCCATCCAATTTTTTATGCCACCATTTCCTAGCATATCTTGCAAGCAGGACAGATTGTAGGTCAAAGCTTTTATGGGTAAGTTGGTTTCCACTTAGAAATGTAACTCAACTATTCTTTTTTGAAGAGCAGCCCTATGTCTTAACATTAGCCTGAAGAATAGAAGCTGGAAAGATTGTTAAGTGCCAGAGCTCTTTAACATAGCTTTTTATGTTAAGCCATAAAAATGCCATATTTTTAGGACATCAAATTGTGAAATGTATAATGGAAGAGCTTTTATTGGTATAGACCATACTTTCATAGTTTGTTTCAAAAATCTTTGTAATTCAACAAGTCTTCACTACTCAGTAATATGTATAAGGTCTTCAAGTAATAGTGAATGGTTAGAAATTCTGTAACATGACATCATTAGCTCTCCTCCATTCATGACACAATTCCCAAGTAAAATGAAACATTTTATTAAATAAAATATTAGTCACCCTGTTTACAAAGTGTATTTTAAAACAGATATCTTTGAACTGTAGAGAAAAATATGTTTACATATACTGCTAATGGTCCATATTTGCAGCAAAAGAATAAGGTTTATCTGAGTTAAACTTGTTAATATCAATACCGGGAACAGTTTTAGGACAGATGAGAAAGCTAAAACTTATTCCCTCCAAATTTCTTAATTGATTAAAAGGTCAACATACAGAGATAATAATGATAATGTTAAAGTGCCTCATCTGAAAGACTCACCTGAAAAGACAATCATCCCTTTGTGGCTGTTGGCAGATTGTTAAGATTTTGATATAGAATAATAAACTTCCATCATGCACTAAGTATGAAGATCAGAGATTGCTACATATTTAAAGATGCCAGGGTGCCCATGAGATGTCAATGTTAAGCTTAATACTCAGCAAATTTCCTAAAGAAATATGTGTTTGTCATTCAGTGTATAGGTACTAGTATAATCTGCATGAGATTGTACATGACCTCTGACTCCATTCTATATGACATTTCTCCCTAGGAAACTTTATTTCCATACTGAATGATCATGTAGAAGAAAGGCTATTATAGATTCTAGCACATAACTCTTGGTGAGAAATATAAGGTTTAGTTTTGTTTGTTTTTGGGTTTTTTTTTTTTTTTTTTGCTTTCTTTCATTATTTTCAGGCTAACCTTGAAGTCATTATGTAGCATAGGCTGGATTAACATTCATATAACCCCCACCATATTCAACCTGCCGTGTACTGAGATTAGAGATGCATGTAACCATTCCTAGCAGGAAAATGAAGTGTTTGTGTTAACTCAACTTTGGCTTGAACCCATTAACATTGCTGGTATCCTACCTTTTCATTCACCCAAATGTGCTAAAGATTACTCTAAAGTTTAGCTTTCATCTTATCAAAAGCTTTGTTAGAAGATACTTCAGGAGGAACCAGAGGAAATGAATAGAAGAAGGTTGAGACTTAAGAACTTCAAGAGAGCAAGGCAGTGGTGGTGCATGCCTTTAATCCCAGCACTTGGGAGACAGAGGCTTTCTGAGTTCAAGGCTAGCATGGTCTATAGAGTGAGTTCCAGGAGAACTCGGGCTGTTGCCGCCAGCGGCCACATACGAACCGGAATACCTGGAAGAGAATTCTGAGGTTAACAGGAAGGGGGCAAAAGAGAAATGAGTCAAGAGGACAGTTGTCCATAGAGACTGACTTTACTATCATTTAGCCAATATTTATAATCTTTGGAAAAACCACCTTGCCCCTCAAATGGCCGAGAGTTCGTTGGATCTTCTTCTCGGTGGGTTGTCTGCTTTCAGTCAAGCAGTTTTCTGCTGGTCTCCGGATGGAGCTGGGCTGAGGCGGCCTTGGTAGTTAAGGTGAAAATGGCTGTATTGTTCCCAAGGGAACAAGGGTCGGAGATAACACCTGGGGAAGGGTCGAGGCTGTAGGCCAGGAATGCCGCAGCTTGAATAGGCCGGAGATAACGCCAGGGGAAGGGTGGGGGTTGCCAGTCAGGAGGGTCACAGCTAAATGCTGTGGGGGGAAGGGACATCGGGCTATACAGAGAAACCCAGTCTCAAACGCCCTCCCCCCAACCCACCCTCCAAAAAAAGAACATCATGAGAGAAAGGCTAAATAGCCTTGTTCATGTAAGAAGTCTGGATAAAGGTTCTCTCCAATTTGAAGACAAGTGGGATTTCATGCATCCAAGTGTTTTGAAGCTTTATGCCAGGAATCGGTAACAAAGCAGCAGTGGTTTGATCTGTTTTCAGATGTACATGCTGTCTGACAGTGGAATGATAGAGATTCATCAAAAATTCATCAGGCTTTAAAAGAGGATATTCTTAAGTTTATAAAGCAAGCACAGGAACATGTACTGAGCCATCAAGATGACCCAGCTTTGTTAAAGTCATATGTAGTTGAATGGCAAAAATTCTTCACACAGTGTGATATTTTACCAAAACCTTTTTGCCAACTAAAGGTGACTTTATTGGGTAAACAAAGCAGCAATAAAAAAACCAAATATGGAAGACAGTATTGTTCAAAAGCTTATTCTTGATACGTGGAATGAGTCGATTTTTTTCAAATATAAAGGACAGACTTCAGGATAGTGCAATGAAGCTGGTGCCTGCTGAGAAATTAGGGGAAGCTTTTGATTCCCAGCTGGTCATAGGAGTGTGAGAATTCTATGTTATTCTTTGTTCTAATCCTGAGGAAAAGCTTCAGAACTATAGGGATAATTTTGAGAAGGCAACAGAAAGATTTTATGGAACAAAGGCACCCTCATACTTACAGCAAAATGGTATGCAAAATTAAATGAAATATGCAAATGCTAAATTAAAAGAAGAAGAAGAAAGAGCACTCAGATACTTAGAAACAAGATGAGAGTATAACTCTGTGGAAGCACTCATGGAATGCTGTGTAAATGTGCTGGTGACTATTTTAGCAAAACAGCAAGGTTGATCAAGCCAAATGAAACTGAAAACTTACATTTGATGCTTTCACTGATGGACAAAGCTCCTAATGGGATAAAGCCAGTGTTGAAGGATTTGGAGGAGCACATCATAAGTGCTGGCCTAGCAGACATGGTGGCAAGTGCTGAAACCATCACTACTGACTCTGAGAAGTATGTGGAACAATTTGTTTAATAGATTCAGTAAACTGGTCAAAAAAGGATTTCAGGATGATCTTCATTTCCTTACTGCAAGGGGCAAGGCATATAAAGCAGTTGTTAATGATGCTTCTATATTTAAACTTGAATTGCCTTTGAAGCAAAAAGAGTGGGGTTGAAAGCTCGGCCTGAGTCAAAATGCCCTGAGTTGCTTACCAATTACTGTGACTCGTTGTTAAGGAAAACACCATTAAGCAAAACAAAACACAAAAAAACAAAACAAAACAAACAAACAAACAAAAAACCCTAACATCTGAGGAGATTGAAGCAAAGCTTAAGGAAGTGCTCTTGGTACTTAAATATGTGCAAAACAAAGACATTTTTATGAGGTATCACAAAGCTCATCTTACATGGCATCTTATATTGGACATCTCTGTTGATAGTGAGATTGAAGAAAACATGGTACAGTGGCTAATAGAAGTTGGTATGTGAGCAGATTATGTGAACATGCTTGCTAGAATGTTTCAGGACATAAAAGTATCTGAAGACTTGAACCAAGGTTTTAAGGAAATGCACAAAAATAATAGTTTGGCATTACCAGCTGATTCAGTTAATATAAAGATTTTGAATGCTAGTGCTTGGTCTAGAAGCTCTGAGAAAGTCTTTGTCTCTTCCTACCAAACTGGAGAATTTGATACCTGAAGTAGAAGAATTTTACAAAAAAAAAATCATAGTGATAGAAAAATATATTGGCACGTTCTCATGTCAAATGAAATTGTAACATTTAAAAATGAAGTAGGTCAGTATGATTTGGAAGAAACCACATTTCAGTTGGTTGGGTTGTTTGCATGGGACCAAAAGCCTAGAGAGAAAATTAGCTTTGAAAATCTAAAACTTGCAATAGAACTCCCTGATGCTGAACTTAGAAGGAATGTATAATCTTTAGTAGCTTTCCCCAAGTTCAAGCAGCAAGTTTTGTTGTATGACCCTCAAGTCAACTCACCCAAAGATTTTACAGAAGGCACCCTCTTCTCAGTGAACCAGGACTTCAGTTTAATAAAACATGCAAAAGTACAGAAAAGGGGAAAAATCAATTTGATTAGATGCTTGCAGCTCACTACAGAATGAATGAGAGAAGAAAAAATGAAGGGATATTTCAACTAAGAATATTATGAGCTGGGCGATGGTGGCACACGCCTTTAATCCCAGCACTTGGAAGTCATACAAATAATGAAAATGAGAAAGAAAATTTGCAGTGCTCAGCTACAGACTGAATTAGTAGAAATTCTGACAAACATGTTCTTACGACAGAAGAAGATGATAAAAGAGCAAATCGAGTGGCTGATCGAGCCATCCTGAAGGAGGAGGCCGACATCGACACCTTCATGTACATAGCTTAGCTGAGTCCCAGCCTGCGCAGCCACGCTTCGGGAGTCCTAGGCAGAGGCCGTCCCAGTCTGAGCTGGAGGAAGGTTTATTAGGACTTTGATTACATAAATATTAAACTCCGCCTAACCTTACAAAATAACTCTATTGTGCCAGTCATGTTAATTTGCGTGATGATCAATCAAGAGTGTTAGTTAGCTGGTAAAGATGTTGTACACTCTTTACCAGCATGCTGTTCTGTGGAGAAACTTGCATTCATGAAGAGCCCATTATGAACTTTCAAAGTTAATTCAATTTTTATCCATCTTGAGAAATAACATTTTGGAAGAGTGCGGGTGGGGTTCTTTTTGCATCTTGTATTCCCCCTTCCTTTTCCAAGGAATATACTTGCACAGGGAAGGATTTTCTGATATTCATGCACTGAAAAATGCTGGTGGTTTTTGTTTGTTTTTTGTTTCTTAATGCAATTAAAGCTAGAGGTAGCACTCAGCTACTTTTGATGAAAAGAGTGAATTGTCAACACCGTGTTGGGCAAGGGCAGGCACACTGGAGAAGGCACGTGTGCCAGTATTAAGTTGTTTGTCCTACACTGTTTTCACTTTAGTGACTGGATCTTAATGATAACCTGAAAATGGTATTAAATATTTCTACCTTACAAATCCTGATGTTCATTGAGCAGGAGAGTGCTGTTTAGTTATTTGTTGTTAAATGATAAAGGTTTGGGATTTTCTTTTTAAATCGTGTGTGGCTGGAGAGCTTGTTTTGAAAACAAGAAATTTATAATGAATGCTATTTCAGTTAAAAAATTTATGGGTATAGATCCATCACTGACTGGAGAGGCAGAATATCAAAGCAAACATAAAGTGTGTTACTAATACATTTAATACTCATACATCTAATATTTCTTATAGTGTACCTAAATTTGTTGAAAACAATGCAGAAATATTCTGCTACATTATAGTGAGAGAACTGCATTCTTTTTTTTTGTTTTGTTTTTTTCTGTTTTTTGTTTGTTTTTTTTACATTTATTTATTCGATATATTTTTTATTTACATTTCAAATGATTTCCCCTTTTCTAGCCACGCACTCCCCGATAGTCCCACAAGCCCCCTTCTCTCCCCCTGTCCTCCCACCCACCCCTTCCCAATTCCCCATTCTGGTTTTGCCGAATACTGCTTCACTGAGTCTTTCCAGAACAGGGAAAGGCTTCTTGTACCTCATTTGATGTGTGGATTATGTTTTGGGTATTCCAGTTTTCTAGGTTAATATCCACTTATTAGTGAGTGCATACCATGATTCACCTTTTGAGTCAGGGTTACCTCACTTAGTATGATGTTCTCTAGCTCCATCCATTTGTCTAAGAATTTCATGAATTCATTGTTTCTAATGGCTGAGTAGTACTCCATTGTGTATATATACCACATTTTTTGTATCCACTCTTCTGTTGAGGGATACCTGGGTTCTTTCCAGCTTCTGGCAATTATAAATGGGGCTGCAATGAACATAGTGGAACATGTATCCTTATTACATGCTGGGGAATCTTCTGGGTTTATTATGCCCAGGAGTGGTATAGCAGGATCTTCTGGAAGTGAGGTGCCCAGCTTTCAGAGGAACCGCCAGACTGATTTCCAGAGTGGTTGTACCAATTTGCAACCCCACCAGCAGTGGAGGAGTGTTCCTCTTTCTCCGCACCCTCTCCAACACCTGCTGTCTCCTGAATTTTTAATCTTAGCCATTCTGACTGGTGTAAGGTGAAATCTCAGGGTTGTTTTGATTTGCATTTCCCTAATGACTAATGAAGTTGAGCATTTTTTAAGATGCTTCTCCGCCATCCAAAGGAGAACTGCATTCTTAACCTGTAGCATAGAATTATTTGGTGATTACAAGTATTGCTTTTTTTTCTGCCATGTGCCATATATAGGCAGGCCATCAGAAGGTATGGCCCAGATTTTTTTCTTTTATCTTTTTTTAATTATTTTCTATATTCTTTGTTTCATTCCAAATGATTTTCCCTTTCCTGGTTCCCCCCTCCCCATAAGTCCCATAAGTCCCCATAAGTCCCATAAGTCCCCATAATAAAAATTTTTAAAATGTTCAGTGGGCAACACCTTGGTAATCCAGAATACTTCACAGAGCAATGGAAAGTTGGAAATTAAGTACTCAAACAACTGAAGAGAATTATTCCCCAGAAGGAATCCTCATCGTGGGGTATGTTTAGCATTTTCTTGCAAATTTTAGAATTTTTGATGTTAAGTAATATTTTGAAGTGTGGTTCGGAAGCTAGCAAAAAATGGAGTGCGGAGAAGCATACAGTATTACTCTATCACCACAGTGGGCTGTGGATCTGTCCACCTGCTCAGCAGCTGTGAGCTTCTTGCTGGAAAGAAGGAAAGTATATGTTAGGGGTTTAAGGTTTTGATAATTATAGACATGTATCTGTTCTAAAACTCAGGAAGTTGGAAGTGCATGTGTGCTTACCATCTGCCCTGCAGCTCTGGGGTGAAGGCTAGAGCAGGTGTGAGGAGCAAACTCTGTGCTTCTGCTCTGTGACATGGATGGCGGTACATCCAGAATTCAGAGGGATACTTTTATAATGACTGTGGCCCTTCTGTTCAATAGTTTGGTGTTGGCCAATTTTCCTGTCCCAATACCAGAATGCCAAAGGAGGAGACAATCAAGGGAGACATTTTAGGCCATTTCTTAATGCTTAAGATTTGTCATTTTAAACCATAATTTTTCTTAGAACATCTTTGAAATTTCTAATCACTTTGGTCATTTAAGAATGAGAGCTGTATTTTTAATCTTAGCCATACTGACTGGTGTAAGATGAAATCTTAGGGTTGTTTTGATTTGCATTTCCCTAATGACTAATGAAGTTGAGCATTTTTTAAGATGCTTCTCCGCCATCCGAAGTTCTTCAGGTGAGAATTCTTTAACTCTGTACCCCATTTTTTAATAGGGTTGTTTGGTTTTCTTGAGTCTAAATTCTTGAGTTCTTTATATATATTGGATATTAGCCTTCTATCTGATGTAGGATTGGTGAAGATCTTTTCCCAATTTGGTGGTTGCCGAATTGTCCTCTTGATGGTGTCCTTTGCCTTACAGAAACTTTGTAATTTTATGAGGTCCCATTTGTCAATTCATGATCTTAGAGCATATGCTATTGGTGTTCTGTTCAGAAACTTTCTCCCTGTACCGATGTCCTCAACGGTCTTCTCCAGTTTCTTTTCTATTAGCTTCAGAGTGTCTGGCTTTATGTGGAGGTCCTTGATCCATTTGGATTTGAGCTTAGTACAAGGAGACAAGGATGGATCAATTCGCATTCTTCTGCATGCTGACCTCCAGTTGAACTAGCACCATTTGTTGAAAAGGCTATCTTTTTTCCATTGGATGTTTTCAGCCTCTTTGTCGAGGCTCAAGTGGCCATAGGTGTGTGGGTTCATTTCTGGTTCTTCAATCCTGTTCCATTGGTCCTCCTGCCTGTCACTGTACCAATACCATGCAGTTTTCAACACTATTGCTCTGTAGTATTGCTTGAGGTCAGGGATACTGATTCCCCCAGATTTTCTTTTGTTGCTGAGAATAGTTTTAGCTCTCCTGGGTTTTTTGTTGTTCCAGATGAATTTGATAATTGCTCTTTCTAACTCTGTTAAGAATTGAGTTGGGATTTTGATGGGGATTGAATTGAATCTGTATATTGCTTTTGGCAAAATGGCCATTTTAACTATATTGATTCTACCGATCCATGAGCATGGGAGGTTTTCCCATTTTTTGAGGTCTTCTTCCATTTCCTTCTTCAGAGTCTTGAAGTTCTTGTCATACAGATCTTTCACATGTTTGGTAAGAGTCACCCCAAGATACTTTATACTGTTTGTAGCTATTGTGAAGGGGGTTGTTTCCCTAATTTCTTTCTCAGCCTGCTTATCCTTTGAGTATAGGAAGACCACTGATTTGCTTGTGTTGATTTTATAACCTGCCACTTTGCTGAAGTTGTTTATCAGCTGTAGGAGCTCTCTAGTAGAGTTTTTTGGGGTCACATAGGTAGACTATCATGTGAGACAGCAGGTGTTGGAGAGGGTGTGGAGAAAGAGGAACACTCCTCCACTGCTGGTGGGGTTGCAAATTGGTACAACCACTCTGGAAATCAGTCTGGTGGTTCCTCAGAAAACTGGGCACCTCACTTCCAGAAGATCCTGCTATACCACTCCTGGGCATATACCCAGAGGATTCCCCACCATGTAATAAGGATACATGCTCTACTATGTTCATAGCAGCCCTATTTATAATTGTCAGATGCTGGAAAGAACCCAGGTATCCCTCAACAAAAGAGTGGATGCAAAAAATGTGCTATATCTACACAATGGAGTACTATTCAGCCATTAGAAACAATGAATTCATGAAATTCTTAGGCAAATGGATGAGAGAACATCATACTAAGTGAGGTAACCCAGACTCAAAAGATGAATCATGGTATGCACTCACCAATAAGTGGTTATTAACCTAGAAAACTGGAATACCCAAAACATAATCCACACATCAAATGAGGTACAAGAAGAAAGGAAGAGTGGCCCCTGGTTCTGGAAAGACTCAGTGAAACAGTATTCGGCAAAACCAGAATGGGGAAGTGGGAAGGGGTGGGTGGGAGGACAGGGGAAAAGACGGCGGCTTACGGGACTTTCAGGGAGTGGGGGGGCTAGAAAAGGGGAAATCATTTGAAATGTAAATAAATTATATCGAATAAAAAAATTTAAAAAAAAAAAGATAGCCTTTTCAACAAATGGTGCCGGTTCAATTGGAGGTCAGCATGCAGAAGAATGCGAATTGATCCATTCTTATCTCCGTGTACTAAACTTCACTCCAAGTGGATCAAGGACCTCCATGTAAAACCTGACACACTGAAACTGACAGAAAAGAAACTGGGGAAGACCCTTGAGGACATGGGCACAGGGAAAAAGTTCCTAAAACCAATAGCTTATGCTCTAAGATCAAGAATTGACAAATGGGACCTAATAAAATTATAAAGAAAAAAAAAGAATGAGAGCTGTGATGTTTTGATTTATAAAGGCAAACTTAATGCAAAGTGGGTAACACTAAATCCATAGCAAAGTTATTTTATCAAATTTTTATAAAATTTTTAGTAGTTAATTTTGTCCTAATTGTATTTTGGGAAGTGAGCGGCAGTAAATACCACAGACTTAAGAGTTTTCATCCATATATATATACAAATGTATAACTACTTTTTGGTGTTTATCAAAACTATTTAGTTGACAAGGTGCCTATACCATTATTGAGATTTTTTTAAAAATGTTTTATGAATAGATTTGATAATTAAAAAAAAAAAAAACTCTTTAAGCAGGAGTTTTGTGAAGGCTCAGAAGCACTGAGTGTTCCCTGTCTGACTTATTTCTCTGCAGGTTTGATATTCTTACTGTCTGATCAGGGCCAAGCAAGTCACAGGTGAGGTAAGGAAAGCCCAGCTCACACCTTCATCTGACTAAATAGGAATGAAAACTGTGAATGAAAACCATTTCTTTGAAATTTGCCCTCAGATTTTTCAGCATTATTTTATTCAATATTTTATTTATATTTCAAATGTTATCCTCTTCCCCAGTTTCCCACAGGAAATCCCCTATGCTATACCCCCTCAACCTGCTTCGATGAGGGTGCTCCCACACCCACCTACCCACTCCCACCTCCCCGCCCTGGCCTTCCTCTACACTGGGGCATTGAGCCTTCACAGGACCAAAGGCCTCTCCTCCCATTGATGCCTGACAAGACCATCCTCTGCTACATACGCAGCTGGAGTCATGGGTCCCTCCATGTGCATTGTTTGGTTGATGGTTTAGTCCCTGGGAGCTCTGGGTGGGGGTCTCGTTGGTTGATATTTTTGTTCCTCCTATGGGACTGCAAACCCCTACAGTTCCTTGGGTCCTTTCTCTAGCTCCCCCATTGGAGACCCTGTGCTCAGACCAATGGTTGAGTGCATGCATCCAGCAGTGTATTTGTCAGGCACTGGCAGATTCTCTCAGGAATAGGCTCCTGTCAGCATGCACTTCTTGGCATCCACAATAGTGTCTGGGTTTGGTGACTGTATATGGGATGAATTCCCAGGTGGGGCAGTCTTTAGATGGCCTTTCCTTCAGCTTCTGCTCCACACTTTGTCTCTGTATCTCCTCCCATGGGTATTTTGTTCCTCCTTCTCAAAAGGACTAAAGTATCCACACTTTGTTCTTCCTCCTTCTTGAGTTTCATGTCGTCTATGAATTGTATCTTGGGTATCCCAATGGTTCCTATGTTCCTTTCATGAAAAAATTTGAAAAAATAATTGTGTGTAAAAATTTCCTGGACTTTTAGGGGGGATAAATACATTGGGTAAAAATTAGGAAAATTACAACAGATATCTACCCCTTCCTATTTATTTATATTACAGTAAGGAGTATTGATACTATCTCTGTCATATGATAGCTAAATTTAATTTTTAGTCAGTTTAAGATAAAGTTTGCAATGTTGTAATATGATGTAGCAATATAAAAAATCTATTATATAGCTAGCAATATGTAGCATTTTAATAGTTTTTTCATTATTTCTTGCATATTTAGTAAATTTTCTTGTGACCATGTGTTTTCAGAGAACAACTTGGAAAGCAGAACAGAAATTGGCTAATATCTTCTTCAACCCTGTGGGTCCCTAACATCAAATGTGGCAAAAATCTTTTACTACTGAGCCATCTCTCTGGTCCTTTATGTATTTAATTTTGAGAATGCATTACAATTTCATTGTTTGACTAAGCTATTTTAATATTTATTTTAATTTTAATTGAACATTAGACATTTAGAATAATATTTGTCATAGTCCTAATTTAAGTGGGATTCTCTGATGAGTCCTAAGAGTCAATGTAATACTTACTTTTAACAATCAGAAATGGTATTGTTAATTTATATAGGATTCACTCATGTTTATGACTAATATCATGATATTTTTAAATGAATAGTCCATACAGCTGTCTAAAAACAAAATCGTATGGTTACCTGAGAAAAATTTTTGACATAATAAACATTAACTAGCTTCTTAATAATGAAATCACAGAAATTTAAAACTGAAGGGAAAATGTAAAGAAAATGCTGATTTCTTAAATGTTGGAACTGAGGAATCTGGGACCTAGAAATAGGTGAATTAATTGTAATTACTGTGAAGATATTATTTGCCATATATTGAGCATGAAAAAGTATCTGGATTTATTACCACAAAATAATATAAAGGTAAAAATTATCAACTCAGTTTCTGAATGAATTATGGGTATTATTCATTATTCCTACCAAGTATATTACAGGCTTGGAGGCAACTGCCTTAACTAGGTGAGATAGTAACTTGCTTCTCCTTTAGTGCTCACAGCCTATTTGTTTTCTTTATTTGGGGGGGGGGGTATTTATTTATTTATTTTTTGAGACAGGGTTTCTCTGTGTAGGCCTGGCTGTCGTAGAACTCACTCTGTAGAACAGGCTGGCCTCAAACCCAGTTACCTGCCTGCCTCTGCCTCTGCCTCCCAAGTGCAGGGAGTAAAGGCATGTGCTACCACCACTGCCTGGCTGCCCATTTGTTTTCACTTCAGAGTTACTACCTGAAATATAATGTCATTGTAAGTTTAGCATTTCTTTTTTATTTTTCCAGTAATACACATGTTGATTGTACTTGTTTGAAATCGGCAGTTGAAAAAATTTTTTGTACTTTCTTTTTTTTTAATATTTTTATTTTCTATATTCTTTGTTTACATTCCAAATGATTTCCCCTTTCCCGGATCCCCCCTCCCCATATGCCCCATAAACCTTCTTCTCTCCATCCATTCTTCAATCACCTCCCTCCTTTTTCTCTGTCCTTATATTCCCCTCCAATGCTAGATCAATCCTTTCCAGGATCAGGACCCTCTCCATACCTCTTCATGGGAGTCATTTGTTATGCGATTTGTGCCTTGGGTATTCAGGGCTTCTGGGCTAATTAATATCCACTTATCAGAGATTGCATTCCATGTGTATTCTTTTGTGATTGGGTTACCTCACTTGGGATGATATTTTCCAGATCAAACCATTTGACTAAAAATTTTGTGAATCCGTTGTTTCTAATTGCTGAGTAGTGTTCCATTGTGTAAATATACCACATTTTCTGTATCCATTTCTCCTTTGAGGGGCATCTGGGTTCTTTCCAGGTTCTGGCTATTATAAATAAGGCTGCTATGAAAATAATGGAGGATGTGTCTTTATTGCATGCCGGGGAATCCTTTGGGTATATGCCCAGGAGAGGTATAGCAGGGTCCTCCGGAAGTGTCATGTCCAATTTTCTGAGGAACCTCCAGACTGATTTCCAAAGTGGTTGTACCATCTTGAAGCCCCACCAGCAGTGGAGCAGTGTTCCTCTTTCTCCACATCCTTGCCAACACCTGCTGTCTCCTGAGTTTTTGACCTTAGCCATTCTGACTGGTGTAAGGTGAAATCTCAGGGTTGTTTTGATTTGCATTTCCCTAATGACTAATGATGTTGAGCACTTCTTAAGGTGCTTCTTGGCCATCTGAATTTCTTCAGGTGAAAATTCTTTGTTTAGATCTGTACCCCATTTTTTAATAGGGTTATTTGGTTCCCTGGGGTCTAACTTCTTGAGTTCTTTGTATATATTGGATATTAGCCCTCTATCAGATGTTGGGTTGGTGAATATCCATTCCCCATTTGATGGTTGCCGTTTTGTCCTTTTAACAGTGTCCTTTGCCTTATAGAAACTTTGTAATTTTATGAGGTCCCATTTGTCAATTCTTGATCTTATAGCATAAGCTACTGGTGATCTATTCAGGAACATTTCACCTGTGCCCATGTCCTCAAGGGTCTTCCCCAGTTTCTTTTCTATTAGTTTCAGTGTGTCTGGTTTTACATGGAGGTCCATGATCCACTTGGAGTGACGTTTAGTACTTGGAGATAAGAATGGATCAATTTGCATTCTTCTGCATACTGACCTCCAATTGATCAAGCACCATGTGTTGAAAAGGCTATCTTTTTTCCACTGGATGTTTTTGGCTCCTTTGTTGAAGATCAAGTGACCATAGGGGTGTGGATTCATTTCTGGATCTTCAATTCTATTCCATTGGTCCACTTGTCTGTCACTGTGCCAATACCATGCAGTTTTTAACACTATTGCTTTGTAGTATTGCTTGAAGTCAGGGATACTGATTCCCCCAGAATTTCTTTTGTTGTTGAGAATAGTTTTAGCTATCCTGGGTTTTTTGTTATTCCAGATGAATTTTAGAATTACTTTTTCTAACTCTGTGAAGAGCCGAGTTGGGATTTTGATGGGGATTGCATTGAATCTGTAGATTGCTTTTGGCAAGATGGCCATTTTAACTATATTAATCCTGCCAATCCATGAGCATGGCAGATTTTTCCATTTTCTGAGGTCTTCTCGATTTCCTTCTTCAGAGACCTGAAGTTCTTGTCATATAGGTCTTTCACTTGTTTGGTTAGAGTCACCCAAAGATACTTTATGTTGTTTGTAGCTTTTGTGAAGGGGGTCATTTCCCTAATTTATTTCTCAGTCTGCTTATCCTTTGAATATATAAAGGCTACTGATTTGCTGAATTGATTTTGTAGCCAGCCACTTTGCTGAAGTTGTTTATCAGCTGTAAGAGTTCTCTAGTAGAGTTTTTAGGGTCACTTAAGTATATGATCATATCATCTGCAAATAGTGATAATTTGACTTCTTCCTTTCCAATTTGTATCCCTTTGACTTCCTTCTGTTGTCTAATTGCTCTAGCTAGGACTTCAAGAACTATATTGAAAAGATATGGAGAGAGGGGACAGCCTTGTCTAGTCCCTGATTTTAGTGGGATTGCTTCAAGTTTCTCTCCATTTAGTTTGATGTTGGCTACCGGTTTGCTGTATATTGCTTTTACTATGTTTAGATATGGGCCTTGAATTCCTGTTCTTTCCAATACTTTTAGCATAAAAGGATGCTGGATTTTGTCAAATGCTTTTTCTGCATCTAATGAGATGATCATATGGGGTTTTTTTTTCTTTGAGTTTATTTATGTAGTGGATAGCATTGATGGATTTCCTTATATTGAACCATCCCTTCATCCCTGCTATGAAGCCTACTTGATCATGGTGGATGATCATTTTGATGTGTTCTTGGATTCGGTTGGCAAGAATTTTATTAAGTATTTTTGCATCAATATTCATAAGAGAAATTGGCCTGATGTTCTCTTTCTTTGTTGGATCTTTGTGTGGTTTTGGAATCAGCATAATTGTGGCTTCATAGAATGAGTTGGGTAGTGTTCCTTCTGTTTCTATTTTGTGGAATAATTTGAAGAATATTCGTGTTTTGTCTTCTTTGAATGTCTGGTAGAATTCTGCACTAAAGCCATCTGGTCCCGTGCTTTTTTTAGTTGGGAGACTTTCTAAGACCCTTTTTATTTCTTCAGGTGTTGTGGGACTGTTTAGATGATCTTTTTGGTCCTGATTTAATTTTGGTATTTGGTATCTGTCTAGGAAATTGTCCATTTCTTCCAGATTCTCCAGTTGTGTTGAGTATAGGCTTTGGTAGTAGGATCTGATGATTTTTTGGATTTCCTCAGTTTCTGTTGTTATATCCCCTTTTCATTTCTAAGTTTGTTAATTTGGATACTTTCTCTGAGCCCTTTGGTCATTCTGGCTAAGGGTTTATCTATCTTGTTCATTTTCTCAAAGAACCAGCTCCTGGATTCATTGATTATTTGTATGGTTCTCTTTGTTTCTACTTGATTGATTTCAGCCCTGAGTTTGATGATTTCCTGCCTTCTACTCCTCCTGGGTGAAATAGCTTCTTTTTGTTCCAGGGCTTTCAGGTGTGTCATTAAGCTGGTAATGTATGCTCTCTCCATTTTCTTTTTGGAGGCACTCAGGGCTATGAGTTTTCCTCTTAGCACTGCTTTCATTGTGTCCCATAGATTTGGGTATGTTGTGCCTTTATTTTCATTATGTTCTAAAAGGTCTTTAATTTCTTTCTTTATTTCTTCCTTGACCAAGGTATCATTGAGTAGAATATTGTTCAGATTCCACGTGTATGTGGGCTTTCTGTTGTTTTTTTTTTTTTTTTTTTTTTGCTATTGAAGACCACTTTTACTCCAAAGTGATCTGATAGGAGGCATAGGATTAGTTTGATCTTCTTATATTTGTTGAGGTCTGTGTTGTGACCAATTATATGGTCGATTTTGGAGAAGGTAAAATGTATATTCTTTTACTTTCGGTTGAAATGTTCTATAAATATCAGTCAAATCCAATTGGTCCAACACTTCAATTAGTTTTACTGTGTCCCTGTTTAGTTTCTGTTTTCCTGATTGGTCCATTGAGGAAAGTGCAGTGTTGAAGTCACCCACAATTATTGTGTTAGTTGCAATGTGTGCTTTGAGCTTTAGTAAAGTTTCTTTTATGAATGAGGGTGCCCTTGCATTTGGAGCATACATGTTTAGAATTGAAAGTTCTTCTTGGTGGATTTTTCCTTTGACCAGAAAGAAGTGGCCTTCTGTGTCTCTTTTGATGACTTTAGGTTGAAAGTCAATTTTATCTGATATTAGAATGGCTACTCCAAATCGTTTCCTGAGACCATTGGCTTATAAAATTGTCTTCCAGCCTTTTACTCTAAGGTAGTTTTTGTCGTTGACACTGAGGTATGTCTCCTGTATGCAGCAAAATATAGGGTCCTGTTTCCTTATCCAGTCTGTTAGTCTATGTCTTTTTATTGGGGAATTGAGTCCATTGATGTTAAGATATATTAAGGAATAGTGATTATTACTTCCTGTCATTTTTTATGTTATTTTTATATTTGAGTGGTTATCTTCTTTTGGGTTTTGCTTTTTCCAGGGTGTAGTTTCCCTCATATTGTAGTTTTCCTGTTTTTATTCTTTGCAGAGCTGGGTTTGTAGAAAGATATTATGTAAATTTGGTTTTGTCATGTAATATCTTGGTTTCTCCATCTATGGTGAATGAGAGTTTTGCTGGGTATAGTAGTCTTGGCTGGCATTTTTGTTCTCTTAGAGTCTGCATGAGATCTGCCCAGGATCTTCTAGCTTTCATAGTCTCAGGTGAGAAGTCTGGTGTGATTCTAATCGGTCTTCCTCTATATGTTACTTGGCCTTTTTCTCTTACTGTTTTAATATTCTTTCGTTGTTTAGTGCATTTGGGGTTTTGATTATTATGTGACAGGAGGTATTTCTGCTCAGGTCCTGTCTGTTTGGAGTTCTGTAGGCTTCTTGTATATTCATGGGCATCTCTCTCTTTAAGTTGGGAAAGTTTTCTTCCATAATTGGGTTGAAGATATTTTCTGGCCCTTTAAGTTGTTAATCTTCACTCTCATCTATACCTATAATCTTTAGGTTTGGTCTTCTCATTGTGTCCTGGATTTCCTGGATGTTCTGGGATACAAACTTTTTGCATTTCGCATTTTCTTTGACTGCTGAGTCAATGGTTTCTATAGTACCTTTGGCATCTGAGATGCTTTCTTCCATCTATTGTATTCTGTTGTTGATATTTGCATCTATGGCCGCTGATTTCTTCTCAAGGTTTTCTATCTCCAAAGTTGTCTCCCTTTGAATTTTCTTAGTTGTTTCTACTTCTGATTTTAGAACCAGGATGGTTTTGCTCAGTTCCATCCTTTCTTTGTGTTTTCCTTTAATTCCTTAAGAGATTTTTTGTTTCCTCTTTCATGACTTCTGCCTGTTGACTCAAGTTCTCCTGCATTTCTTTAAGGTTGTTTTTTTTTTTTTTTTCCTGCGTTTCTTCTTTATTGGCTTCTATCTCTTGAGCCTTATTGTCCTGAATTTCTTTAAGTGATTTTTGTGTTTCCATTATACGGGTTTCTAGCTTATTCATGTTCCCCTGTATTTCTTTAAGAGATTCATTTATGTCCTTTTTGTGTTCTTCTAGCAGCATCATGACCAGTGATTTTAAATCCAAATCTTATTTCTCTGGTGTGTTGGCATAACCAGGACTTGCTGATGTTGGAGAGTTTGGTTCAGATGCTGCCATATTGCCTAGATTTCTGTTAGTAGCGTTCCTGCATTTGCCCTTTGCCATCTTGTTCTCTGGTGTTAGTTGGTCTTGTCTCTGGCTGGTGTTTGGGCTATTTCTGCAACCCTGGATGGCTGGGTTTCCCCTGTCGCAGATTGCTGATGTGCTGTGTTACTCCTGGGTGCCCTTGTAGCCCTATTGTTCCTTGCCCCAGATTGTGTCTGTGAACCAGATGGTGCCCATTTGGTCCTTCAGGGAGTGCTGTGGGACCTTTTCCGAGTGATGATCACTTTGCTGGGCAGCTGATCTTCCAACCGGGTTGGTGCACACAAGGCTAGCCTAGCTGCTCAGGCCCTGAGTCTAGGCAAAAGCCTTGCAGGCCAAGGTTCAAGGAAAGTTCCCCTTGGGCTGTGAGTGTTAACTGGTTCTGTCAGGTGGCCAGGATGGTTCCCTGAAAGTGCTGGGAGAGTCTGCTGGGCTAACAACCTCCTGGCCGGGTTGGCACACAGATGGCCCACAGAGCAGCCCAGGTCTTGGGGGCAGTCCAGGGCCTGTCTGGCCTAGACCCCACTATGTTAGCCTCGGGCTATGACTGTTAGCTGGCCCTGCCTGCTAGAACTCTCTGGCATCCCATAGCCAAAATGGCGGCTGGGCAAACAACCTCCTGGTCAGGTTGGCACACTGATGTCCCCTCGAAAAGCCAGGGCCTGTCAGGCTTAGACCCCTGCGATGTTGGCCTCGGTTTATGTTTGAGTACCTCAGGCTTTCTGATCTCTCTGGTGTCCAAGAACCAAGATGGAGGCTAGTCTCCTGTAACTGACTGGCGGCAGAGTTCTGATGTAGCTTCTGTGCGCTGAAAGGCGCTGTAAATCCGCTGCTGCTTGCAGCCCGGCTGGCCAGCGATGGTCAGTGGTAGTGGGCACAGGGCCTGCCTGGACCCTTTCACCTTGTTTCCTCTGCTAATGGGACTTCCTCTGGACCAGCCACTGCTGTTGCTGTTGCTGCTGCCACCCCTCGACTTCAAGTTTAGCATTCCTAATGGTCTTGATTTGTTGTTTTGTTTTTCTAATAAAACACTGGCCAACAAAAAACAACTTGAAGGAGGAAATGGTTTATTTTTGCTTACAGACTCATCATTAAGAAAATCCAAGAATGGAATCTGGAGGCTGGAACTGAAGCAGACTCCTCCATAGAGAAATGCTGCTTACTGACTTGCTCCATCTGGCTTGCCCAACTACTTACATATACAATCCAGGACCATCTATCCAGGGATGATATCACCCACTATGATCTGGGCCTATCAACATCAATTAGCAATGAAAAAATGCCCAATACGCCAATGCAATTGTAGCAACTTCACAACTGAAGTTCCTTTGTTCTAGGTAAGTCTAGGTTTGTGTCAAGTTAAGGAAAACATACCAAGACACTCATCCAAATTATTCATAACTAAAATGATCCAAAATATGAAATTATTTGAGTCTCGAGTGTGATGACAAAAATGGAATATTTCACACCTGATACAATGGGACAAATGTGTCAAAATGCTGGCACACTAAAATTATTGTATCAAATTAACTTTAGGCTAGGTAAATATGAAATATAAGTGAGTTTATGGTTGTACTTAGTTTTCTTTTTTTTTAATTTTTTTATTCGATATAATTTATTTACATTTCAAATGATTTCCCCTTTTCTAGCCCCCCCACTCCCCGAAAGTCCGGTAAGCCCCCTTCTCTTCCCCTGTCCTCCCACCCACCCCTTCCCACTTCCCCGTTCTGGTTTTGCCGAATACTGTTTCACTGAGTCTTTCCAGAACCAGGGGCCACTCCTCCTTTCTTCTTGTACCTCATTTGATGTGTGGATTATGTTTTGGGTTTTCCAGTTTTCTCGGTTAATAACCACTTATTAGTGAGTGCATACCATGATTCACCTTTTGAGTCTGGGTTACCTCACTTAGTATGATGTTCTCTAGCTTCATCCATTTGCCTAAGAATTTCATGAATTCGTTGTTTCTAATGGCTGAATAGTACTCCATTGTGTAGATATAGCACATTTTTTGCATCCACTCTTTTGTTGAGGGATACCTGGGTTCTTTCCAGCATCTGGCAATTACAAATAGGGCTGCTATGAACATAGTAAAGCATGTATCCTTATTACATGGTGGGGAATCCTCAGGATATATGCCCAGGAGTGGTATAGCAGGATCTTCTGGCAGTGAGGTGCCCAGTTTTCGGAGGAAATGCCAGACTGATTTCCAGAATGGTTGTACCAATTTGCAACCCCACCAGCAGTGGAGGAGTGTTCCTCTTTCTCCACACCCTCTCCAACACCTGCTGTCTCCTGAATTTTTAATCTTAGCCATTCTGACTGGTGTAAGATGAAATCTTAGAGTTGTTTTGATTTGCATTTCCCTAATGACTAATGAAGTTGAACATTTTTTAAGATGCTTCTCCGCCATCCGAAGTTCTTCAGGTAAGAATTCTTTGTTTAACTCTGTACCCCATTTTTTAATAGGGTTGTTCGGTTTTCTGGAGTCTAACTTCTTGAGTTCTTTATATATATTGGATATTAGCCCTCTATCTGATGTAGGATTGGTGAAGATCTTTTCCCAATTTGTTGGTTGCCAATCTGTCCTCTTGATGGTGTCCTTTGCCTTACAGAAACTTTGTAATTTTATGAGGTCCCATTTATCAATTCTTGCTCTTAGAGCATACGCTATTGGTGTTCTGTTCAGAAACTTTCTCCCTGTACCAATGTCCTCAAGGGTCTTCCCCAGTTTCTTTTCTATTAGCTTCAGAGTGTCTGGCTTTATGTGGAGGTCCTTGATCCATTTGGATTTGAGCTTAGTACAAGGAGACAAGGATGGATCAATTCGCATTCTTCTGCATGCTGACCTCCAGTTGAACCAGCACCATTTGTTGAAAAGGCTATCTTTTATCCATTGGATGTTTTCAGCCTCTTTGTCGAGGATCAAGTGGCCATAGGTGTGTGGGTTCATTTCTGGATCTTCAATCCTGTTCCATTGATCCTCCTGCCTGTCACTGTACCAATACCATGCAGTTTTTAACACTATTGCTCTGTAGTATTGCTTGAGGTCAGGGATACTGATTCCCCCAGATTTTCTTTTGTTGCTGAGAATAGTTTTAGCTCTCCTGGGTTTTTTGTTGTTCCAGATGAATTTGATAATTGCTCTTTCTAACTCTGTGAAGAATTGAGTTGGGATTTTGATGGGTATTGCATTGAATCTGTATATTGCTTTTGGCAAAATGGCCATTTTAACTATATTGATTCTACCGATCCATGAGCATGGGAGGTTTTCCCATTTTTTGAGGTCTTCTTCCATTTCCTTCTTCAGAGTCTTGAAGTTCTTGTCATACAGATCTTTCACATGTTTGGTAAGAGTCACCCCAAGATACTTTATACTGTTTGTGGCTATTGTGAAGGGGGTCATTTCCCTAATTTCTTTCTCAGCCTGCTTATCCTTTGAGTATAGGAAGGCCACAGATTTGCTTGAGTTGATTTTATAACCTGCCACTTTGCTGAAGTTGTTTATCAGCTGTAGGAGCTTTCTAGTGGAGTTTTTTGGGTCACTTAGGTAGACTATCATGTCGTCTGTCAATAATGATAGTTTGACTTCTTCCTTTCCAATTTGTATCCCTTTGACCTCCTTATGTTGTCGAATTGCCCGAGCTAGTACCTCAAGTACAATATTGAAAAGATAAGGAGAAAGTGGGCAGCATTGTCTGGTCCCTGATTTCAGTGGAATTGCTTCAAGTTTCTCTCCATTTAGTTTGATGCTGGCTACCGGTTTGCTGTATATTGCTTTAACTATGTTTAGGTATGGGCCTTGAATTCCTGTTCTCTCCAAGACTTTAAGCATGAAAGGATGCTGAATTTTGTCAAATGCTTTTTCAGCATCCAATGAAATGACCATGTGGTTTTGTTCTTTGAGTTTGTTTAAGTAGTGGATTGTATTGATGGATTTCCGTATATTGAATCAACCCTGCATTCCCGGGACAAAGCCTACTTGATCATGGTGGATGATCGTTTTGATGTGTTCTTGGATTCGGTTGGCAAGCATTTTATTGAGTATTTTTGCATCAATGTTCATAAGGGAAATTGGTCTGAAGTTCTCTTTCTTTGTTGGATCTTTGTGTGGCTTTGGTATCAGCGTAATTGTGGCTTCGTAGAAGGAATTGGGTAGTGTTCCTTTTGTTTCTATTTTGTGGAATAGTTTGAAGAGTATTGGTGTTAACTCTTCTTTGAAGGTCTGGTAGAATTCTGCACTGAAACCATCTGGTCCTGTGCTTTTTTTGGTTGGAAGATTTTTCTATGACTCCTTCTATTTCTTTAGGCATTATAAGACTGTTTAGATAGTCTAGTTGGTCCTGATTTAATTTTGGTATTTGGTATCTGTCAAGGAAATTGTCCATTTCCTCCAGATTCTCCAGTTGTGTTGAGTACCGGCTCTTGTAGTAGGATCTGATGATTTTTTGGATTTCCTCAGTTTCCGTTGTTATATCTCCCTTTTCATTTCTAAGTTTATTAATTTGGGTACTTTCTCTGTGCCCTTTGGTCAGTCTGGCTAAGGGTTTATCTATCTTGTTGATTTTCTCAAAGAACCAGCTCCTGGTTTTGTTGATTTTTTTTATGGTTCTCTTTGTTTCTACTTGACTGATTTCGGCCCTGAGTTTGATGATTTCCTGCCTTCTACTCCTCCTGGGTGAAATAGCTTCTTTTTGTTCTAGGGCTTTCAGGTGTGTCATTAAGCTGGTAATGTATGCTCTCTCCATTTTCTTTTTGGAGGCACTCAGGGCTATGAGTTTTCCTCTTAGCATTGCTTTCATTGGGTCCCATAGATTTGGGTATGTTGTGTTTTCATTTTCATTGTGTTCTAAAAAGTCTTTAATTTCTTTCTTTATTTCTTCCTTGACCAAGGTATCACTGAGTAGAGTATTGTTCAGTTTCCACGTGTATCTGGGTTTTCTCTTGTTTCTGTTGCTATTGAAGACCACTTTTACTCCATAGTAATCAGATAGGAGGCATGGGATTAGTTCGATCTTCTTATATTTGTTGAGGTCTGTCTTGTGACCAATTATATGGTCGATTTTGGAGAAGGTACCATGAGGTGCTGAGAAAAAGGTATATTCTTTTGCTTTAGGATAGAATGTTCTATATATATCTGTTAAATCTAATTGGTCCAAAGCTTCAATTAGTTTCATTTTTTCCCTGTTTAGTTTCTGTTTTCCTGTTCGGTCCATTGAGGAACGTGCAGTGTTGAAGTCACCCACAATTATTGTGTTAGGTGCAATGTGTGCTTTGAGTTTTAATAAAGTTTCTTTTACGAAAGAGGGTGCCCTTGCATTTAGAGCATAGATGTTCAGGATTGAGAGTTCTTCTTTTTGTATTTTTCCTTTGACCAGCAAGAAGTGTCCCTCAGGGTCTCTTTTGATGACTTTGGGTTGAAAGTCGATTTTATCTGATATTAAAATGGCTACTCCAGCTTGTTTCCTGAGACCATTTGCTTGTAAAATTGTCTCCCAGCCTTTTACTCTAAGGTAGTGTTTGTCTTTGACCCTGAGGTGTGTTTCCTGTAAGCAGCAAAATGTAGGGTCCTGTTTACGCATCCAGTCAGTTAGTCTGTGTCTTTTTATTGGGGCATTACGTCCATTGATGTTAAGAGATATTAAGGAATAGTGATTGTTACTTCCTATCATTTTTGACGTTATTTTTTTAAATTTGATTGCCTAACTTCTTTTGGGTTTGATGAAAGGTTACTATCTTGCTTTTTCCAGGGTGAAGTTTACCTCCTTGTATTGGTGTTGTCCTCCTATTATCCTTTTTAGGGCTGGGTTTGTGGATAGATTTTGGGAAAACTTGGTTTTGTCATGAAATATCTTAGTTTCTCCATCTATGGTGATTGAGAGTTTTGCTGGATATAGTAGTTTTGGTTGGCATTTGTGTTCTCTTAGAGTCTGCATGAGATCTGCCCAGGACCTTCTAGCCTTCATAGTCTCAGGTGAAAAGTCTGCTGTGATTCTGATAGGTCTTCCTTTATATATTACTTGGCCTTTTTCTCTTACTGCCTTTAATATTATTTCTTTGTTTAGAACATTTGGTGTTTTGATTATTATGTGACGGGAAGTATTTCTGTTCTGGTCCAGTCTGTTTGGAGTTCTGTAGGCTTCTTGTATATTCATGGGCATCTCTCTCTTTAGGTTAGGGAAGTTTTCTTCCATAATTTTATTGAAGATATTTGCTGGCCCTTTAAGTTGTAAATCTTCACTCTCATCTATGCCTATAATCCTTAAGTTTGGTCTTCTCATTGTGTCCTGGATTTCCTGGATATTTTGGGTTACAAGCTTTTTGCATTTTGCATTTTCTTTAACTGTTGAGTCCATGGTTTCTATGGAATCTTCAGCATCTGAGATTCTTTCTTCTATCTCTTGTATTCTGTTGTTGATATTTGCATCTCTGTCCCCTGATTTCTTCCCAAGGCTTTCTATCTCCAAAGTTGTCTCCCTTTGCGCTTTCTTAGTTGTTTCTACTTCTGATTTTAGATCCTGAATGGTTTTGCTTAGCTCCTTCACTTGCTTGTTTGTGCTTTCCTGTAATTCTTTAAGAGATTTTTGTGTTTCGTCTTTCATGACCTCAGCCTGCTGACCAAGGTTCTCCTGTATTTCTTTAAGTGTTTTTGGCGTTTCCTCCTTGTTGGCTTTTGTATTCTCCTGGATTTCTTTCAATGATTTTTGTGTTTCCCTTGCAAGGGCTTCTAACTTTTGATCCATTGTCTTCTGAATTTCTTTGAGTATGTCCTTCATGTGTTCCTGTACCAGCATCATGACCAGTGATTTTAAATCCAAATCTTGTTTTACTGGTGTGATGGGGTATCCAGGACATGCTGGTAGAGGAGAATTGGGTTCAGATGTTGCCATATTGCCTTGATTTCTGTTAGTGACGTTCCTGCGTTTGCCTTTTGCCATCTAGTTCTCACTGGTGTTACTTGGTCTTGTCAGTGCTGGACTCACCAGTGCAAGCTGCCCCTTCCCTGTTGGCCTCTGGTGCACAGCTTACACCCTGCACTGCCTGTAGACAGGGTGCTGCTGCCCAGGCTGTTCAGATCCCGAAGCAGGCACCCGAAGGCTCCCTCTGGGGCCCGCAGGATTTACCGGAGCACACCGACTTCTCCCAGCTGGCTGCCCAGAAGCCCTGCTAGCCTCTTGCAGGACCTGGAGATGTGGTGTTGCCGCCCAGGCTGATCTGGATCCGGAAGCGGAGAGAGTCGAGCTGAGGGCTTCTGCCTGAGGCCTTGCCCCAGATTGTGTCTGTGGACCAGATGGCGCCCGTGTGCACCCCCAGGGAGCGCTGAAGGTGTATGCTGCTGTGACCTCCCCTGTGTTCTGCTCACTCCGCTGGGCAACCGATCCCCCAACCGGGCTGGCGCACACAAGGTTAGCCTGGCCGCCCAGGCCCTGAGTCCAGGCAAAAGCCTGGGAGGCCAAGGTCAGAGCAAAGTTCCCCTAGGGCTATGACTGTTAATTGGGTCTGCCAGGTGACCCGGATGGCGGGTGTGCGCACCCGCGCTCCCTGAAAGCGCCGGGAGAGTCTGCTGTGCTAACAACCTCCTGGGCGGGTTGACTCACAGATGGCCCACCAAGCCGCCCAGTTCTTGGTGTCAGTCCTGTGCCTTTTGGGGCCTAGACCCCCGCTTTGTTAGCCTCAGGCTATGCCTGTTACGGCTCTGCTCGCCTGAGTTCTCTATCGTCCTGCAGGCAAAATGGCGGCGTGCGCATAGGCCCAGGCAAAACACCTCCTGGCTGGGTTGGCACCCCGATGGCCCCCCCCGAACAGCCCAGGGCCTGGGTGCAGGCCAACGCCCGTCGGGCTCAGACCCCCGCGGTATTGGCCTCTGATTATGTTTGTGTACCTCAGTCTGTCTGATCTCTGGAGACCGAAACCAAGCTGGAGGTGAGCCTCTCCTGACTGGTGGGAGGCCGAGTTCTGAAGTGGCTTCCGTGTAGCGAAAGGCGCCGCACAACCACAGCTGCTTGCCGCCCGGCTGGTCAGGGAAGGTCAGTGGTCGTGGGCGCAGGGCCTAACTGGACCCTGTTTCGCCTTGGTTCCTCTGCTGATGGCCCTTCAGCTGGAGCATCCACTGCTGCACTGCCGCCACAGCCGCTGCCGCTGCTCTCCTGTACTTAGCTTTCTTTTGAAAAATATTTTCGTGTATTTATAAATATTTCAAAATATAAAGAGATTTTTAAATCAGAAACAATTCTGGTTCTAAGTCTTGTTAATAAAGCATATTTCATCTACTTATAGAATATCCAACAATTAATTAAATGCGTTCCACCTCTTCTTAGGTAAAGCTAATTTTTTATTGGCCCCAACAGTCATGCAGACTTTAAACAAGTATTATGTTTTCATACACCTTTTCATGCTTAGCATGCCATGAGTATTATTTTCCAACCATTATACATATTCTTCCAGTATTGTGCAACAAGTACCATAAATGATGTATAAATAATTTGTTTTTGTAGTGTGGGGATAGAATCCAGAACCATCCAGGGTCTCACTACTTAATCCAATAGGGCTCTGAAATCTCTATGTAGCCTAGGCTGAACTTGATCTAGTGATTTTCCTGCCTCATCTTCCTGAGTACTAAGATTTCAGGTATGAGTCATCAGACTGGACTTGACTGTCTTTTAATACTACACTATTCACAATATTGAAGAATGAGTGCACTTCAGCTGCAAGGCACACATTGCCTGTCATGGTTCATTTTTATTGTAGTAATGCTGCATTAGTAAACAGGAGTAATTGTGCTTTACTTCATTATTGTTTCTGTAAAGATTCATGAACAGGGAGACCTGTCTACATTTGTCTATATTTTCAGATATTTCCATTGTATATCTCCACATGTATTATTTATGTACTGAAATAAATATCATTTACTTGTGAGAGTCCTAATTTAGAGCAAATACTTCTATACCTTCATTCTTATTTGATTCAAATCTGGGAAAATGAGAATCATAATTTTGGTATTAGAAATGAGTTTTTCTTCTTTTTTTTGTCAATTATTTTTATACATTCCATATTTTATTCCTCACCCTGCCAACCCCTGTTCACTCTCTGACTTTTCCATATCTCGTACCTCCTCTCCTCCCCATTTATCCACATGGATGTCCCTACTCCACACCTTACCTGACCTCTAAACTCCCTGGGGACTCCAGTCTCTTGAAGGTTAGGTACATCATCTCAGAATGAACACAAACCTGGCAGTTCTCTACTGTATGTGTGTTGGGGGCCTCATATCATCTGGTGTATGCTGCCTGTTTGGTGGTCCAGTGTTTGAGAGATCTCAGGGATCCAGATTAACTGAGACTGCTGGGCCTCCTACAGGCTCACCTTCAGCTTCATTCAGCTTTCTCTAATTCAGCAGCAGGGTCAGCTGCTTCTGTCCACTGGTTGGGTGCAAATATCTGCATCTGACACTTTCAGCTGCTTATTGGGTCTTTCAGAGGGCAGTCATGATAAGTCCCTTTGTGTGGGCACTCCATAGCTTCAGTAATAGTGTCAGGCCTTGGGACCTCCCCTTTGAGCTAGATCCTACTTTGAGCCTATCGTTGGTCCTCTTTTCCCTTGGAGTTCTATCCATTTCCATCCCTGTAATTCTTTCAGACAAGAACCATTATGAGTCAGAGTTATGGCTGTTGGATGGTCCCCCTCTCCCTCATCTGAAGCCCTGCCTTCCTGATGGAGGTAGGCTCTAGAAGTTCCCTCTCCCTGCTGTCAGGCATTTCATCTAAGGTTCCTCCCTTTTAATCTTGTGAGTCTCTCACCTCCCAGGTCTCTGGTGCATTCTGGAGGGTCTCCCCAACCTTCTATCCTTTTCCCTCCCCCAATGTCAGATCAGGATCCCCTCTCCAAACTCTGTCTCCTCTCTCTCCTCTATCCCCTCTATCCCCTCTACCCCTCACCCTCACCCCTTCTACTTTCTGTCCCTTGTTCCTCCCTACCTCACAACTTGTGATTGCTTTCTTGTCCCTCCCAAGTGAAACTGAGGTGTCCTCACTTGGACACTTCAGCTTCTTGATCTTTTTGAGTTCTGTGGCCTATATCTTGGATATTCTGAACATTTTTTTTTTTTTAGAATTGTGTAGTATCCACTTACTAGTGAGTACATACCATGCATGTTCTTTTGAGTCTTAGTAAGCTCACTCAGGATAATATTTTCTAGTTCCATCCATTTAACTGCAAAACTCAGGATGTCCTCCTTCTTAATAGCTGAGTAGTATTCCATTGTGTAAATGAACTACATTTTCTTTTTTATTTTTATTTTTATTTATTTATTTTTTTATTTACATTGCAAATGATTTCCTCTTTTCTGGGAACCCCACTCCCCGCAAGTCCCATAAGCCCTCTTCTGTCCCCCTATTCTTCCATCTACCCCTTCCCACTTCCGTGTTCTGGAATTCCCCTATACTCTTGCACTGAGTCTTTCCAGAACCAGGGCCCACTCCTCCATTCTTTTTGGACATCATTTAATTTGTGGATTATGCCTTGGGTATTCAAAGTTTCTAGGCTAATATCCACTTATCAGTGAGCTCCATCCATTTGTTTAAGAATTTCATGAATTCATTGTTTCTAATGGCTGAATAGTACTCAATTGTGTAAATATACCACATTTTTTGTATCCATTCCTCTGTTGAAGGACATCTAGGTTCTTTCCAGCTTCTGGCTACTACAAATAAGGCTGCTATGAACATAGTGGAGCATGTGTCCTTATTGCATGCTGAAGAATCCTCTGGATATATGCCCAGTAGTGGTATAACAGGGTCCTCAGGAAGTGACATGCCTAGTTTTCTGAGGAACCACCAGACTGATTTCCAAAGTGGTTGCACCATCTTGCAATCCCACCAGCAGTGGAGGAGTGTTCCTCTTTCTCCACATCCTCACCAACACCTGCTGTCTCCTGAGTTTTTGACCTTAGCCATTCTGACTGGTGTGAGGTGAAATCTCAGGGTTGTTTTGATTTGCATTTCCCTAATGATTAATGATGTTGAACATTTCTTAAGGTGTTTCTCAGCTCTCCAAAGTTCTTCATGTGAAAATTTTTTGTTTAGCTCCGTACCCCACTTTTTAATGGGGTTATTTGGATCTCTGGGTTCTACTTTCTTGAGTTCTTTGTATATATTAGATATTAGCCCTCTGTCGGATTTAGGGTTGGTGAAGATTCTTTCCTAGTCTGTTGGTTGACGTTTTGTCCTTTTGACGGTGTCCTTTGCCTTACAGAAACTTTGTAGTTTTATGAGGTCCCATTTGTCAATTCTTGATCTTAGAGCAAGGTATCATTGAGGAAGTTGTTTATCAACTGTAGAAGTTCTCTGGTGAAGGTTTTTGCATCACTTAAGTAGACTATCACGTCATCTGCAAATATTGATAATTTGACTTCTTCCTTTCCAATTTGTATCCCCTTGACCTCCTTATGTTTTCTAATTGCTCTAGCTAGTACCTCAAGTACTATATTGAAAAGATATGGAGAGAGGGGGCAGCCTTGTCTAGTCCCTGATTTTAGTGGGATTGCTTCAACTTTCTCTCCATTTAGTTTGATGTTGGCTACCAGTTTGATGTATATTGCTTTAAGGATGATTAGGTATGGGCCTTGAATTCCTGTTCTTTCCAAGACTTTTAACATGAAAGGATGCTGAATTTTGTCAAATGCTTTTTCTGCATCTAATGAGATTATCATATGGTTTTTTTCTTTGAGTTTGCTTATGTATTGGATAGCATTGATGGATTTCCTTATATTTAACCATCCCTGCATCCCTGGGATGAATCCTACTTGATCATGGCGGATGATCGTTTTGATGTGTTCTTGGATTCGGATGGCAAGAATTTTATTAAGTATTTTTGCATCAATATTCTTAAGGGAAATTGGCCTGAAGTTCTCTTTCTTTGTTGGATCTTTTTGTGGTTTTGGTATCAGCATAATTGTGGCTTCATAGAACGAGTTGGGTAGTGTTCCTTCTGGTTCTATTTTGCGGAATAGTTTGAAGAGTATTGGTGTTAGGTCTTCTATGATAGAATTCTGCACTGAAGCCATCTGGGCCCATGCTTTTTCTGGTTGGGAGACTTTCTATGACCCTTTTTATTTCTTCAGGTGTTATGGGACTGTTTAGATGATCTATTTGATGCTGATTTAGTTTTGGTGTCAGATATCTTTCTAGGAAACTGTCCATTTCCTCCAGATTCTCCACTTGTGTTGAGTATAGGCTTTTGTAATAGGATCTAATGATTTTTTTAATTTCCTCAGTTTCTGTTGTTATATCTCCCTTTTCATTTCTAAATTTGTTAATCTGTATACTGTCTCTGTGCCCTTTGGTTAGTCTAGCTAAGGGTTTATCTATCTTGTTGATTTTCTCAAAGAACCAGCTCCTGGTTTTGTTGATTCTTTGTATGGTTCTCTTTGTTTCTACTTGATTGATTTTGGCCCTGAGTTTGATGATTTCCTGCCTTCTACTCCTCCTGGGTGAAATAGCTTCTTTTTGTTCCAGGGCTTTCTGGTGTGTCATTAAGCTGTTAGTGTATGCTTTCTCCATTTTCTTTTTGGAACCACTCAGGGCTATGAGTTTTTCTCTTAGCATTGCTTTCATTGTGTCCCATAGATTTGGGTATGTTGTGCCTTCATTTTCATTAAGTTCTAAAAAGTCTTTAATTTTTTTCTTTATTTCTTCCTTGACCAAGGTATCATTGAGCAGAATATTGTTCAGTTTCCATGTGTATGTGGGTTTTCTGTTGTTTTTGTTGCTATTGAAGACCACTTTTACTCCATAGTGATCTGATAGGAGGCACGGGATTAGTTTGATCTTCTTATATTTGTTGAGGTCTGTCTTGTGACCAATTATATGGTCAATTTTGGAGAAAGTACCATGAGGTGCTGAGAAAAAGGTATATTCATTTGCTTTAGGATAGAATGTTCTATATATATCTGGTAAATCTAATTGGTCTAAAGCTTCAATTAGTTTCACTGTGTCCCTGTTCAGTTTCTGCTTTCCTGATCGGTCCATTGAGGAAAGTGCAGTGTTGAAATCACCCACAATTATTGTGTTAGGTACAATGTGTGCTTGGAGCTTTAATAAAGTTTCTTTTATGAATGAGGGTGCCCTTGCATTTGGAGCATAGATGTTCAGGATTGAGAGTTCTTCTTGTTGTATTTTTCCTTTGACCTGCAAGAAGTGTCCCTCAGAGTCTCTTTTGATAGAGAGAGATGCCCATGAATATACAAGAAGCCTACAGAACTCCAAACAGACTGGGCCAGAACAGAAATACCTCCTGTCACATAATAATCAAAACACCAAATGTACTAAGCAAAGAAAGAATATTAAAGGCAGTAAGAGAAAAAGACCAAGTAACCTATAAAGGAAGACCTATCAAAATCACACCAGACTTCTCACCTGAGACTATGAAAGCTAGAAGATCCTGGGCAGATCTCATGCAGACTCTAAGGGAACACAAATGCCAGCCAAAACTACTATACCCAGTAAAATTCTCAATCACCATAGATGGAGAAACTAACACATTCCATGACAAAACCAAGTTTACCCAATATCTATCCACAAACCTAGCCCTACAAGGGATTATAGGAGGAAAACACCAATGCAAGAAGGGAAACTTCACCCTGGAAAAAGCAAGATAGTAACCTTCTTTCATCAAACCCAAAAGAAGTTACCCAATCAAATTTAAAAAATAACATCAATAATGACAGGAAGTAATAATCACCATTCCTTAATATCTCTTATCATCAATGGACTGAATGCCCCAATAAAAAGACATAGACTAACTGATTGGATATGTAAACAGGACCCTACATTTTGCTGCATACAGGAAACACACCTCATGGTCAAAGACAAACATTACCTTAGAGTAAAAGACTGGAAGACAATTTTACAAGTATATTGTCTTTTCAAGTAAAGATGTTTTTATTATATTCATCCAAGACACTAAAAATCTGATGATATGATCATTTACTTGAATATCAAGAAAATGGCAATATAAATAAAACTTGCACTTCAGTATTGTATAAGAATACAAGCAGTTGTTATATCCCCCTTTTCACTTCTAATTTTGTTAATTTGGATACTTTCTCTGTGCCCTTTGGTCAGTCTGGCTAAGGGTTTATCTATCTTGTTGATTTTCTCAAAGAACCAGCTACTGGATTCGTTGATTCTTTGTATAGTTCTCTTTGTATCCACTTGATGGATTTCATCCCTGAGTTTGATGATTTCCTGTCTTCTACTCCTGAAAGACAATGTGTGACTAAAAGCCACAGAGTGTTTTAAGTATTGGCTGAAGTAAACCAGGTGGACAGATGATATAGTTATTATTGTATTGTGATGCCATTGTTACTGTGAGTGTTAATTTTTAGTTTGATTGCCAAGTGCTTAGGAGCTTTATAAAGCATATCTCTTTAAGGATGATTCCAGACATGGTTACAGGGAAAAAGACTTGCTCTGAATGTGAGTAGTGCCATCCCATAGATGGAAGTAAATTGAATAAATGTAGACATAAATAAAAGCCCACACTAGAGATAGTTCTTTCAACATACTTGCTGACTGCACAATATGAACTGTTCTACTGCAAAATATTAATATGGGTTACCTAAAGTGGTTAGAAAAGGTTACCTGATCCCTTGACACAAGTTAGAGATCATTGTGAGCCACCATGTACATGCTTGGAATTGAACTTGGGTGCTCTGTAAGAACATCAAGTGCTCTAAACAACTTAGCCACTTCTCCAAGCCCCCTTTTAGATTTTCTTTTGATATTCATGTAGTCATAGAAATGGAAAACTAATTAATGCATAAAATTGGTATCACAGAGGTTATTTTAATGACTATGTACAGTGCAGTTCAGAAGAAAGCTGGAGATGATTTGTGGGAGAAAATTGGAATTCATGATAATAAAATCTTTAAATTCATAAGCACAGTTTAATTGGTGATTCTAGTGAGAATTTGAAATTCTAGAATGCTAATAGAAATTCATTTAACAAAATAATTGCTCATGTGTTTCAAACTGTCAATAAAAATGTACAATGAGCTTTGAGAAGTGCAATAGAGGGCATTAACAGTGCATTGTGTCAAATAATCTTTTATTTTTCTCCTTTCCTGAAATTTTATGAGAGGTTAAATTTAAAAGTGACAGACTAATTTTCTAGAATAAATTTCAAAAGAGGCTTTAACTCTCAGAGTGTGGTGAAATCATTGTTTCCTGTTTTGAGTTAAAGTTAGGGTGCAAACTATAATGAAAAAGCAGAGTGGATTTTAAACTCGCAAGTTTTGTAAACAAGTTCTTATCATATGCATCCACTTACATAATTGTTGAATTCTAGTATAAATATATAGCATTGTCCAAAACCGTGACCTATACCCCATAGGAGGGGAAAAAGACTTGAACAACGAGAACAAAATGCTTCCTTTTTTCCTTCAGTCTTATAAAACCACTTACCAAATTTATATTTAAGCACTATTTTTCTCCCCATTTAATGAGACCCTTTATTCCACAATCTATTTTGAGTTCATGTTTGCATAAAATTTTAGTTGGTGGTAAAAGAAAAAATTTAGTTGGTTGGTGAAAAGAAAAATCATTTCTTTACAGTATGGATATCCAATTGATCCAGCAATTTTTTCTTGGAAAAGGTTGGATAATTTTAAAGAAACAGAATGAAACAAAACAAAATCACATTGTCTTTTGTTAATTTGCTAGAACTCCTGCTAGTTGGATTTGACTACTGACATTTATTTTTGATGAATTGGTGCAGATCCGGCTATGTTTGCAACTTCTCATTTATATATAACAGAACAAAATTGGTTATTTTTATTTCCATCTTCCCAGTGGATTGCCAACACCAAAATTTTCTGGGAGTACCACCTGATTTTTGATTTATACATCTTTGAATCTACTCCAGTTCTGAATGTTCAGGCAGCTCACACTTGATTTTTCAATAGATATATGGTCTCTATATTATGGATTCTTCTGATATCCAGATGTCATTTTAGCTACTTTGCAAAATAGATATCACCAAATATACAAAACCCTTACCTGATTTTATTCTCTTTAATCTCCACTTATTCATGTCAACATAATCATTAAGGTAGTGAAATGAGAGAATAGTAGTTAATGGAGATGGAGGTTCAAGAGATTAATAAAGGAAAAGTAGCACTGGAAATATGGGCAGCTCTAATTCTCTTTGACCCTGATTTATGGAAGGGAGCATGCCCTACATTATAAGAATTTAGAGGAGGTGGATACCATGTTCATGGGCCATAAAATGTCTTAGCAGAAGCTAGAAAGACAATGACACAGTGCTTAAGATCACTAGCTATTCTTTGAGAGAATACTGATTTGATTCCAGACATCCACATAGTGTCTCAGGTTTGTCTCTTAATTAAGTTCCAGGATATGCAACACTCTCTCTTGACCTCTTCAAGCATCATGCATATTCAAGGTACACAGGCATAAAGGCAGACATGTAAACATAAACATTTTAACATAAATTAAAAATAAGTTAATCTTTTTTTTCTTTTATTGAAAATGGATTATTTTTTGATACAATATATCCTGATTATAGTTTCCCTGCCCTGTACTCCTAATTCATGCCTTCTTCCTTCCCACCTGGATCCACCCTCTTTCTGTCTCTCATTAGAAAATAACCAGGTTTCTGAGGGAAATAAAAAAATAAACCCCAAAACAGATCTAAGTTGGATAACAAGTCTTAGCTGTCCTCACTCCAGACCTGCTTTTATCTTGACATGTGAAACTCAATCCACAGGGGAAAGCCTGGCAGACTTCTATGCATCTTTATCTTTCCCCAATAAATTACCTCTTTTCTGCAACCCTCCCTGTGTCTTTATACAATTCCTTGTAAAAAAAAAAAAAGAAAAAAGAAAAAAAACTGGGAAATTACAGTGCTTGCTCTCTAGATTTGTATTTACACCTGTAAGAGTGACACATGATAATCCTTACTTCAAATAAACAAAAATAGGACCTGAAATTCTTCTTACTGCAAATGTTCCAAACAGTTCCCAAATCACTCATTTCATGTAAGTTAGGTTTTAGTGTCAGAAAGGAGCACATTCTATCAAAGATAGAGGGAGCACATGAGGAAAGCATGTTTACTGACAAGAATGGATACTTCTCCACACCTTTAGCCACTGGGGCTACAGATGAGGGCCAGAGGAGGGAAAATAAGAAGAGATAATTAACACTGAAGGCCATTTGAAAAGGTCATTCCTAAATCTGCAACTATAGAAGCTTCATAAAATATATAATTATACATATATCAAGAGGGATTTCATAGATATTCCCTAAAATTGAGTAATCATTCCCCAGAAACATCCTGTTAACAAATAAAAACCTCTGCACCAGGAATGACTTACCTTTTTTTAAAAAGTTGTTGACAAGTGGAGGTCACATAAATTCCCAAGAATTACAGGTTAATTTCATATTCCTGACCACCTAGCAGATCTTAACATTAACAAACTGTTGCTGAAGATACCACATACTTGAGTCACAGTATCTGGAGAAATCAAGCTTGTACTCCTCCAGAAGCTTCATCCACACTGGCTCTCATTTATACTGCTATAAAGTGCTATGGACATAGAGAAAAGTAAGCCTCAATCTCTCTCACTAAGCCGTGACCGAGCAAGCTACAACATTAATTAGCCTGACAAGATATAACCATTGCTACAATAGTGACACTCATGTTATAGGAATAACCAACCACTTTCTAATTAGATTAAAGGTTTTCTACTTGGGATGACGCCCATACCGGGCACTGTTTAAGGAACCAATAACCTATATCTAGATGGCCCATACACTCTAGGGAGAAACACAACACTACTATTCTGCTAAATAGGCATAGTAATAAAACAATTCCTAATGACTTACTGCTATACTCAGAGACCAGAACTCTTCTCAAGCCCCATCAAAAAAAAGCTTCTCCTTGAAACTGATGACAATTAACACAGAAAACCTAAAAATGGTCAACTGCAGAGACCTTAATCAGATCCCCAAGGCTCAAGGGATCAGAGATGGGGGAAAATCTGTAAGAGCCAATGGTGTTTTCCAACACCAAGCAAATGGTGTTTTCCAGAAATAACTAATGTTAGGTCTCAAATCCAGGACAAATTATTGAGATACCCATTACTATATTAAAATGAACACTGGCTGCCAGATTCTCCCTGCATTCTTCAGTCCCTACCTGTTACAGGGTATGATTAGCATATCTCAAACCATACCCTAAATTTCTCCATCCTAGGAATTAGCTGCACTTTCCCTAGATGCCCTTTACTATATAATTCAATCATTTTGGTTACCTGGCTCTTTACTCTTTTGACCCAGGTAACCCCTCTTGATCAGTGAGTGGGTCTACTCTCCTTTGCCATCCTTACTCTCCTTACATAGCCTGGCTTAGTCTGTATTCTCCCAGATCTTCCTGTCTCTGATTATGCTCTCCGTTTTCTATAAAATAAACCTCCACCAAAACTAGGAGCAGTCATGTCCTTCTTTATTTTTTTAATATTTCTTTTTGTTTTCCTTCTCATTTATCTGATATAGAAACCATGGTAAAGGTATAAATGAGTTGCCTCCCAAGAAACATGGCCATTTTCAACTAAACTATTGATCTGACTCTCCTAAAATCAGATCATTTGCTTCTGCCGGCTTCTGCTACCTACAATATTTGATTCCAATTTCTAGAGAATAAATAAATCTCTAGTTGCTTCCCTCTACCTGATTTCTAACCATGCCATTCTAATCTAATCCTTTTAAGTATCTGTCTGGGCCCTTGCCTGCTATGCCCTCCCCCTGGGCACTTCTATATTCCATACAGGTTTCTCTGTGTTCCTCCAGTCGGCTACATTTCTAGCCTACTACACCTAAGTGGACATTTCCCTTTTCTTCTGCTCCATATCATCTCCTTCTCTTCTGGATAAGTGTCATCCAGAACTTCCTGCTTTGTTATAGTTACTACAAAAGCCACACTAGTGTCCCAGAAGGCTCCAATCCAAAGATAAGGTACCCCTTTCATCAATGATTTGGGACATTTTTCTCTCTGACAAGTTTCTAATTTCTTTTGGGGAAACCGTGAATGGAAATTTATTTTTTTAATTGGTATATTTTTTATTTACATTTCAAATGATTTCCCCTTTTCTGGGTCCCCACTATCCACAAGTCCCATAAGCCCTCTTCTCTCCCCCTGTTCCTCCATCTACCCCTTCCCACTTCCCTGTTCTGGAATTCCCCTATACTCTTGCACTTAGTCTTTCCAGAACCAGGGGCCACTCCTCCATTCTTTTTGGACATCATTTAATGTGTGGATTATGTCCTGGGTATTCAAAGTTTCTAGGCTAATATCCACTTATCAGTGAGTGCATACCGTGATTGATCTTTTGAGACTGGGTTACCTCACTTAGTATGATGTTCTCCAGCTCCATCCATTTGTCTAAGAATTTCATGAATTCATTGTTTCTAATGGCTGAATAGTACTCCATTGTGTAAATATACCACATTTTTTGTATCCATTCCTCCGGTGAAGGACACCTAGGTTCTTTCCAGCTTCTGGCTACTACAAATAAGGCTGCTATGAACATAGTGGAGCATGTGTCCTTATTGCATGCTGAAGAATCCCCTAGCTATATGCCCAGGAGTGGTATAACAGGGTCCTCAGGGAGTGCCATGCCCAGTTTTCTGAGGAACCGCCAGACTGATTTCCAAAGTGGTTGCACCATCTTGCAATCCCACCAGCAGTGGAGGAGTGTTCCTCTTTCTCCACATCCTCGCCAACACCTGCTCTCTCCTGAGTTTTTGACCTTAGCCATTCTGACTGGTGTGAGGTGAAATCTCAGGGTTGTTTTGATTTGCATTTCCCTAATGATTAATGATGTTGAACATTTCTTAAGGTGTTTCTCAGCTCTCTAAAGTTCTTCATGTGAAAATTCTTTGTTTAGCTCCATACCCCACTTTTTAATCGGGTTATTTGGTTCTCTGGGTTCTACTTTCTTGAGTTCTTTGTATATATTAGATATTAGCCCTCTGTCGGATTTAGGGTTGGTGAAGATCCTTTCCCAGTCTGTTGGTTGATGCTTTGTCCTTTTGACGGTGTCCTTTGCCTTACAGACACTTTGTAGTATTATGGGGTCCCATTTGTCAATTCTTGTTCTTAGAGCATAAGCTATTGGTGTTCTATTCAGGAACTTTTCCCCTGTGCCCATGTCCTCCAGGGTCTTCCCCAGTTTCTTTTCCATTAGTTTCAGTGTTTCAGGTTTTATGTGGAGGTCCTTGATCCATTTGGAGTTGAGCTTGGTACAAGGAGATAAGAATGGATCGATGCGCATTCCTCTGCATGCTGACCTCCAATTGAACCAGCACCATTTGTTGAAAATCACAACAAATACTTCATCTACCTTGCTCTGAAGGGAGTTGGGACTTTTCAGAATCCATTGTTGAGGCAGCAAGCAGACTTAGAGCCCAGCACACCAGACAAGCTTGAAGCAAGGTTGTGGTTGAGTCATTCCACAAACAGACCTGCCATAAAAGATAAGGGGCATGCCTGGGCAATCTCCTATACACCATCTGGACTGGAGTCTCCTGTCTCCTGTCCCTTGGATGCAGTTTACTAATGTCAAAGTGACCTTCCTGATAACAAAAATAAACCACCCTCCTACATTGCTCACGGCCTGATCTGTATGTATGCCAAAAAGCCCACCCTGCGCACCAGAATTCCACGCCAATGTTTGAATCAGCAAATCATGTGTAACCGCGCCAAACCCCCTGACAACCCCCCTGACTTCTCCTATATAAACCCCTAACTTTTGAGCCTCAGGGTCAACTCATCTGTCTCCTGTGTGAGATACGTGTTGACCCGGAGCTCTGATAATAAACTGCTTCATGTGTTTGCATCAAGTCGGTCTCTCACGTTTCTTTGGGTATACGCTATCCTGAGAATGGAGTGGGGGTCTCCCCAAATGGAGGTCCTACAGACTCAGCTAACTTACTCTAGACTCCTCCAGGAGATGCAGTCCCACCTTGCAGGAGCCTGGGACCTTTTTCCTTGCTTCCTCCCACTTAGAGCTACATTGCTCTTTGTACCTTCCTGGGTCTACCCATTGCAACTTTCCTTGTCTTTCCCCCCAGGAGCTGCAGCCCAGCCTGTTGTTACACTATGCTACCCCTCCATCTGATATCCTACCTATCTCCTGTGATCATTTCCTTGCTCAAGTCACTTCTGTATACTTTTTTGATTGATGTGATGCTTTACAACCCTTTTTCCTCTCAGCTTCCTCCTACAGCTTCCTTAAGCATGCCTCTGAACAGTCTAAGCATTCCTTCTCAAATTTCGCTTGGAAATTTTCTATTGAGCTCTCTTCTTATCGTCATATCTTCTTTTAAAACTAAGAAGACAGACACCCAACAGTGAGCTATAAAGATGCAGCCTGCACAGGTTGAGTCTGGCCCTGCAGAGTGGAAGATCCAGTCTGGGGGCCTCTGGCAAGAGCCTTCCGGTCTCCACCTATGGATCAGGAACAGCCTCAGCCATAGTGCTCCATCTCCAAGCAGTGCAGGAAGCCAGCTATACACCCAGCAGCCTGTGAGGAGGACACAGCCAGCACAACCTGCATCCAGAGCTGATCAGGGCCACAGAGGTACATACCCAAATACAACTACAAGAGAGTGGGTCTAGGCTGTCGTCTTTGCTTCTGTAACTGTGCAGCAGATTGGTAGGAAGGTTTCACAGAGTAGAGGATCACTTGGGACACACTGTACCAGGACTCCATCTGCACCCAGGAACTCTGCAGCAACACAGCAATTTGCTCCAGGATAAGCTGAGATCCAAGGCTGCTGAGATAGGCCTACAGGCACACACACAAGAGGGGCAAGCTCCAGCCAGTGACAGCAGGCCCAACTAGTACCAGAGATAACCAGATGGCAAAAGGCAAACGTGGGAACATTGCTAACAGAAATCAAGGCAACATGTCACCAACTGAAGCCAGTTCTCCCACAACAGCAAGTCCTGGGTACCCTAGCACACCAGGAAAGCAAGATTTGGATTTAAAATCACAGGTCATGATGCTGATGGAGGGCATCATGGAGGGCTTCAAGAAAGACATAAACAACTTTCTTAAAGAAATACAAGAGAACACAAGTAAATAGTGAGAAGCCCCTTGAAGAACTAAGGGAAAACACAACAAAACAGGTGAAGGAATTAAACAAAGCCATCCAGGAACTAAGGAAGGAGGTAGAAACAATAACAAAATCACAAAGGAAGACAACCCAGGACATAGAAAACCTAGGAAAGAAATCAGGAGTCATGGATCCAAGCATCAACAACTTCAGTTGTTCCATACAAGAGATGGAAGAGAGAATCTCAGATGCAGAAGATACCATATAAAGCATTGATACAATAGTCAAAGACAATGAAAAATGCAAAAAGCTCCTGACCCAAAATATCCAGGAAATCCAGGACACAATGAGAAGACCAAACCTAAGGATTATAGGCATAGAAGAGAGTGAAGATCTCCAGCTGAAAGGGCCAGTAAATGTCTTCAACAAAATTATAGAAGAGAACTTCCCTAACCTAAAGAAAGAGAGGCCCATGAACATACAGGAAGCCTACAGAACTCCAAATAGATTTGACCAGAAAAGAAATTCATCCCATCATATAATAATTAAAACACCAAATGTACTAAACAAAGAAAGAATACTAAAAGCAGTAAAGGAAAAAGGTCAAGCAACATATAAAGGTAGACCAGAATCACACCGGATTTCTCACCAGAGACTATGAAAGCCAGAAGAGCCTGGGCAGATGTCATGCAGACCCTAAGGAAACAAAAATGCCAACCCAAACTGCTATATCCAGCAAATTTCTCAATTACCATAAATGGAGAAACCAAGGTTTTTCATGACAGAAACAAATTTACACAGTATCTTTCAACAATTCCAGCCCTTCAAAGGATGATGAATGGAAAACACCAACAAATGGAGGGAAAATACACACAAGAAAATGAAAGAAATCAATCTTTCAACAAACCCAAGAGAAGATAACCATACAAGCATAAAAATTACATCAAAAACAGCAGGAAGCAACAATCACTATTCCTTAATATCTCTTAATATCAATGACCTCAATTCCCCAATAAAAAGACATAGACTAACAGACTGGATTCATAAACAAGACCCAACATTTTGCTGCATACAGGAAATGCATCTCAGTGTCAAAGACAAACACTACCTAAGAGTAAAAGGCTAGGAAATAGTACTGCAAGCAAATGGTCCCAGGAAAAAAGCTGCAGTGGCCATTCTATTATCAGATAAAATAGACTTTCAACCAAAAGTCATCAAAAAAGACACAGAAAGCCACTTTATACTCATCAAAGGAAAAAGCTACCAGGAAGAACTCTGAATTTTGACCATCCATGCCCCAAATACAAGGGCACCTGCATTTGTAAAGGAAACCTTACTAAAGCTTAAAGCATATATCACACCCCACACAATAATTGTGGGGAACTTAAACACTCCACTCTGTTCAATGGACATATCAGGGAAACACAAACTAAACAGAGTCACAGTAAAACTAACAGAAGTTTTGGACCAAATGGACTTAGTAGATATCTATAGAACATTTCATCCTAAATCAAAGGATATACATTCTTCTCAGCACCTCATGGTACCTTCTCCAAAATTGACCATATAATTGGTCACAAAACAGACCTCAACAGATATAAGACAATCAAACTAATTCCATGCCTCCTATCAGATCACTATGGAATAAGGGTCATCTTCAATAGCAACAAAAACAACAAAGAGCCCACATACACATGGAAGCTGAACAATTCTCTACTCAATGATACCTTAGTCAAGGAAGAAATAAGGAAAGAAATCAATTTACATTCTTCTACATGCAGACATCCAATTAGACCAGTGCCATTTGTTGAAGATGCTTTCTTTTTTCCATTGTATAATTTTGACTTCTTTGTCAAAAATCAAGTGTTCATAGTTTTGTGGGTCTATTTCTGGCTCTTCAGTTTGATTCCATTGATCAACCTGTTTCCATTCAAATACCACCAGAGTATTTATTACTATCATTGTGTAGTAAATCTTGAAGTAAAAGATGATCATACCCCCAGAAGTTCTTTTTATTGTACAGGATTTATTTAGCTATTCTGGGTTTTTATGTTTTTCTGGCTTTCTGTTGATATTTAAATTTATTTCTTATCAGTGATTACAACAAATAGAGTATATAAATACCATGCACTGAAAACTATTTATTCATCTAGAAAATTTACTGTGCCCATTCATTCTCACACTTAAATATGCTTATATTATATTTGGGACTGAAAAGGGTTTGAGTATTACCTTACTCAAGCTGTACAATGTTTAATTTTTAATTTTTTACAATAAAGTATTTTTATCATTAAAAAGTCATATTTTAACAAACATTGAAAATTTCAAAACTTCTTACTACTTCATGCCTGGACATCTACATAGGATTGAACAAGTTAAATGGGGAAAAATGAAATTAAGAAATTGTAACATCATTAATCACATGATGAGTTTATATATGTGCCAATACCAAGTATCCACAGAACTTGGTGTATTAAATTGAACAGAGAATTGATGGAAAAGAACTGCATGCATGTTTGCCAAATATATGGAACAGTTGTTCAGTTGTTCAGTTCTTGCTTTCTGATCCAGAATCATTTTAACTTTTCTTTTTCTTTCTTTTTTTATTTTCTATACTCTTTGTTTACATTCCAAATGATTTCCCCTTTCCAAGATTCCCCCCTCCCCATATGTCCCATAAACCTTCTTCTCTCCATCCATTCTCCAATCACCTCCCTCCTTTTTCTCTGTCCTTATATTCCCTTCCAATGCTAGATCAATCCTTTCCAGGATCAGGACCCTCTCCATACTTCTTGATGGGAGTCATTTATTTTGCTATTTGTGCCTTGGGTATTCAGGGTTTCTGGGCTAATTAATATCCATTTATCAGAGATTGCATTCCATGTGTATTCTTTTGTGATTGGGTTACCTCACTTAGGATGATATTTTCCAGATCAAAACATTTGCCTAAAAATTTTGTGAATCCATTGTTTCTAATTGCTGAGTAGTATTCCATTGTGTAAATATACCACATTTTCTGTCTCCATTCCTCTTTGAGGGACATCTGGGTTCTTTCCAGCTTCTGGCTATTATAAATAAGGCTGCTTTGAACAGAATGGAGCATGTGTCTTTATTGCATGCCTTGGAATCCTTTGGGTATATGCCCAGGAGAGGTATAGCAGGGTCCACTGGAAGTCTCATGTCCAGTTTTCTGAGGAACCGCCAGACTGATTTCCAAAGAGGTTGTACCATCTTACAGCCCCACCAGCAGTGGAGGAGTGTTCCTCTTTCTCCACATCCTCGCCAACACCTGCTGTCTCCTGAGTTTTTGACCTTAGCCATTCTGACTGGTATAAGGTGAAATCTCAGAGTTGTTTTGATTTTCATTTCTCTAATGACTAATGAGGTTAAGCACTTCTTAAGGTGCCTCTCGGCCACCCAAATTTCTTCAGGTGAAAATTCTTTGTTTAGATCTGTACCCCATTTTTTTTAATAAGGTTATTTGTTTCCCTGGGGTCTAACTACTTGAGTTCTTTGTATATATTGGATATTAGCCCTCTATCAGACATAGGGTTGGTTGGTGAATATCCTTTCCCAATTTGATGGTTGCTGTTTTGTCCTTTTAACAGTGTCCTTTGCCTTACAGAAACTTTGTAATTTTATGAGGTCCCATTTGTCAATTCTTGATCTCAGAGCATAAGCTATTCAGGAAGTTTTCCCCTGTGCCCAGGTCCTCAAGCATCTTCCCCAGTTTCTTTTCTATTAGTTTCAGTGTGTCTGGTTTTACATGGAGGTCCATGATCCACTTGGAGTGAAGTTTAGTACATGGAGATAAGAATGGATCAAGTAGCATTCTTCTGCATGCTGACCTCCAATTGAACCAGAACCATTTGTTGAAAAGGCTATCCTTTTTCCACTGGATGTTTTTGGCTTTGTCGAAGATCAAGTGACCACAGGTGTGTGGATTCATTTCTGGATCTTCAATTCTATTCCATTAGTCCACATGTCTGTCACTGTGCCAATACCATGCAGTTTTTAACACTGTTGCTCTGTAGTATTGCTTGAAATCAGGGATACTGATTCCCCCAGAATTTCTTTTGTAGTTGAGAATAGTTTTAGCTATCCTGGGTTTTTTGTTATTCCAGATGAATCTGAGAACTGCTTTTTCTAACTCTGTGCAGAACTGAGTTGGGATTTTGATGGGGATTGTGTTGAATCTGCACATCGCTTTTTGCAAGATGGCCATTTAAATTATATTAATCCTGCCGATCCACGAGCAGGGGAGAATTTTCCATTTTCTGAGGTCTTCTACAATTTCCTTCTGCAGAGACCTGAAGTTCTTGCTGTATAGATATTTCACTTGTTTGGTTAGAGTCACACCAAGATACATTATATTGTTTGAGGCTGTTGTGAAGGGTGTCATTTCCCTAACTTCTTTCTCAGCCTGCTTATCCTTTGAGTATAGGAACGCAACTGATTTGCTTGAGTTGATTTTATAACCAGCCACTTTGCTGAAGTTGTTTATCAGCTGTAGGAGTTCTCTGGTGGAGGTTTTCAGGTCACTTAAGTAGACTATCATGTCATCTGCAAATAGTGATAATTTGACTTCTTCCTTTCCAATTTGTATCCGCTTGACCTCCTTATGTTGTCTAATTGCTCTAGCTAGAACTTCAAGTACTATATTGAAAAGATATGGTGAGAGAGGACAGCCTTGTCTAGTCCCTGATTTTAGTGGGATTGCTTCAAGTTTCTCTCCATTTAGTTTGATGTTGGCTACCGGTTTGATGTATATTGCTTTAATGATGTTTAGGTATGGGCCCTGAATTACTGTTCTTTCCAAGACTTTTAGCATGAAATGATGCTGAATTTTGTTAAATGCTTTTTCTGCATCTAATGAGATGATCATATGGTTTTTTTCTTTGAGTTTGTTTATGTAGTGGATAGCATTGATGGATTTCCTTATATTGAACCATCCCTGCATCCCTGGGATGAAGCCTACTTGATCATGGTGGATGATCGTTTTGATGTGTTCTTGGATTCGGTTGGCAAGAGTTTTATTAATTATTTTTCCATCAATATTCATAAGGGAAATTGGCCTGAAGCTCCCTTTCTTTGTTGGATCTTTTTGTGGTTTTGGTATCAGCGTAATTGTGGCTTCATAGAACGAGTTGTGTAGAGTTCCTTCTGTTTCTATTTTGTGGAATAATTTGAAAAGTATTGGTGTTAGGTTTCCTATGAAAGTCTGATAGAATTCTGCACTGAAGCCATCTGGTCCCGTGCTTGTTTAGGTTGGGAGACTTTCTATGACCCTTTTTATTTCTTCAGGTGTTGTGGAACTGTTTAGTTGATCTATTTGATCCTGATTTAGTTTTGGTGCCAGATATCTGTCTAGGAAACTGTCCATTTCCTCCAGATTCTCCAGTTGTGTTGAGTATAGGCTTTTGTAGTAGGATCTAATGATTTTTGAATTTCCTCAGTTTCTGTTGTTATATCTCCTCCCTTTTCATTTCTAAGTTTGTTAATATGTAAACTGTCTCTGTGCCCTTTAGTTAGTCTGGCTAAGGGTTTATCTATCTTGTTGATTTTCTCAAAGAACCAGCTCCTGGTTTTGTTGATTCTTTGTATGGTTCTCTTTGTTTCTACTTGATTGATTTCAGTGCTGAGTTTGATGATTTCCTGCCTTCTACTCCCCCTGGGTGAAATAGCTTCTTTTTGTTCCAGGACTTTCAGGTATGTCACTAAGCTGTTAGTGTATGCTCTCTCCATTTTCTTTTTGGAGGCACTCAGGGCTATGAGTTTTCCTCTTAGCACTGCTTTCATTGTGTCCCATAGATTTGGGTATGTTGTGTCTTCATTTTCATTAAGTTCTAAAAAGTCTTTAATTTCTTTCTTTATTTCTTCCTTGACCAAGGTATCATTGAGGAGAATATTGTTCAGTTTCCACGTGTATGTAGGTCTTCTGTTGTTTTTGTTGCTACTGAAGACCACTTTTACTCCATAGTGATCTGATAGGAGGCATGGGATTAGTTCGATCTTCTAATATTTGTTGAGGTCTGTCTTGTGACCAATTATATGGTCGATTTTGGAGAAGGTACCATGAGGTGCTGAGAAAAAGGTATATTCTTTTGCTTTAGGATGTTTTGTATATATATATATCTGTTAAATCTAATTGGTCCAAAGCTTCAATTAGTTTCACTGTGTCTCTGTTCAGTTTCTGTTTTCCTGATCATTCCAGTGAGGAAAGTACAGTGTTGAAGTCACCCACAATTATTGTGTTAGGTGCAATGTGTGCTTTTGAGGTTTAGTAAAGTTTCTTTTATGAATGAGGGTGTCCTTGCATTTGGAGCATAGATGTTCAGGATTGAGAGTACTTCTTGTTGTATTTTTCCTTTGACCAGCAAGAAGTGTCCCTCAGAGTCTCTTTTGATGACTTTGGGTTGAAAGTCAATTTTATCTTATATTTGAATGACTACTCCAGCTTGTTTCCTGAGACCATTTGCTTGTAAAATTGTCTTCCAGCCTTTTATTCTAAGGTAGTGTTTGTCTTTGACCCTTAGGTGTGTTTCCTGTATGCAGCAAAATGTAGGGTCCTGTTTGCGTATCCAGTCTCTTAGTCTATGTCTTTTTATTGGGGAGTTGAGTCCATTGACCTTAAAAGATATTAAGGAATAGTGATTATTACTTCCTGTCATTTTTGATGTTATTTTTTAAATTTAATTGGTTAACTTCTTTTGGGTTTGATGAAAGAAGATTACTATCTTGCTTTTTCCGGGGTGAAGTTTCCCTCCTTGTTTTGGTGTTTTTCTCCTATTATCCTTTGTAAGGCTGGGTTTGTGGATATATATTGGGTAAATTTGGTTTTGTCATGGAATAGCTTGGTTTCTCCATCTATGGTGATTGAGAGTTTTGCTGGGTATAGTAGTTTTGGCTGGGATTTGTGTTCTTTTAGAGTCTGCATGAGATCTGCCCAGGATCTTTTAGCTTTCATAGTCTCAGGTGAGAAGTCTGGTGTGATTCTGATAGGTCTTCCTTTATATGTTACTTGGCCTTTTTCTCTTATTGCCTTTAATATTCTTTCTTTGTTTAGTACACTTGAGGTTTTGATTATTATATGATGTGAGGTATTTCTGCTCTGGTCCAGTCTGTTTGGAGTTCTGTTGGCTTCTTGTATATTCATGGGCATCTCTCTCTTTAGGTTAAGGAAGTTTTCTTCCATAATTATATTGAAGATATTTGCTGGCCCTTTAAGTTGTAAATCTTCACTCTCATCTATGCCTATAATCCTTAGGTTTGGTCTTCTCATTGTGTCCTGGATTTCCTGGATGTTTTGGGTTACAAGCTTTTTGCATTTTGCATTTTCTTTAACTATTGAGTCCATGGTATCTTCAGCATCTGTACTGGCTTGTTTTGTGTGTCAACTTGACACAAGCTGGTGTTATCACATAGAAAGGAGCTTCAGTTGGGGAAGTGCCTCCATGAGATCCAGCTGTGGGGCATTTTCTCAATTAGTCATCAAGTGGTGAGGGCCCCTTGTGGGTGGTTGCACCTTTGGGCTGGTGCTCTTGGGTTCTATAAGAGAGCAGGCTGAGCAAGCCAGGGGAAGCAAGCCAGTAAGAAACATCCCTCCATGGCCTCTGCATCAGCTCCTGCTTCCTGACCTGCTTGAGTTCCAGTCCTGACTTCCTTTTGTGATGAACTGCAACATGGAAGTGTAAGCTCAATAAACCCTTTCCTCCTCAACTTGCTTGTTGGTCATGATTTTTGTGCTGGAATAGAAACCCTGACTAAGACAAATTGGTACCAGCGTAGTGGGGTATTCCTGTGACAACCTGATCATGTTTTGGGGAGGACTGTGGAAGGACTTTGGAACTTTGAGCTAGAAAAGCCATTAGAATATTAAGAGAAATATCAGTGGAAAGTTCTGTAGGAGCTTGGAAGACAATGTTAAGAACAGTGCAAAAGATGGAGGCCTGGCTTGTGAAATTTCAGAGGGAAGATTAAAGACTATTACGGTGACTGTGTTTTGATTGTGAAGACTCTGTGGTTTTGGTTAGCTGGGGCTGAAGAATTAGCTGTGAGTAACAAGATACCAGAGCCACTAAAGCAAACCTTTGTGTTACTGGGACTATTGATGCTGGTTAGCTGGAGCTAAGAAATTAGCAGTGATTAAGAGACCAGCAGGGAAGGAAAATAGGCGCGCGGAGGCGGCGGCAGTGCAGCAGTGGCTGGTCCAGCTGAAGGGCCATCAGCAGTGGAATCAAGGTGACACAGGGTCCAGTTAGGCCCTGCGCCCACGACCACTGACCTTAACTGACCAGCCGGGCTGCAAGCAGCTGCGGATTTGCGGTGCCTTTCGCTGCACAGAAGCCACTTCAGAACTCGGCCTCCCGCCAGTCAGGAGAGGCTCACCTCCATCTTGGTTTCGGACTCCAGAGAGATTGGACAGACTGAGGTACACAAACATAACCCGAGGCCAACACCGCGGGGGTCTGAGCCTGACGGGCGTTGGCCTGCACCCAGGACCTGGGCTGTTCAGGGGGCCATCGGGGTGCCAACCCAGCCGGGAGGTTTTTTTTGCCCGGGCCGGCGCACACGCCGCCATTTTGCCTACAGGACGCCAGAGAGCTCTGGCGGGCAGAGCCGGCTAACAAGCATAGCCAGAGGCTAACAGAGCGGGGGTCTAGGCCGCAACAGGCCCTGGACTGACCCCAAGAACTGGGCGGCTTGGTGGGCCATCTGTGTGTCAACCCGCCCAGGAGGTTGTTAGCCCAGCAGACTCTCCCTGCGCTTTCGGGGAGGGCGAGCGAGCATGCCAGCCATCCTGGTCACCTGGCAGACCCAGTTGACAGTCATAGCCTGAGGGGAACTTTGCTCGGACCTTGGCCTCACAGGCTTTTGCCTGGACCCAGGGCCTGGGCGGCCAGGCTAACCTTGTGTGCACCAGCCTGGTTGGGGGATCGGCTACACAGCAGAGTGATCAGCACTCGGGGGAGGTCCCGGCAGCATACACCATCAGCACTCCCTGAAGGTGCAAATGGGCTCTATCTGGTTCACAGACACAATCTGGGGCAAAGCACACTAGAGCTGCAAGGGCACCCAAGAGGAAGACAGCACATCAGCAGTCAGCTACAGGGGTAACCCAGCCATATAGTGTTGCAGTAATAGCCCCAGAGCCCCTCAGGAGGCCCAAACACCAGCCAGGGACAAGACCAACTATCTCCAGAGAACAAGATGGCAAAGGGCAAACGCAGGGACGCTACTAACAGAAATCTAGGCAATATGGCAGCATCTGAACCAAACTCTCCAACATCAGCAAGTCCTGGTTATACCAACACACCAGAGAAACAAGATTTGGATTTAAAATCACTGATCATGATGCTGCTAGAACACAAAAAGGACATAAATGAATCTCTTAAAGAAATACAGGGGAACATGAATAAGCTTGAAACTCGTATAATGGAAACAGAAAAATCACTTAAAGAAATGCAGGAGAATAAGGCTCAAGAGATAGAAGCCAATAAAGAAGAAAGGAAAAAAAAAAAACTTAAAGAAGTGCAGGAGAACTTGAATCAAGAGGCAGAAGTCATGAAAGAGGTAACACAAAAATCTCTTAAAGAATTACAGGAAAACACAAACAAACAAATGATGGAACTGAGCAAAACCATCCTGGATCTAAAAACAGAAGTAGAAACAACTAAGAAATCACAAAGGGAGACAACTTTGGAGATAGAAAACCTTGAGAAGAAATCAGGGGCCATAGATGCAAATATAAACAACAGAATACAAGAGATGGAAGAGAGAATTTCAGATGCCGAAGATACCATAGAAACCATTGACTCAACAGTCAAAGAAAATGCAAAATGCAAAAAGCTTGTATCCCAGAACATCCAGGAAATCCAGGATACAACGAGAAGACCAAACCTAAGGATTATAGGTATAGATGAGAGTGAAGATTTACAACTGAAAGGGCCAGCAAATATCTTTAACAAAATGATGGAAGAAAAATTTCCCAACTTAAAGAGAGAGATGCCTATGAATATACAAGAAGCCTACAGAACTCCAAACAGACTGGACCTGAGCAGAAATATGTCTTGTCACATAATAATCAAAACCCCAAATACACTAAACAAAGAAAGAATATTAAAGGCAGTAAGAGAAAAAGGCCAAGTAATATATAAAGGAAGACCTATCAGAATCACAGCAGACTTCTCACCAGAGACCATGAAAGCTAGAAGATCCTGGGCAGATCTCATGCAGATTCTAAGAGAACACAAATGTCAGCCAAGACTACTATACCCAGCAAAACTCTCAATCACAATAGATGGGGAAACCAAGACATTCCATTACAAAACCAAATTTACACAATATCTTTCCACAAACCCAGCTCTACAAAGAATAATAGGAGGAAAACTCCAATAAAGGAGGGAAACTACACCCTGGAAAAAGTAAGATAGTAACCTTCCTTCATCAAACCCAAAAGAAGATAATCACTCAAATATAAAAATAACATCAAAAATGACAGGTAGTAATAATCTCTATTCCTTAATATCTCTTAACATCAATGGACTCAATTCCCCAATAAAAAGACATAGACTAACAGACTGGATAAGGAAACAGGACCCTACATTTTGCTGCATACAGGAAACACACCTAAATGTCAAAGACAAAAACTACCTTAGAGTAAAAGGCTGGAAGACAACTTTACAAGCCAATGGTCTCGGGAAATGAGCCGGAGTAGCCATTCTAATATCAGATAAAATTGACTTTCACCCTAAAGTCATCAAAGGAGACACTGAGGGACACTTCTTGCTGGTCAAAGGAAAAATCCACCAAGAAGAACTTTCAATTCTGAACATCTATGCACCAAATGCAAGGGCACCCTCATTCGTAAAAGAAACTTTACTAAAGCTCAAAGCACACATTGCACCTAACACAATAATTGTGGGGGACTTCAACACTCCACTCTCCTCAATGGACCGATCAGGAAAACAGAAACTAAACAGGGACACAGTAAAACTAATTGAAGCTTTGGACCAATTGGATTTGACTGATATCTATAGAACATTTCACCCTAAAGCAAAAGAATATAACTTTTTCTCAGCACCTCATGGTACCTTCTCCAAAATCGACCATATAATTGGTCACAAGACAGACCTCAACAAATACAAGAAGATTGAACTACTCCCATGCCTCCTATCAGATCACTATGGTGTAAGAGTGGTTTTCAATAGCAACAAAAACAACAGAAAGCCCACATACACATGGAGGCTGAACAATACTCTACTTAATGACACCTTGGCCAAAGAAGAAATAAAGAAAGAAATCAGAGACTTTTGAAGGCACAACATACCAAAATCTTTGGGACACAATGAAAGCAGTGCTAAGAAGAAAACTCATAGCCCTGAGTGCCTCCAAAAAGAAAATGGAGAGAGCATATACCAGCAGCTTAACGACACACCTGAAAGCCCTGGAACAAAAAGAAGCTATTTCACCCAGGAGGAGTAGAAGGCAGGAAATCATCAAACTCAGGGCTGAAATCAATCAAGTGGAAACAAAGAGAACCATACAAAGAATCAACGAGTCCAGGAGCTGGTTCTTTGAGAAAATCAACAAGATAGGTAAACCCTTAGCCAGACTGACCAAAGGGCACAGAGAAAGTATCCAAATTAACAAAATTAGAAATGAAAAGGGAGATATTACAACAGAAACTGAGGAAATCCAAAAAATCATCAGATCCTACTACAAAAGCCTATACTCAACACAACTGGAGAATCTGGAGGAAATGGACAATTTCCTAGATAGATACCAAATAGCAAAATTAAATCAGGACCAAATAGATCATCCAAACAGTCCCACAACCCCTAAAGAAATAGAAGGGGTCATAGAAAGTCTTCCAACCAAAAAAAGCACAGGACCAGATGGTTTCAGTGCAGAATTCTATCAGACCTTCAAAGAAGACCTAACACCAATACTCTTCAAACTATTCCACAAAATAGAAACAGAAGGAACCCTACCCAATTCCTTCTATGAAGCTGCAATTTCGCTGATACCAAAACCACACAAAGATCCAACAAAGAAAGAAAACTTCAGACCAATCTCCCTTATGAACATCGATGCAAAAACACTCAATAACATTTTTGCCAACCGAATCCAAGAACACATCAAAACGATCATCCACCATGATCAAGTAGGCTTTATCCCAGGGATGTAGGGTTGGTTCAATATATGGAAATCCATCAATGCAATACACTACATAAACAAACTCAAAGAAAAAAACCACATGGTCATTTCATTGGATGCTGAAAAAGCATTTGACAAAATTCAGCATCCTTTCATGCTTAAAGTCTTGGAAAGAACAGGAATTCAAGGCCCATACTTAAACATAGTAAAAGCAATATACAGCAAACCGGTAGCCAGCATCAAACTAAATGGAGAGAAACTTGAAGCAATCCCACTAAAATCAGGGACTAGACAGGGCTGCCCCCTTTCTCCTTATCTTTTCAATATTGTACTTGAGGTACTAGCTCGGGCAATTCAACTACATAAGGAGGTCAAAGGGATACAAATTGGAAAGGAAGAAGTCAAGCTATCATTATTTGCAGATGACATGATAGTCTACCTAAGTGACCCAAAAAACTCCACAAGAGAACTCCTACAGCTGATAAACAACTTCAGCAAAGTAGCAGGTTATAAAATCAACTCAAGCAAATCAGTGGCCTTCCTATACTCAAAGGATAAGCAGGCTGAGAAAGAAATTAGGGAAATGACCCTCTTCACAATAGCCACAAACAGTATAAAGTACCTTGGGGTGACTCTTACCAAACATGTGAAAGATCTGTATGACAAGAACTTCAAGACTCTGAAGAAGGAAATGGAAGAAGACCTCAAAAAATGGGAAAACCTCCCATGCTCATGGATTGGCAGGATCAATATAGTAAAAATGGCCATTTTGCCAAAAGCAATATACAGATTCAATTCAATAACCATCAAAATCCCAACTCAATTCTTCACAGAGTTAGAAAGAGCAATTCTCAAATTCATCTGGAATAACAAAAAACCCAGGATATCTAAAACTATTCTCAGCAACAAAAGAAATTCTGGGGGAATCAGTATCCCTGACCTCAAGCAATACTACAGAGCAATAGTGTTAAAAACTGCATGGTATTGGTACAGTGACAGGCAGGCAGATCAATGCAACAGGATTGAAGATCCAGAAATGAACCCACACACCTATGACCACTTGATCCTTGACAAAGGGGCTGAAAACATCCAATGGAAAAAAGATAGCCTTTTCAACAAATGGTGCTGGTTCAACTGGAGGTCAGCATGGAGAAGAATGCTAATTGATCCATCCTTGTCTCCTTGTACTAAGCTCAAATCCAAATGGATCAAGGACCTCCACATAAAGCCAGACACTCTGAAGCTAATAGAAAAGAAACTGGGGAAGACCCTTGAGGACATCGGTATAGGGAGAAAGTTTCTGAACAGAACACCAATAGCATATGCTCTAAGATCAAGAATTGACAAAGGGGACCTCATAAAATTACAACGTTTCTGTAAGGCAAAGGACACCATCAAAAGGACAAATCGGCAACGAACAAATTGGGAAAAGATCTTCACCAATCCTACATCAGATAGAGGGCTAATATCCAATATATATAAAGAACTCAAGAAGTTAGACTCCAGAAAACCACACAACCCTACTAAAAAATGGGGTAGAGAGTTAAACAAAGAATTCTCACCTGAAGAACTTCGGATGGCAGAGAAACACCTTAAAAAAATGCTCAACTTCATTAGTCATTAGGGAAATGCAAATCAAAACAACCCTGAGATTTCACCTTACACCAGTCAGAATGGCTAAGATTAAAAATTCAGGAGACAGCAGGTGTTGGTGAGGGTGTGGAGAAAGAGGAACACTCCTCCACTGCTGGTGGGGTTGCAAATTGGTACAACCACTCTGGAAATCAGCCTGGCGGTTCCGCCGAAAACTGGTCACCTCACTTCCAGAAGATCCTGCTATACTACTCCTGGGCATATACCCAAAAGATTCCCCAGCATGTAATAAGGATACATGTTCCACTATATTCATAGCAGCCCTATTTATAATTGCCAGAAGTTGGAAAGAACCCAGGTATCCCTCAACAGAAGAGTGGATGCAAAAAATGTGGTATATCTACACAATGGAGTACTATTCAGCCATTAGAAAAAATGAATTCATGAAATTCTTAGGCAAATGGATGGAGCTGGAGAATATCATACTAAGCGAGTTAACCCAGACTCAAAAGATGAATCATGGTATGCACTCACTAATAATTGGATATTAACCTCGAAAACTGGAATACCCAAAACGTAGTCCACACATCAAATGAGGTACAAGAAGAATGAAGGAGTGGCCCCTTGTTCTGAAAAGTCTTAGTGAAGCAGTATAGAGCAAAATCAGAACAGGGAAGTGGGAAGGTTTGGGTGGGAAAACAGGGGGATGGAAGGGGACTGATGGGACTTTCGGGGAGTGGGGGTCCAGAAAAGGGGAAATCATTTGAAATGTAAATAAATATATCAATAAATTTTTAAAAAAATGAAAAAAAAAAAAGAAGAGACCAGTGTTTTCTGAGAGCACAGAGGCTGTGTTCCAGAGATAGCCACATTTGTATTTTGTGCTGTGTCTGGACTTGGTACTGTGTAAGAGTCACCCAGATGGTACTGGTTTTGAAGGCATGAAGGGGTCATGAAGAGCAGTTGAGGCTCTTGGCACAGTGAGAGGCCACGGAAGGTGCAGCCTAAGTTGCAATTAATTGATGGCCAGGACTTGAAGGGGTCATGCATAGGAGCAGAGGCTTGTCACCATGAAGAGAGCCTATGAGAGGCTATTGGTGAAGCCTAATTACAGTGGAATATAGCAGCGTTTTGGAAACGCCAGTACCATGTGATAACCACCAAGAACAGCAGCAGCAGTGGAGTACAGGCATCTGGAGCCTAGAAGACAAGCTGTGTGCTACAAAGGGCAGATCTGGAGAAGTGACCCAAGCCCTTGGAGGAGCCCAGAACATCATGAGTTGAATCCCAGACATTGGATGATTGGAGTTTTGAGTTTTGCTTTTGGTTGTGACTGCCCTGATATGTTTCCCTCTTTAAGGAAGAAAGTATTTTAGTGGAGCCTGCAGTTTAAAGACTTTGAACTTTTAAAAGACTTTGAATTTTAAAGATATTGGACATTTTAAGGTGATTGAACTTTTAATATGTAAAGACTGTGGGACTTTTAAAGTAATTTAGATCTTGGGAATGAATAAGAAAGTAAGGGTTGAAACTTAATAGTGATGTGTTTGTGTGTCAAGTTGACAAGGGGTCAATTGTACTGGCTAGTTTTGTGTGTCAACTTGGCACAGGCTGGAGTTATCACCGAGAAAGGAGCTTCAGTTGGGGAAGTGCCTCCATGAGATCCAGCTGTGGGGCATTTTCTCAATTAGTGAACAAGTGGTGAGGGCCCCTTGTGGGTGGTTGCACCTTTGGGCTGGTGCTCTTGGGTTCTATAAGAGAGCAGGCTGAGCAAGCCAGGGGAAGCAAGCCAGTAAGAAACTTCCCTCCATGGTCTCTGCATCAGCTCCTGCTTCCTGACTTGCTTGAGTTCCAGTCTTGACTTCCTTTTGTGATGAACTGCAACGTGGAAGTGTAAGATCAATAAACCCTTTCCTCCCCAACTTGCTTCTTGGTCATGATTTTTGTGCAGGAATAGAAACCCTGACTAAGACAGCATCTGAGATTCTTCTATCTCTTGTATTCTCTTGTTGATATTTGCATCTATATCCCCTGATTTCTTCCCAAGGTTTTCTATCTCCAAAGTTGTCTCCCTTTGAGTTTTCTTAGTTGTTTCTACTTCTGATTTAAATCCTGGATGATTTTGCTTAGCTCCTTCACTTTCTTGTTTGTGCTTTCCTGTAATTCTTTAAGAGATTTTTGTGTTTCCTCTTTCATGACCTCAGACTGTTGAACAAAGTTCTCCTGTATTTCTTTAAGTGATTTTTCCGTTTCCTTCTTATTGGCTTTTGTATTCTCCTGAATTTCTTTCAATGATTTTTGTGTTTCCCTTGTAAGGGCTTCTAACTTTTGATCCATTTTCTCCTGAATTTCTTTAAGTATGTCCTTCATGTGTTCCTCTACCAGCATCATGACCAGCGATTTTAAATCCAAATCTTTTTTTCTGGTGTGATGGGGTATCTAGGGCATGCTGCTAAAGGAGAATTGGGTTCAGATGCTGCCATATTGCCTTGATTTCTGTTAGTGATGTTCCTGCGTTTGCCTTTTGCCATCTAGTTCTCACTGGTGTTAGTTGGTCTTGTCAATGCTGGACTCACCAGTGCAAGCTGCCTCTTCCCAGATGTCCTCAGGTGCACAGCTGACCTCCTGCACTGCCTGGAGACAGGGTGCTGTGGCCCAGGCTGTTCAGATCTGAAGCAGAAGGCTCCTGCCTGGGGCCTGCTGGACTCACCAGAGCACACTGACTCCTCCCAGCCAGCCTCCTGGGTGCCCCTCTGGCCTCTTGCAGGGCCCGGAGATGTGGTGTTGTAGCCCAGGCTGTTCTGGATCCGAAGGGGAGATCTGAAGGCTCCTGCCAGAGGCCTCAGGACTGGAACCTAAGCTCTGTGGTGCCGACCCACCGGAGAAAGCTGTGTTCTTCCAGTCTACCTCCTGGTGCACACTTGGCCTCTTGCACTTCCTGGAGACCGAGTGCTGTGGCCCAGGCTGTTCAGATTCCGAAGCAGACACCTGAAGGCACCCGCCACCGCCACCGGGGCCTACTGGACTCACCAGAGCACACTGACTCCTCCCACCTGGCCTCCTGGGTGCCCCTCTGGCCTCTTGCAGGACCTGGATATGTGGTGTTGTAGCCCAGGCTGTTCTGGATCCCGAAGCAGAGGTCTGAAGGCTCCTGCCAGAGGCCTCAGGACTGGAACCTGTTCTTTCTTTCTTTCTTTCTTTCTTTCTTTCTTTCTTTCTTTCTTTCTTTCTTTCTTTCTTTCTTTCGTTCTTTCTTTCTTTCGTTCTTTCTTTGTTCTTTCTTTTGTTCTTTCTTTTGTTCTTTCTTTCTTTCATTCCTTCTTTCTTTAGATATGGTACAGTGAGTTTGGGTATTTACAGAGTGGTAAAGGTTGTGTTTGAAGAGTCTGCTTGCAGTGCACTCCTAGAGAGGAAGCTTCCACTCCAGGTGGTATGTTGATTCTCTGATCAAAAGGGTAGGGAACCTAACAGCCCACAGGTCTCCTCAGTTAAGTCAACTTTCTTGTCCAGAGCTTCTCAGCACACCTGAGGCTTTTAAGTCATTAACCCTTTAATGGGTGGTAGAGTGATCCAGTCATTAGCTCTCCTTCAGAAGCTCTGTTTGTCATGTTTTGCTGAAAGTCAGAATCTCTAAGACCAATTAGCTGCCTTCTGCATATGCTCATCACAGTTCAGCATGGGAAACAATAGAAGGCCCTGCCTCAGGCCTGTTTGTTTAGATGGCCTTGACATCTATCTCAGGCTAATTAGGAACCTCTTCCTTGCTCTCTTGCTCCCCTCTGCATTAGCACAGATGAAGCCTTACTATCTGGGTAAAAAAGTAGGAACTAGGTGAATGAAATTCTGTCAAATACTGATATGAGCTAGGCTGTGTGTTATACTCCTTTGTGCTTGAGAGGCAGACATGGGCAGATGTCTGTAACTTCAAGACAAGATTGGCCTATATTTTGAGTTTCAGTACTGCCAGAGTTGCACAGTGAAACCCTGTTTCCAAATGAACAACAATAACAACAAACTCCCCAAAAGTAAGTAAATAAAGAACAAAATAGTCACAGCCAACAGGATACTAGCAATAATTAAAGTATCTGAAGGATGAACACTGCTAATCATAGAACTAAGCATATTTGACGATGACATTATAAAGAATATCATTATTAGAAACAAAGTGTGGCTAACAAGTCAAAGAACAAAAATAGGTACTATGGCGGTCCACTAGGGTCAGGACTCCTAATGTTGGAATGTGAAAAGTTTAACTGTTAACTTATTTGATCTTGGTTGCCACTTTAAATTACATGATACCAGACATTTCTCTCTCTTCTCTCATTGCTCTCTTATTTGCTCATCTTTTCAGTTCATTAAGTCAGTCTAAATTTTTGCATCTTCTGTGGTTTGAATTTTGTTTTCTTCCTTATAAATATCAAAGTTATAAACACTAGTATCTGAGAATGTGACCTGAATTAGAAATAGGGTGTCTGTAGGTGAAGTAATGAGAAGAAAGTGGTCATTCTACATTAGGGAAGTATTTAAATTCTTAGCCATTAAATGGGCATCATATTAGAAGATAGTCATGAATCGAAGAAGGCCATATGATTCATGATGGAGGTGGAAGTTAGATTTCAAAAACAATTTTACTGAAAAAAAAACCTATACAAACAAACAGATGCACACACATACACACATATGTCAGTGAAATTTTATTTGGAAAGGGAAATAGGGCAAATGTTAGTGGATGAAATTTGGGAAGGCTGTACTGCATGGAATTTGAGTAACTTTTCTTCACTAACAATGAAAAATAAAAATTTAATTAGAGTACTAATTAAATTATATCTTAAAACTCCTTACACATTACCATAAAATAAATGCAAATATTGAATGCAAATAATGTTATTGTATTTTATTTTATGAAAAAATGTGGAGGAATAAATTCATGTCAATACTTAGAAAAGGAAAAAATTGAAAGAATGGAGAGGGATTCATTTGCTCAAGCTTCTATAAACTAGTAGATTAGAGTGGCTTAAATAGCAGCAAAGCATTATTATCTAATTTGGAGGGAAGAATCTGAATCAGGGTACCATAGAACATGGTTCTTCTAAAGGTGTTAGGAGACATTCTGTTCCAGGTGTTTGTCCTTGTTTCTATAAAACTCATTCAATGTGGCAACATATTCTCATGATGGTCTCATTATGTATGCACACCTATACCTCTCCATTCATCATTTTGAAACTAAGGATACCAGTCATTATTAACTCCCCTGGTACAAACATATGCTAACTAGCTATGTCTGCAAAGCCACACTTATAAATAATAATAAAATTCAAGATATAGCCTTCAGGCTTGATCCAGTGCCCTGAGTAGCCGATCTGACAACACCCAGAGGAAGTTTGAATCCTGGGTGCTCTAACATACCCAGGATCATAAGAGGCCATAACATCTGCCTCAACACACAGGGAGTAACTGGGACCAGCAGGATCCAGGGATGGAGGAACCCCTGCACAGCCACTGGCATGGGTTCCTTCGGGTCTGAGCCAGTGCCGTGAACAGACCTTGGGCGCTAGCCCACATCCAGTCCTGCAACACCCAGAGGATACTCGACTCTCAGGTGCTCTAACTTGCCCAGTTTTATAGGATCCCATGATTTCAGGAGCTTGGTCACACCAGGATTTCAGGATCCCAGAGGCAGCTTGACCCCCAGGAGCTCAGACACACCCAGGATCTCAGGACCCCAGGATCCTAAAATCACAGGATCGCAGAGAGAGCAGGACTCTGAGGATTTCTGACACAACCAGGATCACAGGAGGGACAGGCTCCAGTAAGAGACCAGTGAAGGCAGGCAGCACTAGAGATTAAAGATGGCAGGATGCAAGCACAAGAATATAAACAAAGAAACCAAGGCTACTTGGCATCATCAGAACCCAGTTCCCCTACCAGAGCAAGTCCTGGATACACCATCACACCCGAAAAGCAAGATTCAGATCTAAAATCACTTCTTATGATGATGAATTTAAGAAGGACACAAAGAACCCCCTTTAAAAGTACAGGAGAACACAGGAAAACAGGTAGAAGCCCTTAAAGAGGAAACACAAAAATCCCTTAAAGAATTATAGGAAGCCACAACCAAACAGGTAAAGGAAACCATCCAGGATCTAAAAATGGAAATAGAAACAATACATAAATCACAAAGGGAGACAACTCTAGGGATAGAAAATCTAGGAGTCATAAATTCAAGCATTGCCAACAGAATACAAGAGATAGAAGGGAGAATCTCAGACACAGAAGATACCATAGAAAACACTGACACAACAGTCAAAGAAAATACAAAAAGCCAAAATCTCCTCACACAAAACATCCAGGAAATCCTGGACACAATGAGAAGGCCAAACCTAAGAATAATAGGTATAGAATAAAGTGAAGAGTCCCACCTTAAAGGGGCAGTAAATATCTTCAACAAAATTATTGAAGAAAACTTCCCTAACCTAAAGAAAGAGATGCCCATGAACATACAAGAAGCCTACAGAACTCCAAATAGATTGGACCAGAAAAGAAATTCCTCCAATCACATAATAATCAAAACACCAAATGCACAAAACAAACAATATTAAAAGCAGTAACGAAAAAATGTCACGTAACTATAATGCCAGCTCTATCAGAATTATACCAGACTTCTGACCAGAGACTATAAAAGTCAGATCCTGAGAAGATGTTATACAGACCCTAAGAGAACACATTTGCCAGGCTAGTCTACTATACCCACAAAAACTCTCAATAACTGTAGATATAGAAACTAAGATATTCTATGACAAAAAGAAATTTACACAATATCTTTCTTTAAGTCCAACCCTATAAAGGAAAATAGATGGAAAGCTCCAACACAAGGAGGGAAACTATACCCTAGAAAAAGCAAGAAATTTATCTTCTTTCAATAATCCCAAAAGAAGATAGCCATATAAATATAATTCCACTTCTACCAAAAAATAATTATAGGAAGCAACAATCACTTTTTCTTAATATCTCTTAACATCAATGGAAGCAGTTCTCCGATAAAAAGAAGTAGACTAACAGACTGGATATTTAAACAGGACCCAGCATTTTACTGCATATAGGAAATGCACCTCAGTGACAAAGACAGATACTACCTCAGAGTAAAATGCTGGAAAAAATATTCTAAGCAAATCGTCCCAAGAAACAAGTTGGAGTAGTCATTCTAATATCAAATATGATCAATTTTCAAGCTAAAGTTATCAAAAAAGATAAGGAAGGATACTTCATTCTGGTCAAAGGAAAAATCTACCAAGATGAAGTCTCAATTCTGAAGATCTATGCTCCAAATGCAAGGGCACCCATATTCATAAAGGAAACTTTACTAAAACTCAAAGGACACATCACACAAAAATAGAGGGAGACTTCAACACCCCACTCTCAGCAATGGACAGATCATGGAAACAGAAACTAAACAGAGATACAGTGAAACTAACAGAAGTTATGAACAGATATTTATAGAACATTTCATCCTAAAATTAAAGAATATACCTTCTTCTCAGCACCTCATCGTACCTTCTCTAAAACTGACCACATAATCAGTCACAAAACAGGCCTCAACAGATAGAAGATTGAAACAATCCCATTCATCCTATCAGATCACCACAGACTAAGGCTGATCTTCAATAACAACAAAAATAATGGAAAGCTTACATACATATTTACAAACACATATGATATTTACATTTTAAAATCAGAATATATATATATATATATATATATATATATGTGTGTGTGTGTGTGTGTGTGTGTGTGTGTGTAGTTATATATGTCTTATTCTTATTTTTATAAAATTCTTCCAACAATAAACTGATGATACCTTAAGGATAAACTTACATTTCTGAGACTTATTTGTGCACCTTTACATGGAATAACAACAGCTCTAAATGATAGCTAAAAGACTTTCTTTTATGTGGAAATAATCTGTATCAATAGGAATATTGCCCCATTTCTTGAAAGAAAGCTCTTTGTCTGTAGATTTTAAATCATGTGCTTTTAGACATCACACATCAACCAAAGACAGTTTGTATGACTGTTTCACTAGTCTAGAGATTTAGATCTTATGAGTCATAAAATTACCTTAAAATAAATTTAGATGAGCTACGTCTTATTCATAACATTATTTCCACATACATCAAATATTACCGGAGTCTGACAAGAGCACAGCATGTGAGACAAAATCATTAAAATATAGAGTTTTCAAGGAATACCAAAATTAATTATTTGATCACGGATATATGTCAACCATTCTGTATTCACAGTTTGAGGTGTGATAAGAAAATGTAGGAAATAAAACTCTGGGATAAAAATAGATTCAATAAAATAAGAATCTCTTCCTTTAGAGTATAAAGATCTTTAAGTAGACTTTTTATAGAATATCAGCTAGTATGCTTTCTCAGTTACCTTAGCAAAATTAGGAAGATACAAAGTTAATAATTCCTGAGAAAAGGCAGAAAGAATTAACATTATTTTGCTACACAATGATGTCCAATCTCATTCTCTGTACTTGCATTTCTATTCGCCATAAATAATACTGATTTGATACCTTTATTGTTTTGTTTTATGTTATAACAAAACCATATGCACACTTTTCTCCTGCAAAAAATAAAAAGGTTTTTTTAAATATATATTACAAGTACATATGTGAGGAGAGGTATTTATGAGACAGTGAGAAGAGAGCAAGCCATCTTAAGTGTGGAGAAGGGTAATGGAATGTGTGTAAGATGTTAATATTGAGGAAAACTATTTAGTGGGGAAAAGGAGGTAAGTATGAGGTAGGAAAGGAGGGACAGAGAAGGACAGTGAGGAAGAATAAAGTAGAACAAAGCATATTGACATATCTACATGTAAACATAATGAAGCTGCTTATTTTGTATTAATAAAAACAAGCACAATCACTATTTTGCATAGACACATATGTTGTGTGTGTGTGTGTGTGTGTGTTTGTGTGTGTGTGTGCTTGCGCACGTGCATGTGTATGTGCTTATATCGCTCCAGATTTGAATTTGTTTGAACAGAGACCAAAGGAATATCAAGGGGCAGGGTTCGCCCAGAGAACAAGGGAATATCTGGGGAGGAGGGACCCCCATGAGTTAAAGAGAAATTTTCCTATAATCTGACTAATAAAGTACCAGACGAGTTATAAATAACAGATATTTATTCCTCATTTTTTATAAGGCGTATCTTAAGATAATTGTTCTTTTTTATTCAATCTTTTATTAATTTTTTATACTCCAGATTTTATTCACCTCCAGGTTTACCTTCTGACTGTTCCACATCCCACACCTCTTCCCCACCCCCTATCTCTATGAGGATGTCCCCACCTCCAGCTCCCACCCACCAGACTTCTAAAATCCCTGAGGCCTCCAGTCTTCTTTTTTTTTTTTTTTTTTTTTTTTTTTTTTTTTGAGGCCTTCAGTCTTGAGGGTTAGATGCAATTTCTTGGTCTGAACCCAGACCTGGAAGTCCTCTGCTGTATATGCATTGGGGACCTCCTATCAGTTGTTGTATGCTGCCTGGTTGATGGTACAGTATTTGAGAGATTTCTGGGGTCCAGGTCAATTGAGACTGCTGGTCTTCCTACAGGGTTGCACTCCTCCTCAGCTTCTTCCAGCTTTTCCCTAAATCAACCATAGGGGTTTTTGCACTTCTGTCTATTGGTTTGGTGTAAGTATCTGCATCTGACTCTTTCAGCTGCTTTTTGGGCCTCTCAGAGGGCAGCCATGCCATGCTCCTATGGGTAAGCACACCATAGCATCAGTTAGAGTCAGACCTTGGGAGCTCCCCTTGAGCTGGATCCCACTTTGGGCCTGTCACTAGACTTTCTTTTCTTCAGGCTCCTTTCCATTTCCCTCCCTGCAGTTTTTCCAGACAGGAACAATTATAGGTCAGAGTTGTGACTGTGGGATGGCAACAACCCCCCCCCCCCACACACACACACTTGATGCTCTGTCTTCCTGCTAGAGGTGAGCTCTATAAGGTCCTTCTCTCTACTGTCAGGAATTTCATCTAAGGTCCCTCCCTTTGAATCCTGAGAGTTTCTCACCTCCCAGGTTTCTGGTACATCCTGGAGGGTTCCCCCAACCTCCTACCTCCCGAGATTGCCTGTTTTCATTCTTTCTGCTGGCCCTCAATGCTTTAGTCTTTTTGCACACCCAATACCAGATCAGGTTCCCTTCTCTCCCACCAAGCCACTTTCCCTCCCACGTCCCTTCCCCCTTGTAATTGCTTTCTTCTGTGACCCCACTTTCTGATCCTCATGTTAAAATCTCTGTGTCTATGATAAAAGAGGCAAGAGCCCTCTTTTATAAGGGCCCTTTTTATGATCCTAAAATTATAAGCTTGGAGAATAATATTTCACCACAGGAATTTTGTGAAGAAGATAATTTTTAAAAAGTAAAACATAAAGATTTTTAATAACCCATGAGGTAATACGTTTATATTCTATTTCAGCTAAGAGTTAGTATTCAAGACACATGCCTATAAGCACAGAACTCAGAAGACTGGGGCAGAAAAATCACGTTTGAGAACAGCATGGGACACATTGAGAGGTTATGTTAGTCATGGTTATTGCTATTAAGATATATCATTGTAGGAAAGAATTCAGAGAAGTCAGTGAACTGACTGATCAATGGGTAGGAAGACGATTTTTTTACTTTTAATTTGAAAGAGAATATCTGGAGGCCTTTGGTGAACTTCAAAGCAGCTATGGCTACTTCTCTGGGACAGAGAGAAGGGCAGATAGCCAAGAGCCAATGCTATCTCTCTCAGTAGCAGAAAGAAGAGAGGAATGAGGAAAAATTCTCCTTTATTATTATTATTTTTTTTTTAAAAAAAAAAGGTAGCTGTGGGATGCGGGAAGGGAGTTCTGTTAACTGGATTAGCTTGGAACTTTGAGGGAGGGGTGTACTCTTTCAGGCCAGTGGCTTTGGTATGTACCATAGGTGCCTGTTAACAGAGAAGTGGCTCTCCCTGGCAGACAGAATTCCATTTCACAGGTTCCCAAGGAATGATGAGAGTAAGCTTTTATCCATCAGCCAGTAATCCTATAATCCAGCTTTGGATTTTGGAATGACTATAATTTTGAACTGAATCAGTGTCCTTGCACTTTTCTAGGGTGCTTGCCCTGCCTCCCACCTTGGAACACAGAACTTTTATAAATGAAATCATTTAATTAGGGGCTTGCTTACAAAGGGTTAGTTATCATTACGATGGAGGGAATGTCAGCAGGCAGGCAGGAATATTGCTGGAGAAGGAGCTGGAATTTTGAACTGATTTCAAGCTAAATCCTGATTTTCAGACAAACCCATCTCAGCTGCACAAATTCTCCTAATCCATTCCAAACAGTTTATGAACTGGGGACTTAGCATGCAAATATGTGAACCTAGAGAGGCCATTTTCATTCAAATCACCCCCGAGGCCTAACTTCAAAATAAGAAAAGTAGACTTGCATGGTCCTTCAAATCCTGGGTCTATAATGTACTGCAATTTCCTGAATGTGAAAGATTTATCTATTAAGCTTTTAATTTTAATGTTCACCCTCTCCCATGTTTGTTCTCTGTTTCTTCTATGTGGAGTCTGATTCTCTAATTCATTTGAATATTCTCTTACATCTGTGGAACCTTATTAAAATTATTAGTATATATTTATGCTTTTCTGTGAACGTGTGTGTGTGTGTGTGTGTGTGTGTGTGTGTTTAATTATGAGCTGAATTCTGGGTACAAAGAATTTGAGATTTTATTGCAGACATTTAGATGAAAGTAAAAACCAAGTAAGTAAATATGAAAATTACTTGGGAGAGTTTGCCAGTCATGTCTAGAGGCATTATATTGCAAGGGAGTTATACAAACCCAATGGAACAATGAATGGCATTGCACTGATATCCTGATCTTAATATTTTGAATTTGATTTCCTATAAATAGGATTGCTTCCTCTAAAACCTTAAGCCTTTCCTGAAGTCTTCTGTCAATATTTTCCTTGATCATGAGTACTATTGACACATTTTTGGAAAACTGATCTATGTGATGTGCTGTAGGCTTTCTGTTACTGCTGTTGTTGTTATCTAACGTCAATTTTCTTGTATCTGTTGCTTTGTGATTAAGTCTAGCTTCAGGTTTAATAATAAAGACACAGGGACATCTGTATGGTATAATGTTGGGGATTGGTTCTAAGGGTTTGAATTAATGCAGCCCCCCAAATCTGGAATCTGTGTCAAAACACTGAAGGTCCTTGCATAAAGAGCTAATGGACACCTGGATTGTTTTCCAGCTTCTGGCTATCCCAAATAAGGCTTCTATGAACACAGTGAAACATGTGCCCTTGTGGGCCATCTTTTGGGTATGTGCCCAAGAGTGGTATAGCTGGGTCTTCAGATCTGTTTCCAATTTCCTGATTGTAAACAGGAACCTCCAGATTGATTTCCAGAGTGTACCAGTTTGCAATCCCACCAGCAATGGAGGAATGTTCCTCTTTCTCCACATCCTCACCAACATGTGCTGTTTGATCTTATCCAATTTGAGTGCTGTAAGGTAGACTCTCAGGGTCATTTTGATTTGCATTTCCCTGATCACTAAAAATTTTGAACATTCCTTTTCTTTCTTTCTTACTTTCTTTTCTTCTTTCTTTCTTTCTTTCTTTCTTTCTTTCTTTCTTTCTTTCTTTCTTTCTTCTCTTTTCTTTTCTTTTCTTTTCTTTTTTAAACTTCATTAGTATTAAGGCAGAGATCTAAATAGTGTTTCAGTACTTATTCCAGACATTTTATCTTAACTAGGAGACAATCCCTTCTATAGAGAAACATCATTTTCTTGATTCTGTATCTCTAAATTGAGATGTTCCATCTCGGAGCTTGGCATAGTTTTGTAGAAGGAAGCTAACTCCCTAGTAATACCACTGGTAAACTGGCTTGTTGACATCTCCAGTTCAGTGGCATTTCATTGTGGGCTGGCACTCTTCGATACCCATTAACCACCATTGCTCTTGCTGGTAGTCCAGCATGACCCATGTCAGGGCGGAGCTGGGTACTGGAATAGCCTCTTCTGGTTCAAGCACCTGGCTACAGAGCATTGCTTGGTAGTAGAGTTAAGTAGCTGCACACGGTTTTCTCTTGGAAAGTGAGTTCACTGTGATTTTTGTACTTCACTCCCCTGTAGCAGCTGGACGCCTGGAAGCTCAAGGGAGCACTCAGCCACCCAGCCTCTCCATCTGTCTGCCTTTCCATGACAAACTGTGGGACTTGACAGGCCTCCTGGCCAAGCTGTAGGGTGAAGAAAGTTAGAATGTGATGCTACTTTAGACTTTGAACATTTCTTTAAGTGCTTTTCAGCCATTTAAGAATCCTCTTTTGTGAAATCTCTGTTTAGTTTTATACCCCATTTTTTGATTGGGTTGTTTAGGTTTTTGGTAGCTTCTTGAGTTCTTTATATATTGTGTATATTAGCTCTCTATTGGAATCAGATGTGGGGTTAGTGAAGGTTTTGTTGTTGTTGTTGTTGTCTTCCCAATTGGTCCTATTGACTCTATTGACTCTGTCTTTTGTCTTACAGAAGCTGTTCAGTTTCATGAGGTCCCATTTATCAATTCTTGATCTTAGAGCCTGAGGCATGGGAGGTCTGCTCAGGAAATTTAACCCTGTGCAAATAAAAATGGATACAGAGAATCTGTAAAATCATTTCCACAATGGAATACTACTCAGCTATTAAGAACGAGGACATCATGACATTAGCACACAAATGGATGGAACTAGAAAATATCATCCTGTGTAAGGTAACACAGACCCAAAAGGACATACATAGTATGTACTCACTAATAAGTGGATATCGCCAAAAAGTAGAGTACCCAGGATACAATCAACAGAACTAAAGAAGGTTAATAAGCTGAAGGACCCAAGTAAATTAAGTATGCCTCAATCCTAATTGTGAGAGAGGAGAAAGTAATCACAAGAAGCAGAGGAAATGAGGGACCTGTGTGGGAGAGGGGATCGGGAGGTATAAAGGAGAGCATAATCAGGTATTGGGGGAGGGCAGGACTGAAGCCCTGAAGGCCAGCAGAAACAATGGAAACAGATAACCACAGAAGTAGGTGAGAAACCCTCTAGAACATACCAGAGACCTGGGAAGTGAAAGACTCTCAGGAGTCAAAGGGAGGGACCTTAGATGAAATTACCTACAGTGGGGAGAAGGAACTCGTAGAATCTAACACCTGTAGAAAGACGGGACATCAAGTGGAGGGATGAGGTGGCCATCCTATAGTGGAAAACTCTGACCCAGAATTGTTCCTGTCTAAAAGAACTACAAGGGCAAAAATGGAGAAGTGTCTGAGGGAAAGGAAGTCCAGTGAAAGGCCCAAATTGGGATTCAGCTCAAGGAGAAGGTTCAAGGCTTGGCAATATTACTGATGCTATGGTGTGCTTACAGAGAGGAGCCTGGCATGACTGCCCTCCGAGAGGCCCAGCAAGCAACTGACTGAGACAGATGCAGATACTTATGCCCAACCAATGGACAGAAGCTGGGAACCCCTATGGTTGAATTAGGGAAAAGTTAGAAGAAGCTGAGGAGCAGGGTGACCCCATAAGAAGACCAGCAGTCTCAACTAACCTGGATCCCCAAGATCTCTTAGACACTGAGTCACCAACCAGGCAGCATATACTATCTAAGTCCCCTGACACATATACAACAGAGCACTGCCTGATCTGGCCTCAGTGAGAAAAGATGCACAAACACACAGACACACACACACACATACACACACACAAATGCAATGCCTACACTTACACACACACAGAGACACATACATACATACATACATATATGTATATATATATGTATATATATATGTGTATATATATATATATATATATATATACAATTGTACAGTGAAAAGAAGAGAACAAGAAAGGATGAGTGAATATACACAACAAGAAAGGGCTGAATTCAGGAAATAAAGACAGGTTATGAAAGAGGAAATAAGACTAGATGATTTTCTATCATGTAAGAGATTTTACTTAGTTTTGGTGGTGGATAGTGTATAACATATATTTGTTGCTGACTACACACAATTTAATGTGAAGTTTCATGTCTTCAGTTCTGAATGCTTCTATGTGTATAGAAGTTTATTGTGTTGTATGGACTTTTGGTCTAGTTAAATTTGCTGTGTGATATGTGGACTTATTTCAATATTAAAGTACTTTAGTCCCATTTAAATACGTAAACAAATAAAATGATTAATAATGATAATAATAATAATATTAGATTACAATTATCAAATGTCAAAAAATAGTGGGAGACTTCAACACTCTACTCTCAACAATAGATACGTCTTCAAAACAGAAAGTAAACAGAGATTCAAATGGGACGAACAGATATCCATAGTACATGTCACCCAAACCCACAATAAAATATCTTCTCAGCATCTCATGGAACTTTCTCCAAAACTGACCATATAATAAGTCACAAAACAAGTCTCAATAGATACAAAAAGACAGACATAATCCCATGCATCCTATCAGATGGTTATGGAGTAAGGCTAGACTTCAATAACAACAAAAACAACAGAAAACTCACATATCCACAGAAACTGAACAACTCTCAATGGTAACTTGGTCAGGGAAGAAATAAAGAAATTAAAGACTTTTTAAGATTCAATGAAAATTAAGACACAACATATGCAAACTTATGGGACACAATGAAAGCAGTGCTAAAAGAACAGTTCATGGTGCCTTCATAAAGAAATTAGAAAGTTGTTATGCTAACAAATTCAAATTATACCCGAGACTTTTAACTTGATGGGGAGTTGGATTTAGTCAAAGGCCTTTTCAGCATCTAATGAGATAACCTGTTTTTTAAAGAGATATTTATTGTGTGCATTTGAGTACATTGTATCTGTCTTCAGACACACTAGATGAGGGCATAGGATCCCATTGTAGATGGTTGTGTGCTACCATGTGGCTGCTGGGAATAGAAATCCAGAAGAGTAGTTAATGCTCTTAACTGCTGAGTGGTTTCTGCATTCTGATCATGTGTTTGTTTGTTTTTCCTGTTGGTTTAAATGGTTTACATGATGGATTTTTATATATTAATCCACCTCTGCATCCCTGGGATGAAGCCTCTACTTGATCATGGTGGATGTTGGTTTTGATGTGTTCTTGGATTTGGTTTGCAAGTATTTTATTGAATATTTTTGCATCAATGATCATAAAGGTACTTGGTCTGAATTTATCTTTCTTTGTTGAATCTGTGTAGTTTAGGTGACAGGATGATTGTGGTCTCATAGATTAAGTTTGTTAGTATTCTTTCTATTTCAATTTTGTGGAATAGATTGAAGAGTATTGGTATGCATTAGGGATTTACAAGAAGCATACATAAACACAATAAAGGCAATCTACAGCAAGCTAACAGCCAACATCAAATTAAATGGAGAGAAACTTAAAGCAGTACCACCAAAATCAAGGCTGTTCACTTTCCCCATATCTCTTCAGTATGGTGCTTGAATTTCTAGCTAGAGCAAAAAGACGACTAAAGGAGATATACCAATGGAACACAAATTGGAATAAGTCAAAGTATTTCTATTTGCAGACGACATGATAGTATATATAAGTGATGCCAAAAAATTTTGCCAGAGAATTTCTCCAGCTGACTATCCCTTCAGCAAAGTGGCTGGATACAAAATTAACTCAAAGAAATCAGTAGTCCTCCTTTGTATAAATGATAAACAGTTTGAGAAATAAGTTAGGGAAACAGCACCCTTCTCAATAGCCACAAATTATAATATATTTTGGTGTAACTCTAAGCAAGCAAATGAAATACCTATATGACAAGAATTTCAAATCTCTTAAGAAAGAAATTGAAGAAAATATTGGAGGGTGGAAAGATCTCCCTTGCTCAAGGCTTTTTCAAAATTTGAATAAATGAAACATCTATGATCAAAACAAATAAAAGTATGCCTAAAAGGTCTAAAACAAAAAAATAACAAATATACACAAGAGAAAATAATCAAACTCAAGACTATAATCAATCAATTAGAAACAATGAAAACAATACAAAGAATCAATAAAACCAAGAGCTGGTTCTTTGAGAAAATTTAGAAGAAAGATAAATCTTTAGCCAAACTAACTAAAAGGCAGAGAGACAGTATCCAAATTAACAAAATCAGAAATGAAAAGGGTCAAATGAATACGGACAAATACTGAGGAAAATGAAAGAATCATTAGTTCTTATTTCTTTTTGTGTTTGTTTGTTTTTTGTTTTTGTTTTTGTTTTTTCAAGACAGGGTTTCTCTGTATAGCCCTGGCTGTCCTGGAACTCACTCTGTAAACCAGGTTGGCCTCGAACTCAGAAATCTGCCTGCCTCTGCCTCCCAAGTGCTGGGATTAAAGGCATGCGCCACCACCTCCCAGCAGGTCTTATTTCTTTTAATTAATTAATTAACTTTATGTCCTGATTGGTACTTCCTTTTGGTACCCTCCCCCCAGTCCCTTCTCACATGCTCTTCTTCTCTGTGCAGGTGGAAGCTGCCCCATAGTTATCTACCCCCCATGGCAGCACTAGGCACATCCTCTCCCACTGAGGCCAGACAAGGCAGTCCACTTTGGGGACCATATTCCACAGACAGGTAACAACAGCTTTAGAGACAGCCTCTGTTCCAGTTGTTGATGAATCCACATGAAGACCATGCTGCATATCTGCTACATATGTTCAGGGGGAGTAGGTCTAGCTCTTGTATGCTCTTGGTTGATGGTTAAGTCTTTGAGAGCCCCTAAGGGTCCAGGTTAGTTGACTCTGTTGGTCTTCCTGTGGAGTTCCTTTTCCCTTCCTCCATTCTGGACCCTCAATTCTTCCCCCAACTCTTGCATAAGAGTGTCCAAGCTCCATCCAAAGTTTGGCATTGGTTCTTTACATATGTTTCAGTTAACTTCTGGATGAAGCTTCTCAGAAGACAGCCATGATAGTCTCCTGTCTGTACGTATAACTTAGAATCAATAATAGTGTCAGGGACTGGTTCATACCCATGGGGTGGGTACCAATTTGGGCCAGTCATTGGTTAATCATTCCTCCAGTCTCTGCTCCATCCTCTGTCCCTGTATTTCTTGTAGACAGGATACATTTTGGGTCAAAAATTTTGTAGGTGGGTTGGTGTTTCTATTGCTCCACTGGAGTTTCTGCCTGGCTACAGGAGGTGTCCTCTTCAGGTCCCATATTCCCAAAACTGTGAGTCATAGTTAAGTTCGCCTGCATTGATTCCTGGGGAGTTTCCTCCCTCCCAGGTATCTGGCATGTGGAGATGCCTCCCATCCTAAACTCCAGCCAGCAAGCCACAGATATCCATTCATTCTACTGGCCCTTTCTCCTGATTTTCTCCACACCTAATCCTCAATCCTCTCTTCCTGTCCCAGGGCCCTCTCCTATCCAGTTCTTTCTCTTCATATATGTCCTATGATCATTTCATTTCCACTTCTAAGTGAGATTCAAGCATCCTCTCTTGGGCTTTTCCTCTTGTTTATCCTCTCTGAGTCTGTGGAGTATAGACTGTATATTCTGTTCTTTATGGCTAATACCCACTTATAAGTGAGACCATTCCATGCATGTCTTTTTGATTCGGGGTTATCTCACTCAGGATGACATTCCCAAGGTGTATCCATTTGCCTGTAAAATTCATGATGTCTTTGTTTCTAATATCGGAATGCTATTCTATTGCATGGATGTGCCACATTTTCTTTATTAATTCTTCAGTTGAGGGACATCTAGGTTGCTTCCAGTTTCTGGCTAAGAACATAGGTGGAAAAGATTCCCATAAGTGGAGCATGCTCTTGAATCTGTAGGATTAATATAGTGAAACTGTCTTTCTTACCAAAAGCAATCTACAGGGCCAATGCCATTTGCAACAAAATTCCACAATTCTTTCCAGATCTTTAAAGAACAACTTACAACTTCATATGGAAAACCAAAAATCCCAGGACAGATAAAACATTCTTGAACAATAAAAGAACTTTTGGACAAATCACTGTCCCTGATCTCAAACTGTACTTCAGAATAATAGTAATAAATATTCCATGGTATTGGTATAGAAACAGACAAGTTGATCAATGGAATTGGATCAAAGACCCAGAAATAAACCCACACAACTATAGTCACTTGGTTAGCCAAAACCATAAAACAGAAAAGAAAATTATCTTAAGCAAATGGTGCTGGATGCACTGGTTGTCTATGCATAGAAGAATACAAACCAATAGTCAGAGGTATAGAGTGAGACATCCTGCTCTCTCTCCACCTCCCTCTCTTTATATATACATATACATACATACATACATATATATATATATATATATATATATATATATATATATATATATATATATGTGTGTGTGTGTGTGTATGTATCTGTATTTCAGTAAAAGTTTTTCATAGTGAATAAATGTGTATTCTGTATTCTCTATAATTTCTGTTAACCATATAATCTTTTATTGTTTCTTCCCATTGATCTTAAAAATTTAATCTTAATTAGTGGCTTCTTATTTTAAAGGTATGAAATTTGTTTAATGAAAAGATAACTGCACACCATTACTCACAAAATCTTGGGTATGGTTTGGCACAAAGGTATTCATTTGTGTCAAAATATTTTCAAGATTCTCTAAGACTGTTAATCTTATATTTTTCCTAGTGACTGTTTTCAATATATTGTTTTGCTTTGGCAAATGTTTCTTTCCCAGAAACCCATCTAAGAAGTTTTTTTTGAGGCTGGAAAGATATCTCAGAAATGATTGAGTACTTGCTACTTTTGCAGAAGATCCAGAGGATTTAGTCTCCATCACCCATATAGTGGCTAAAAAAACATCTGTAACTCCAGTTCCAGGGTAATCTGATGCCCTCTTTTGGCTTCCACAGGCTCCTGTACACACAGTGCAAACTGATTCATGCATATACTCACAGAGTCACATAAGTAAAAATGTAATTTTTTAAAAGATGTTTCTTTTACATGTTGAGATGCACGTACATTTTTCAATAATGCAATACAGAATTATAAAAACTATAAGGAATATATATATGTATGTATTTTAAAGTATGTCCACCAACTCAAAAATCACTTCCTGTAGTCAGGGGAGGGATGTGGATATCAATCCATTCACAAAACCTTCAACCCAAAATTTGTCCTGCCTACAATATGTGCAAAGATAAAGATGGAGTAGAGACTGAGGAAACAGCTAATCAGGGACTGCCCCAATTTGAGACCCATCCTATCTGAGAGAGCCTACCCCTGACACTATTAATGATGATTATGCTTGCAGACAGGAACCCAGAATAATTATCTCCTGAGAGGCTTCATTCAGTAGCAGTTGGTGGCAGAAACAGAGATCCACAACCAAGTATCTGTTGGAGCTTGGAGAGTCTTTTTGATCAGTGGGGGATAGAATTGAGCAAGCTACAGGGGTCAAGGACATCACAAGAAGACCTACAGAGTCAACTAATCTGGGGCTATGAGGGCTCCAAAGCCTGGGTCATCAACCACAGAGCATAGAGGGTCTGGACCTAGGTCCCCTCCATATTTCTAGAAAATGTGGAGCTTAATGTTCATGTGAGTCACCTTCCAAGGGGAGTAGGGGCAAACTCAGTCTCTCTTCCCCGCCACTGGATCCACTTCTCCCTACTTGGACTGCCTGGTTGGGCCTCTGTGGAAGATGTGCTTCATCCTGTTTGGACTAGATGTCTTATGGTAGGGTTGTTCAGAAGCGGGGGTGGGGGGGCTCCCATTTCTCTGAGAAGAAAGGAGAGGGCAATGGGGGAAGGATTTGTAAGGTGAGACTGTGAGCAGAGGAGGGAGGGCCTCATGATCAAGATGTAAAGCGAATAAAAATAAATTATTAGAAAAAAATCATGATCCTCTTCTGCCCTGGCCCTGAAGGGTGATGATGTAGCTGGACCAGCGTTGGCCTCACTGTGTCTGCCGTTTTCAATTTTCAGAGTCTAGTGACTGTAATCTTGCTGCTTATATGTACGTGTGCTTATATCCAATCCCTGGCAATCAGCATTCTGGACAGAAATAAATCTGGACTATAGGGAATATTTTGGAAGTGTGCCTGAATTGGTGAATGCAAGAGTCCTTATGTCACCCTAAGCTGTATAGTATGGCCTTCAGCATTCTCTTCATACAGTAGCTTTGGGAACTATGAGCATGTGATTGCCATCAGACTATAAACAAGGACTTGCCTCCAGTAAACAATGGGAAGAATGGCTAACCCATTAGTCACTGAACATGGAATGAGATAAATTTCGAGATGCTCCTCTCTATTTTTATGCTCTTAGACCAATGAGCTGTATGAATAATTAAGTTGCAACAGTTTAATACACAGGAATGTGATTGTAGTCCTCAACTTCGGTTCTCTCACTCCAGTATTACACTCTGCAAATGTCATTCTGTTGTGCAAGGACTGCTTTTTGTAAGGTTCTCCAGGCACGAACTAGAAATCCAGTGACAAATTCCACAGGCTCCTTTGACTAGTGCTTCAAAATAATGTCTTCACAGAATGATACTTTCTAGCCACTGGCCTATTTTTTATTGAGAAAAAAATGTTCTATTTTTTTTGTTACTGTTCTTATGGATTGCATTAATATTTAAACCCGTTTGATTGGTAACCAGATTATCTTTATTCTTGGCAAATTCTGTAGTTTAATATAGGCATTTAAAGCATTTTAAACAAAACTCTGATTTTTCTTTACTTAGCATAAGAGTTGGACTTCTAGTCATAAAGATACCCTATGCCAGAGAATATCTTAGAACGAAAAGCAACAAGTAGAGCAGTGAATGAGTAAGCACCATGCATTCTTCACTCTCTGTAGTGTCGTCTTCCAAATAGAATGCCCACTGCAGTTACCCAAATGTGGTATTTGTGGTATTTTTAATGCAGTACTTTAAATCTAGTTTATGTTCTGTCAGCTTCAACCGGAATCTCTTCTGTAACTTTGTAGGTGATAAACATATCTCATACCTGCTTAGTCTGAGTACTGTGCTCAATGTATATTTCAGCTTTGATACAGAATGTGAATAGACTTAAATGAAGCATACATATCTAAGAATACTTTGTGACCAACATTTCTTCAGGATAAGCTGAAAATCAGTTACTGTTTCAAAGCAAACAGGAATTAAATCCTAGCTAAAAACACTTCTATACATAGCATTTATTAATTACTGGATTTGATTGCTCCTTATAAAGTTTAAAAATACCTTTTTCTTAGAAGTCAAGTTTCTATAAAAACAAAGCATTGAACTTGGAGCCTTTACTGTGTAGCCCAAAGGGCCACTAGAGCTAGCTAGATCACTAGCTTCGAAATAGTGCTCTAAGCTGTATGGATTAGTTTAGTCTAACATCTAGGAAAGCTTTCTTGGTGGTTTTTAGGGTTTGTTTGTTTTCAAAAAGATCTCTGGAATGTCTACAGCTAGCTAAACTAGTCTGTTTTACTATGAATATGAAATCACATTATGATAATTATTCTACTCTGAACTTCACCTTGGGCTTTGTATTAGATCATGGATTTTCACTGTGTCCCAAAAGCAGGACTCCCTCATCAGCATATTTGTGCACAGTAAGTAATCACCGTTCACTGTGTGATTTCTGGGTAGCCATCTGTTCATCTCCACTACCAACTGAATTTTCCAGAAATGTCAACTTTTTTCCTAAGTTAACATACATCTTATATGGAAATGGAGAGAATAAAGAATCATCTAATATGTTCTCTTTAGTTTGACACTTTAGATAATGTAGGTGGAAATTAGAGGAAGATATAGTTAACTTTAAACACAATACTTTTAACAGTATGTAGATGTTGAGCAGTCTGGACAGGTATGTCTAGCCCTGACATCCTGTTCTTTTAAAGTACAGGCTCTTTCAGAGTGTTGGAAAGCTGCAAAGATAAAGGACCTTATAAAGAAAGGCAATTAGCATTTTTTTGCTGTGCAAACACTGACTCCTGTTTTCTAAGCCACAGGGTCAGGTCCTGTGGGAGGTGTGAAGCCCACAGAATATTTAGCTGTCTTTGTTGGTGGGGTGTGGGGGAGTAGTAAAGCACTCCAGGCAGCTAGCATCTGCACAGACTGTAAACACACAGCTTAGGGGGCAAGGAGCACAAAAGCCCAGGTCTGGCAATGTCCAGATTTTCTCCCTACCTACCTTTTTGGCCCTAGAATCTTGAGTCCATCTCCCCAGATTTGTTTTATGTTGGTGTTTGGTTCCTGATTAGATTCATCTATGTCAATGACAGGGCAGGGAGGCATGTCTTCCTTCCAGGTAGTCTTGCAAGATGGTCAAAAGGCCACGTGTTAAATTGATCTTAATAGTTTTACAAAGTTAATATTCCAATATGATGTCTTGCTGATACGTTTTATACCTATGCTAGAAGCTACCATATATGTTTCATTTCAAGTTGTTTCCTGTTGGGGTTAGTAAGAATATTTATAAATTTATAATAAATTTGTTCATCTTCTTAATAAAATTAGTCTTGTAAGATAGAGTGACACAGAGTTCCATAAATTAACTTTTCCAAGTTTACAAAGTCAAACAAATCTTTGCCTCCATTTGTGAAAATTATTTAACCCTTGAAAATAACATTTTTTTAGGAAAGATTTACACAGTTGGTATGGCATGTGACCATTGAAAATAGATGATTAGTTTCTCTGTATTCATAATGTATATGAAAATGAAATTAATGTCTAGGAAGTATAATGTGCCATCACTTGTTATTGAGATAATCCCAGGACTCTAGAAAAAATGAAGAATGATGATTCATTGAGGGTAGAACTTCTCAGAAAGCATGAATTAAACTTAACTTGACAGTGTTCTTTTAAAAAACACAATTCTATGCTAGGGATTGTATTTCCCTTAGTTTGTTGTGGCACTTGTGAAGTATGGTGTGGCCATACTTATGCCTGCTATGTAATAAAATGAACTATCAAAAAATCATTAGATAACATGATTTTATAAATATCAATCATTAAAAATATCAGCCGTTGATGGTGGTGTACGCCTTTAATCCCAGCACTTGGGAGGCAGAGACAGGCTGATTTCTGAGTTCAAGGCCAGCCTGGTCTACAGAGTAAGTTCTAGGACAGCCAGGGCTACAGAGAAACCCCATCTCAATGCCCCCCCCCAAAGATAAAATAGTGAATCCTTCATGTTACATGCAAAACCTATCACTGATTTTTTTTTTAGTGTAAGAAATTGATATCAATATCAACACTGTTTTTTAAAATATTATCATTTAAATCATGTTTCAGTCTTGTATTTTAAAAGTAATGAAATTGCAACATTTGTATTTGGTCTATTTAAAACAAAATACAAGCCAGAAACTACCTATATCCTATTAAAAGTATGTAAAAAGCTAGCTTTAAGAACCCCAAACAAAATACTGTATTATGATCATCCTCCAAAACAGAGATAATAATAAAAATATTGAACACAACTTAAGACCAAGAGATGTTTAAAAAATTTATTTATGCTTTTTGAATAAAGGGGCACCTTTAACAGTAGAAGATACTCCCGTACTTCGAAGTTTAGTATTTTCACGAATAAAATTACGTCGAATTGGTGGCATGCAGTCACAAAACTTGTTAGTAGCATCAATTTTGGCTGTTACATGTTCCAGTGATTTTGGCAATGGAGGTAACCCATTTATTTCATACAACCAATATATTTCTTCTGTCTGAAAATTAAGAGAGGGAAAAGATATTATAAGAAATATCCAGAGACTTAGAAAAATTAGGGAAATATTTATCATTATTAATAGTTTGTATTTCTTGTATGTGCTATTACCAACATTCTATGTTTAAGACTTGAAATGATAAGTTAAAAATATATTAAAGTCACAATTAGATTTCATATATTTCAATGAGGATTGCAATAATTTTATAATGATTCAGTCAGTATATTTGCATATGATTTAAGTATGGTGTTCGGGACATTTCTCCAAATAAAGCTAATAACAAAGATAGTTGTTTTACAAACTAAAGAGTAAGCTTTGAAGTTTTACCTATGATTAAATATCCCCAAACCAAATATAAATATTAATAATTAGATGTTTTCAAAACTATTTTGCCAATATAATCTGATCTACATCTTCTACCAATCTTTCTTTTAAAATATTCAAACCCTCATAGAGGTAAGGGTGGGGGAGAAGAAAGGAGGTTTGTGGAGAGGAAACTGGGAAGGGGGATAACATTTGAAATGTAAATAAATAAAATAACCAATGAAAATAAATAAGAGGACAACTATTGGCCAACATTAAAAAATATAATCAAAACAGGATTCAACATAGAATAAATTATTACATTTATTCTTGATTTGTTTAGTATGTCTGTGTATATGCACAGACTACATACATGCCTGTTCATTTGTGCTCATGTACAATTGTGTGCATGTGGAATTGTGAATACAACATATGAGAATCAGCTTTCTCCTATTACCATGAGGGTTCCAGGAAGGGACTGAATGAAGGTCTCCTTCAGTCTTAGTAATAAGCACACTTACTCATTACATCACCTCAATGGACAAGAATAAATTAATAGGCTCATATTATTAATATCTTATGGAATTAGTATTGATATTTAACAATCCAATTAACTGTAATACTCTATTATTTATTTAAAAAGATATTTGAACAGATGGTATACTCATATTTTAATGGCGTCACTATTTTGTAGTGAAATCAACCAAAACTAATGACTTTCTGGGTGAATGACAAATACTATTAAGGGCAACCAATAAGATAATAAACAACTGATAATTATCCATTAACACATATGCTCTATGGTTGCCTCATCTCCCTGGTGTTTTTATTTGAGTGAATGATGCAATTTCCAATACACAGTGTTTGCAACTCTTTGAGATTTCCTCTCTAGAAATGCCAGTATGTGTTTCAATTGCAGTTGGATATTTAAGTGTGTCTGAGTCCATTCATAACTCAATATCTGGAATAATGTCAAGTGGTATATAAAATCCTTACATTCCTGCCCACCTTGAATATGAAAATGTCAAGGTATAAATTGTACTGTATTTTCAGGGAATTTCTTATGTGATTAATTTTCAGTTTCTCACTGTGGTAGATGATTTTATTGATTTCTTTTCCTTCTGTATTTCACATACTGCCTGAATTCCCTGTACTTATTATGTGTGTGTGTGTGTGTGTATGTGTGTATTTAAATTTTTATTTAAGGATCTGCCTTCAATGAAATAAATACCAAAGGGGATTTACAATGTCCTTTTTATTGTTTCATGCTAATGAGATTTCTTTAGAAGTAATATAAAAATATTCTATATTTGTATATACATATAAAATACATACTTATATTCAATTGTGTCTACAGTTATAAAAGGAACCTATAGCTATAATGACATGTTTTATTTCGTAAGATATATAAATATATATTATTTTTATCTAAATATGACAATAGAGTATCATATTACCATGTTCCATAATTCTGATAGTTATCAAGGCATTTTAAGTGTGTGTAGTATGTGCTTGTATATATATATATGTGTGTGTGTGTGTGTGCAGTACCTATGCATGTATATATATATATATATATGTGTATATATATATATATGTGTATATATATATATATATATATATATATATATATATATATATATATATATTGAAGCCAGAGGTTGGCATCAGGTGTCATCTTTGATTGTTCCTTTGTTCCTGCTCCACTTTACTTTTTGAGACAGAGCTGGTCACTGAATCTGGAGTTTATTTATTAACCTAGGTGGGATGGCCAAAAAACTCCAGTAATCTTTTGCCTTTCACAATGGGGCTGCAAGTATGTGCTACTATGCCTAAATTTTGAGCAAACTGGAAATTGGAACTCAGGTCCTTAGGCTTGGACAACATGTCCTTTACTGAGTTATCTTCCAGTTCCAGTACTCACTGCTTTATAAACCAAATCTTTTTTCATCGTTACTCTGGAAAATTGTTCAGATTTTCTACTCTTCTGGAAGAGCATTATTATTTTATAAAATAAATGGAACAAGTAAACCTCCTTCTATTAAAGCTAATGCTTATTGCCTTGTTTCCTAATTGGAAAATAACACGTTTTGATCATTCTAAAGAGGAGTTAGTTGAACTAAATTACAATGCACATAAGAATATAAGTTTTCATGTATGTTTAGGCAAGATTTATTAAAACTATTCTAAGTCATTTACTTTTCTGAGTGAAGTAGAATGAAGATCACATTGTTGTTAGTTATTTACTGCTTAACCTAAATACTTTAAAATTATAATAGTATATATGATAATGTTGATTTAGATTATGAGTTGTATTTTTAAACTGTCTTAACCTGTAATGTAAGTGTACATATAGAAGCTATTGAGATTAATTGGGATTTGGAGTCAGAGTATATGAATTGTAATCTTTTCTAATATCAGTAATTTGTAGAGTACATTATTCTATGTATATAGATAGGTCTATTTATAGGACCCTCTCAATGGTAGAAAAGTACTGACTTTAGTATGGTGTCTTCTAAACTCAACACACACACACACACACACACACACACACACACACCATCACATACACATGTCTCCTCCCACAAATAAATAAATGTAAGAATACATTAGAAATACTAAATGCAGTATAAGGACTCTAATATGAATTTTCATGTTTAGATATTTTGCTATACATTTTTAGGAGGTTATCATTGGAGGAAAATAAAGTCTTCACAGGACTGTATATACTATATTTATATTTTTTGTTAATACTACAAATATTTCTCAAAATTGAAAATAGAGATTTACTAAAGGAATGTTTGAAGATGGGTTTCCCAGGTATTTATATATCTATAAACAGGATAACAAATAACATGAAATCACATATTCAATGTCTGCTTCACATATTTGGAATTATACATAGTAAAAATTAAATCAACAAAATAATAAATACTTTTTTTTTCCTGTAAATTTAGTCTCCCACTGTTGTACAGGCTAACTTCTAAATTAGACTCCTCCAGCCTTTGTTTCCTAAATGTTGAGATTACAGATACATCACAGAACTTCTGGCAAAATCAAAAATTTTAAAACATGTTTCAATGTCAACTTGTCTCCCATATAAGCTTTTATTAATATATTGATAAGGAATATATAACAAGGGAAAATAGGCTTCATTTCTGATGTCCTCAGCTCTGTAAAATCTTCAAACAATGAAAAATAACAATAACTAAATTTTCATTTTCAATATTCATTATTATAATGACAATTTTTCTTCTAGTGGCAGTTGCTAATTTTTGTTTGGTTTAAAAGTCTAGGGATTTCTTTGGCAGCAGGAGCTATATGGCTGTAGTATGACAACATGAATTTTGTGTTTATACTACTACTGAATGTAAACTGTGGTAATAGTATCATTTCAAATAATTTAGAAGTCGTATTTAGCCCAAAATATCTCATTTTACAGTATGGACAGAAATCTAGTAAGATAAAGATACTTACTAGATAAAACGGTATATTCAAAACTGTATTTAACTTAACTATTAACAAAATAATAACTTTAATGGTATTTTTTTAAAAAAGAAAGTGTTGTGATTATACAACTCATTTATATATTTATACTCTTCCATATTTTTTAAACATAGAATATAAGTAATTATTTAATTTCTCTTAGTTTTACAAAGTATTTTGTTATACTCCATACTTGAGTTACTGGCTTTGAAAATGAAAAGGTGTGTGTTCTAAAACTTACCTGTATTACAAGAGTAGCTTGATATTTCTTACTGTACATTCTGGGTTTAAATCCTACACTGAAGATAATTCCTTTTGTGTAAAATGGAGGAAGTTCTCCACAATGAGGTTTTACAAAAAACTCTCGATCACTTCCTGGCAGAAAATGGGCCACAAATGGCTCATAATACCTAGAAAAAAATCATGAAAGCAATCTATCAAATTGGTCATTATGTCATTGAATTTCTGAGAAAAACGATGACTATAACATAAATTCTGCTTCCATAGACCTATATTTCAAAAGTAATACTGAATGTTTACAAAAATATGTGAGGTAGCACTTTGAATATTATCAAATAGTATATGTCCTATTTTTTCATGTTGCTTTGATGAAACACCATCAAAATAACTTAGGAAGTAAAAGTTTATTTGGCATACACATTACAATCACTCTCCTTTGTTGAGACAAGTCAAAGCAGGACCTTAATTAGGAACAGAGATAGAAGCAATAGGAACCCTTCTTATTGGTTTGCTTCCCCTCTCCATACTTAGCTTGTTTGTAGAATCCAGGACCACCTACTCATTGATGGGTCCATCCAAAGTGGCCCTGTCATTTCAATTGCCACTCAAGACAATGCTTAAAAGACATGCTCATGGGCCAGTCTAGTGGTGGGAATTTATCAGCTGACATTCTCTTTTTTTAGGTGTCTCTATATTTTGTATCAAGTTGACAAAAATAAATAGCATACTATCATTTTCCTCCCTCAGGGTGCCAAAATAAAATCCAGAGTTTTTTCATTTACATTCTATGTTCATATTGTACTATGATAAATGATGTCCCTATAAAAATTGGCAGAATTCAGTATCTCAGAAGATAACTTGGTCATTTGTAAATAACTTCATATGCAAAACAATTGGCTAATAAAGCTACTATATATCCTTTTAACTTTACTGCTGTTCCATTAAACTATTTGCTTACCAGTAGCTTTCTACTTGTTAAGTACTATAAGATTACTAGAGCCTCAATAAAGATTTATAGCCATAAAGATAAACAGGGTAGGAAATTATAAGTGATACAACAAATAAGCTGAGTAATGCAGTCTATCTTGAAGTATTACAACAGGAATATTATAGACAGATATTTACAGGAATCCAAAAATCTCCCTTCCCCTGAGAGATATCAATTCAGAAATACATATGGAAGAATTCTCTTTGTGAGGAACCTAAAAACACATTAAGATGCTGAGCTTACAGGTGTATATTAACACATTAGGTTATGAAATTCTTTTCAAAAAGTTCTTTTTTGAAGCAGCGTATCTTATATCCTGGTCCAAAACTCACTATGTAGCAGAGGCTTACTTTAAAACTTTGGTCCTGCAGTGTTGTTCATTCAGAGTGGTGAAAGATTGTAAGAGCCAGAGGGGATAGAGGATACCAGGAGAACAGAGCCCTTTGACTCAACTAAGGTGCATATATGAGCTCAAAGAGATTGAAGCAACAAGCACAGAGACTACAGGGGTCTGTCTGTACTAGGTCTTCTACATATACATTACTGTTATAATTTTAGTACTTTTATAAGACTCCTGACTGTTAGAATGAATGGGTCTCTGACTCTTGTGCCTGCTCTTGGAACTCTCCCTCCTGTTGACTTCCTGTGTCTAACGTTTATATGAAAGTTTTTGATTCATTTCCTTATATATTTTTTATGTTTGGTTATTATATGCTAGACGCCTGTTCTTTTGTAATGTGAGACAACAAGGAAATGGATATGGAGGGGAGGGGAAGTTTCGAGAAATTGGGAGGAGCAGAGGGAAGGGTTTCTTTGGGTAGCATATATATACTCATCTCTTCCCTTTAGATTTCTAATATAGATTTCATATATGCTTAAATTTATTTGGCATGGGTTTCAGTGCCTCCCTTTTACCTCTAATTTTATTAATTAGAGTCTATTCTCTCTCTTTTCATTATTTTGGATAAGGGTTTGTCAACTCTTTTTAATGAACTAACTCTTGGTTTCATTGGCTGTTTGCATTCTTTTACTTCTATTTTAATTCCTATGGTGATATCTATTATTTCTTTCTTTATTTTTTTTTTTTTAATTTTCTATATTCTTTGTTTACATTCCGAATGCTTCTCTCTTTCCCGGTTCCGCCCCACCCCCATCGGTCTCATAGGCCCTCTTCCCTCCGCCCTTTTCTCAATCACCCCTCCCCCCCATTTCCCTGTCCTGGTACTCCCCTACAATGGTGGATCAACTCTTTTCAGAGCCAGGGCCCTCTCTTTCCCTCTTCTTGGGTATCATATGATATACTAATTGTGTTTTGAGAATTCAGAACTTCTGGGCTAATTAATATCCACTTATCAGTGATTGCTTTCCATGTATATTCTTTTGTGATTGGGTTACCTCACTTAGAATGATATTTTCCAGTTCCAACCATTTGCCTAAGAATTTCATGAATTCATTGTTTTTAATTGCTGAGTAGTTCACATTTTCTGTATCCATTCCTCCATTCTTTTTTCATACATACTTTATGAATTTTTAAAGCTAATATAAATGACATTTTTTCTGTAAATATTTCTTACAACATTTTTTGTTGGTATATAGAAAAGCTATTTTTATATTAGTTTTCTATTTTTTTACTCTGCTGAAAGTATTTATTAGTTTTTATAGTTTTATGTTACACTGTTTATGTCTTCACATGTGTAAGAACTGTCTCTAAAGAGGAACAAATTGATTTCTTTCCTATTTGTACTTCTTTTTATCTTATTCAAGAAAGACATCAAGTAATATACCCAATAAAAATGGAGAAGGAGGGCAAAGTTAACTTATGGCATTTCTGCAAATATTTTTTAGTCTTTCCTGTTTTATATAATGTTGACAGGAGGTTTGCCATATGTAACCTTCTGTGTTCTGATACAGAGTCTTCCTAATACATGTTTTTATTTTTAGGTCTTTTGGTCAGGATGGCATGCTTTAGACTCTATATAAGCTATTTCTGTATATATGAAATTTTCATTTTACTTCTGCCCTCGAGTATATTAATTTGATGTATTGCATTTATAAATTTGCATATTTCCAGCAATACTTTCATCCTAGAATAAATCACAGTGTGTCTCAGAGGATGAGCTTTTTGATGTGTACTTGAATTTGCTTTGGAAATATTATATTGATATATTTTTCATCTATGTTCTTTTTTGTGTTCATACAAGAACTTCACAAAAAAGGCTTCACAAGAAAAGATGATAGAGCTTTTTCCTTTTCATTTTAAGGAATGGTTTGAAGCACATCCATGTTACTCCTTTAATGGTGTGATCGAATTCAATTGTGGCTCCTACTAGGGATTTGAACAGCTTCATAAATGTATTTATTCACTTACTGGGGCTCTAAAACACTTATTTTTCTCATGTTAGCAACTTCTGTAAGGTATATGATACACTAGAGTTGTGCTTAGAAAACACTTAGAAATACACTTAGAAAACACTTAGAAATACAAGGACTTAAAAGGATATCACTTAGCAAATCAAAAGTATGTTCTGTTCCAGAATTTTTTTCTGATTCCTTATATTTATTACATACTTCTGGATGTGAAAGGGGACCACAGGAAGGATAACTAATGATCTATCTATTCAAAAGTGAGCTATATAGAGAACATGAAAACAAAAGCATCAACGTCTTAGAATACAGTACAACACTAGTCTTTAGATCAGTGCTATGGAACAGACAGGGAGTAGGTATTTAGAGGAAAGGGATATATAACGTGGCCTGGCCAGTCCAATGATGGGAACACACTTTTAAAGGAGATAATTCTGGCTATGCTGTGAAAGACTACAAGGTGAAAACATGGGTGGTGGTGAGCAGGCAGCGTGCAACAAGACTCCAAAGTAATCAAGGCAAAAAGATTAGTGGTTAAACCAAGGTGGCACTAGAAATAACGGTGAAAATTGACTGGGTTATGCTTATATTTCATAAACTGTATGGCCATTTTTTTCTAATGGATCATAAGTGATAAGCAGAAAGAGAGATAATCAAATTTGTTGCAACATTCTCTGAGGAACGTGCAAAATTAGAATTTTCACTTAAAACTGGCCTTTGCAGGAGAAATAATTTATATTTTGAAATTTCATGTTAACAATTTATATAATAAACTATTTCTGTAACAGGAAATTGGATGTGTGTGTTTGATGTTGGGGAAAAGGACAGGAATTGAAATATATTTGGAGTCTTCAAAAGATAGATGATAAGGATACAGCAGATTTATAAAGTATCTAGTAAAAGAAGATAGTCAAAGGGGGAAATCAGGTTCTGGGAAACAGCAATGCTTAAAGGATAGGTAAATGAGAAGGAGCCAATAAAGAAATGGCCAGTAATATGGAAGCAAGTACAAGAAGATGTGATCCTTTCAGGTTGATATTTGAACAGTGGTTTGAGATGGACATAGGGCAATGGAGATAAGCAAAAACTAAATATTGATTTAGAAAATTGTAAGCAGTGATTAACAGTAATAGCACTGTGTATTTTAACTGAAGCATCAGGAAACACAAAATTTGCTACATGAAATAATGCAGAATAGATAATGATGGGGTGTTCTACAAAGTATTTTATTTTTCTGTTCCTGTTTCATTTTCTCACTCTCATTCATTCATTCATGTGTGTGTGTGTGTGTGTGTGTGTGTGTGTGATCAACGGAATAGGATTAAAGACCCAGAAATGAAACCAAACACCTATGGTCACTTGATCTTTGACAAAGGAGCTAAAAACATATAGTGGAAAAAAGATAGCCTTTTCAACAAAAGGTGTTGGCTCAATTGGAGGTCAGCATGCAGAAGAATGCGAATTGATCCATTCTTATCTCCTTGTACTAAGCTCAACTCCAAGTGGATCAAGGACCTCCACATAAAACCAGACACACTGAAACTAATAGAAAAAAAAAACTGGGGAAGACCCTTGAGGACATGGGCACAGGGGTAAAGTTCCTGAATAGAACACCAATATCTTATGCTCTAAGATCAAGAACTGACAAATGGGACCTCATAAAATTACAAACTTTCTGTAAGGCAAAGGACACTGTAAAAAGGACAAAATGGCAACCAACAAATTGGGAAAAGATCTTCACCAACCCTACAAAGGGCTAATATCCTATATATATAAAGAACTCAAGAAGTGAGACTCCAGAGCGCCAAATAACCCTATTAAAAATGGGGTACAGAACTAAACAAAGAATTTTCACCTGAAGAACTTCGAATGGCTCAGTAGCACCTTAAGAATTAGTCAGCATCAACTTCATTAGTCATTAGGGAAATGCAAATCAAAACAACCCTGAGATTTCACCTTACACCAGTCAGAATGGCTAAGATTAAAAATTCAGGAGACAGCAGGTGTTGGAGAGGGTGTGGAGAAAAAGGAACACTCCTCCACTGCTGGTGGGGTTGCAAATTGGTACAACCACTCTGGAAATCAGTCTGGCGGTTCCTCAGAAAACTGGGCACCTCACTTCCAGAAGATCTTGCTATACCACTCCTGGGCATATACCCAGAGGATTCCCCACCATGTAATAAGGATACATGCTCTACTATGTTCATAGCAGCCCTATTTATAATTGCCAGATGCTGGAAAGAACCCAGATATCCCTCAACAGAAGAGTGGATGCAAAAAATGTGGTATATCTACACAATGGAGTACTATTCAGCCATTAGAAATAATGAATTCATGAAATTCTTAGGCAAATGTATGGAGCTAGAGAACATCATACTAAGTGAGGTAACCCAGACTCAAAAGGTGACTCATGGTATACACTCACTAATAAGTGGATATTAACCTAGAAAACTGGAATACCCCAAACATAACCCACACTTCAAATGAGGTACAAGAAGAAAGGAGGAGTGGCCCCTTGTTCTGGAAAGACTCAGTGAAGCAGTATAGGGCAAAACCAGAATGGGAAAGTGGGAAGGGGTGGGTGGGAGGACAGGGGGAGAGAAGGGGGCTTATGGGACTTTCGGGGAGTGGGGGGCTAGAAAAGGGGAAATCATTTGAAATGTAAATAAAAAATATATCGAATAAAAAATAAAAAAAAAGAATTAGTCAGCATCATTAGTGATTAGGGAAATGGAAATCAAAACAACCCTGAGATTTCACCTCACACCAGTCAGAATGGCTAAGATTAAAAACTCAGGAGACAACAGGTGTTGGCAAGGATGTGGAGAAAGAGCAACACTCCTCCACTGCTGGTGGGATTGCAAATTGGTACAACCACTCTGGAAATCAGTTTGGCAGTTCCTCAGAAAACTGAGCATGACACTTCCGGAGGACCCTGCTATACCACTCCTGGGCATATACCCAGAGGATTCCCCGGCACGCAATAAGGATATATGCTCCACTATGTTCATAGCAGCCTTATTTATAATAGCCAGAAACTGGAAAGAACCCAGTTATCCCTCAACAGAAGAGTGGATGCAAAATATGTGGTATATATACACAATGGAGTACTATTCAGCTATTAGAAACAATGAATTCATGAAATTCTTAGATAAATGGATGGAGATGGAGAACATCATACTAAGTGAGATAACCCAATCACAGAAAAACACACATGGAATGCAGTCACTGATAAGTGGATATTAGCTCAGAAGCTCTGAATACCCAAGACGCAATTCACATATCAAATGATTCCCAAGAAGAAGGAAGGAGAGGTCCCTGGTCCTGGAAAGGATTGACCCAGCATTGTAGGGGAGTACCAGGACAGAGAAGAAGGAGGGATTTGATTGGAGAACAGACCGAGGGATGAGGGCTTATGGGACTTATGGGGAGGGGTGAACCGGAAAAGGGAAAATTATTTGGAATGTAAACAAAGAATATAGAAAATAAAAAAAAAATCAAAATAAATAAATAAAGAAGAACAGACACATTTAGTAGTTTTCAAAGAGATTTAATACTTAAATTATATCTAAAACATTTACCATCTATATTACACTACTGCAATTTAGAACTGCTCAAATTAGAGGTTTGTAGGATATCAAAGAGAAATAAGGACATGAAAAATTATTTGCTTGTTGGGATGAGGTCAGTAAATAGTTGGGCAGGAACTAAGGCATGCTAATTAAAGAGGCACCCTATTTACTAAGCACCGCCAAATCTGGTAATGTAATTCAATATAAAATATTGAAAATATGTAAATATGTATGTTTTTTGTGTGTAGGTACATATGTATTTATGCAAATTAAATTGTGATACATATTTTGTAGTGTCATTAGCATTGAATAATCCTATATATTATAAATAGGTATCAGGTATGTAATATATATTGAGTATTGTTGTTACTGTGGCTTTAGGGAAAACAGACAAAAGGTACTATACTGATTAGGAATATTCACTTTAGTACATGTATGTTCTCCTACATTTGATATAGTGCTACTATTTATTGGAAATAAGTTATTTTGCATTCTTTTCTTTTATAATAATGCCATTAAACACACTAGATAACTGTATGTGGGGAAATATGTTTTCCCATATATTTCTTAAAGGAATGCAGAAGCCCATTCTCAGAAAACAATAATTGTATTCAGAAAATTGAAATAGTTTCTCAGATAAATAATGACACTAAAGCAGTGATATCTATAAGATTTTCAAAGGGGGAAATTGCCATCAAATTGTAGTGGTCTTTTCAGATTTCAAAAATATGTTCACTCCCCAGCTGGAGCATTTGAAAGCAATTCATCTGGGTTAGTAAGAAATCATTGATAAAACTGCTTACAAAACCATTTCATCAGATTTTCTTCATGTGTCAGCATTTTCTAAGTGTCTCACTATGCATCCCAGGCTGGCTGTGCATTCTTTATGTACTTTTTCAAGATGACCTCAAAGAGAATAAAGTCTCCACTTTAGATACTACAATCATGGGATTTTGGATTTCTTTGAGATTCTATATAGTTCATTCAATAAGAGAGTTCAGGAGCTTATTTCATTTTCACAGTTTGAATGAATTTGTCAAATACTATTTGATGTACTAGAACTTCTAACTTCTAATAAACACGTTTATCCTACAAAAATGCTTACTGAAATCCACTGAAGCAAATCTATTCATATTTCTCTTTTTCCTGAGAATTCTCTTAAATACATTGCAATATTTTACAATAGATAGAGTGACAAACCCACAATTATTCTGAAAATGTTTTAAAATAATGTTGGTATTATTAAAATTCTACTCAGAATTATTTGGTTATAATTAAGTATTTTTTTCCTTTTAGTTTCTTTCAATATGTTTTTTTGAAGGAAGTAATATTGTTAACTCTTTTCCCACTATTATAATAATTCACAAAAATTTTGGTAGAGAAGTAATCACATACCCATTATTACATGGTAGGAGTCAGAAAAGGAGAAGAAAACAACTTCTAAGACTTTAAAAAAATTAAGATACAAACTAAAACAGACAGAATGGTAGCTTGAGGAATTTGACTTTGTAACTGCCTCATTCTCGTCAAAAGGCCTAGTGATACATTACTGTTTAAAGGGAACCAAGAAAGTGAAAATTGAACCAATTTCTTTTTTGAGAAGACAAACTATGCATTGAATCTTGACCTTTTTTTCATAGAAAATAGCACGTTAAATATACATATCTGTTAATTATTAAACTTGTATAGTTAGAGTTGCCTAAAATGAGGATTTTTCTCAAAACAATATGAGTAGAAATAATAATGCATTTGATGTAAAATGGGTATTCAGTCGAGGATAATATGCTCTTGCTCCCTCTTTGTGACAATAAATACAGTTCTCGTTTTCTGTCTCTAATGCATTAACTGAAAAAAAGTTTCTAATTAAATTGGGACAAAGTAGGCTAATGAAAATAAATTAATCATGACGAGATATTCATCCAGAGTTTTCTTTTGTGTCATACAAAATTCTGAGGTTTATTTTGATTGTCTCTTTAACTAATGATAGCATTATTTGATTGCATCTATCAATAGCATTCACAAGAGAGCTAATGATGGATCTTGTGTTATTTTCTATTTAAATTATTTAGCTCATTTTCTTTGTTAGAATGAGTGCAAAGGATATTTCAGAGTGGTTAATTATAACTATAATATAGAGCTGGCAAAGTGTCTTAGTGCATAAGGGTCCTTGTCACCAAATCTTGACAGCCTGCATTTAATCCTTGGAACTCAAATGACAGGAAGGAAGAAACAAGCTACTTGCCTTCTGAACTCCACATATACTCTGTGACACATAAGCATGCATACATATAAACACACATGTACATAATAAATATATATAAAAAATTTAAAGAATGGAGTATAATAACCTGAGTGTTAGGAACTTTATGAATTATTTCCAAACAACTAAAATAAAGAAAGGTAGTTAAACATTCCTAGAAGTTGTAATGTAAGTTCTTATTCTTATATTTAGAAAGAACATATTTTATATCTACAGTATTTACACATGGAACTTGTGATATAGATCACTTAAAGCATCTCTACTCCAAAAGATAATGAAGAAAGTCCATTTGCTACATAGGTCATTTAGTTACAGAGGAATATGAAAAGACAATGATTTGTAGCCCGTGATACAGCTGTTACAGTAAACAAGTATGCTATTAATATAAGTAACCTACCTAAAAAATAAAATATGATTCGTTTTTTTCAGTCCTGATGGCAGAGGAACAATATTAAACCCTATCAAACTAGGCGTTTTACACATGCTTGTAAGTTAAAAATGTTTGAAATACTAGAGTAGTAGATTTCTAATCACAGCTTTAACTGTTTAACTCTTTTTCACTGGATAGTTAATTCACTGAATATTTCATAATGAGTCAGATTCTAAATATATTGATGTCTTAGTTTCATGTAATATATAAGCATACACATTGCTACATCATTTAAAAATTATATTACTTATCTTCCAACATTTTTTAAAGTGTCGATGAAGGAAAAGTACAAACTAGAACAAAGCAGAGCATCATATATACATGAAATGCCTTAAATAAGGCTAGTATAATACTTCATATCTGTACTTTCAGCAATCACGATGCTGAGGTAGGCAGAAAACTAAAGCCCAAGGATGTCATAGTCTTCACATGGCAAGTTCTAGGCCAGCCAGGACTTCATAGCAAGACTCCAGCTCAAAAAACTCCAAATAACCAAATAGAGTTTAAAAATAACCATGTTAGCATTGTCTCAGGGGGTCGAAAAGTAAGGTGAAACTATTACCGGATATTTCAGTAGTTAAAAATGTTTTATGAAATTCTAAAAGAAAAATGGCCAATAATTATATCAGCTAGTATTCTTTAGAAATCTAATAAGTACATCTGGTTCATTCTTTGCCTCTCAGGGTATTTCAAGATAAAGTCGTGTTTAATAAGTACCATGGAAATATTTGATTCACTTTTGACTTTTCAAGGGAAACAAAGTACTTGGACATATTTCTCCTTACAGAGTATATTTAGTAAACATTCTTAACATGCCAGATACTGAATAAGAGATTCCCATTGCTTTTCCTAATGGAATTTGGCCTTACAATAACAGGATTTATAACAGACATTACATGGCACAAAACACCACATCAGTTTTCTGAAAGCTAAAGTGGGATAAAACATCTTTAAAGAGACTAGAGAAAAATGAAACATTGCTCTTAAGGGAACACATCAAATAGCAATTTCCTTCTTAGAAGCTACTAAAACTAATGCTGAAAGAAAAGAAATGCTGAAAGAAATGCTGATAGAAAAGACCTTTGAACCACAAATTTTATATTCAGCAAATTTATCCTTTGTTATTAAAGGAAGAATAAAAATTCTCATATTAAGAAAAGCTATGAGAATATTTCATCAGCAGGGTTATTATTAAAGAACTGCTAAGGAATACTCTTTGGACAAAAATAAGATTAAAGTGGCTAATAATATCAGGAAGAAATACATGCAAAAATAGGGAGAAATTAAGACTAGGCATAATAGGCATAATAGGCATAACCTCCTCATAAGTCCTTTAAAGTTTCTTTTAATTTTATATATTTTCAGTACAAATAAAGAGGAAGAAAAAATACAGGAGAAACAGAAATGAAATAAAAAGATAGCTCTTCAACTTTATCTACTAAGACTTCTGCCAGTTTATAGCTTAATGGTACATGACTTGGAAAGAATTGCAAAGCCCTGAAATCAATAAAAGAAGAACCAAGGAAAAGCATGTTATTAAGAGAAGTGAAAGGAATAAATACGATCATCATCCAATGGAATGTAATAGATACTTGTAGACCTCCAGGATCTTCTATTTTACTGAGTTTTATTTTATACGTGAATATTTCAGCTATACATAACAAAAATAAAGAAAAATTAAATTTATAAGGGAGTTTTTCAGATTTCACAAGAATCAAACAAAAAATATTATCTAAGTAACCTAGAAAATTTTCATGTTTTGTCTACCAAAAATTTCATTTTACATTTCAGCAGCAATTATATTCATAGGACCAGTTACAAAAATCTTGAGAGTAAATACCTTGTCTGACTTGTCAGTCGGAATTCTGTTTCAGCTGTTTTGAATAAACCTATTCCTTGGATGTTAATGACATCCTCCACTTCGGGCTCAGTAGCAATCAATGTTATAGGAAATTTCCAGATTCCATCTGTTATGCACTCTACTTTCAATGTGATATGAGCCCTTGAATACACAAAAGATCTTTTTAAAAATTATAACAGGAAGCAAAGGAAAGAGATTACATATATTAATTAAATATCTAAAATTAAAATGAAACTATCTCTTCGGCTCAACAAAAAAAGGGGGGATATTTTATTTTTAAAAATCTAGATGACTATTATTTGTATTTTAGGAATAATTTTGTACTTAAGAATTTACAATATCATTTGAGATAATTATTTTATGGGTCTTCTTGTCTATTCAGTAGTTAGCTCTGTAAATACAGAACTGTTGAAAAATTGACTGCATATTTTCTTTAACTATCAGTGTACCTAGAAAGTTATAGGTATATTCTGGCAATTGGGTCCAATGCACTACTGTTTTGTGTGTGTGTGTGTGTGTGTGTGTGTGTGTGTGTGTGTGTGTGTGTTTCATTAGAATTATTTTCATAGCTTGTGGGACTGTGATGTGGGACAATCTGGAGCCTGGTTGAAGCAAGGCCACTCCAGAAACCCAATAGAAGAACATTCTACAAGGGATGGAACCCATGAGCTATGCTCAAAGACTGCTGACTCCTCAACTTCACAATCCTGTGGCCATCACCGACATATGACCAGGCCCCAGGCCCCTAGTGTTCTAGCTGGACTCTACCCCTATAGTCACCTGGCTACAGCCAAGCTTTCCTTGCCCCTGGGTTACCGGGCTGTACTCAGCCAACTACAAAAGGAAGCTTCTTGCCCCTCCTCGCTCTTTCATCTCTCCTGCCCCTCTCGCATTCTCTCCTCTCTCTCTCTGTTCCACCCTCTCTCTATTCTTTCTCTCCTTTCCACGTGGTTATGGTCATCTCTTTACCTTCTCCTTTCTCTTTATTTCTTTATCTCCTTTTCTCTTTCTACTCTTTCTCTTACTCTTACTCATAAAGCATGGGAACTATGAACTGTCTCTTCTTATCAAATTCGGCCACGTAGAAGCATGGAGCAGGCCTCAGAGTTTCCAGCCATCAGGGAAGGATCCAGCCTCACACCAAGCAGTCTCTTCAACAGGTAACTGGGGGCCATGCAAACAGCCCCGCCCTCTGGTCAAAGACCTCCTAGCTAGCCAAGCAGCCTTGTGCTGCACAGGTACCAGGTGCCAGCACTCCTAATCAAGGCATGGTACGTGGTGCTGCAGGTGCTTCCCTATCCTATGCCGCCATTGCCCCCCACATCCTTTTATCCCCCCACAATAGCTTAATAGCTAGAGATAATATGCTTCCAAATGTTTCTGCATAGAATCAAAGAAATAATGTGATCCAAATATTGACAGGCAGAAAAGATAACACATTGAATTAAAAAGAATAACAATACTATATTGAAAGAGAAGGGAATTATGTTTACCTGAGTGGTTTCCTTGGTGTAAATATCAGATTGAAAATCAATGAAATTACTTCACTTTTTACATTAAAATGTTTCCTGAATAAATATAAAGTTATAGCAGAATCCAGGATAGTCCTTGCTTCTTCAGATTCATACTCTATTTCATACTCAAATTCCCGTCTTTTAGGAGTTACTAGGAAAATAACAATGAAAGTATGTGTCAGTTTATATCATTGTACATAAGCTGAACAACAATTTATGTATCAACATCATTTCTGATGAGAGTTAAAAAGAAATTTTATCTAACTTTATTTTCATGTTTACCAGCTTTATAAACCAGGTATAAACTACTATGAATAACATTGTTAAAGTGAAATACACGAATACATATTAAAATATAAAATATAATTTTCAATATCTTTAATTATTTACATTTCAAACTTATGAAATAAGAAAAGAAAACAAAAATTGATATTCAATATTAACTATGAAAAAGAAATATTTTTTAATGTGTGATAGAGGATAGTTTCAAATTTAACTTTTTTTTCATTTTTTTTAATTTATTGATATATTTATTTACATTTCAAATGATTTCCCCTTTTCTGGATCCCCACTCCCTGAAAGTCCAATCAGTCCCCTTCCCTCCCCCTGTTCTCCCACCCAACCCTTCCCACTTCCCTGTTCTGATTTTGTTCTATACTGCTTCACTGAGTCTTTCCAGAACAAGGGGCCACTCCTCCGTTCTTCTTGTACCTCATTTGATGTGTGGATTATGTTTTGGGTATTCCAGTTTTCTAGGTTATTATCCACTTATTAGTGAGTGCATACCATGATTCACCTTTTGAGACTGGGTTACCTCACTTAGTATGATGTTCTCCAGCTCCATCCATTTGCCTAAGAATTTCATGAAATCATTGTTTCTAAAGGATGAATAGTATGCCATTGTGTATATATACCACATTTTTTGAATCCACTCTTCTGTTGAGGGATACCTGGGTTCTTTCCAACTTCTGGCAATTATAAATAGGGCTGCTATGAACATAGTGGAACATGTATCCTTATTACATGCTGGGGAATCTTTTGGGTATATGCCCAGGAGTGGTATAGCAGGATCTTCTGGAAGTGAGGTGCCCAGTTTTCGGAGGAACCGCCAGACTGATTTCCAGAGTGGTTGTACCAATTTGCAATCCCACCAGCAGTGGAGGAGTGTTCCTTTTTCTCCACATCCTCGCCAACACCTGCTGTCTCCTGAATTTTTTATCTTAGCCATTCTGACTGGTGTAAGGTGAAATCTCAGGGTTTTTTTGATTTGCATTTAACTAAACTTATACAATCTGAAACAGAATGTCAAATGATTTAGAGGATTTTTAACATTTATTATATTCTGCTGAAAGAAAAATTTTAAGTTTTAATATTGAAATGTTTTAAATTCCTGGTAGTCCTCAACTCCACCTGCAGGCCACATATCTGTGCTCCCCATCTCACCACATATCCCTGCCTGCCTTCCAGGAAGTCTCATCTAACCTGGAACACAGCTCTACCTGCTTTCTCTAATTTGGGACACTCAGGTCCACCTGCCTCCCACGAATCTTACTCCAACCCAGGACATTCAGGCCAATTAACACCAGAGACAAACAGATGTCAAAAGGCAAGCTCAAAAACATAAGCAACAGAAGCCAAAGCAATTCAGCACAATCAGAACTCAGCTCTCCTACTACAGCAAACTCTGAATGTCCTAATACACCTGAAGAGCAAGACTATGACCTTAAATCCTATCTCATGAAAATGACTCAGGCCTTTAAAGAGGATATGAAAATTCCCTTAAATAAATACAGGAAAAGACAGTTAAACAGGTAGAGGCCCATAAGAGGAAACACAAAAATCCCTTAAGGAAATATGGGAAAATGCAATCAAACAAAATGCTCAAAGACCTAAAAATGGAAATAGAAGCAACGAAGAAAACACAAAGGGAGGCAACACCGAAGATGGAAAACCTAGGAAAGAAAACAGGAACTACAGACACAAGCATCACCAACAGAATACAAGAAATGGAAGAATTTCATGCATAGAATAAACCATAGAAGAAATTGATCTGTCAAAAAAATGTCAAATGCAAAAACATCCAGGAAATTTGGGATACTATGAAGTGTCTCAAGAATAATAGGAATAGAAGAAGCTGCATATTCCCAGTACAAAGATCCAGAAAATATCTTCAAAAAATCTCAGAAGAAAACTTACATAAACTAAAGAAAGAGATGGTTAAAAACGTACAAACATAGAGAAAGAACACCAAAGAGAGTGGACCAGAAAAGAAAAACACTAAATGCACAGAGAAAAGAAAGACTATTAAAAGCTGCAAGGTAAAATACAAGTAACATATAAAGACAGACCTATCAGAATTAAAGAGAAAGCCAGAAGAGACCACAGATGCTAGCCTAGACTACTATACACAGCAAAACTCTCAATCACCATAGATGGAGAAACCAAGATATTCCATGTGAAAACAAAATTTAAAACAAATGTCTTTCTACTAATCCAGCCTTAAAGAAGATAGTAGAAAGGAAACTAGAAGAGAATCACACACATACATAGTAACAGCTTCAACTTCAAAATAACAGGAATGAACAACCATTGGTCATTAATATCTCTCAATATCAATGAAATCAACTCACCAATAAAAATACACAGGTTAACAGATTGTATACATAAACAGGATCCATCATTCTACTGCATGCAAGAAACACACTTCAGGAGCAAAGATAGAAACTACTTCAGAATACAGGGCTGGAAAAGGTTTCCTAAGTAAATGGACCCAAAAAACAAACTGGAGTATCCACCCATTCTAATATCTAATAAAATATATTTTCAGTAAAAATCCACCTAAATGACTTCTCAATTATGAACAACTATGCCCAAATGCAAGGACAACCACATTCTCAAAAGAAACTTTACTAAATCTCAAAGCACACATTGAACTGAATACTATAATGTAGAGGATTTTACCAGCACACTGTCACCAATGGACAGATCATTGAAACAGAATCTAAACAGAAAAAAGAAGATGAAACTAAAAGATGGTATGAACCAAATGGATTTAAAAGATATCTACATAATCTTTCACCCCCAAACAAAAGAACATACCTTCTACAAATCAAGTCACAGAACCTTCTCCAAAATGACCATAAAACTGGGCACAAAGTAAGCCTCAACAGATACAAGAAGATTTAAATAACCCCTTGCATTTTATCAGATCACCATGGATTAAGGAGTTACATCAACAACAGAAACAATAGAAAGCCCATATTCTCCTAGAAACTGAACAGCTTTCTACTCAACTGATTAACTACTTGTTCAGGGAAGAAATGAAAAAAAAATGAAAGACTTTCTAAAATTCAATAAAAATGAAGGCAAATCATACTCAAATTTATGGGACACAATTAAGGCAGTGTTAAGAGGAAAATTCATAGCACTAAATACCTCCATAAGAACTCTGAAAGATCTCATTCTAGTACCTTAACACCATACGTGAAAACTCTAGAACAAAAAGAGGCAAACATATGCAAGAATAAACTGCTAGAGTCAAATTCAACAAGATAGACAAACCCTTAGCCAACCTAACTAAAAGGCACAGAGACATCATTCAACTTAACAAAATCAGGAATGAAGAGGGAGATTTAACTACAGATAATGAAGAAATTAAAAAAATTCATTAGGTCTTACTTTGAAAGTCCAATCTCCATGCAACTTTAAAATCTAAAATAATTTGATGGTTTTCTAGACAGATTCCAATTACCAAAGTTAAATTAAGATCAGGTAAGCTGTCTAAACAGTCAAATAACCCCTAAGGAAATAAAAGCCCTCACTAAAAGCTCAACCAAAAAAAGCCTATGGCCGGATGGTTTTAGTGCAGAATTCTACCAGACCTTCAAAGAGGAGCTAATACCAATACTCCTCAAACTATTACACAAAATGGAAACAGAAGGAACACAGCCTAATTCATTCTATGAAGCCAGAGTTACTCGGATTCCTAAACCACACAAGGATACAACAAAGAGAACTTCAGACAAATTTTGCTTATGAACATTGACACAAAAATACTCAATAAAATTCTTACAAACAGGATCGGAGAACCATCAAAAATATCATTTATCAGGATCATGTAGGTTACATTTCAGGAATGCTGGGATGGTTCTATATATGAAAATCCATCAAGATAATCCATTAAATGAAAAATTGAAAAAAATCACATGACCATCTCATTAGATGCCAAAAAAGCCTTTGACAAAATCCAACACCCCTTCACGTTAAAAGTTGTGGAGAGACCTGGGATTCAAGGCACATATATAAACATAATTAAAGCAATATTCACCAATTCAATATCCTACATGAAATTAAATGAGAGAAACTTGAAGCAATCCCACTAAAATAAGAAACACGTTAAGCTGCCCACTTTCTTCCTATCTATTCAATATTACTTGAAGTTTTAACTCAAGCAATAAGACAACAAAAGAGAATGAGAGGATACAACTTGAAAAAGAAGTCAAGATATCCTAAATCACTAATTCTCCTTTATACAAATGATAAACAGGCAGAGAAAGAAATTATGGAAACAACACACTGCACAATAGCAAGAAATAATGTAAACTATCTTGGTGTAACTGTAAACAAGCAAGTGAAAGGTCTATACTCAAAAAATTATGTTTCTGCAGATAGTAATTGAAGAAGATATCAGAAGATTTCCCATGCATCATCATATTGGTATGATTGATGTATTGAAAATGGACATCTTACCAACAAAAATCTACTAATTCAATGCAATCCCCAGCAAAATCACAGCACAAATTTTTATAGATTTTGAAAAAGCAATTCCCAACTTCATATGGAAAAACAAAAACCCATGATAGGCAAAACAATCCTGAATAATAAAAGAATTACTCTCTGAGTCACCACCCCTGACCTTAAGCTGTACTACCCAGGAACAGTGATTTAAAATGGTATGGTATTGACAACAGACAAGTTGATCAATGGGATTGAATTCCCAGAAATAAACACACACTTCAGGACAATTGATTTTTGACAAAGAAGGCAAAACCATTCAGTGGCAAAAAGAAAGCATCTTCAACAATGGTGCTTTATTAACTGGACATCTGGATGTAGAAAAAGCCAAACAGATCCATATCTATTGCTCTGAACAAAAGTCAAGTCCAAGTGGATCACAAACATCAACATAAAACCAGATAAAATAAATCTCATAGAAAGTGGGAAATAGGCTTGAGCACATTGGTACAGGAGACAATTTTCTGAACAGAACACCAATGACTCTAATGGGCTCTAATATCAATAATTAATAAATGTGATCTCAAGAAACTAAAAATCTTCTGTAAAGAAAAGGTCAAATGGCAGCCTACAGATTTGGAAAATATCTTCAGTAACCCTACATCGGTCTGAGGGCTAATATCCAAAATATATAAAGAGCTCAGGAAGAATCTATTCCAGCAACCAAAATAATCAAACTATAGGGTTTGCATTCTTCTGCATGCTGATCTCCAGTTGAACCAGCACCATTTGGTGAAGAGGCTATCTTTTTTTTCCCACTGAATGGTTTTAGCTCCTTTGTCGAAGATCAAGTGACTATAGGTGTGTGGGTTCATTTCTGGGTCTTCAATTCTATTCCATCGATCTGCTTGCCACTGTACCAATACCATGCAGTTTTGTTTTTTTATCACTATTGTATTTACACATGTGATAAAAACTTAAAAGGTCACAGAAATCCCAAAATTAAGTTTAACCTTGTGGGGCGGGGGATAAAAGGGAGCCAGAGAAGAGTGCACAAGTGAAGTATAAATAGCTGCTTTAGTTTTTGGGTGGGAGGGTTATGACTGTTTACAACATACAACATTTTTGTACATTTTAAATATACAATATTTACTGTGAATTTAATATAGTTTAATGAATAAAGTGAAATGGTATCCTCAAAAAACATTAGAACAAAAATTACATTCAGTTATTGTTTACTACTATCAGGATTTGTTTTCAGAGACTCAAGCAACATGTCTAATTATTGAGTCTTAGTTGAAGAAAGAAATATGAGCAAAGAGTTGGCCATTCACTATCTTAATTTTTGAATTCAAGATTCAGGCTTTCTTTTCCTTGTTCCTGTTTAGATTTTACATTGAGGGATTCTACAAAAAGCTAATGTGCTACCAATGCATTCAGTTGTTGTGGAAGGCACTACTAAACCCTAATGAGTTTATGGACTCCAGCCACTTTCCAATTCACCTTTATAGGTACAGGATAACATTTCACCTTTATAGTTACAGGATAACATTTGGATTTCCATCCATATCTTGGCACTGGCAATAATGTTTCACTAAACATGGATATATAGAGTCTGATTTTAATTCTTTTATAACTGCATTCAGTGGAATTTTAGAATAAAAGCACAGTCTTGTTTCAAATTTTATGAGATTACTCCATGCTAATATTCAGAATGGCTGATTTATTTTGTTTACCTAACAAGAGTGTGAAAGTGTTAAATTTTCTACATATTCTCCTCACAAATTTTCTACATATTCTCCTCACTTCTTAAAATAATGTTCTGTGAGCTAAGTGCGATGCTATACCTTTTTGAGATTTGACCTGTATTTCCCTTATAATAAGTAGCAGATGATACAATTTCATATGGTTATTAACTACTTCTGTATCTTTTCCGGAGAAAGTTTATTCACACTCTTTAGCCTATGTTTCAATTAGGTTATTACATACTTTGAATAGATGTAGATATTCCTTATATATTTTGGAGCATAAACCCTCATCAGATACATAGTTTGTAAATATTTCCTCCCTTTTCATAGCCTTCATTTTCTACCTGTAGATTATGTATTTTTGCTATGATTACAACTTGTCATTTGAGGTTTGGTGTGGAATCATTTTGGCTTCAGATTTTGGATTTTGAAATCTAGAACGCTATATTCAAAACATGTCAATTATTTTAATTTGTATAGAAAATATGAATCACAAATGAAATATGTGCAGTACAATTTGTATTTAAAATTGATTTAAGTATTATATTTAATTTATATTTTTTCTATTTTCTAAAGTAAAAAAGAGTTATTCAAATTTGTTTATAAATGTAAGATGGCTTCAGTACCAATTCTTGAATCCAGAAGGGACTCAATGTTTAGTTCAATGGCAGAGTATTTGCATATCATGTATGAAATCCTGAGTTAAATGTTCAAAACAGACTCAGGAACTGAGCACCTAGGAGGCTTTTGTCTGTTGGCCCACCGGGCTCAGGGCCTGTGTCCTGCCCAGGAAGCCATAAAAGGAGAGAAGCCCTGCGGCCAAACTTGTGTCTGCAGGGACACAAAAGGATCACTAGGTACTGTAACACTCTGAGCCTTAGATTTCTGGTGGTGCAAACCGCCAGGGGTCTGCCTGCACTCAGGAACTGAGCACCTAGGAGGCTTTTGTCTGCCAGCCCACCGGGCTCAGGGCCAGTGTCCTGCCCAGGTAGCTGTGGAAGGAGAAAAGCCCTGCGGCCAAACTCACTGTCTGCAGGGACACAAAAGATTCACTAGGTACTGTAACACCCTGAGCTTTAGATTTCTGGTGGTGCAAACCACCAGGGGTCTGCCTGCCCTCAGGAACTGAGCACATAGGCAGTTCATCTGCAAGCCAGTCCATCGTAGGACCTGCGTCCTATGTGAGAATCAACAGAGGGAGTGACCCCCACCACAACTTCTTCCCTCCATAATAGAGCAGACAGAGAACACCTGGTTGACCTTGACAACCTAAGCATAGCAACAGAAGGACGTCAAGGGGATACAAATTGGAAAGGAAGAAGTCAAATTATCACTATTTGCAGATGATATGATCGTATACTTAAGTGACCCTAAAAACTCTACTAGAGAACTCCTACAGCTGATGAACAACTTCAGCAAAGTGGCTGGCTACAAAATCAATGCAAGCAAATCAGTAGCCTTTATATATTCAAAGGATAAGCAGACTGAGAAAGAAATTAGGGAAATGACCCCCCCTCACAAAAGCTACAAACAACATAAAGTATCTTTGGGTGACTCTAACCAAACAAGTGAAAGATCTATATGACAAGAACTTCAGATCTCTGAAGAAGGAAATCGAAGATCTCAGAAAATGGAAAAACCTTCCATGCTTGTGGATTAGCAGGATTAATATAGTTAAAATGGCCATCTTGCCAAAGGCAATCTACAGATTCAATGCTATTCCCATAAAAATCCTAACCCAGTTCTTCATAGAGCTAGAAAGAGCAATTCTCAAATTCATCTGGAATAACAAAAAACCCAGGATAGCTAAATCTATTCTCAACAGTAAAAGAACTTCAGGGGGATTCAATATCCCAGACTTTAAACTCTACTACAGAGCAATAGTGATAAAAACTGCATGGTATTGGTACAATATCAGGCAAGCGGATCAATGGAATAGGATTGAAGACCCAGAAATGAACCAACACACCTATGGTCACTTGGTCTTCTACAAAGGGGCTGAAAGCATCCAGTGGAAAAAAGATAGTCTTTTCAACAAATGGTGCTGGTTCAACTGGAGGTCAGCATGCAGAAGAATGTGCATCAATCCATTCTTATCTCCTTGTACCAAGCTCAACTCCAAATGGATCAAGGACCTCCACATAAAACCTGACACACTGAAACTAATTGAAAAAAAAAAAAACTGGGAAGACCCTCAAGGACATGGGCACAGGGGAAAAGTTCCTGAATAGAACACCAATAGCTTATGCTCTAAGATCAAGAATTGACAAATGGGACCTCATAAAACTACAAAGTTTCTGTAAGGCAAAGGACACCGTCAAAAGGACAAAACGTCAACCAACAGACTGGGAAAGAATCTTCACCAACCCTAAATCCGACAGAGGGCTAATATCTAATATATACAAAGAACTCAAGAAAGTAGAACCCAGAGATCCAAATAACCCCATTAAAAAGTGGGGTACGGAGCTAAACAAAGAATTTTCACATGAAGAACTTCGGAGAGCTGAGAAACACCTTAAGAAATGTTCAACATCATTAATCATTAGGGAAATGCAAATCAAAACAACCCTGAGATTTCACCTCACACCAGTCAGAATGGCTAAGGTCAAAAACTCAGGAGACAGCAGGTGTTGGTGAGGATGTGGAGAAAGAGGAACACTCCTCCACTGCTGGTAGGATTGCAAGATGGTGCAACCACTTTGGAAATCAGTCTGGCAGTTCCTCAGAAAACTGGGCATGTCACTTCCTGAGGACCCTGTTATACCACTACTGGGCATATATCCAGAGGATTCTTCAGCATGCAATAAGGACACATGCTCCACTATGTTCATAGCAGCCCTATTTGTAATAGCCAGAAGCTGGAAAGAACCTAGATGTCCTTCACCAGAGGAATGGATACAAAAAATGTGGTATATTTACACAATGGAGTACTATTCAGCCATTAGAAACAATGAATTCATGAAATTCTTAGACAAATGGATGGAGCTGGAGAACATCATACTAAGTGAGGTAACCCAGTCTCAAAAGATCAATCATGGTATGCACTCACTGATAAGTGGATATTAGCCTAGAAACTTTGAATACCCAGGACATAATCCACACATTAAATGATGTCCAAAAAGAATGGAGGAGTGACCCCTGGTTCTGGAAAGACTCAGTGCAAGAGTATAGGGGAATTCCAGAACAGGGAAGTGGGAAGGGGTAGATGGAAGAATAGGGGGATGGAAGAGGGCTTACGGGACTTGCGGGGAGTGGGGACCTAGAAAAGGGAAAATCATTTGCAATGTAAATAAAACAATATAAATAAATAAAAATAAAAATGAAAAAAAATGTTCAAAACCACACACACACACTGAGGGAAATAGGGAAGGGAAAGAAATTAAAGTTGAATTTTGCTGGAAACTAAATTCACAAAAGTTTTTCTTTTCCCAATGTTGAAAGATTTACATTTCATTTCATGTAAATCATGTAGTAACTCTAAGTACTATCATAACTGAGAAAACTGCTACATAAAGAGAATTTACAGCATTCATAAGTATTAATTTGAATGTTACATTGTAAATGAAAAGTAAATGGATCTTAATTACTGAATAATCAGCATCCCATATTTTCAGTATAAACTTTCATTCACTGTAGTTAATTCTTAAAGCTATGATTATAATTCTCTTACCTTCAACATCTTCATAAACACTGTTAGATGAATTTCGTTTTGGATAAACTAAAAATTCTGTCATATCAGGTGATGGACGTTTGCCAAAAAAACTTCCAATCATTGACACTTCTACTTTCTCTTCTGTTCGTTTGTTGGCCTGACATCTTATGACAACTGAAGGAGAAATATTGTTTTACTTGATTCAACTGTTAGGTGCAATTTTTGAGATAAAATGAAATTTTATAAAAATAAAACTTCACTGAACATAATTTAAATTGGCAATGCATATGGCACAAACATGTCTATAATTATAAACATGAATATTAAATAAAATAGTATCCTAAAGTCGAAGTCAAATATGAAATACACACATACACATACACAACACACACATGTGAGGCCATATTAGGATGTAGAAATTTGTTTCAGGAACTGATGTAGTCATGCTACTAACTCAAGTAGCAGCTCTGGAAACATGAACTACATTTTAAAAATCTGAATATTTACTGTGGTTTTCTCAGATCTATTTTTATAACACTAAAGTATATGATGCCTTCAAATAATTAAGATCAAAGTTCAATATTATGAATTTGTAATATTTAAAGACGGCTATTTGGTTTTTTACATATACTTTAAAATTCATACCTGAAATGTTTTTTAAATTTCAAATCTATAAAATCTATCATGTTAGTGGCTATATATAAGACCACAATGACTTAACATAAACCTTAAAAGTGATGCATGAATGTTAATTCATAGCACTAAAGATCTCTCTATGGTAGCTACACATGTACTACACACTAATATTTTCCCCGATCAAGTATAAACATTGTCGATATATCAGAATCAAATGTTTATTTGCACAATTACTAATTACATGAGAGGAACTAATATTTGACAGTAGCTTCATAATACCATTAAACAATGTCAAAGATACTCCCATATATGGGGATTATGTTTTCTCCAGTTAAAACAAGGAAGTATTTAATTTTGGCCTTTCTTTATAATCAGTGTTATCACATTTAGGAAAGTGCTCCAGTACAAGAAAAAATTGCCACTTCTTCCTATTTCAGTGTGATGTTCATTAGAGATGAATCACATTTCATCTAATTTTTATTTAGTTTTGTTGCTGAAGATGGAAGCCAGGCTTGTTTACATGCCAAGGAAGTACTATACCATTTGCAATAATTGATATAGATCATGACAAAACAGAATTTCAAGCTTTTAAAAAACTCCATCAGAATTTTTTATGATAGGTACTCAAGATATAATTTACCATACCTATTGGTGAGAAAGAAAGGAATGTTGCAGTACTTTCACCAATAGGGCTGCTTGTATCCTATCTGCTTGTATTTGCATAAAGAGGTGGAGTTACAGTATATTTAAGGTCTCTTGGAATTCTGTGCTTTTTCTCTTTTGAGTACAATATACTTACCTGGAGAAGTTTTAGGGGGTGGTGCTTGAGGAAGTCCAACGACAGGGTACATCCAGTGTATTGCTTGAATTTCCCCACGGTCTACTCCTATAAATCTATTTTAAAAAATATGGAGAGTTAAGACAAAAACAGAAATACTGCCAATATAGATCAAGGAAACAATAATTATACATCTATATGTATATCTGTAATACAGGTATATAATACCAATTAATGAAAAAAAAAGTCCATGAATATGAAAGAGAAAGTTGAGTATAGTGGAAGGTTTGGAGTGAGAGAAAGGAATTGATGAAATTATATAATATTCTCAAAACAACAAAATAAATAATAAAAAGAAAAAGGCTGTGTTCTTTATTACTCTTAAGGTATTTTAGTAAAGTTTATGCAACTATATTTAGGCAGACAAATGTACAGAAGAGAAAACCCCTTTTTTAAGCTGATGATATTAAAACGATGTACAAGGAAGTCTTAGGAAATTATTCCAAAGTAAATCATCATGGAATGTAAGGTGAAATGTAGAGGCTTCAGTCATCTACCTTCCAAGAGTATATCTCTATTTATTGCTGTAAGTAAATGGTAACTGAACCTCAGACAATACACTTTGTTACATGATTTCAGAAAGAGATGTTAACTTTATTTAAAGATGACAACAGTCAAAATGAGAGCATACATATCTCATTTACTATTAAGGAATTTTTTTTTTTTTTTTTTGGTTTTTTGGATTTGGTTTTTTCGAGACAGGATTTCTCGGTATAGCCGTGGCTGTCCTGGAACTCACTCTGTAGACCAGGCTGGCCTCGAACTCAGAAATCCTCCTGCCTCTGCCTCCCAGAGTGCTGGGATTACAGGCGTGCGCCACCACTGCCCAGCTAAGGAAATTTTTTAAAAAATTTGCTAATTATTTCTGAAGAAGGAAATTTCTTGAAAAATAAAATAGTAAATACTACACAGAAGATTAGTAGTATATGTGATTTGTGTAACTGTTGCCTAGGACACAATTCTCAAAAGGGCTCTGTGTTTTTAACCACAACTTACCTATAATGCTCAGTAAGTTTTTAATTAGATTCCTTTCACTGTAATTTTTCACTAGGATACTGTGTGTCTGTGTGTGTGTGTGTGTGCGTGTGCGTGCACACATGTGCGCACACTTCTGTGCATATAATTAACTATTATTCTGGGAATGGTGAAATTCCTAGAAGAATAGATAATAATTGAGCCACAGTAAAAACAAGTGGAGAAGAAATACATAAATATATGATAAATTAAGATTTTAATTTCAATTAAGGTTTCTATAATAATTAAACTAAATACAGAGGAAATATTTACATTTTGTACTATTATTGATTTGGCTTAATGCTCAGCTAAGGAAAGAATATAAGTTAATTTCATTTTGGCAATGACATAGAATCGATACACCCTGGTTTCAGCAGTGTATCTATACATGGTGAGTGCCAGCCAGACAAGTTCTCAATTTCACTGACTCAGACAAGCTGCAGTCAGCCACTAATTTCCTTTTTTACACATCAGACTGTTTAAAGATCAACAAACAGATATGTTTTTCTGTGCATATGTTGCAGTAGTTCAGATCTTACTAAGCTTTATGTTGAACATGTATCACACATTAAGGAAACCTATCACATCAAGTTCAGTCAATACACAAACTATTTTCTATCTATGTCATAATTGTTACCTCTTAGACTCTTCATTAAGTTCATCAAAATTGTCAATCAGCCAATTCTTTTTGTTTGCTCTGTTCACCTTAACAATCACCATTGTTTTATATAATGTCATAGCAGAAGGTATAAATAACACTGGGATATCTAAATTTCCTTTAGGGGGCACCACAATTCCTGTAAAATACATTAAAACAATTTCAAAATCTTATAACATACTTGCTCAGCCTGTTCATTACTGCTCTATATGCAATAGCCAGAAATGGAAATAACTGAGATGTTCTTTAACTAATGAATGTATGACAACAATAATAACAAAATGTCATGAAGATATACAATGGAAATCTATTTACCTATAAAGAAAAATGAAATCATGAAATTTGCAGGTAAGCTGGTAGAACTGGAAAATATTTTACTAAATGAACAACTAGGGCCAGAAAGACAAATGTTACATGTTATTTTTTTATTTTACACATAATTTTAATAGCAGAAAGTAATATCCTAATGTTTTTACTGGCCATGAGTATTTCAGAATTCCTTCTGAATAAAACCCACGTACTGGTAAGTTGTATGTGTTTCACTATATTTCCCTTAAATTTTCTGAACTGTATTTTAAGATACATTTTATCTGAAGGTAAGAAATTTCTCCTTAAGAAGCTTTGATTGAACTTGATAATTCTTAAAGTTGATGGCTAAGTTTATCTAGAATGATAAAAGAGCCAGAAAACTCATGCATTTTTGCCAACACTTACTACATGTTGTGAACTTACAATTTATAGTATAAATGGTACAGCACTGTTTGTTGTACATTTAAATAAGTTCACAACTTCTATTGGTACCATGAAGTTGCTGGTAATAAAATATTTTCATCCACAAGGAAATCTAATTCAGGAGAGCACAATGAAGGGAGGTATTGTGTGACCCTATTCCTGAGGAGGGGAGAATAAAAAATGGTCTGGAAAGAAAGAGATATAGAAGGGAGGATAATTTCCTAACTAACTCCAGGATACAGATTTTGATTGTGCAGGAGATAAAGGTATTCATTTAAAAGGCTGCATTAAGAAAAAGTGGCCTATGGAAGAAGGTTCAGAGAAGGCTTAGAAAGGCCAATTCCAGACACAGAGGAAGTAGTACTGATGAGAGATCCTAATTTCAGAGGATGAGAGGTGAAGTTTTAGGATTATACAATGAAATGAGGACTGTAGTCGGAAGTTGACATATACTACATGCAGGTAAGAAAAAAATGCCAGGGATAAAGGATATCCCAAAACAAGTGGCAATGAAATGTAAACAATTTCTAAGTATGTGTATACTTTGTTGTGTAACATTTGGAAAATTTACCATTCATCAGGATGTGTGCTGAGAGTCTGCTAATATACCCAAGAACTGGGTACCTAAAAAGTAAAGATCTCACCATTTTATTTTGTCTATTAGTTTTTTTTTTAAATAGCAAAATTTCTGATAAATACTGTAGTACCACCTATATGTGACAATATGATAACACCAGATAACATGAATGATTATTAGTTATGGTGTTGAATTTTGTCAAAGGCTTTTTCAACATCTGAGGAGATGATCATGTGCTTTTGTTCTTTCAGTTTATATGGTAGATTACACTGATTTTTTTTTTATATTGAACCATTTCTGTATTTCTGGGATGAAGCCTATATGATCATGTTGGACAGAGTGTTCTTTGATTTCGTTTACAAGTATTTTATTTAGTACTTTTGTATCACTGTTCATAAAATAAATAGATCTGAAATTCTCTTTGTTGACTCTGTGGTTTAAGTTTCACAGTGACTGTGAGCTCATAGAATGAGTTTGATAATGTTCCCTTGGCAGGCCTCTATAAGACAGAAGCTGATGGAGCTCAGGGGAGAAGAAAGTAGCATGCGCTCACCTCTACAGACTGACCTCAACTGAATTCTTATGTTTTTGTTTGTTTGTATTTTGTTTATTCATTTGTTTTTGCTGGTACTCTATGTACTTTTACATGTAAAAAAAAAAGATCAAATGGATATAAGTTGTCATGGCTCCACTGATAGAATATTTAAATTTAGCCCTAAGACTGAATACAATTTTTCCCATGCAACAGAAGCATGAAGCCACTTTATTTTTCAAATAAAAAGCAAATCTAATGTTTAAATAGACAAAACAGAAATTTTGTTGTCAAGAAGGTAGTAGAAATTGTAATATATAGCTAAAAACACTGATTTTCAACCTGTGAGTTAAGACCTCGTTGGCATCACTTATCAGATATTTTCATTACAATTCACAATAACAGCCAAACTACAGCTCGGATGTAACAATAGAAAAAAGTTATGGCTGGGGGTCACCACAGCATGAACAATTTTATTGAAGAGTCAAAGTATTAGGAAAGTTGAGAATGACATCTTTTATAAGATTCTCAAAGTTAAAATTAAAATGATACTCCACAATTATATTAAATTTCTACACTGAACTGTACCTGCTGAATGACTGTGTTTTTATTTTATTTTATTTTATTTTATTTTATTTTATTTTTGCTATGGAGATGGGAACAATGCTCTTTGCACTGGTAATAAATATTTCAAAATTGCTAAGTAGAAGTAGGAAGTGCAAAATGGCATATTTTTAAAATTACAAAAATTAAAGTGTCTTATAATATAAACCTCTTATCTATAGTTGTATTAATTGAAGACAGAATATATATGCTACACAACTATTAGCAAAACAATTTATCTATGAACCATTCATTAGCTTCTGAACTCTTATATTAAAAATAAACTTTGGCTGACATGGTTGTTATTTTAAATGGTGATTGTGCTACTAGTATTTTATTTGTCTCTGGTGCCCACATTTAAAAAAAAATATTTTTTGAGATGATAACTCATGGAGTCACTCAAAGGGCAGGAGAGTGAACCTGAAAGTAAAAGGAAGATTAACTAGTTAAGAGTAAAGGCATTAATGGTTGTGGAAGGTGGATAAGAGATGGTAGTATGTGCATGTATGAAACTGTTATAGTGAAGCCTGGTATTGTGTCTAATGTATGCTAATAAAATACATGAAAAACAAAGAAATTGTATTTTATTATATTACCCTCCCTAAGAATAAAAAGGCTCAGTTTGTAAGAAATGGTAAATGTGGTAAATAATGATATTCCCAAAGGATATGTGTTAATTAAGGCGGTCTATGTAGCCTTGGCTTGGCTCAAATTCATAGAGCTCTACCAACCTCTAACACATGATTACTGGGCTTAAAGCCATGCGCCACTATGATGGCTCTTAGAGTGTCTTAATTAGTGAAAAATGCCAATAATAGCATGAGACACAGAGCTCACATATGTGCTGCCATCCTTTTCCTCATGGTCCTTAAATAATCAGGAAACTCTGATATTAATATCAAAGCATATTAAATATCAGAACAAGAAAAGAAGTCTTATCAGATGCACTGCTTTGGAGATTTTAATGAATAGGGTAGGAAGGAAGACATTTTGAAATGTCAAAGCCATTGCCTAGGCAAGTAGTCGTTGTTTATCTTAAAAGTTGACTCACAACAGAAAAGAAAAAAACAACTGAATAAGGAATTCAGCAGAAAAGCTGGTGAAACTTAAAAACCATTGGAAGAAAATGAAAATGATTCAAGCTATAAGGTTTTTCCTATTTTTAAAATTAGAATATTTAAAATTAAGACACAAAATTCATTTTCTGTATTATACAGCAATTAATAATATATAAAATAGCTATGTCTATTATTTAAAATAAAAATGCTGCTGCTGCAAGCTTTATATTTTTGTCCAGTAAACATGAACTTTAGCCACATTTATAATCGCCATCATAAATGTCTTTAAAAAATGGTCCTCAACAGGAAGATAAATACTGTCAAATTTAGTTGGGTGGGCAGAGAAGGGTGTGTGAACCTGGAAGGAGTCAGAGGATGGGTTTGCTATGATCAAAACTTGTATGAAACTCTCAAAGAACTGATAATATTTTTATGGTACTTGAAATAAAATGTTAAGATTTAAATATATGATCAGTCATGTTGGAAAAGTAGCAATAAAATGACTAGTATTATTCATTGAAAAAAATGGGCTAACTGATTGTGAAATCAAATACAATTTCCATCGCATAGAAACTCAGTATATGAGTGAACTAAAAGACTAAATGAAAGAGTTGCCTATATACTTGTATATAATTTTTCAAAACTTTATGCTATGATTTTTATTCCATTAACACTGTCTAAATTTCACCATAGCAAGCTTGATCTTATAAATTTTATTAATGTATAAAGTAAAGCAAAAACTGGAAAAATTCTTGTGTCCACTTTTTAAATAAATACCTTTTTAAATATAACTTTTTTAAATATAACTTAAATATAAACTTTTAGATTGTTTATTTACCTTTCTGTTTTCTCCATATTTTTTGGTGTGTTTATGTGCATGTGTGTATTCCCTCCAGTAAATTTTGTATGTAGAGGTTAGAGAAAAAAATTGTAAAACTCTTAGTTTTCCATCTAACATGTGTGTCCTAGGGCTTGAACTCAGGTTTACAGGCTTGGTGGCAAGTACAGTTGTTCACTGAGCCACCTCAGACTATATTTTAATTTTATGGCAATTTCTATTTCCTCTTTTATAGTCTGTTGCTTATACTCCTTGAAATATTGTAAAGAAATAGAAAGGAAAGACCCCAGGGCAGAGACAAGAAGTTCACTGAATTCTGTTTGATTTTTTTTTCTAAATTTCAGTTTTCTCAATTCATCATCATCATTATCATCCATGAAATTGTATCAAATTCATGAGTTTTTAATTTCTGAACTGGCTATATCATTTCTCTCTTTAAAAGCCCTAACTTCAGGGCTTTTAACTTTTAAATAACATACATTTTTAACTTACATATGTATTTCTCATCCTCCTATCCCCTATCCCCTCTCTTTCTCACTCTTTCTCTCTGTGTGTATTCCATATGTGCAGGTTTGTGTGTGAATAAATGTTAATTGTATGTATGTAACTCTATGTATTTTTCCAGATTCTACATGCTTTTCTTAATCACTCTCCTTATTTCACAAAGCAAGGTCTTTAATTAAAGTGGTAAGTAATTTAGGCTGGTGGGGTCAGCAAGATTCTGGATTTTGTCTGTCTTTACCTTCTCAGTGTAAGGATCACAGGTGTGTTGCCATAGCAGTCTTTTACATATGTCCTGGAAATTGAACTCAGTTTCTACTCCTTGGACAAGAAATACTTTACGGACTGAGTCACTTTCACAGCCCATCTTTTTTTCTATTTTTAACTTTTGTATTCTTTTCATCTCTTAGTTTAATGGCTGTGATTATATCTATATTAGAACATTTTTAAAATAAACTACATCTTTGTTTAAAGAAAAGACACTGATAAAAATATTTAAAAGAAATACAAGAGGATGTGCTTAGTAGGTGTTACCGAAGAGGGTGCTTCCCCTTGTCAAAGGAGAAGGGTAGTACATAATGGGTGGGAGGGATTTGTAAAGGTGGGACTGGGAGAAGGGGACTGGGAGAAGAAAGGGGGACTGTAATCAGGATGTGAAGTGAATACATAAATTAATTAATGAAAAATAAATAAATACAAGAAGATAATCACCCCATTGTGGGGAGAATTTAATAGTCATTATTGACTTCAACTAAGTTTTGCTAAGATAATATTTATCATATTATCATAAAATTGATGATTATCATTTTAAAACTTTATTATTACAGGCAAAATCATAATTCTTGATATATAGTGGATTTTTTTAGTTGTTTGTGGAACAAGGAATTTGAACCTCAGACCTCACATACCATGAGCTACATTTCTACCCAAATCTTGAGAATTTTAAGATTTATTATTTTTAAAATTTCTTCTTATTAGATTGTATATTGGTGAGAATGATATTTGGAAGTATTATATTTATACATTAAAATAAGTTTGCAAGTAAACAGTTTGCTAAGTTGAAATAATTTTTCAGATTTCATGAGTATTTTTAATACTCTACAAGCTCCTAAAATTTCCCTGAACTATTAAACGCCTGTTTTAATTGGTATGATAATGAAACACTGAAAGTTTCAAAAATAGGATACTTCTATATACAGAACAACTTAACAAACTTTCCCTTAATTTAGTTACTTACTCATTTTATATCCTGATTGCAGCCCTCCTCCTCTCCTCTGTTGCATCCTAATACTCACTCCCAGCATTTTCCCTTCTCCTACTCTGAGAAGGAAAGTAGCAGGACTAGCTGCATCCTGTCCTACTGAGAACTGACAAGGTAGCACAGGGAAAAGAGATCCAAAAGGAGGTAACAGTGTCAGAGACAGCCCTTGGTCCACTTGTTAGGGAACCCACATAGAGACCATACTGCATATCTGGTACATATGTAAAGGGGGCCTAGGTCCAGCCCATGCATGCTCTTTGATTGGTGACTTAGTCTTTGTAAGCCCTCATGGTCCAAAGTTGACTTTATAGATCTTCTTGTGGTATCCTTATGTTCACAGTAGCTTTATTCATAATAGCCAGAAATTGAAAACAACCTAGGTATTACTCAAATGAAAAATAGATAAATAAAAAATGGTTCATTTACACAATGGAATACTACTTAGCTATTAAGAAAAAAACATCTTTTAAATGTAGCACTGGACAGAATGTAAGAAATCCTGTACCGTGTGTACGCTTCAGAGAGCTAAACCGGAAGGCAGCATTCTCATGGAGGAAACTCTTCCAGTATTGGTCAATTACAAGACTCTTGGGTAGTTCTTTGTCTAATTAAGAAAAAGGAGATGTTGCAATTCAGTATCACACTAGAGAACATAAAATACTATGGAAATAGAAATTAAATTAAGTCCCTTTGAAACTTAGATGAGCAGGTTTAAAATTGAGGAACATACTCAATATTAGAATTGGTTTTCTATGTAACATTAAAATATTTCAAAATATATTCACAACTTAGTGGCTTTGTAATTTTAAGTACTCAAATAACAGATGGAGAATCTATTCATCTAAAATGGATTATGGCACTTAATGTATAATGTATATATATATATATATATACATTTATATATATATATAATTTATGTGACATTAATTATAAAACTAAATGGAGTGCAAACAAGCATATACTAACATCTATAGATGAGATAAATGCATAGGGTGGTAAAATTTCAATATATATATATAATCAGAAGGGGATATTGAAAAATATTTAATCATAGAAGTACATGACTCAAAAATGCTTTGAGTTCATTATGTAACTATCAGTGTTTTAAAAGTGCAGCCTTACAGAAAACTGCATTGGAATAGTTTATGACGACAAGGCCTTAACTAGAACTAATAAGTCAGAATTAAAATTTTATAAATATAAAGGTATGTAAATATTAACTAATGACAATTAAAGTGATTATAAGGAAGTAGAGTCTTAGATTATTCATCTGAAAGTGGATATAACAATTGTTCTATTTTTACTTTACAGTATTTAAAAGTGTTTTATTATAAAGAAAGCAAAGCCAGACAATGCAATTAAACTGATATTTCAAAGGTCTTTTACTTGACACTATAATTTTCTAATCATAAATCTCAAAATAGTACTATTATTCAAATATATAAAATTTGAATGTCTGAATTTGGGAGTAATATTGAAGGTGTGTGGATTCCTCTTATATCTACCTATATTGTGTTTTATGTGTAAGGCCATGCTTTCAATGATTAGAAATTTACGGTGATCACTATTATATTTAACAAATATTTATCAAACATTATGTCTTGGATGTGATTTTGAGGGTGTCCAGAAACAACACTTGCATCAGTGTATATTAGTTACACTTATCAATTCTGAAAATGGAAGTTGATATTATACTATGTTAATTAGTGTGTACATTTGTTTCTAATATACTAATGATGTCTGAAGCACAGTCTAACCTTAAAGATTTTAATTAAATCCTTATTCTTGCATTTAAATTTAGACAAAGAAGACTTCACTATATTCAGAGAATAGCCATTTCCATAGGAAAATAATAAAAATGCTAGTTTGTGTATATAATTTATTGCTTCATTCATGTATACAACTTTTTTAGATACACTATTATATAAAATTCCTCAGACAGAATATAGTAAAAAATGACAAAAATGTGTATTCGTTATCTATATGTGAGATAATTTCAAAATGTTTATTCCATAGTTTTTAAGCCCAAATAGATGACCAATAGTTAATAACTACATATAACTCCTGTATTATCAACATCTGTGCCGAGTAGAAACTCACACTGTGGAAGGAAAAACATTACCAATTAAAGAAAGTTCTGATATTAAAAAGTTCAGAAATGAGCACGTCTGGAATTGGTGACAGAAGAAGGGAATGAATATCTATTGATATTTGACCCTAAGGAAATGGTGAGAAGTGTGTTTTAGCAAACACATCTTACCTCTTATTTATATGCCTTTATTTTATAAAATGTTTTTTTATAATGAAAAAAAATGAAAAAGACACATATCTATAAAATGTAACAAAAATAACCTACTTGTTAATATGAGATCAACAGAAACATCTTCACTGGTAGGATTTTTAAAATGTATCATAACAGATGCCTGAAGACCAAGAATAGTGGTTATTCTTTCTGTTTCTATAGGCCTGGGGTACAGTCCTACTCCAAACATGTAGAATTTCCATTCTTTAAACTGTTTTAAAAAAAGAAACAACCATAATTGATCATATATTTGATTTTCAATATTATAAAACCATTTATTATTATATCCAATGTTCTTTATTGTACATGGAACTGATGAATCACATACTGACATTTTCATGAGTAAGCATATTCCCCTGCATGCACTGCTACCATTGACTTTCTTATTCCCTAGTTTTGATTTTACTTTCAAATCATATGTACACATATGATTTTATTTATATAGAATCTAGGAAATACAAATAAGAAAAATATGCAGTATTTGTGTTTGAGACATACTGAGTTCACTAATTAGTATTATTAATAGTGTCTTGTAAATAATATAACTTTAGTATTTTTGACTGATGAAAATCCTGTTTCTCTTTCTCTACTTCTCATTTCCTTTCTTTCTCCTTCTCCCCATTACCTATGTGTCATATTTTGTACCCATCCATTTCTGTGCTGGTTAGTTTTATGTCAACTCGATACAAGCTAGACTCATTGGAAACGATGGAACATCAGTAGAGAAAATTCTCCCATAAATCAGTCTATATACAAGCCTGTAGGACTTTCTCTTAACTAATGCCTAGTAGACCATTGATTATGGTGTCACTCTTGGGCTGGTGGTCCTGGGTTTTCTAAGAAAGGTGAGCAAGCCATGAGGAGCAAGTCAGTAAGCAGCACTCCTCCGACCTCCAATTCCTGCCTCCATGTTCCTGATCTATTTTGTTCCTGTCCTGATTTTTTCCATTCATGAACAGTGATGTGGAAATATAAGCTAAACAACCTCTTTTTCCACAAGTTGCTTTGGTCACATGTTTCATCATAGCAATAGAAACCACAACTAAAACCACTTCTGTTTTTTGACATCTACAATGGTCCTATAACTTAGGTATTATAAATAGTGCAACAGTAAGCATTGATGTACAAGAATCTTGTGATGTGTTGACCTGCAGTCCAACATATAAACACCCAGGTTAAGTGTAACTGGGTAACATGAAGAACTACTTTTAGCTTTGTTAGGATACAAAATACTAATTTCCATTGTGGCTGGACTAGTATTCCATCTCACAAGCAGTGCATAAGGTTCTTTGTTGGCATTTTGGCTACTTTTTGTAATTTTTTAATGGCTGATATTTTAACTGGGATATGTTAATGAAATTTTAATCTTAATCTATTATATTATAAATATACATACACAGATACAAACACAAAAATACAACATTTGGAAGGTAAAGAAATGATTTGATATTATGTGAAAAGTACTTTATATACATCGTAAATTGAAAAAAACTCTTTGTGGCATAGAAAAAAGAGGTAGCTCAAGTGTTGAGTGCTTGGTTTTGAATGGTGATTTGCAATTTGATGGAGCAAGCAAGGGACTGCTTACATCTGAGAAACATTGAACACCATGAGTCAGAGGTAAAGTCCAGGTCAAAAGCAGGACAGTTTAACTGAGTACCTAAGAATATGACCTGTACTCATGAAGTTCTCAGTAGCAGCAAGTCCCTGTGGTGATTTCTTGACATAAGGGAGACATGTATTTTTATCTGAGATATCAAAAGTCATTAAAGCAGTTTTGAAAAATCAAAGTGGTGGAAGGTGAGGAAAACAGGACTAATCTACTTTTTGACAAATTTCTATCAAGATTATATTGTTTCTAAGAGAACATGTACCATATCTTTATTTATAGTCCTCGCCTAGGTATTAAAGTTATTGAAATCTTACAACTATTTTGGATCAGCAATCAAGAATATCAGTAAGAGTAGCAAGATGTTACAGCATATTGACTATACAATGATAGGTATACAGCAAGATAGCAGAGGCTATATTTGTAACTCTATCCAAATTAACAAAATCAGAAATGAAAAGGGAGACATAACAGAAACTGAAGAAATGTAAAAATAAATTCATCATTTCCTACTACAAAAGCCTATACATGACAAAACTGGAAAATCCAGAAGAAATGGACAATTTTATAGACACATAGCAGGTACCAAAATTAAATCAGGATCAGATAAACCATCTAAACTGTCCAGTAAGACCTAAAGAAGTAGAAGCAGTCATTAAAACTCTCCCAACCAAAAAAATATAAATAAATAAAATTAAAAAAAGCCCAGGATCAGATAGGTTTAGTGCAGAATTAAACTAGACCTTCAAAGAAGACCTAACACTACCCAATTTGTTCTATAAAGCCACAGTTACTCTTATTCCTAAACAACACAAAGACCCAACATAGAAAGAGTACTTCAGACCAATTTTCCTTGTGAATAACAATGCAAAAATACTTAATAAAATTCTCCCATACTGAACCCAAGAACACATTAAAATGATCATCCATCATGTTCAAGTAGGCTTCATCTCAGGGATGCCGAGATGGTTCAATATATAGAGATCCATCAATGAAATTCACTACATAAACAAACTCAAAGCAAAAAAAACAAAACAAAAAAACCCAATCATTTCTAATCATTTCATTAGATGCTGAGAAAGTATTTAACAAAATTCAACACCCCTTCTTGGTAAAAGTCTTGGAAAAAATCAGAAATTCAAGGCTTATACCTAAACATAGTAAAAGCAATATACAGAAAACCAGTAGCCAACATCTAACTAAATGGAGAGAAACATGAAGCAATCCCACTAAAATTAGGGACAGACAAAGCTGCCCTCTCTCTTCCTACCTATTCAATATAGTACTTGAAGTCCTAGCCTGAGCAATTAAACAACAAAAGGAGGTCAAAGGGATATAAATTGGAAAGGAAGAATTCAAAATATCACTATTTGCAAATGATATGATAGTATACTTAAGTGACCACAAAAATTCCACCAGGGAACTCCTAAACGTGATAAACAACTTCAGTAAAGCAGCTGGATATAAAAGTAACACAAACAAATCAGTAGCCTCCATAAACTCAAAAGATAAACAGGCTGAAAAAAGAAATTAGGGAAATAACAGCCATTACAATAGCCACAAATAATACAAAATACCTTGGTGTGACTCTAACCAAGCAAGTAAAAATCTATATTTCAAGAACTTCAAGTCTCTGAAGAAAGATATCACAGATCTCAGAAGATGGAAAGATCTGTGTTCAAGTATTGGAAGGAATAATATAGTAAAAATGGCCACCTTGTTAAAAGCAATCTACAGATTCAATGCAATCCCCATAAAAATTCCAACTCAATTGTTTATAGAGTTAGAAAAAGCAATTCTCAAATTTATTTGGAATAACAAAAAAAAAAAAAACCAAAAACCAAACCAAAACAAAACAGGATAGTGAAAATTATTCTCAACAAAAAAAGAATTTCTAGGGGTATCACCATCCCTAAACTCAAGATGTACTACAGAGCAATAGTGATAAAAATTGTATGGTATTGGAACATAAACATACTGATAGATCAATGGAATATAATTGAAGACCCAGAAATGGCCCTACATACCTATGGTTACTTGAACTTTGACAAAGGAGGTAAAACCTTCCAGTGGAAAAAAGACAGCGTTTTCAACAAATGGTGCTGGCTCAACTGGAGGTCAGCATGCAGAAGAATGCAAATTGATCCATCCTTGTCTCCTCATATAAAGCTCAAGTCCAAGTAGATAAAGAACCTCCACAAAAAAAAAAAACAAAAAAACAAAAAAACAAAAAAACCAAAACCAAAACAAAACAAAACAAAAAACCCAGATAAACTGAATCTAACAGAAAAGAATGTGGGGAAGAGCCTGGAACACTTGTGCACAGCATAAACTTTCCTGAACAGAGCACCAATGGCAATGGTTTTAACATCAACAATAGACAAATGGAACCTCATAAAATTGCAAGGCAAAGGACACTATACAATAACCCTGTTAAAATGGGGTACAGAGTTAAACAAATAATTCTCAGCTGAGGAATATCGATGGCTGAGAAGTACCTTAAGAAATGTTCAACATTGTTAGTCATCAGGGAAATGCAAATCAAAACAACCCTGAGATTCTACCATATATCAGTCAGAATGGATAAGATCAAAAACTCAGGTGACAGCAGATGCTGGTGAGGATGTGGAGAAAGAGGAAACCTCCTATATTGTTGGTCAAATTGTAAGTTGGTACAACCACATTGGAAGTCAGTTTGGTGGTTCTTCGGAGAATTGGAAGTAATAGTACTCGAGGACCCAGCTATACTACTGCTGGGCATATACTCAAAAGATTCTCCAACATATAACAAAGACACATGCTCCACTCTGTTCATAGCAGCCTTATTTATAATAGCCATAAGCTGGAAAGAACCCAGATATCCCTCAGTGGAGGAATGCATACAGAAAATGTGGTATATTTACACAATGGAGTACTACTCAGCAATTAAAAACAATGAATTCATGAAATTCTTAGGCAAATTGTTGGAACTGGAAAATATCATCCTAAGCGAGGTAACCCAATCACAAAATAACACACATGGTATGCACTCTCTAATAAGTGGTTATTAGCTCAAAGGCTTGGAATACTCAAGATAAAATTCACATACCACATGAAGCTCATGAAGAAGGAAGGCCAAAGTGTGGAAGCTTAAGTCCTTCTCATAAGGGACAAAATACTCATGGCAGCGAATATAGAGATAAAATGTGGAGCAGAGTGTGAAGGAAAGGCCATCCAGAGACTGACCCAACTGGGGATCCATCCCACATGCAGACACCAAACCCATACTCTATAGTCGATTCAAAGAAGTGCTTGCTAATAGGAGCCTGATATAGCTGTCTCCTGAGAGGCTCTGCCAGAACATGACAAATACAGAGGAAAATGCTCACAGATAACCATTGGACTGAGCATGGGGTCTACCATGGTTGAGTTAGGGAAAAGACGGAAGGAGCTGAAGGGATTTGCAACCCCATAGGAAGAACAACAATATCAACCAACTAGTACCACAGAGCTCCCAGGGTCTAAACCACCAGTCAGAAAGTACATATGGAGGGACCCATGGCTCCAGCTGAATATGTAGTAGAGGATGGCCTAGTTTGGTCCCAGTGGGAGGCGAAGCCATTTGTCCTGGTAATGCTAGATGGCCCAATGTAAGGGAATGTGATAGCAGGGAAGTGGGTAGTGGAGCATCCACATAGAAGCAAGGGGAAGGGGCATAAAATAGGACATTTCTGGTGAGGAAACTGAGAAAGGGGATACTATTTGAAATGTAAATAAAGAAAAATAATCAAGAAAAGAAAAAAAGTTCCCTTCCACCAGGAATTGGAGGCATGCCATACCCAGAAATGCATCCATAAATTGTTTAACCTTTCAGCCTATGTTGTAGTCTACAATCCATCTTATGAAATTGTGTAGCCTTTGAGTTTTTATACCTCTATTTTTGTGTTATAACCAATGAATACATAAAACATTGAATTGAGTTTAAAAAATTCACTTTATCATAGCCCCCATCTCCAGGAGGCATTTCCTATGAACTGAAGCACCACACAAGCCAGAGAAGGAGGTAGCCTAACTGATAATATTTACTTCTCCATCCTTTCCTCCAAAACCATTCTGATAGTCTTATTTTTAGCTCTGCAGAGGGATACCTGTGGTGGCCTCTCCTCATTCTATACTCTCAATCCCAGGGGATTTAGAATATCCTGGTAAATCTCTATACTATATCATCCTTCCTGTGTACATAGTCAACCACCCTCAAGTCCATCCCCACTCCTAAGTGTCTGCATACAATACTCAGAAACACATTTTACCAGGAACCCCCAGTAGGCACAACTAGCAGGATCCCAAATGAATAGCCCAGCATGCAACACCAAGACATTGCAACCTCTTAAGAACCAGAGAAAACAACAGAAACTGAGGAGGAATATAGTTTAGCATCTACCAAACTAAGACAAGAAAGATATTGGAACCTAGAATTAAAATCTTCCCAAATATATATGCAGACGCTATCCTAAATTACAATTAATGACAGGCAGGACAATATGGATTAAATAGAATCCAGCAATAGTATCACAGTAGGGAATAAGAATTGTAATGTAGCTGAAGCTTAAGACAAAGACCTTAAAATAACTTTCATAGATATGAAAGAGAAAATGAATAAATCCACCAAAGATATCTATGAAAACCCAAACAATGTAAATAAATGAATCAAACAGTTCAAGACCTGAAAATGGAAACAGAATCAATAGCTAAAATGCAAAGAGGGAAATCCAGAAATAAAAAAAATAGCAACTCAAATAAGAAGCTCATTGGCCTTCCGATCAGAACACAAAAATGGAATAAAGACTCTCCAGCATTGAAGCCATAATAGAAAAAAATGTATGCCTCTGTCAAAGGAAATGTTAAAAAAATTGCAGGTACAAAACATCCAGAAAATCTGAGACAGTATGGAAAGAGAAAATCTATGAATAATAGGAATAAGGGAAGAAGAAGAAACTAAGGTCAAAGATGCAGAAAATATTTTCAATAAAATCACCAAAAATTTCTCTAACTTAAAGAAGTGAATGTTTATCAAAGCACAAAGAGGTATGCCAAACATCAGACTGGACCAGAACAGAAACTCTCCTGATCATATAATAAAACACTAAAACAAAAAAAATAATATTAAAACATGAGCAGAAAAAAGACTAATTAACATATAATGACAGACATATTAGATTAAAAACTTGAATTTTAGTGGAGATTCTGAAAGTCAGAAGGGTCTGGGTAAATCTTCAAATTCTAAGAGACCATAGGTGTCCATCTACACTTGTATATCCAGAGAAAATTTCCATCACAATTAGATGGAGAAAATAGGCCAAAGCATGAGAAACCCAAATTTAAGTAATATATATTTACAAATCCAACACTACAGAAAGCACTAGGAAAAAAAAAACACTCTAATCTAAATCAGTTAGCTATAACCAGAAAATCAAAAAGGAACCAATAACTACAGACGAGCAAACACAAGAGGGAAAACATTGTGTATGAAATAAATAAATGAGGAGTACTATTAGGAAAAAAGAATAAAACACTTGAACACTGAGAAGCAGGTTTTAGTACAAAAACCAAAGAAAAGTTTAATTACCATATTTTCTGTTTACAATTGTTGCCCTTATTCTGTGATGGAGCAATGTAAATTCTCTTACAGGCTCAGGTAACATAATGAATTCAAGATATTTAAAGCTAGTGTTGGAATCTTGGGATTCTGCCAACTAAAGTGCAAGCTAGAGTTTTTGGATTAAGGTTGTTCATATGAATGTAAACCAGAAGCAAATGTAAGGTTAATGAATCATATTCATTTGTCTCAGTTCAGGCTCCTTTTTGAAAATAGTTAAATGTTATCTGACTACAATTGCCCTTATCTCATTTTCAGTTAATTATCCACTCAGTTGTACAAGTCAGTTCAGGTAGATACTATCAAGCAAATCCAGAAAGGAAGAGGAATTTATGTGAAAATTTCCACAAAGGTTATGAGCTATTTCAAATATTTATGCTTCAAAAATAAATTATAAAGCTTACTTTAAAATTTGTTCTTTAGATACTTGGACACATATAATTTGTATTGTTCATACAAAAGTTTATTCAATTAAAATTTTATGAACTGCTTTTACTTGCAAAAGATGTCAATGTGATGAATTAAATAAAAATGATGTGAATCATTTGGGGATAACAAAGGGCAAAAAAGGCACAAAGGTTAGAGAGAGATTGGAAAAGTTTTTAAAAAATGTCTGGACTTAGCAGGTGAAGAGATGAATTGTTGTTTCAAATTTAACCATTGAAAACTGAAGATTTTCAGCAGGTAGACATGATTGAAATCACGGCCAGCATTTAGCTGGTTTAGGAAATGTTAAAATGAGTATTTTTTGTTTTGTTTTATCTCACACTTGAGGAAGAACTTATTACTCTACCCAGTCTCAAAAGATCAATCATGGTATGCACTCACTAATAAGTGGATATTAGCCTGGAAAACTGGAATACCCAAAAGATAATCCACACATCAAATGAGGTACAAGAAGAACGGAGGAGTGGCCCCTTGTTCTGGAAAGACTCAGTGTAGCAGTATAAGACAAAACCAGAACAGGGAAGTGGGAAGGGTTGGGTGGGAGAACAGCGGGAGGGAAGGGGGGTTATGGGACTTTCGGGGAGTGGGGGTGGCAGAAAAGAGGAAATCATTTGAAATGTAAATAAAAATATATAGAATAAAAAAAACCAAAACAACAAAAAAGACTAAAACATATCTTGTTTAGCTGTTTACAAATCTGCAATATACTACTGCATTTAAAAAATATTTCCTTAATGATTTACAAAGAAATATTTGCAAAAGATACTAGCTGCATGAACTGCACTTATGTATATACTTATTGTGAAATGCATTAAATCAGCTTCCTCTGAGAACATACTAATCATACCTGAGTACAATAGAAGTTAATGCATGTTTCATGACCATGTCTCCCAAGTCCAGATGGATGAAAGTAAACAGATATCTCTGTGGTAGTGTGGGGTAGGAGGACCAACTGGGAGAATTCAGAAAAGCAAGAAAACCAAAAATCAATACATTTTTGAGGTGGAATGTTTGTTTGCTAAGTCTACAAATAGCTTGTGTTTACATGATAAAAGTTATGAACTACAAATATTATTTGTTTTGTATACCCATTCTACAAATATTGATTATACAGGATGTTATGAGCATTATTTATTATGGGAGTTCTCAGACCATATTCTTTCTCTAGACAATGACCATGCAAGACTTACTATGAATTAAGATGTCAGAATTAATCTCAGGAGTATTTACACTTACTATGTAAATAAGTACTTTATTTAGGAACCTATAGCTTTGGAATATCCTACAGCATGGGTCAAATTCCTATAGGAACCTAACTTATAGCTTTGTCAGTATCAAAACGAATGAGCTCTTGAAAAACATCAGTGTAAGTTTTATAATTTTTTCACTTCATCCTGTTATATTCATGGTACTAGTTAGTGGTGTGTAAAATAATGTTTCAATTCTTTCTTTAGGGATAATAAAAGGAAACAATGATTTAATCAAAATATATAGAAATCATATATAATTAATTATTATAAATAATTTCATATATAGTTAATATATAATTAAAGTATTACACTAGAGATACTACAATTTTTAATGCCAGTGGATATGGAATAGCAGCATTACAGTGCCTGAAAAAGTCATTTTACATTAAGGTATTGTGAAAAATGAACTTCAAGCACAATGAAGCAACATTACTATCTAATAGCAGCAACAAAATCTTATAAAATATAAGATTTAGTATATAACAATTTCTTATAGTAGTCATAAATAACAAAACCAAATTTGATATATATTTCCTAAATAAAAGTTGTAAAAAATATAATTCAGGAATTTGAAATATAAAACATTTTTAGGATTTTCATGTGTTATATCTATTTGGTATCAATTGATTCATTATGCTCATAAATAACAATATTACATCTCATGTAATGTTTGTGTTATTGCTAATATTAGCCTTTTTAAGTTTAATTCCTAATAATGCTTGATAAATTAGTTAAAAAATGGAGTCTAAAGCTGTAGATAAAGGAATAAAATGACTGTATTTTTAATTATACGATATAAGGTGACATTCACTATACTGTCTTTTTTGCTTTGAGGACAAGAGATTGGCACGTTCCATAAAAGTACACACACACACACACACACACACACACACATACACATACACACACACACACACACACACACACACAATGTAAAAACTCTATTTTCAATGAGGAATTTAAAGTACAGGCACACTATACAACAAACTCTATATGCTTTATAATTATTTATTCCATTAAGTGACATATTCAAACACATCAATTTCAAAATAGTTTTAAATATTAGTGTGTATATATAAATGATAATTATAATAAGCAGTAATTTTTAAATTTGATCAACTACTTAATTGTTAAATTAAATACTAATTATTTTACATATATTAGTATAATTATAATAAATATATAAATTTTAACCTCATGCAGAATCTTTTAATTCATTTATAATTTCATATATATATAATAAGTACTTTGATAATATGCTCCATCCACTACCCACTCACTTTAAATTCTGTTATTTAAAAGCTCATGAAGCCCAATGTATAGTTTGTATTATGTTCTTATTGTATTTCTATGCCTCATAAATCACATCTCAGTTGGTAACCAGTCATCACTATGAGACAAATATTAAGGCATAAAGACACAAAAGGGTATACTTATTCAAGTCTTTAAACTATAAAGAATAAAAGCTTTTTTTTAGAAATATCTGCTAGCAGATGTCCAGAAGAGGTTCTTTGATAAAAAGAAATCACTGTAATTATTTCTTTTTCCTAGACTGTATTATCATTCCTCAGCTCACTCTACCTAGCCTCTTTTGTCAGCCTCATGAGTAGCCACAGTAGTTATGACTAGAGATGAAAGCACACAACCATGCCAGTCTTAAAATTATCATGTTGATGTTTACTGGAAACAGATATGGGATGAAATTTACTGCACATAATTGGTGCCCGGTGGATTGGAAATATGGGTATTTATTAAAACTTCTTATCTTCTTTTGTAACTTAGGGAAAATCAAAACTAATTTAGACCCATTAGCTTGATCATATTCTTCATGATCCCAAAATGAGAAAGTGGGACATAGACATGAGCAGAGGATGAGCAAGAGATTTCTAAGAATCTGAAAATGTAGATGGGGCAGGGCTACAAACTTACGATGGGTTTAAAACCTTTGCCCATAGGACTTTGTAAATATACAATAACTGTTCTTATAAAATTATATTACTCAGAGACTATTATAAAAATCTGATTAATAAAATGGTTGAAAAATACAAACTACAGCCCATATTAAGCATAATTTACATATAAAATCCCAATATTATATTAAAATGAGATTGTTAAATAATAGATTACAATTCATGAGCAAGTATAAAATAGAATTTGAATATCACTTTTTATACATCAAAATTTAAATTATTATTAATGGTTCTAAAGGTAATATTGTATTAGAATCCTAAAAGTAGAATTGGAAAATGCTGTTGTAGCGATCGGTTTAATGGACTTCTCAATGTACTTACTGGTAATTTTCTGTTAAGATCCATGACAAAATTTTCAGGATTACTGTTCCTTATTTTCAGTTCTAAAATTTCATTCGTAGGATTATATAATGGAAGGGTTTGAATGATCTTCCTGGGAGGAAAATCAAGAGTAGTAAATTTGATGATGTATATAAACTTATCAATGATTTCACAAGTTTTTTTCATTTTTAACTAAATTATATCTCCCTTCAAAACCTATGTCATTGCATAATATTTGCATATGTTTATGAGGAACAATGTTTGATTTGATTATATAATAAATATATGCCAATAAAGTTAAAAATAATGTTACTCAATGAGGGAATTATAAAATACTATTCATCTGCCATCTACAGAAATTAATCAAATGATCTTAACAATGTTAAGGAACACAGACACACATATCTAGTGATTATATATATATATATATATATAGTCTAGTGTATGGATATATATATCCACACACTAGAAACTCAGAATTTTGTTATATTAAATGCAAATTGGAAAATATGTAGCTTTGAAAAACTGAAGTTAGTTAGGAAAATATTGTCCTTTAATCCAATATGACTTCTGTCCTATAAAATTTATTTCAAATATGATGAGCATTTATAGCTTAGGCTGCATCAGGTTATTTAGTTCATATGGTGTGGTACCAACTCTAACTAGGTTTGAGTATAGAAAGAAATCTTTTCAGATATTTCTGATTTTCACAATAGATTTTAATGAATGTGTGTCTTTGCCATACTTTCTATGATAATTAAGCCACAAAAGTCCAATACCAGAAACAATTTATTTGATTGCCAATTAGAACATTTTGTAGATATTGAAAAGTTAATGTTTGATGAACATTTGGATATTCAAATTTTAAGGAATTAGAACCAGGACTTTCAATGCAACCTTTTTCTGATTAATATGTATTTAAAAAATACTCTTGCTATTTAAATTTCTCTCTCTCTCTCTCTCTCTTTCTCTCTCTCTCTCTCTCTCTCTCTCCCTCTATCTTTCTCTCTCTCTCTCTCTCCCTCTCCCTTTCTCTCCCCACCCCCTCTCTCATTTTACCCCCTCTCTCTGTCTCTCTCTCTTACAGAATTTCTTGACACACAATCTTCAAGGAAACTGAATATATATATTCAGTATATATATGTATATATAGCAATTAGAAGAAGGAACAATGTATATATGTTTATTTTCAAACATAAATTTCAGAAAAATCACTATTTTTTCAAAGTGATTTCACATTTATTTACTTATTTATTTTAATTTATTGATATATTTATTTACATTTCAAATGATTTCCCCACATATATTTATAATGGAAGTATCATTGTTTCTGAAATACAAATAAAATCTAAGGTCTGTATCTATCAGTCTTAGTAAATAATATGTGAAGATACCCATGTTTTCAAAACAGTACTAACTTAAGCTCATTGTATAACATGTCTATTTATGCCCCAACAAGGTATGTGATACTATTTTGCTAGTTGAGAATGCAATGACACTGAACAACAGTTCAGAAGACTGAATAGAAATGGCCTCTCATATCACACTAAGGCACCTGATTATCCTCTGAAAGAATCAAGTAGGTTTGAGTGTTTGATAATGTCTAAGTAAGTATGAAATTTTCATCATGGAAACTGGGTGGAAAATAATGTGCAGTAATTAGGAAGAGGAAGCATAGTAACTACTTGTGATTATTATGTTAATATACTCCAGCTGTGAAGCAAGGAAGGCTCAAGTAGTAGCAACAGGGGGAAATGAAGTGTTTGCATGAGTAATAATAGGGAGGAGAAATGCAAATTACTCTGAGCTTTGTCAGGGAAAGGAATAAGAAGAAAGTCTATTTATGGATCTATTACTCATGTGGATGGTTCCTTAGAGAATTGTTTGATTGATGTAATAAGTAGCAGTTAATATTATATTTGTACATGGAAGTCAGACATGAAAGCTAAAATTTGTATAATTTCACTTTATATAGTATCTAAGAGAAAGAAATCAAACTTGTGTTTGCCAAGTCAAGAGGGAGAGATCAAATTACAGTGACAGGTTAATGGAATTGTTTTCTTTAGGAGAGCAAAAATGTTGTGGAAGGTGGTGGGTCTGTAGCATAATGAAATGATACTGTTCTGTATACTTTAAAATGGTTAATTTTATGTTACATGGACTTTTTCTACAAAAAACTAGAAACAATCAAAAAACTAAAATAGAAAATAAATCTGGAAGGTTAGGATAGAGAAATGAATAGGAAATAAAATATATATTATTGCACACAGCATGAGTAGATATATTCATGATTCTCCTTCAAGTGTTTACGTGTGTATGCATTTGTGCGTGTGTGTGTATGTATGTGTGTGTTTGTGCATATGGGTAGACATACTCTCCACACTAAGGTAGATAAAGATAATCAACTGTCCAAAGTTTTCTTCTCATTTCCATTCATGGATCATAGAACAAATCCTATGCTTTCATATATAAAAATCATATGTAATCATGTTCATGCAATAATAATAAAGTTTTAAAAGGAAAAATGTATTGTATAGTGTAAAAATCAATAGCTATAATGTAGAGGCAAAATATTTCATATAAATCATATTTAAAATATATTTTATATATATTTTTCATATATTAACATTTATGCTTTTATTACATTAAACATTTTGTTTACATGTATGCACATAATATATATGTTGAGGTTCAGGGACAACTATCAGAAATTAGTTCTCTTTACCATCATGTGGGTCTTAGGGAATAAAGTCAGATTATCAGTCTTCATAACAAGAGTTTTTATACTACGAGCCGTTTTTCTAGTCCATATACATTAACATTTTAAATATGATATATGTTTAGAAATTGCTAATAACATTATAAGTAATATGCTGAAGGATAAAGTATTAGCACGTCATTCCTAAAAGAAATTTTAAACCATCTTTTTCTCAAAGCTTATATTCCAATTTCTTTGTGATTATTGTTTATGCCTTGTTGGAGATGTTCAGCTCTTTAACATTTTTATCTGACAGCCTCATCAAGTCTACAGAGGCTACAGGAACCTGGGATATTTATACCTCAAACTAAAAATGCTAATAGAGACTACTGTGATTGTTTAGATGTCCAAGCATGATTAGCAATTCTTCACTATATATTCCAAAACATCAACAAGAAAGGTTTATAAGTGTTATGACAAATAGGTTCTTTGGAGATGACTCAGTAAAGTGCTGGTCTTACAAGCATGAACACCCAGGTTTGGTTCTTCACTAACAAATTACAAAGCTGAAACAGCATTTTGCATTGTTTCTTTTATACCATTTCTTGGGAAGAAGATGCTTACTTGATGGATAACCCCACTGACTCAGGGAGTTCCACGTTTAGGTAGAGATATTATTTCAAAAGAGAAGGTTGAAAATGACAGAGAAAGATGTCAATGGTTGATATCTGGTCTCCACATGCAAACATGTGTACCCAAACAAATATATATATATATATATATATAACACACATGTACACTAAATACATGTACATATACAGATGTATATATAGCCATATTTACAAAGAAAGAATAAATTTTAGAGGATGATTATTGTAATTAGTCACAAGATATGAAAATATGATACTCCACCCTAATTATACAATATTATTTTTAATTATAAATATAATGGGATAGAGCCAGACTACAAAAATATGAGCAAATGTGTAAGAACTCACTTTGCTAGCTTTATAAGACATATAAAACTCTGAGAATTAAGTTCCAGATTTATTTTTGCAAGAATAGGGAGTGTAACCTCTATATGCTATTACCTTTGCACTTAGAATTTCCCATTTCCATATCTTTGTGCCACCAGTGATTACTCTAATCACTTTCTTAATGAACTATTTGTAGCTGTGCTTTGAGTAAACACATTGGAAGGCTTTAACATATTTTTTGTGGTCTGAGGAATGGATATTAAGCAAAAGGTACTTATTAGAATATAAATTCTTAAATTTAATTATGGACTGTTTATTCTTGTTTACCAGAAACCAAGTTGGTGTGAGATACAGCATAGAATCTTGACTGAGTGTGAATGTTGTACCTCAAGGGAACATAGTGTCAGTCAAGTGGCCTAATTTTCACAATTGCTTATGGCATACCTCCTTCTTTTAGCAAACAAAACTTCAACCATACCTCTGTTTTACCCTGAACTTAACTTGTTCCCCAGCTTAAGTCATATGTGCACAAGAACATGTTCTGCTGCCTCCAGTCTCTACTGGGAATGGGCTGAGTACAGTCAGACTTGCTCCCTGTTAGATTCCACTGACTATAGTTTCTCTTGTCCAGCTTTCTTCTACTTTACTTCCTTTTCCATTTTATTTTGTGGGCTTTAATATGGGAGCTTGCTCTGTACTGGAGTAGTCCCTTTCTCTCCTTTGCAAGCATGTTTTGTAGGGAACGCTTTTATTTTTTTTATTGGCTATTTTATTTATTTATACTTCAAATGTTATCCCCATTCCCTAGTTTCTCCTCTGGAAACTCCCTATCCCATGCCCCCTTGCTTCTATGAGTGTGCTCCCCCACACATCCACCCACTCCTAACTCACCACCCTACCATTCTTCTATGCTGGGGCATCAAGCCTTCACTGGACCAAGAGCCTCCCCTCCCATTGATGCCAGATAAGGCCATTTTAGGGAACTTGTAAGCACACCCTAATCTGTTTCTTTTGATAGGTTGCACATTAGAAATATATTTATTTTGTTTTTTAAAAGGTTAAATGCTTAACAACAGTGTTTTTTTTTTCTTTTTGTATTACAAAATTACTAAACAGAACTTACTTTCCAAGATCACACTTCATTTCTGGTATTCTCTTTGGTTTTGGAAGGTCAGTTGTTAATTTTAGTAAATACCAGAACTCTTCACCCATTTCAGGCTGAAAAATAATGCTGTTGTAGAGAAATTTGAAAATCTTGTTAGTTATTTTAGTTTGTATAATAAATGTGGAAGATCAAAATATAAAATGGTAGAATTATCTGATTTCAAATAGAGTATCTAATCACTACTGAATTATATATTCTAGTCGTACTACAAATTTGTAAATTTTTAAAATTTTTGACAGGAAGATTATTTCATTAACAATAGGAAATATTGTTATTAGTATAGATTTAATAAATGTTTATTAAGTGAATAGAAACTGATTACAGAAATATTTTAAATGTCAGTGTTTAAAACATCCTTGTTTATAGTTGTAGTTAAATCAAATATACGATTTTGAACTAAATGCATGCACAATGCTTTCTGAAGGTCAGTTTAAATATATGATTTAAAAGAAGACTTTTATAATCTACATTTACTCCTCTCTCAGAAGATGGTGTTTGTGAAATTATAAATGTATCATTGTGTTTATATCTTAGCTTTATTGTATGGTATTTATATAACTTTGATCAAATCACTTAACTTTTTGAGTTTGAATTTCATTTTTATAAAATTGATGAATCAATCAGCTTTACTTTTACTATAAGAATTTTATGCACATAAAATATATCAAGTTAATACTATAGTAAGCAAGTAATGGTAAGAAGTCTAGTGTATGCCTTAAAATACATGCAAATAAATAAAAGTGAAGTTTCAATTGGTACTTGTAAAACCTAGGGTCACATTCGAGAAATGAAAGAAGCCCATGTTTCTAATGGTAATGTATTACAACGGTAATGTATTACAAGATTTTTAAATAACATCCTTCTCTTCACTTCTTTTAAACACCCTTTCTCTGGTTCCTATTTTTAATATTTTTTGAGATAGGGCCTTATTTTTGTTCAAGCTGGCCTAGAACTCACTATGTAGTATATGCTTGCCTCTTACTCAAAGATCCCCCTGTCTCCTGAGTCTTATAGATGCAACCTTCCATGGTAGTGAAATAAGCTATTCTTTTCCTGATTGACACTATTATGGATTTTATTTGCTAAGGCTTATAATATGTATCATTTTAGTATCCCTTCATTAAAATTATAAGTAGTTATTTCTATATTTTGTAAGAATCAATATCAATGATTTCCACAGTCATCTTTCTAAGAGACAACATATTCACAGACATATACACTAACAGTCTTCAAATATTTACAAGTGTGTATATGTGTGTGTATGTGTATATTATCAGTAGAAGATAACATTTAAAATATAACTTTGCTTATGCCTTATAGGAAAATGATTTATAGCTAATTATTTAAAAAGAGAATTGGATTTTTTCAAGAAAAATGAAAGTTAAATCCCTAATTCTCCAGAACTATCCTCAGTTCAGTGTGTAGGCTAAGGGATATTTGAATAGTAAAAAGCAAAATAAGAAATGCTGCTGAAATGTTTTAATTTGGTAATTCAGTGAAAAGCAATTTTGCATTGAAGCAATCAAAAATAATTGTTAATTATTTCTTATCAGAGAATAGTAACAATGTATGTAAAGCAATAATTTTAAAGCTCTCTCTTCAAAAGGTCAGCAACAAATTACAATAAAAGGCCAAAACACACCTTTCTTCTTTATAGCCTGTGGTTGCTGGAGAATACCATACAATATAGTTCACATTTTCCAATGCACCTAGTTTCATTTCTGATGGTCCATTAAAGGCAGAAGATGTTAATTTCACATCCAAACAAACAGGTGAATTTTTTGAATTGGAGATAGGCATTTCAATGCAAGTTGTTTCCTAGGATTATGAAAGAAACAAAAAGATATGCTCAGTTTTGTGGTCAAGATAGTAATTTCTCGGAGGAAGCAAACAGAAAGTAAAACGATATTATTTAAGGCCATTTGTATTATTTTTTTCCTTTTCAGTTACAAAACAAAATATACCTTTATTAAATTTTAATCTCTTATATTTTATCCCAAATTAATCTTGACACACAATACCAGATATAAAACAGCTTTAATGGTAAGCACTATAGATAGACCTAACATAATTAAGACATGTTTTTCACAAATAGCATTATCACCATGAGGTTCATTTCTCATTATTTCTTATAGAAATATTTCAGTGAGAGAATGATACCACATTTTACTAGTTTTCTAAGCAACCTGATGAAGTTTTTAAAACAACTACAGAACTTAGCATCTAAAGAAGTTTGCAGGAGTCAAAAAAAATCAGGACAGTTGTATGTCAAGAACACAAATATGATCAACTACAATAAGCCACACTGGCCTAGAACTGGAGAGAAAAAATGGAAGAAAAGCACTTGGGTTTGCTCATTTATCCTTGTCTACTAGTCAGAGAGGTCTCACAAACAGTGCTAGTTTGAGAACATGATACACAGTCTCTAAGAAGTACTACGGAGCAATAGTGATAAAAACTGCATAGCATTGCTACAGTGATAGGCAGGAAGATCAATGGAATAGAATTGAAGACCCAGAAATGAACCCATACACCTATGGTCACTTGATCTTTGACAAAGGAGCTGAAACCTTCCATTGGTAAAAGGACAGCATTTTTAACAACTGGTGCTAGTTCAACTGCTGGTCAACATGTAGAAGAGTGCAAATTGATCCATTCTTATCTCCTTGTACAAAGTTCAAGTCCAAATGGATCAAGGACCTCCATATAAAACCAGATACACTGAAACTAATAGAGGAGAAAGTGGGAAGAGCCTTAAACACTTGGGCACAGGAGAAAATTTCCTATATAGAACACCAATGGCTTATGGTCTAAGATTGAGAATTGGCAAATGGGACCTCATAAAATTGCAAAGCTTCATAGGCCAAAACATTAACCAACAGATTGGGAAAAGATCTTTATCAGTCCCACATCTGTCAGAGGGCTAATATCAAATATATGCAAAGAACTCAGGAAGTTAGACTCCAGAGAACCAAATAACCCTATTAAAAATGGGGAGCAGAGCTAAACAGTGAATTCTCAAATGAGGAAACTCAAATAGCCAAGAAGCACCTAAAGAATTGTTCAACATACTTAGTTAGCAAGAAAATACGAATCAAAACAACCCTGAGTTTCCACATCCTCACCAGTCAGAATGGCTAAGATCAAAAACTCACAGGTGACAGAAGATGCTGGCAAGGATGTGGAGAAAGAGGAACACTCCTCTATTGCTGGTGGGGTTGTATGATGGTACAACCACTTTGGAAATCAGTCTGGCAGTTCCTCAGAAAATTGGAAATAGATCTACCTGAGGACTCAGCTCTACTACTCCTGGGCATATACTCAAAAGATGCTCGAGCCTATAACAATGATACATGTTACACTATGTTCATAGCAGCCTTATTTATAATATTGACAGTTTATGAACATTTACTGGGCTCTTACCAGAGCAATACAATGAAGTTCAATTGTATCTACAGGAGGTCCAGGAGAGCTACGAATTTCAAGATGATACCAGATTTTTAGAGCTTTAACCTTTTCATCTGAAACAAAACAAAACAAAATAAAACTAAAGAAACAACAACAAACAAGCACTTCTTAATATGGGGCTCAGAATTTTTGATATTCATAAACATATTTTCAAAATTTCTTTCTTTTTTATTTTCTTTGTTTTTCCTTGCACTTGCTTAGCCTAGGTTGCCATTGATATTCTTATAATTCTCACACCTTAGAGTATCAAATACTGGAATTATGGTCACACACTACCATGGTTGACATTTAAGTCACTTTTATTAGACTTAGCAGGAAATCTGAGAATACCAGGAGCTGCTTTCCTTACAGTGGTGAGCAGTAAGAGACCCCCCTGGCCTGTATAATGACCAAATGTGCAGGGATCCTGGTTTTATGCCTGTTTCAGTTACATATTCATTTCCATAGCATAATAAACATAAGACATGGTTTAATTTTAAGTCTGAAGGAAAAATACTTTACCCTAGCTTATAAAACATTCACATATTCATACAAAGAATTATCTAAACAATGATTTCCAATAAAGAATTGTTCCTTCCTAGTCATATAAGAATGTAAATTAAGGAAAGGGTCCAGAATATTAGGCTCAGTCTCCATAGGAGTACTTAAAAACCTCTTGCAATTTAACTCCAAGAAAGATAGAGGTTTAGGCAAAGAAGTGAAATGATTTTTAGGTCAGGATTCCCAGTTTTCCTTAGAGCAGAAATCTCTGCCACTGTTGGTGTTCAAACTCTGGCACCAAAAACTGAAATGGTGATCAGCTACAACGTCTTTTCACAGGGAAGCACTGCAGTCAGTTTTATCATATTCATTTTCTTCTGTCCATTTGTTTTCACCTGCATAGCTTCTCATTTCTGAATTCTTTGGTTTTCCAGTGTTGAGTTGCCTCAGGTTGAAAAACTTTGCCCATGTCAGTGTATTGTATACACAGTTACATTATATTGCTGAGTTTGAAAGTTTTCAAGAATTATAATTCTAGATTAAATTACTTAGGTCAAGTTACTAACATCCTTTGGCCTCAGCTTATCTATGAACTAGGAGTTCACAATAATGGTATTATCAATATCTGTTTCTTCTGAAAATCTTCTTTATGTGTATACAATTTTAGATAGGATTATAATCAATATATTGCATGAAATGGTACTTTGTAATCCCATGTGACACTAAATGATATACTATGCTGTATTACACAGTATTATACTTTATTGAAATACTCCATTCTACACTATTGTATATTGCAGTATCTTGTTTTGTACTCCGGTATATTTTAATGTCTAGCTATCATAAAATATATAAAAATGAATGTATCTAGGATACATTTAGAACTATAAGTTAGTGAGTGGAAGAAATAGAGGAAGTCCCTAAAGTTATTTATTTATTTATTTATTTATCTATTTATTTATTTATTTATTTATGCTGGCTTAGAACATTCTAGGTAGATCAGGTTGGCTTCAAACAAGATCTGCTTACTTCTGTTCCCCAAGGACTGGGGTTAAATGCATGTGCTACCACACTTACACAGACTCTTATTTTTCACACACACACACACACACACACACACACACACACACACACACGAGAGAGAGAGAGAGAGAGAGAGAGAGAGAGAGAGAGAGAGAGAGAGAGAGAGACAGAGACAGACAGAGAGAGAGAGAGAGAGAGAGAGAGAGAGAGAGAGAGAGAAACAGAGAGAAACAGAGAGAAACAAGAGTGACAGAGAGACAGGGAGAGAAAGAGGAAAAGAGAGAAGAGGAGAATGATCCATTTTTCTTCAAATTTGTATCTTATCTCTGCTTTTAACGAAAAGTACAATTATCACTGACCTGTAGACCTGTGGGGTTGTGGTGGTAATGTGTGTTGGGGGTGTGTGTGCATATGCATGCAAATGGGAAAAGAGAGGGAGATGAGAGACAGAGAATAAAAGAAGACATCTATTGTTTCTACTTTTGTGTTGAAGAACTGCAATACAAATTCATTTAATCATGCAGTCAAGATATATTATATGAGAGAAGAATAAAACAACCCCAAATATCTTCTTGGTATGCCTCTATGTGTTTTTCCTAGAGAATTTTGCATCTTTCAATTCTTGTCTCTCTAATACCCTCTTATGATTCTGATTTCACATAACTCATTTTCAAGGATGCACACTCTAACTATTCAATTTCTCTAGTATCATATTTTTCCTTTACAATACCTAAAAATATGTTTTACAATATTTAACCATTTTAGAAAAAATAAAATATAATTAACTTTGTTTGATATGAGAAAGATGATCATATCATATTTTAAATAAGAAAAACATTATATTGACAATACATTCATTAATATCTTATAAGAAACAGAATATATTCCTCATTTAATAACAGAAAAATTAGCTGGGCGGTGGTGGCGCACGCCTGTAATCCCAGCACTTGGGAGGCAGAGGCAGGCGGATTTCTGAGTTCGAGGCCAGCCTGGTCTACAGAGTGAGTCTAGGACAGCCACGGCTACACAGAGAAACCCTGTCTCCAAAAAAAAAAAAAAAAAAAAAAAACCAGAAAAATTATAAACCTTAGAACTAATACAAAGACAGACTGCCTTCGTTGTGAAATCAGATGATCTTGTTATTTTATGGCAGCAGAAATTCAGAAAATAATCTATATAAAATTAAACTTGAAAGAATCCTGACAGGCATAGGCAACGTAAATTGAGATAGGTATTATGCATTTAAAGTATATATTTAATTTAAAAGTTAATGAGGATCAGAATGATGATCCACAGTACAATAACTAAATACACTCGCATAAGTTTACCTGAGTATTCCTCAAAAATAATGGTAGATGGATCTGATGGTGTTTCCTGAGAAGAGGAGTCTTTCTCTGTATCTGTGTCTTCCTCTGAATCTTCCTCATCTCTACTCTTAACGGAAAACATAATTGCACCTGCAAAATATGGGTACAGGATGTAAGCTAACCAGTGAGAAGTTTCTGAAATGGTTAGTCTCAAGCATCAGAGTTACTATGACTAACACACCAAACATAAATTCCAAATGGTAGCACTAGAATTAAGTATTATGTGACTATAGAAAAATTTAATGGAAATTATAAGAAACAGTATCTAATTCTTCATACTTGTTTTTCAAAAGATTTTCTGTAATAAGGAAAATAGGCCAATAATCAGCCTGCATTAGCTTTCAGTAACTTAGTGATCCCAGATGATTGTACTTACCTATTTTCTTACTCAGACACTTATAACATTCCTAATTATTATCTCATTTGAAAATTATTTTGTCTTATATAATTGTAAATAGCATAGTATTCCAAGTTTAATCTTTCACATGAACATTTAATGCATATAATAATATTTCACACTTTATCATAAAAACTGTTACTGTCAAAAACATCCATGTAAATTTTGTTATATTAAATTGGACTCAATAAAATTGGCAGTAATAATGAAAACTGGGAATAATATTTAAAAATATACAAGTCATTATGTATAAACTTATGTTTACTACATCAAAAATTTAAATTAGTAATTATTTTTTAACTCTGAATACTACACCAATAGGTCTGAAATGAGCAATGTTTTCTATGCTTGATGCTGTACTACTAAACCAGGAGCACTTCATGGATTCCTCTGAGCAGATACTATGCCTTTGGTGAGTTTTCAATATTTGTTCCATGCAACATTTTACTATCATCAGTAGAATATTCATTGCTTCTTCCACTGTGAAAGACTTCCAAAAATCAATCCACGGCAAGAACTGTAAATTTTATAATCAGCCTATCTCCCCTTCCACTATTAGTTCATGCTTTATTTTAATGAATATATGCACTATTATTAAAAACACGTCACCAATTTACTGTATTTATTCATGTTTTTAAATGATATTTTCATGCCTAATTATATCAAGAAGACATAGAAGTATCATTATTTGCCCTTGCATATTTAGAACTGTTTTTACTGTTATGTCCATTAAAATATCAGGCTTTTAAAATAAGAAATTACACTACATGTTCCACCATAATCCTTGTGATCACCACAATAAATTGTTTGAATTTAGTAATTGTTCAGAAAGGTTGTTTCTTCCACAATAATTTAAATTGTTAATCTAGATTTCTATTGTCTACCTAAGCAATCTCAGAACCTATTAAAATAATGCCTATATATATGAATTTATATGTTTTATTCTCATACATATGCACTAGAACACATTTATACATATTTGTCTATGTGCTACAATGTAGATAGAAGGCATGGCACAAATGATCAAAAGTAACTCATGGCTTGCCCAACAGTGACCTATGCAAAACTATAAAATGCAAAAATTTTTATAATGCTTTATTCTTTCAAATAACTGTTATAGACACAGGAAACAGTGTTAGAATCAAAATTACATATAAACCAATACATATCTAAATCTAATTAAGTTGTTACAAAACAATCCAGATTCAGAAACTATGCAACTCTCTATAAAGAAAACTTAAGAAATAAAACAATGAAATTACACTTTAAAACTTGCAATTCTTACTACCTTTGAAAATGATCTTTGCTAAGAATCATTACTGAGTAAGAGCTCCTATCTCAAACATTTTCCAAAGAATAAAAACTGCCACTCCAGTTCTGGGGCATAAGTTTGTAGCACCACAAACTGTTTCTATTTGTTATTCTGTAAACAGTTTCCATCTTATATCTTAACCCTATAGGCAATAGAGCACAATGAGCAAAAAATTATTAAAAAAATTATAGTATTTTTCACAGATATAAAGAAAGAGGATTAGATTTCATTTTATTGCTACTGACACATAGGAAAATGAACCTAAATTTTGGATGCTCCCATTGAGTCAAAATTAGTAAAATCCATTAGAATTCCATTGGGACCACATTCATGATACTTTCAAGTGAAAGCAGCCTTTTACAATTTTATGTCTCATATGATTTTGTGTGTATTATTTAAGGGGAATGCATAATTACACCTTCATTTCTAGAAGAATGTATGATATGCAGCTTCCAGCAACTAAATATTGGCAGGTAAAAGACTAAATCTGTTTTACATTTTCAAACTAGGTAAGATAGATACAAACTGATTTTTTGAATTGCATTTGAAAACATATTAGTTTTTTCTAAGATATATTTTCTAACATATCAAAGTAAAATAATTACTAAATTCAAACAATTTATTGTGGTGATCACAAGGATTATGGTGGAACATGTAGTGTAATTTCTTATTTAACTACATTTTATTTGAAACTTTCTTCAACTGCTATGATAGTATGGCTTAAAGACTGCAAAGAGTTCAACTTCATTTAAATAGCAAATCTCAAAGCATGGCATAATAAGGCTTTTAAGAAGTAGTTTACTTTAAATTCTACAAGAATGACAAGTCTGAAAGAATTCTTATTATTAAGAAAATTATTTGATATTTTACAAAGAAACCTTTTAAATGATTTTATAAAATAAAAATTAAATAAGCTTCTTATGGATATATTTACTTCCAAAAATACTATCTCATTCTAAATATATTCTTTGTATGGAGTGTTCTTTCCTTAAGATTAAAAGATAAAACTAAAGAAACACACACACACAGACACACACACTATCCTGAAATGTTTACTCTTAAATACATTTCTGAATGAGCTTTATTGCATCCGCAGTTAAAAAAAAAAAATCAAGTAAAGGATGTGCAACTTTACCATGGAAGTGTGGGTACTATTCCACTTACCAAAACTTATGAAAATATACTTTCTTTAAATATCAAGGAACTTGATATAACTGTCTTCTGGCACGGAAATACAGAGGCTAATGCTCGCAGCCAACTACTGGACTGAGCACAGGGTCCCCAATGGAGGAGGTGAAAGGAACCGAAGGGGTTTGTAGCCCCATGGGAAGAACAACAATATCAACCAACAAGACCCCCCCCCAGAGCTTCCAATAATTAAACCACCAAAGAGTAAATATGGAGGGACCCATGGCTCCAACCATATATGTAGCAGAAGATGGCCTTTTTGAGCAACAATGGGGGGAAAGACCCTTGGTTCTGGGAAGGCTCAATGCCCCAGTGTAGGGGAATGCAAGGGCAGGAAGGCAGGAGTGGGGGGGGACACCCTCATAGATGCAGGGGGATTGGGAATGGGATAAGAGGTTTGAGGGGCCAGGAAAAGGGATAACACTTAAAATGTAAATAAAGAAAATATCCACAAAAGTACTACTTTTAACTCAGCATTACATTCTAAAAACATATGAAAAGCAATGCCTCTCATCATATTGTGTTAGAAATATTTTTGCCCTAAGTTTGTCACCAAAGATTTCCATTAGCAAATCAAATATTTCAAGAAAATATATACTTTCATAGAGTATCAGAATGTAACTTAGAAAAACTATTCCTAAGTTGTTGAAATATAGTCTCAGCACAATAATATCTTTATAATCTTAAATATTTTATTTTGATATTAAGCACAAGTCTATTGAAAAAAAACAAATCTTTATGAATGCTGACTAAAAGCTTGCTTGCAGTTCTTTTCTTAGATATCTCATTAAAGTACCTCATTCTCAGATGCTTATTTATGAATTGCCAAGTTTTATAACTGACTGTTAGGTATAATTTGCATATATGTTAAATTATATATATACATTCAAATTTTGGAAGGTTCAAGAAAAACTTGGGTCCTAGAGGTCCCCTGAAACCTCATAGACGATTACCATTTTTGTTTTTGTTTTTGCCCACCAGAACATGAGATTTTATTGCTGAATAAACAACACACTTTGGTCACAGGGCCTATAGAAGTAAAGTCAGTACAGACTTGGAAGTTTCTTCTCTTATGGTTAGCTTTCATAATAGTGGAGGAGATTGTCTAAGACGTGGCAGGATTAAGTCAAAATAGTCTTACCTAGTTGTGAGTCCTATGGATTTCCATAAGGACTGGTATTACTGGACCATGGGTGTTATATTGCCATGGATGCTATGGGGTCAACAACTACTTCCTAATTGGATTTATGACCCACTCCATTAAGAGGAAACACATGCCTAGCATTCAAACTCCAGCTAAGCATTTGTGGATGTGAGCTCACAAGTAGAACCTACTACTATTACTCTGCTTAGTAGACCTACTACCTTCTAAATGTGTATTTTGCTACTCATAGATCTGTGGTGTTGTAAGACATGACCAAATACATTTACTTGTAAAGAAAACAGTAGTTAGTTCAAAAATCTACAACTGGTCAAAATGCAGAGATTCATTAGAGTTCTCTGACAGAAATGGGATGTATATATTATACCTATCTCTAAAGCTCAAGGACCACTGTCAAAGAGAGGTAGACCAACTGTAAAAACCTAGAGGTAAGGGAGGATCAGAGGAAAACAGTGATAATACAGGACAACTGAACTCATGAATTCAAAGCTGCTGTAGCTACTAGCAAAGCAATGCATAAGATCAAGCCAGCAGTCTAGCACAGATTCACAAGGTGTTCTTGAGCATTTCTCATCCATAACTAATTAGCTATGGGATGTTGATGGCCTCAGGAGAGAAGTGAACTAGTTTCTTCAAGAGTGTGCTTATTCACGCTCTATTATCAAAATTGAACCAAAACTGGTTGGCTTCTTCAACAATTGGATTACACAAATGATATTGGAAAAAAAAGAATATATTTCATCTGACTATATGAAGAATGCTTGTGCTACATACTAAATCAAATACTATGACAGGAACCTATCATAACATTGGTCCTCTAAATTTAGTTTTCTTAACTAATAGAGCATCAGTACATAAAGCAGAATTTACACATGTTATGGGTACGATATCTCTCTGCTTGTATCTACTTCTATCAACCTGCCATTATATGGACCCATTGTCAGTACACGGAGTTTAAAATATATAAAATATATAAATGCATCATTGTACATTATTTTAGAACAATTTCAGGCCATACGGCTAAAAAGGACACATTCATTTCTTAAAGCACATTTTTCTTTTTTCTTTTCGCTTCCTTTCTTTCTTTCTTCCTCTCCTTTCTTTCTTCCTTTCTTTCTTTCTTCCTCTCTTTCTTTCTTTCTTTCTTTCTTTCTTTCTTTCTTTCTTTCTTTCTTTCTTTCTTTCTTTCTTTCTTTCTTTCTTTCTTTCTTTCTTTCTTTCTTTCTTTCTTTCTTTCTCTCTTTCTTCTTTTTGTGGTGCTATGGACTTAACTGGAGTGAGTCATACATGCAAGGCAAGTACTATTCCACTCGGTTATAACCCTAACCTGCTTATGGATGATATAAGAAAGTCATAAGTACAATAGGAATTGTACTTAAGTGAATCTCAGTTCCTAAATTCTATTAGTAAGAGCATTCTTCTGTTGAAATTTTTCTTTTCACACTACAATACTGAAAGAAATATAAAGAAGGATTAGTAGCCCACTTAAATGAGAAATACAATGTGATTCCTCCTGGGAAAGTCTGCATATATTTGTAGCTATATGTCACTCTGCATCCCACTCAAACACGAACTATACTCATGTTTTCAGTAATGCTCCTTCAACAGTTCAAGTTGCATTAGGTGATAAAAATCCCAGCTCAAACATTATCCTCTATTAAAGCTATCTCACATTCACACTGTGAGATTAATATTTCTTCCACTTTACTTCTCCCTGTGATTATGGTTAATTTTTCAATGTATCTAAATGTAGTTTAATTTATAGATATCTAGAGCCACAATGAGATATGAATTCATGGGAGTCAGGAGCCATATCATATCTATTATGATATATTATATTATATGGTAAAGTACACAACAATGAACAAACTTATGCTTTAGATTTGGCTAATTCATAAAAGCTGTGTTGCAATACTTTGGTATCTCAAACATGTCTTCACAAAATCATGTTCTGAAAATTTATAGCCTAACCAGTCCTACTGACATCAACAAAAATGATTGCATACAGAGAGACAAGACTCTTTTTTTATATCTAGCTGAATAATTTGAGTTTGTAATTCCATTTTCATAAGCAATAAAACTCATTGTTTCTGTATAACAGGAAATTAATAACTATTACATATTATGAAAATAACAATAACTTTGGATGGGATGAGATGTGGCTTCAATGACACTATCTGGAAAGTTTAAATGAGAAGTTTATTATATACTGAAACCATTTTCTTGAAAACTGTAAAGCACAATAATATGAAATCTACAAACAACTTATTTTCTATTATTGAAGACTAATAAAATTCTAAAATTAAGAAAATATACCAAGTATATGATTAAATATCCAGAAAAAGATAATCAGAATTTTTAAATTAAAATTTCTTTCAGTCCATATCTTCTGGTTTATTTACAACACTAAAATAAGTTACTTCCTTGAAATGCTTAGAATAGGTTCAGAGTTTCAAATTTTATGGTGTTATAATAGATCCTTTTTAGAGATAGTTTTTACCAAAACAAACATGGATGAGAGGTCAGTACTTCTAAAGACCACAACATGATTATAAGTGATCTGCTTAATATACTTCTAAAATTATGTCCACTTAGCATGTCCATAGAGCAATCCTCTCAGTAAGATAGTTCCACTAATAGGGCATTTAATTATCTTGCCCTTTGGAAATTATATATATTACTTTGATGAATCATAGTTATCCACTACTAAATATTAACTATCCTGTAACAGAAAACGATTTTTCAATATAACTGAATCTGGCCAAGGAATTCAAGATTTTCCTAAGTGCAATGATTGCTGGGATAAATTATCATCAAGCCTGAGAACTTAGTTACTATATTTTTGTCACTTTTCACCCTCTCCCCTCTCATTTCCCATTAAAGGATTCTACTCAAGTATAACTGGGAACTTTGATATAAATACTTTTTTTTTGTTTTTGTTTTTGTTTTTTTTCGAGACAGGGTTTCTCTGTATAGCCCTGACTGACCTGGAACTCACTGTGTGGAACAGGCTGGCCTCAAACTCAGAAATCCGCCTACCTTTGCCTCCCAGAGTACTGGGATTACAGGAGTGCGCTACCACTGCTCAGCTGATATAAATATTTAATTAGAAATAAAGAGAGAATACTTCATGCATACTAAATATTGCCTCTATTTCCATATGTTAATTGTGGAGATGTAGGTTTTTAAAACCCATTCCTATAGTTACTTGAATGTATCTACTAAATTTCAAACATATACATCTTTATGTATCCCACATCTAGAAATGTCTTCTGTAGACATATTGAAGTCTCAAAGATGAAGTAATATCTGCCATAAACTACATACTGTAAAGTTCTATGTATTTGGACGATTAAAGAGTATGTTAAAGCTAGCTTTTCCCTTCATATTGTTTATTAAAAATGAGAACAATGACTTATAGTTCTATTTATTATTACCATATTTTCCACTCAGCAAAGTTATTAATAATAACATTTTATTAAGGACTTAATACCTTTGAATACTCCACGTTTCCAAGGACATACATGGAGAGTATAAGGAACTGAGTTGTCAGGCTCTATGGTGATTAAGGGATTTCCCCACACTATTGAGAGATCGGAAGTTACCTAGAAGAGTGGATTGAAAAATAAGAATTATGTAATATCAATATGAAAAATGTTTTCTATCATGTTATACTACTATTAAACCCAGTCTCAATCATACTAAGAACAGATTCTCACCAATGACTTATGTATCTCTTACCAGCAAATGGCATATTACTATAATTCCTAAATTTAGGAGATTAATCCAGGAAGATCTCTAGTTTGAGGTTAGAAAGGGCTGTAAATCAATACTACTCTGTTACAAAATATTAAACAATAATCTTGGTCCTACATTTTATTGAAACTATCTTATAATATCATTTAAGCTTTCTTCAAGGAAAATTAAAATTAAAATAAACATGGTACTAATGAGTAAACTTGAAAGAGTTGTATAATTATGCACTAATAATTAAATATAAAACTTGTTTGGAGTTATGTATGTTAGCAGGTGCCTGCAATCCAGTATGTGACAAGCTAGCTAAGGAGAAGTGAAACTTAAGGCAAGCACCTATATCATGCAAAGTAAAACAAAGCAAAATAAAAAGAGTTAACAAAGTACAAACAACAACAACCATAAACTTGTTTGATGCTAACCACAATTATAAATTAAAACTAAATTTTATAGCTATTGGAAGAAGAAAAAGAATTATAATTATCTCTGTGTGTGATTTACCCGATTAGGAGTATTTTTTTTTAATTTCACATGATTAACATATTTCATATAATTCAAAGTATATGTAGAAAGAAGTATTTTCTTCCTAAAAAAGTTATACCTTAAATGTCAGGAGACTTTTTGTATAATTAGGCACTATTATGGACTTATCTGTCACATTTCCCACTTTGCAGTCTATAACAATGTGGTCCAAGGCCGTGGGCTTTGTTCCAATCCCATCTATTTCAATGACATGTGCCATGCCATCAACTTCACTTTGTAAAGTAAGTTTACCCTATGATAAACAAGACAAGTTTAAGCTATACAGCAGTCAATACTCATAATGCAATGCTAAACAATCCCTCTCATCTTATTCATCTTGAATAATAAATAAAGGTTATAAGAAAATGTTAGTCACTGAAGTTTCCAGTTCATAAAAATACAATTTTATCAAAGAAAGAATCCACTAATGAAATAATCTTTATTTTTAACTTCTCTCTGGAAATTATACATTATACATAAGTATTCTCACACCTAGCAATTATGTGTGCTTAGCACCTTGTTAAAGAAATGTTGCTAAGGAAACATTTTTCATATATAGCAGTTGACTTAGTGACTTGAAACAATGATTTTATATCATTATGCATGATTTCTGAAAATAACTTGGCTATAAATATTCATTAGCAGCATTCTGAGTGTCATGATAAATATGGGAAATTAAACATGTTAAGCAAAACTATCAAATTTGTAGAACACACAAATGTTAGTAAATATTTTTTAATTAACTACATTGACTGCTATCTAAACATTTGTTCATTCACAGATTAATAATGTAAGGAAAAATCCTTGGTTATACCATAATTTCACATTCCAAAATTGGCTTGAATGTCAAAGGATATTGGATAGTTTCACCAGGGGCAACATGTAAAACTGGAGGTCCATGAAACCCCTCTCCTTCTATTTTAACTTGAAATTTCGAAAGTTTCTTGGATTCATTTTTCTAAAATATGGAAAGAGTGAGACATATGTTAGAAGGATGATGAAGGTAAAATTGAAGTGTACATTAATTCTTGTTAAGTCATTAAAAAGTACAATTAATCTCAGCATGGTTATACAAGCCTGTAACTCTAAAACCTGAAATCCCTAAGTATATGCATCCTCTTGTTCCACAGTAGCCTGAGATCTATTGATAAACTCAAGGACAACCTCAGATATATACTGAGACCTATTTTCAAAACTTCAAGAACTTGGAATATAGTTCAGTAGTACAGGAATTGCTTAGCATTGAAAAGAATTACAAAAGCTTCAGTAGGGAACATGGCAATAAAGAGATGAGATGGAATTGGGAGAAGTTTAGCCAAACAAATCAAGCATAATGAAAATCATAGTATGGAAAAAAATAAAAAATGACCCATGTCTACGTAGGCTAATTTAATTATTTTTACATAAGAATCATAATACTGTGCTTATTCCAGATGAATTTGAGAATTGTTTTTTCTAACTCTGTGAAGAACTGAGTTGGGATTTTGATAGGGATTGCGTTGAATAAAACTATTCTCAACAACAAAAAAAATTCTGGGGGAATCAGTATCCTTGACTTCAAGCAATACTACAGAGCAATAGTGTTAAAAACTGCATGGTATTGGCACAGTAAAAGACAAGTGGACCAATGGAGTAGAATTGAAGACCCAGAAATGAATCCACACAACTATGGTCACTTGATCTTCAACAAAGGAGCCGAAAACATCCAGTGGAAAGAAGATAGCCTTTTCAACAAATGGTGCTGGTTCAATTGGAGGTCAGCATGCAGAAGAATGTGAATTGATCCATTCTTATCTCCATGTATTAAACTCCACTCCAAGTGGATCAAGGACCTCCACATAAAACCAGATACACTGAATCTAATAGAAAAGAAACTGGAGAAAACCCTTGAGGACATGGGCACAGGGAAAAAGTTCCTGAACAGAACACCAATAGCTTATGCTCTAAGATCAAGAATTGACAAATGGGACCTCATAAAATTACAAAGTTTCTGTAAGGCAAAGGACACTATTAAAAGGACAAAACGGCAACCAACAAATTGGGAAAGGGTATTCACTAACCCTACATCTGATTGACGGCTAATATCCAATATATACAAAGAACACAAGAAGTTAGACCCCAGGGAAACAAATAACCCTATTAAAAAATAGGGTACAGATCTAAACAAAGAATTTTCACCTGAAGAAATTCAGATGGCTGAGAGGCACCTTAAGAAGTGCTCAACATCATTAGTCATTAGGGAAATGCAAATCAAAACAACCCTGAGATTTCATCTCACACCAGTCAGAATGGCTAAGGTCAAAAACTCAGGAGATAGCAGGTGTTGGTGAGGATTTGGAGAAAGAGGAACACTCCTCCACTGCTGGTGGGGCTGTAAGATGGTACAACCAGAAAAGTGAACATGACACTTCTGGAGGACTTTTCTATACCTCTCCTGGGCATATACCCAAAAGATTCCCAGGCATGCAATAAAGACACATGCTCCATTATGTTCATAGCAGCCTTATTTATAATAGCCCGAAGCTGGAAAGAACCCAGATGTCCCTCAAAGGAGGAATGGATACAGAAAATGTGGTATATTTATACAATGGAATACTACTCAGCAAATAGAAACAATGAATTCTCAAAATTTTTAGGCAAATGGTTTGATCTGGAAAATATCATTCTAAGTGAGGTAACCCAATCACAAAAGAATACACATGGAATGCAATCTCTGATATGTGGATATTAATTAGACCAAAAGCCCTAAATACCCAAGGCATAAATCGCATATCAAATGACTCCCAAGAAGAAGTAAGGAGAAGGTCCTGATCCTGGAAAGGCTTGATCTAGCATTGGAGGGGAATATAAGGATAGAGAAGAAAAGGAGGGAGGTGATTGGAGAATGGATGGAGAGAAGAAGGTTTATGGGACATATGGGGAGGGGGGATCTGGGAAAGGGGAAATTATTTGGAATGTAAACAAAGAATATAGAAAATAAATATTAAAAAATACTGTGCTTAGTATAAGTATTTGATAAAATACTTAAATTATTATGCATTATTCCATGTATTATAAAATAAAAATTTGGGAATGTGACAATCAAAAAAAATTGTGAAGAACAATTTTTAAAAATGTGAAGAGTACCAAAACTACCCAGACTTTTATAAGTAATAACAGAAACACTGCCTGATAGGTCTATCCAGGCATTATTTAATATCTAGAGAAAATAATTTGCTTCGATTACTGAAGATCAATTCATGATAATCTATGACAAATGTCCACAATTTAATAACAGTAATATAATCCTGAATGATGTGCTTCATTATTAATCAAGAAAAATAAAAGTTGTAACTGGTGTATTTCTAAGATAACAGATGTTATAGACCTCATCAGAACAGGTTTATTTGCATCAGCCTGACTGGGTTGTTTGTAGTAATTAAAGAAACAACACTTAATTTTTTGTTCTGAATTCAGAAAGTCTCCTAAAATAATTTTATCCAATTCTGTGCTGTATTGTCACTTTTTCTCATAGAGGAAAGTGCATTATCTTAGTACCTAGAACCCATCTTAATCATATGCTAAAATCAACAGGATTTGGAGTGGTGATCTGAGCATCTGTATCTCAGCATGATGACTCCAGGATAAATAATTTTTATTAGGTATTGGGTGAGAGGTTAAGGCTATCACAGTTACATTTTTAAGCAAATAGATTCAATAGAAATGATGCTTATGTTGTAGCTGAGTTTATAATCAGGAAGAATCCCTGATATAATGAGAAAAATAATATCTAGTCTAAAATACAATTACAAATTTGTAACTCTCCAGATATTATTACACACACACACACATACACACACACACACACACACACACACACACACACTATAGGTCAGAAACTTCAGTAAATTGTGAAAATAACAACAAAAGAATTTTCACTTACTATTGGGATATGCTGTGTTAGTGGTTCAAATGCTGGTGTTTTAAACAACAATTCAGCCTCTGGTTCTTCTTCATTTACTATACCTTCAATTACATATACACGTACATCATTTCTTGATAACAACAACATTTTACAAGGGTATCTTCCAGACCCAAGCGGAGCAAATCGTAGAGGAATTGAAACCGTTCCTTCTAAGGCTAACAAAATAATTGTAAAAGAAAAAGGCATTTTAAATATCGTAAGACCTAAACTTGATTTTGCTAATCAATGCTTATTATCATTCTGTGAAAATGCATCTAGTTAGAATAGTTAAAATATGTATCTTCATCCTTACATATTTTATCTATGTTTTATAACACAACTTCTTTTTGAGTGAGAGTTGATATCTTTCATAGTTTTGTATAAGAGATCTCCCATTCTAAAAAGTCAATAGGGTTTCTGTGTTTTAAAAGACATACCCATATTGTTTTTACTTTACATATTGGATGACAAGTCAGGGGAAGAGAAATGAGTATTTTAAGAACTTTTTAGTGCTCAATATTCAGTTAATATAAAATATTTAATTGGTCAGAAGCAGTGAAATGTCTCCATTTCCTTCAGAGTGAGTGAATAAATGAAAGGGTTATATGGATGATCCAGTATTATATGCTATGTTTTCAAACACAAATAGCCCAAATATTTTTCAAATTGAACATCTGATTCAAATACCTAGTAACTAGTGATCAGCATTAAAGTGAAAGACAAGGACACTTTACGTCTATATTATAATCCAAATCATATACTATGCTAAAGAGTAAAGGGTTAGACTTTTTCTCTTCCAAATTAAAAATAAAATTTATTGCATCAGTAGAATTCACAAAAATATTGGTTTTAATTTTAAAGATTAATTGAAGAAAACACTATTTGTTTCTTAGACAGCCAGGCTAATTCTGATGTGTGTGTGTGTGTGTGTGTGTGTGTATGTGTGTGTGTGTGTTTTGAGAGTGTGTGCATGTATTCTCTTAGAAGACTTTTTTTGAACATTTCTTGAGGTGTTTCTCAGCTCTCCGAAGTTCTTCATGTGAAAATTCTTTGTTTAGCTCCGTACCACACTTTTTAATGGGGTTATTTGGATCTCTGGGTTCTACTTTCTTGAGTTCTTTGTATATATTAGGTATTAGCCCTCTGTCGGATTTACGGTTGGTGAAGATTCTTTCCCAGTCTGTTGGTTGACGTTTTGTCCTTTTGACGGTGTCCTTTGCCTTACAGAGACTTTGTAGTTTTATGAGGTCCCATTTGTCAATTCTTGATCTTAGAGCGTAAGCTATTGGTGTTCTATTCAGGAACTTTTACCCTGTGCCCATGTCCTCCAGGGTCTTCCCCAGTTTTTTTTTTTCAATTAGTTTCAGTGTGTCAGGTTTTATGTAGGGAAATGCAAATCAAAACAACCCTGACATTTCACCTCACACCAGTCAGAATGGCTAAGGTCAAAAAACTCAGGAGACAGCAGGTGTTGGCAAGGACGTGGAGAAAGAGGAACACTCCTTCACTGCTGGTGGGATTGCAAGATGGTGCAACCCCTTTGGAAATCAGTCTGGCGGTTCCTCAGAAAACTGGGCATGACACTTCCTGAGGACCCTGTTATACCACTACTGGGCATATATCCAGAGGATTCTTCAGCATGCAATAAGGACACATGCTCCACTATGTTCATAGCAGCCCTATTTGTAGTAGCCAGAAGCTGGAAAGAACCTAGGTGTCCTTCAACGGAGGAATGGATACAAAAAATGTGGTATATTTACACAATGGAGTACTATTCACCCATTAGAAACAATGAATTCATGAAATTCTTAGACAAATGGATGGAGCTGGAGAACATCATTCTAAGTGAGGTAACCCAGTCTCAAAAGATCAATCTTAGTATGCACTCACTGATAAGTGGATATTAGCCTAGAAACATTGAATACCCAGGACATAATCCACAAATTAAATTATGTCCAAAAAGAATGGAGGAGTGGGCCCGGGTTCTGGAAAGACGCAGTACAAGACTATAGCGGAATTCCAGAACAGGGAAGTGGGAAGGGGTAGATGGAAGAATAGGGGGACGGAAGAGGGCTTATAGGACTTGCAGGGAGTGGGGACCCAGAAAAGGGGAAATCATTTGCAATGTAAATAAAAAAATAAATAAAAAAAGACTTTTTAAAAATATATATATTTATAATATTCTCTGTGATACAATCTGCTATTTGATTTTAGACACATCACTCACTTCTGCAAGTAATATTTCACTTCATTGTCTTCCACATAACCCTATATGCTTTCAGAGTTCAACTCTCAAACTATTTGTTTTCAGGACACAGTTTGTGTCTCCTTTGAGATACATAGTCTTAAATTCAATAAGTAGATATTTCTTTCTTATGGCATATGATTTTTAGTCTTTAAATCAACACATACACATACACACACACACAAACACACATACACACAGAGACACACACAGAGATAGATAGATAGATAGATAGATAGATAGATAGATAGATAGATAGAGAGGTCAAATGAAACAGAACTATATGAACCCCAACTATATTGATGCTCCATGTTCATGAAGCATTATTACATACAACTAAAAGAAAATCCTTTCTAAAAATATTTTCATAAGACATTTCTTAGTTGTATTTTCATGCTGGTTGACTTTAAGAATAGTAGAGTAAATAAGGAATGTCTACTAGACGGAATATAAGTAAAAGATTTTAAGTTTAAGTATCCACATGTTTACATGAGAACCATTATTCTTCATGTCAGATTTAAAAAGGGGAGCAATATTGATTACACCACAACTATTCTGTGCTATTGCTTTCACATATAAAATTTTGATTACAAAAATTTTTAAATTAAGCTTAATTTTCCATGTGGTAATGAGTTCTAGTTTTCAACAAAAAAAATGACAGAATGTATTCTATATAAAAGTGTATTTGCTTTTTTATAACTTTTAAATTTTAGAAAAAGTAATGTGAAATTCCAAATTTGAATTTCAAACTAACCAGTCACAGTATGGACCAACCATGACTTATTTTCAAATCTCCTTGTATCTGAAGAATTATATGTCACATTGATTCTTCTAGTATACAAAGTTAGAAGAAAGTAAGTACTATTATATTCAATAAATTTTGTGTAATATCTAAAATAAATTTCAGCATAAATTTTATGAGGCTTGGGTTGATATACTTAAAATTTGTTATTCCTATTCACATGTATATTCTTCATATGGACAAATAAAATAAGAAAATTTCAGGATTTCTAAAATAACAAATTCATTATAGAGCATAACTTGATAAATTAATATACTAAATTTTCCATGATATAACATTGCATCAAACATGGGAGTGATGAAGTAATATATGAAGTAACTTACTATCATCTAGTTAATTTCCTATATTTATATGAACACTAAACACAAACTGTTCATTTGAAAGTGAGGTGCTAAATATTAAAATCTATACTTCTATACTAATTTATATCCATATATCTGTCAAAATATTTCATTGAAAAATATATATATGAAAAATATATTGACATAGAATAGCTGACAAGTTTATTAACCATACTCCAAATGTTTTTGGAACATGTCATAGAAATTTGTTATATTCTTATGCATAAAATATAAACTGCCTTCCAAATACTAGAGTAAATAAAATCACAGGTTCATTCTGTTATAACATCTTCTCATTACTGACTTTCCTCATTTAATAAACAGAACAAAAAGTGACTATATATTCCATGTATAATGACAGTTCTATTGATATAGATTAATACTTTTAAGTTGACAAATTTATTTTTTCTGAGGTGATTGGCTACAATAAAGTCAACGATTTAATACCAAGCATACTGTAATAATACATAAAATAACCTTAATATAATGGCTGTATAGCAACTATATATTGACTATTTGAATGTGAGCTCTCAGCTTGCTGAATAATTCCTTACTAGGATAAAAGGATCCTGATATGGCTGTCTCCTGAAAGGCACTGCCAGAGCCTTACAAATACAGAGGTAGATGCTCACAGCCAACCATTGGACTGAGCGTGTGGTCCACAATGGAGGAGTTAGAGAAAGGACTAAAAGAGCTGAAGGTGTTTGCAACCTCATGGGAAGAACAACAGTATCAACCAACCAGACCCTCCAGAGCTCCCAGGGACTAAGCCATCAACCAAGGGATACACATGGCTCCAGCTACATAAGTAGCAGAGGATTGTCTTGTCAGGCATCAATGGGAGAAAAGGTCCTTGGTCCTATGAAGGTTCAATAGATGCCCAATTGCAGGGGAATCTAGGGAGAAGATGTGGGAGGGGGTGGGTGGAAGAACACCCTCATAGGAGTAGGGGGAGGGAGGGTGGGATAGGGGCTACCCAGGACAGGGGAAAATGGGAAAGGGGATAACATTTGAAATGTAAATAAAGAATATATCCAATTAAAAATTTTCTGATCATCCATTTGTTTCTTTAAATTTACTCTTTTGCTTCTAAATATATGAGAGATGTACTCTTCCTAAGTACTTATTTCCATTGGTCCTTCCTTTCATATCACAATACAGTCAGGCTTCAATATACAGTGAAGTCAACACAGAGATTTGGGGCCAATTCTCTGCACTGAGCAAGTATTTGCCAGTTAAGTGTAAGGAGTGTATTTTCTCAAATTTATTGATACATTTCTAAAAATCCAGAGGAAAATTTACATTTTATGAATTCTATCTTCTGGTTAATTGATAAATCTCATCCACAATCAAGAGCATGTACAACAACTTAATTAAATCCTTCCCATCTTCCCATCTTTTTCACCATTTTCAACATCACATTGACTAACATGTCCAGACACTCCCATTGGAGTCTATACTTCCTTGATGGGATCATTTGGGATCATTTGTATTTACTCCTAGAGTTACAGTTATTTTTATTGCATTTTTCCCCCAAGGGATGCAAGAGACTACTATGTTAAGAGATTGTCAGGGATTATCCATATCAAGTCTGTCCTCCTTCAAAAGAATTTCCACACATTCATTCACCAGAAAAATAATTTTGGATTCCTATGATTAGCAAGAAATTAGAAAGTAGCACATGTGTTATATAGCACATGTATCATATGTGTTATGAAATCATAAGAAAAAATACTGCTTGTGTGATAGCTCAGTAGAATCCTATTTACCTCTTAAATGCTCATGTGATCAATCTCAATATCCCAGCAATCTCAATATCCCATAAAAAGAAGCAAAAGATGAACTGAATTTGAATATATGAGCATACATGTAAATAATTCCAAGACATAGAAGTTCATGTACCAAATTATCGTGGCTGCACACAGAGAATCTTACGAAATGTATAAAAATAAAAGAAACACAATACATGCAGTACTGTAAAAAATTATATTAAATTACATATTTTTTTACTAGTTTATTTTGTCAGCTTAGTCCAGTACTTGAGTTTGTAAGGGAAAATTATGTTTCACCTGTACTCACATGAGAGGGTAGTTTGAGAAAGACCTATGACTTCCTGTTGTTTTCCAAGTAGGAAGTACGTTTACCATCAGGTAGTTGCAGTGAAAAAAGCAATGGGAAATGAAAATAGATCAGGCTGTTTCAAAGAAGTCAGTTCAACAGGATCCAGAATTTCAAATTGCAAGGGAACTGGACTACCAAGACCAAGAATAGAGAGCATGATGAGCATACTATGATGCATATGGAAGGAAGAAAAGTTCTGGCAAGAAAAACAAGATTTTAAGACAGGGAATAGAAATTCATTCCTGCTATTAGGAAACAATAGTAGAGAGGAAGAAGATGAATTCATTCACAAGAAGGAATTATGCTACAGAACGGTTGAGGTCCACATATTCTGCATGAGGTTGTCTTCATTTATGGGAAAATCCTGGCAGAAAGTAAAACTTCAATCCTTGGAATGAGAATCAACTTAAAGCATAAGAATCCACAAGGGTGTATTGGGGAAGAGAATAAAGATTAGGAATTTTCTTTATTCATTCCTCTAACAATGAAAGAGGTGAACTTTTACAAAGTATTAATAAAGATAATATAAGTAATTGTTTTACAAAATAGATAGAAATCTATTTGCTGTACCTGTAGCAAACAGTCTGTAGACTGCTTAACCTTGCTTAATTAGACTATTGTTTTTGGTAAGGTACAGTGTTAAAGGTTAAGAATGAAAATCATCCTGAAATGTTAGCCACTTAATAGCCATAGACTTTAAGTGTCTGCATTTGACATAATATCCTTATTGCTATTAGGTAAAACTCTTACAATGCATTTTAATATTTAGCACACATTACCCTACAATCACAAAGTGAAGAATCCTATAGCATTTACATATACAATAAAAGATTTTCACACTTTCTAGTGTTTGCTTGCCAAAATCACCTGTCCAATATACATATGGAATACATTAATTTTTTGATATTCAGTGTTAGGTAGGATTAAGTATTTATTTAGTTACTGTTGTTGTAAAATACTCTTTTCTGTCTGTCTCAAAATTGATTGATTGATTGATTGATTGATTCATTCATTCATTCATTTATTCATTCATTCATTTTTACCAGACCGTTTAATCAGGAAAATTCCCTTCAAGCTTTCCATATGATCTATTATTATATATTGCCTTATTTGAGTTCTAATTGTTAAATTCTTGTTACCTGCTTGGGTGCTTGGCAATTGTCTCTGGAATGGCCCTTCTCCTAAGAACATAAATTGAACAGAAACTCATGAATTTATAATTAGTAACAATATTTCGAGGCTTAGAAATATTTCACAGTTAACACAAAACCAGAGAAGACCCACAAGTAAATCTTTACTAAAATGACATTTACCAAAAATGTAACACATCATATATAAAATTAAAGTTATAGTACATTTGAAGATAACACTAGTTAAGGAATTAGAGTCCTAGTATTGACTATCAAGTTGACACAAATTAAAATATAAAATGAAAAATTTTCGTAAAAAACATTTAGTCACATGTTTACTATCTTATTAATAAGCTATAATACATACAATACATATAAATCAATATTCATTTAAACTAATTTATATATTTGTGACCACAGTTAAAAAATAAGCCTGCTTTAGGAAACCAATAGCAAATATATAAATAAATGATAAAGAACATTGTTATATCAAAGATATATTACCCATGAATAAAAACTCTTCACTTCTAATATGTTCCTACTTTTAAATATCTGTAATACAACTAGATATTCCAATCAAAATATCCTTGATTACCTGATACAAATTGAGGTTTTATTTCCATAGACTGTGTATGGAAATCTGGAGGTTCTGGAATCTGAGGAATATAAATTTTTCTGGGTATATTGAAATGTGCAGGAAGGCTCAATTCTGTTGTATATAAAATGGATTTAGGCTTCTTCAACTTTGACATATTAAAGAGCAAAAGGCACTGTAAATAAACATTGAAATTATATTATAATTTTCTAAACTTTTACCTCAAAAACATAAGGTAACATTATATGCTCAGCTAAACATTTTGGGGAAAATACACACAAGCATAAACAAACTTCTTTCTTTAGAGGTGTTATAAAACTGTGTAAAAGGCAGCACTAAATCCTACACAGTACCACTGATGTCATCTTTAAGAGTGGCCCTTGTTCCCCTTTCTAATGCTTACAGTCACCAATATCTTGTGTTGCATGGAAAACATTCCATTAGTGAGCAAACTGGAAATAAAGCTTTACTTGAGTAGGAACCTATGTATTTTCACTGTTCATATCATATATTAACATTTGCAGAACCTTCAAAGCCACTGTCTTCAATAATGGCGATTTGTTTTCTTTCCTTTCCTTTCCTTTTTCCTTTTTCCTTTCCTTTCCTTTTTCCTTTTCCTTTCCTTTCCTTTCCTTTTTCCTTTCCTTTCCTTTTTCCTTTCCTTTTTCCTTTCCTTTTTCCTTTCCTTTTTCCTTTCCTCTTTCCTTTCCTTTCTCCTTTCCTTTCTCCTTTCCTTTTTCCTTTCCTTTTTCCTTTCCTTTTTCCATTCCTTTTTCCTTTCCCTTCCCTTCCCTTCCTTTTTCCTTTCCTTTTTCCTTTCCTTTCCTTTTTCCTTTCCCTTCCTTTTTCCTTTCCTTTTTCCTTTCCTTTCCTTTCTCCTTTCCTTTCTCCTTCCCTTTTTCCCTTCCTTTTTCCTTTCCTTTTTCCTTTCCTTTTTCCTTTCCTTTTTCCGTTCCTTTTTCCTTTCCCTTCCCTTCCTTTTTCCTTTCCTTTTTCCTTTCCTTTTTCCTTTCCCTTCCTTTCTCTTCCTTTGCCTTCCCTTCCCTTCCCTTCCCTTCCCTTCCTTTCCTTTTCCCTTTCCCTTTCCTTTCCCTTTCCCCTTTCTCCCCTTTCCCCTTTTGGCTTTTGTTCCTTTGTTCCTTCCTTCCTGCTTTCCACCTGCTCTTTTTTTTTTTAGTATATAGAAACATCTATGTTTCAGACTTTTTAGAAAACCACATCAAATCATCTTCACATCTAGATCTTTTATTTTTTCAATTCAAATGACCATTACTCATAAATTGTTGGTAATAACACATTTTTATTGACATCTTCCTCTAGACACAATACTGACATTATGAACATTGGACAGTAGAGATCAACCTAGCTTTTACAGTGTAAGTAAAGCAGGATGCAAAAGACAATATATACTTCATAATACATATCATGTATTAGATATAAAGATAGACAAAAGTAAAAACTTTTAGATGTTTAAAAATTTACAATTTGAAAGAAAAATAAGTAAACACATGTCATTCTCATATGAAACATGATTTTAAATGCAAACATATTTACAAAATCAATTGGCACATAAAGCAAGAAAACCTGTAATAGACAAATTCCCTTAATCAATTATAATAAATTATTTTGACATTTACTAGTAAAAAATTAAAGAAAATAAGGAAAAGGGGTATCCTTGTGACAGGCTCATAGTTTGAAATAATTACTCATTTAGAATTTATTATGATAGCTGCATATAAAGCTCCTCAAATTCACTATGCAGTAAAAGTATGAGTTTTAGTTAAGAGAATCATCAGTTTTTTTTGCAAATAGTTGCGTTAATTGAATGAGGAGCCTGTCAAATGATTATAATTTGTTAATTTAAAGCTTATTAGAACTTTAAAATAAAGTCATCTTTAAAATTTTATTTATTTCTTAGAAATTTATAATAGCCTTTGTTCTAGGGCCTGAAAGTAAACCATTTATAGAATGTCAATGACAAGTATTTAGCCTATCATCTATCTATCTATCTATCTATCTATCAATCTATCTATCTATCTATCAATCATATACACATGTTTATGCACTGTGTCTCTCTCTTTCTCTCTCTCTCTCTCTCTCTCTCTCTCTCTCTCTGTGTGTGTGTGTGTGTGTGTGTGTGTGTGTGTATTTTCAATAAGGCTGAAGAAAGCAACCAATTACATATACAGAAATTGAAAATGAGAGATTCACTAGCATTTAACTGAGACCTCCTGAAATAATTAAGGAACAGTTTCTATGACATCAAGAAAAAGGCAAAGGAGGAAATTCAAAGGCCACAGGGACATAAATATGTCTAGGCTACTGGAAAACCAAAACCAAAAAAGACTGTTCAGAGAGGTTCTGTGAGTAAAGAGATTTTAATGGAGGAGCTGAGATTATGGGATAAGACAGTACTGGTCTGAAAGGCCATTCTTAGAGCATCCTCTGGAAATTGGCTTTTATCTGTAAGAAGCTAGAATGGTCACAGTAGAGTTTATGAGTGTGTTTATCTTTAAAAAATACATTTTGTCTGCTTACTGAGAACAGATTATGCATTATTTCAAGCCATAATAAGAGTTTAAGCTAATGTATTACTACTGATAATAGTAATCATAACAGCAGTCACAAGTGTGCATGAACAGAACACTCATTATTTAACAGGTAGTTTACAAATTCATATCAATTTTTATCAATCACCATTATAACCATATTAAAAATATAAAAATAGCAGCTTGTGATAGTTTAAGTAACCATCCTAAAACTACACAGATAGGCATGGTTATTTTTTTTCCAAAAGCAAACAAATGGCATCATTTCTCTATTCCTACCTCAATCTTGGTTAGTCCTAGGAGGGCAACAGCCGCACGAATGGTACTACTCTCCAGAGTACCAGCGATAGCCCTTCGTTCATATTCAAGAGCTGACATCTGTTGCTGTGCTGCAAAAGCCAAAGCCTTTTCCTTTGATTCATTAGTCAGTGGTACTTTAAGTTCCATATCAAGGATTTGATGGGGTTTGCATCTCAGATAAAGAACTGGATCTTCCTTATATTCTAGGGAAAGTAAAAATATTCATGAATATAATGAACATTTATGCCCTTGGCACTGCTATCAAGCATGAATTGTGAGGTTAGAAACATAAAATGCAGTTCATTTTGGTGCTCATTAACTAGAGGAAAAAATGGATAATTCATTTCTATTAATTCTAAATAATGGATGCACAAAAAGTCATAAAAATAAAAGATACTCTGGTGTTATTCTATAAGAGAAGCTTTACTCCTACAGTGCTTTATTAAAATTATCAATATGCTAAAAAACAGTATACTATGATCACTAAAACCTGTTAGTGAATGAGGTCACTTTCTTCTAGTTTTAATGATATATGGAATCCGCCTATTCCTTTCACAAGAGAATAAGACCCACCAGTTATAGGATAATGACAGTATATCTACAGGGATAAATCTAATCTTATGATTAAAACAAACAAACAAAACAAAACAAAAGAAAAACAACAATAATAACAAACCAAACAAAAAAAATCAATCAAATCCTAAACCTCTAGCTTATATAAGAAAAATCTTCTTTTCCATTAGGAAGAGATTTCTTTTAAAAGTGTTATTATTATGAACTAACAAATATAATTTCCCTACCAACTTGATAAAACAAAGCACTCAGTCTTGTATCTGCTCGCAACGTCTTGATTTTTCAAAATCAGTGCCCAATTCATTTGTCCTATTCTTTCTAATCAAAACTTATGGCTGAAAGTTCATATTCAGTCTTAGTCTTTATTTCCACAATTACTGGAATGAGTTACCATTTATATATATATATATATATATATATATATATATATATATATATATATGGATAAGGTAGAGGAAATGGAAATAAAGATAAAATGAAGTTCTTTAAGTATAGGCAAAAAAAGAATACTTTCCTTATTAACAACCATAGTCTTTCCAAGCTAAGGCTAGGAATCAACAATTAGACATAGATAGAAGTCTAAATTATGAAAAGTACATGAAGTTTTGAAAATATAGTGATTATCCAACTGAAGTGGATAAGTTTATTGAACAATTTTTGGTATAGTAAATTCCAATATTATCTGAAGACTAACAACAGATTTTGAAAGAAGTCACTATTCGTGTTTTTCATTGCTAAAATGGTGCTGTTTTATGGATAAAAACACAATAAAGTCAGAAGAAGCCTTTCATAAATATGACTGCATGTTGAAGAAAAGTACTATAAGGATGTTTGTATGATCATACAAGTAATAATCCCATTTGTCAATATAACAGATAGAACAAAACGTGTGTAATATACCTTCTAGAGAAGTGCTGTAGTCAATTGGACTTGGAGGCTTCATTGGAAGGAAATTGGAAGGCAAGGGTATCAAACCTTTTCCTTCTATAACATAAATCAAATCTCCAATCTAAAATATAAGCATATAATAATACTGAATTCTAAGTACTTGTAAAAATATGAACCATATTCATGTTACAGTGAAAATCTAGATGCTTTCTAAGAACATTCTCGCATACTTTTCTGAGCAAATAATACTAATCATATAATCAAATCTAAGCATAAATATAGCATTACACTAGCCTGCTATAAAGATATAAAAGTTGAATAAGAAGATCCTAGAAATCTTTATAAATATTCTTAAGAGGTACTTTTAAAATGACCATGCAAACATGAACAAATCTTTGTCTCTATCCTGTAACAACATAGCAGCAATTATTTCATTTCTTCTAATTTCTTCTTCCCCTTAATCTTCCTCCTTTCTTCATCTTATAATCACTATTATTATTATATTTTTATTAAACTATTCAAGAGCATGTGAATCTATGAGTCTATTTTTAAAGTACATTTTAAAAATGAATACCTAAAATATTTTGGGACACATTATTAGATAAGTACAAACTGCTACACAGATAAAGCTAAAATGAAAGTGGGAAACCTGCACCAACATGATACTCTGAGAAATTAATAGTGGTGAGCATGCATGCATTTGTTGTTTGCTTAGCAGCTATAAAGCCTTAGGAAAAAGAGATCTCTGGATTCCATTTTTCTTGTCTGTACTGCTGGTATCTACAGAAGCCCACATTCTAACATAAAGAGAAGTTGAATAAAAAAAGAGTGTCTTTCAAAGATATACCAGAAAATGACTATGGAGCAATATTACTACATTCTGATTCAAACAAAGAATCTGGAGAAGCCTTTTAGGACCATAATAAAGTCCTGTTTCTATATGGAAACCTTCAGCGGCCCCTAAACTCTGTCAGAAACTAAACAAACAAATAATGAAACTATAAGATTCTATGAACTAATCAGATTTAACATATATCTAAAGAACCTTTCACCCAATAATAAAAGAATGTAACTTCTCAGCAACTCACAGAACTTTCTCCAAAATTGACCATAAAACTGAGCACAAAGCAAGCTTCAACAGATACAAGAATATTGAAATACCTCCATGCATCTTATTTGATCACTATGAACTTCAACAACAACAGAAGCAACAGAATTCCTACATATTCACAGAAATTGAACTCTCTTCTCAATAATCACTGGATCCGGGAAGAAATAAGAAATTAAAGATGTTCGAGAATTCAATAAAAATGAGGACACAACATTCCAAAACTTAAGGCAAACTATGAAATCAGTGATAAGAAGAAAAGTTAGGGCACTGAATGCCCTTATAAAGAAATTGGAGAATTCTCATACTAACAAATGAAAGTACATCTGAAGGCTCTGGAAAAAAAAAGAAACAAATGTACCCAAGAGGAATAGACGACAAGAAATAAACCAACTCTGGTGTGAAATCAATCAATTAGAAACAAAGAGAACAATAAAAAATATCAAAGAAACTAAGAGCTCGTTCTTTGAGAAAAATCAACAACAACATGGACCAACTACAAAGTTGTACCAGAGAACTACAGGTGACAGGAACACATTCAGCAAAGTGTCTAGATACAAAATTATTCAAACAGATCAGTAGCTCTCTTCTTCTGAATGGCTACTGAAGGGATAAACCAGTTTAGAAAGAAACTAGGGACAAAGCACCCTGCACAATATCCACAATAATATAAAATACTTTAGTCTAATTCTAACCAAACAAATGAAAGACCTATATGACAAGTCTCTGAAGAAAGAAATTGAAGAGGATATCAGAAAATGGAAAAATCTCCTATGCTCATTAATTTGTAGGATTAACAGTGAAAATGGCAATCTTACCAAAAACAATCTACAGATTCAATGCAATCCCTCTTAAAAATTCCAACACAATTCTTTACACATGCTGAAAAAAACAATTCTCATCATCATATGGAAAAACAAAAATCTCAGGATGGTTAAAATGATGCTGAACCACAAAAGTACTTCCAGAGGTACCACTATCCATGATTTAAAGTTGTACTACAAAGCAATATTAGTAAAAACTACATGGTATTGGTATAGCTAATCAGGTGGATTAATGGAATCAAATTGAAAACCCAGAAATAAACCCACACACCTTCAGACACTTGATTTTTGACAAAGAAGCCAAAAGAAAACCTAGACAAAAAGCATCGTCAACAAATAGTGCTTGTCTAACTGGATGTATGTAGAAGAATGCAAATAGATCCATATTTATCACCCTGCTTAAAACTCAAATCCAAATGGACCAACAGTCTCAACATAAAACCAGATACACTAAATCTAATAGAACAGAAAGTGGGGATTAGCCTTTAATTTACTGGTACAGGAGATACATTCCTGAATAAATGGGACCTCATGAACCTGAAAACCTCCTGTAAATCAAAGGACACCATCATTAGGACAAAATGACAGCCCACAAAGTGCGAAAGGATCTTCACTAATTCTACATATGACAAAAGTTAATATCCAAAATATATAAAGAACTCAAGAAATTAGGTACCAACAATCCAAATAACTCAATTTTTAAAATATAGTACAGAAATAAACAGAGAATTCTCAAAAGAATTCATATGGCAAAGAAGCCCTTAAGGAAATCCCATAACCCCTCTCCTCTGAGAAGCTCTACCCAGCAACTCACTGAAAAATAGATACCCACAGCTAAACATTGGATGGAGGTTGGAGATTCTTGTGGAAGAGTTGGGTGAAGGATTGAAGATCCTGAAAGGGATAGGAACCCCACAGGAGTACCAAGAGAGGCAACTATTTTGGACTACATGAAGGTCTCAGTGACTGAGCCCCCAATCAAAGAACACACAGGGGCTAGAAAAAGGTCCCTGGCACATATACAGCAGACATACAGCTTTGTCTCCATCTGCCCCCCACCCCAACACCTGGAGAGGAGGCTATCCCGAAAGGTGTAGCCTGAATATGGTATCCATTCTCTAAAAAGACTACATATTCTGGCTTCAGTCTGATAGAGAATGTGCTTACCCTGACAGAGACTTGATGTTCCAGGGTGGAAGAATACCCAAGAGGGCTCCACCCTCTCAGAGAAGAAGGAGAATGGTTGGGGGGGGGGGTATCTGTGAAGTGGTGACTGGGAAGAGGGGAAGTATTTGATGTAAATAAAAGTCGATCAATCAATCAATAAGATTAGCATATATTTCATAATCAATAGAATATCATATTATACATATGCAATTAATTATACAGATACTAGGTAAGTACTATCTCCCAATTTTATCAATTAGTTAAATTTAGTGAACTCACATATAAATGAATGTGTGTCTATATATCCTGAGGATTCTAAATCATCTATCCCTAAGATCATTATCTTACAACCAGTCTCTCCCTAAATTAGTCTCCCCTCTATTGTCCTCTTTCCTTCCTCCCCTGAACTGTTCTCTCCTTTGTTGGTTTTAAGAAAAAAGCTGCATGAATGCCACAGGATCAAAGAAATTAGCTCCATAAACATCTTGTAAAGTTGGAAGCAGATAATTCCTCAGATAAATTTGTGAGTAGATGTCAGTTTTGGTCATTTCCTTCACTGAGTATTGAATAGACCATAAGTAGAGGATTCAGCATGACAGGCAAGATCTCTGACTCACAGTGCCTGAGCCAACACCAGTCATGGCAGTTCTACTTACATGGAACTTCTATAAGCAGCTCCCATAAAATTTATCTACTAGTAGTGTGACTCTTACTATTTTTCAGAAAAAGGTTCTTCCCATGGAATTTGAGGGCTAGGAAGATGAGCTTTGCTCGAGTCCCAGTTATTTCAATATTGCCTTTAATGTTTACTTCGTAACAGACGCAACCAATAACAGAAGAAGCACAGTGTACAATTCTGTACTTACCTCTTTGTTGCTCAGGAGGATGGCACAATAGCGAACATGCATGTCAAAGGGAAGATAGTAGACCTCCAGGCTTGAAGATGCTTTTGGTCCCAGGGTAAGTGTTTGTGTTGTACAGAAGAATTCTCTGATGAAGTTAGACTTAATTGCTATGAAAATGTGACACATACACACACACAAAGAGGGAGATGGAGAGAGAGACAGTTAATAAATTATACAAAGTATTGCTTCATAAATACTTTATACATCCTAATTCATTTTATACATCCTAATTAAGCATTTTAGGATGTATAAAATGTTGAAAACATTGTAACACAATGCATTCTGTTTAATAAGAAACTATTGGTAATCTGATCTCAAATCTGACATAACAAAATATATAATTATACTCATCTATTAATGATTCCTTAGTAAATGACCTGATGAAAGGAAATCTTAGTACTATTTAAATGTAATTCATATGTATATGTAAAATGGCCCTTCTTAAATTTCTAACTTTGATGACTTAAAAAGTAATTCACATAATAAAACATATTGGATAATTTGAGTTGGAAATGACTACTATAACCACAAATTTTCATACACATTTATTTTTCAGGAGTTTTGAAACAGGCTGACAGATTCCTGGAAAGCTACTAGAATGCAGTGATATGATTGGCCAACGTTTGCCACTTTATTTGAAAAAATGCTCTGTGATAGACTTCAGCAGAACTGAAGTGCCATGGTTTCTGATACTATGTAATTTAATATCTTCTTAATCCTTTCTCCTCAATCTTTTAAAACCCATTTGAGAAATGTGAGACCTACAGAGATTCTACTTATAAGATTATAAGCCATCAGCCTCATATAAGATATTAGGCATAGGGAAGCATTAAACAAAAGAAACATGAATAAAGTGACTTAGAAATATTCCATGTTTCAGCTTCTATTTCACAGTATTACACCCGATCATTGATATGATTGTGATGGTTAGTTCTGCAGCTATGGTTAACCAGAACATTTCTACATTCAGTTTCCTGCCAATCATTCTACCCATCATTTATAATATTTTTCACTGCATATTCAAAATTTTAATAGTGTATGGTTAAGAACAATATTCAAACACTAAGCTTTTCAGTTATTCAAGAATCATTTACTGAAAGTCAAATTGGAGTTCTTTTCAGTCCCTTTGTGTACCTTTGCCCATTTTTGAGACCCATATTTACTTAATAATACTAAGTGAAAAACTGTATTTTTAAAATTCTACCTGTAAAAATACCTGGTGTTTAAAGAGGTTTATACACCAGAGCCTGAAAAATACAGAGGTGGATGCTTGCGACCAACCATTAGACTGAGCACAGGGTCCCTAATGGAGGACTTAGAGGAAGGACTGAGAGAGTTGAAGGGGTTTGCAGCCCCATAGAAGGAACAACAATATGAACAAACCAGAGCTCCCATGGACTAAACCACCAACCAAAGAGTACACATGGAGTGACCCAGGGCTACAGGTCCATATATAGCAGAGGATGGCCTTATCTGGCATCAGTGTGATGGGAGGCCCTTGGTCCAGTGAAGGCTAGATGCCCCAATATAGGGGAATACCAGGACAGGGATGCAGGAGTGAGTGGGTGGGTGGGGGGAATATCATCACAGAATCAGGGGGAGGGGAATGGGATAGGGGATTTCTGGGGAAGGAGGTCCAGGAAAGTGGATAACATAATATTAAGTTGAGTTCAATAAAATTCAAAAGCAATATAACCATATATGTAAACATGTATCCTATATGCTAGTGGAAACATATTCTGTAGTAAAAGAAAAGATCAGGAGGCAGAATCCTCAGAATACTTAATAAATAAGGCAGACATAAGTCAATCTGCATCTGCCCAGAAATCTCTAGGAGTCTTCATTCTATTATCATAAGCACCCATGATGAATATCTGAGTTCAGTTTTTTTTTACATAAAAATCAGAATAAAAAACAACAACCTAACCAACAAACAAACAGCCCAAGCTTTTCAATGAGCTACTCACATGTTCTTAAGCCATTTTCAGCATTGGAAGAACTCCGATCAGCAGCATAGTCACTACTCATAATATGACTGTCAGAGGAGGAAAGAATATCAATTTTATTAAAGATTATAGATATTTAATAATTCTCACCTCTACAATTTTAAATCAAGTAAAATATGAGACAAACACAAATTAGAACTGTTTTCTATTTCCCCTATTTTTTGCAGATGTTTGTCTCATTGTATATCACTTGCTAGCCCGTAGCTCATTATATAAATCAAGATGACTGGGAACTCAAAGAGATTTGCCTCTCTCTGACTCCCGAGTGCTGGAATTAGAAGGCATTTATCCAAACACTTGATATTATTTATAAATTTTAGAGAAATGTTCCTTTTACTTTTAGACAGTGAGTCAAAAACAGGGTGTATCTTATAGCTAAACAGAAATTCACTTCCAAAGTGATTGTAGAAAGAACTTGCCTTCCAGGGAGGAAAAAAACCTCTTAATAATTTCCACATTTTATCTGTTTCTTTAAAGATATGATATCTAGCAATTTTAAATTTTTACTTGGAAGTCTGGAAATGACAGAGCATATCACAATCTGAGACAACTGTCTCACCACATATTTCAGGTACGCCAGACCCTTAATTTTCACCCATTTTATCTCTTAGATTCTATTCATGATAACTTTGAAAAAATAATCTCTCAATCACTATTTTATATATATATATATATATATATATATATATGTGTGTGTGTGTGTGTGTGTGTGTGTGTGTGTGTGTGTGTGTGAATTAAATTTGATGCTGAAAAATACTATATCTATATAAAATCCTAAATACCTCCATTTCCATTAATTAGATTTGAAATTAGGAACAACATGTTTCTTAGCAACACATTCTTCTTGTTGTTATTTCCCACACTTATAATTATTCTGTGCTTTAATTCTACTAATACATATTTTGGTAGGAAAGTTAAGTGTTTTAATGCCTTTTGTTCAAAATTAGGAAACATTTAGTATTTTGTGTATTTGATAGTCACTGTAATTTAGACTATCATAGGTACAATAGCTTGATACATTCACATGAAGAGACCATACAGAGTGGAAAGAATAATAAAGATTACATCTTTGTTCCCCATATATGATTCTTTTGTTATCTCTTTAATATTGGAGAGCTGAGCAGAATGACTGATTAAAACACATAGATCATCTACAAGTTCGTTTTGTGCAATATTTGCAACCTCTAGTCTTTAATTTACTTTTATCATAGTACAATGAAGAGTAAATATGGATCTGGACTTTATATCCCTTTTCTTTTGGGTGTTTTGTCAGAATCACATAATACAAATGCCCATAGAGAATCTTGAAAGCTGTCTCTTTAAATTCATATAAGTTAAGATCTGTATATTGCTCATGATAATCACAGAAAATATTATGGATTTGGAATCTGTCTCACACTCTTATGAAACTATGTATTAGCATGATTATTAGTAAAATTTAGAAATAATTTATATTATGAGTAAGATTCTATTATACTCTGTACAGAGCCATATTGGGGCAGTCTTGCACTTGGTCAGAGTTTGACTTTGGTCAAGGTTAACTTCTCCCAGAATGCCAGGATCCTGCTCCACCTAGGGTGGAGTGCACGTAGTAAAGGTTAAGTTCATTGTTCTTCCAGGCATAGGGATTCCTGAATTAAACAGGTGACCCACCCAGCTGCCGGAGCAGTCAAGACGAAGACCTCCAAGAGAAGCTAGACAACTTCCACCGGAACTCAGCCTGGAGTCTGGGGGGAAGGGTTTGCCCGAACTGTTATAAGGTCTGGCGCCATTAAAGTTGACGGCTTTGATCAGTGAACATTGACTTAGCCGTACTTTCTTTTCGCCGCTCTTCCCTATGACCCCAAAATTCTCTCAACAGGTAACCCAGTTTACATGTAGCTGCTGGCGGCTACATAGTGGCGCCTGAACGTGGGAAGACCTGGCACGAGAGAATTTCTTGAGGTAGCCCTATCCAGCGAAGCTTCGCAGAAAAAAGGTGAAAATTAATGGTGTCCGCACGGTAAGCAACATAGAGGGCAAAACTAGCGCTAGTGAATTCGTGTCTATGGTTGTGAGTGCAGGAATGGATACAGTTTTTCAAGCATACTGCGTGGACCCAGCGCAGAGACTGCTTGGGTTGATAAGATAGGGAAATATGGGGAAGGAATTTGGTAGGCATTTGCCCAAAGCTCGTAAGAGCTGATTTCGGCGAAAAGAAAGGGGTTTTTAAAAATAGGCATATGTCCACAGCTTCTAAGAGCTGTTTAAAGAGGAAAATGGATGCAATTGCTTAACAAGCACGCTTAACTTTCTGTGTATCTTTCCGTGTTTGTCCCGGTGCACCGACTGTCTATGTGTATGTTTATGTCCTCTCTGTGTCTTTGTGTGAATGACTGTTTCATGTTAAAAAGGAAAAATTGGTAAAGATTACATCTGCTGGTAACCTTTTGAGCTAGCCACAGTTTGTGTGGGGATTGATTCAAAGCCACGCCGCGACAGCGCAGCTCACTCAAGAGGCAAGCATGGCTGGGGAAAAAGCCGCTCTTAAAAGCCCAGAAACCTCGAGATTTGGGAAGACTTTGGTTTGGCTTGTGAAATTCATGTAGTCGCTTTATACTTGTTTCTAATTGGTTTTAATGATATAAGGCTTTACATTTCTTGACTAAAGAGTTATAAATAAATTGGTTATTATGTAAAAGGTATAGTGTTATTAAGAAAAGGTTAGTTTAAAACTGGTGATTCAGTGTTAGAGCTATCTTAACTAACTACACGTGGCCTAACGCCACTCATGCTTTGTTCTTGTTTATAATTGAATTTAAAGGTATATTTTGCATGTCTTGACTATAGAGTATTGGCTTAAGTCACTGCACATGATTTAAAAGGTATAATGTTATTAACAAAAGTTAGGTTAAGGCTGGTAGTTTAGGGTAGTCGCCATTTTGAACACGTGGCATGATGGTTAAGGCTGGTAGTTTAGGGTAGTCGCCATTTTGAACACGTGGCATGATGGTTAAGGCTGGTAGTTTAGGGTAGTCGCCATTTTGAACACCACATGGCATGACGCAATCCAGGAAATACAGGCCTTTGGGACGCTCCTAAATTGGCATGGTGTTTCATGTGAATCTTGGCCTGGAGATTAGACTTAATGAAGATTAAGATTTAAAATATTGTCTCTTTAATAAGTTACACTGTTATACACTTGAACATAAGAACTGGCATACAAACCTTGTGCTGTAAATATGTGTTTGCCATTAATTTTAAAGAAAATAGATTGTTTAAAATTGGGATTTGCTTCCAAAATTGCAATTGTGCTCTAATATTGCAAGAAAACATTGAGTTACAATAAAAATCAGTGTGTCATTGGCTACAGTTTTCAGTTTGCAGGCTCGTAATTGTTAACATTTTGTAATTAAGATAATTTTGAGAGTGATACAGCTATGGGTTTTAGAGGCCCATTGCCTCTTTTCCACAAGTTTATAGGCTACAATGGTAGGAGCAAAATTTAACCCTCCAAGATTAAAAAGGATATCTCTGTAGAAATGTATTTGATATCAAGTAGGTTCCTTTGACCATGGAATTACAGGTTTCTTTTGTTTAATCCTTAAATTGTCCTTGTAGGTTTGGGTCTGGTCTTAGATAAAAGGCTCAGATTAGAAGATATTTACTTTCCAGTAATCTCTTACAAGTCCTTGCCAAGGACTCAAGGTGGATCCTAGGGCAGATAAAAAAATTTACATTTGAGTTAATGCAAAGCTTAGAGCTGCCTCAGGGGAAGCTAGTGAGGAAGTTTTGAGAAATTGTTTCTGCTTTACAGGCCCCACCTAAGGAGTGTTTGGCTTTAAAAAAAAAAAAAGTGTTTTGTCTCTGTTTTTATACTAGAAGTTAAGATCTTAAAATTTTCAGTGTATAATGTTCATAGAATGTTTGTTACAGGCCCTTGCTCCTATAGACTTTTAGAATTTTTAGGTAAATGGCTTTCAAAAGTTGTTAGGATATATTAATTGGCTTTATCTTATTTACCTCATTTTAAGCTTGCCACAGAAGGTCTTAAACCTCTGTTTTCAAGGTAGGAAACGTTTGTTCCTTGCTTCAAGCAACAATCAAATTTATTATTAATGGTTGGTCTATTACATGGCAAGCATTTTTAGGCAAAATTAATAATTGTTATCCAAAAGATAATTTGTACTATCAGATCACATGTTTATTCCTTTAAGTTTCTCCCTGCTTCAACACAGATACCTGAATTGGGTGCTATAGCAGCTATTTTTAAGATGTTAAAGGTCAAGCTTTTAATAATAATAGATATACATAGCTCATGGTTTATAATTGCTTAAAATTGGTCCATTTTTAATACTGCTAATTCTTAATTTCTACAGTTTGTACAAATGTGATTCAAATTTCTAAGAACAAAGGATATGTTCTCTAAATGACTGTCCTTTAGGTTTTTGAAATAATTTTATATTTTGTACACATCAAATTATAAAGATTTGTTCTTGATGTCCTCAATTTCTACCTCTACCACGTAATGGTGTTAATCCTAGAGGACTTGTTATTACAGATAAATGATATTCATATTTCTAATTTAAAAGATTAAAAAAAAATAGGTACATGTGACTAATGATTCATTTTTAGGCTGTCTAGTTACAACTGCTCTAACAGAAAAACCAACTAAAAATGCTATGTTTATTTTATATAATTACATAGTTATTGCCTATGTTATGGTTTATACTTTGTGTTCCAACTTAAATTAATAAAACAATATCTTCTTGGAAGAAAGAAAAGAGGGGAAATTGTGTCCCTGTGCATATAATTTAAATTATGCTTGCATGTTTAAAAAAAAAAATTTTTAAAATTTAGATGCCAAGAAACTCCTTGCTAAATGTATATGACATCTTGTAATTAGACATATTGATGTCTAGGTGAAATGAAGGAATTCACTTACTAACATATGCCATGATCCTGATTTAATATTGGGGGAGAAGGCATGTCCTCTGTTTTTTCCACAGAATGCTGCAGAAGATATGCTGACTGTGCTTGCTGAATGCCCAGACCATGGTAACATAAGAGCTATATTGGATATATGTTCTTGACTTACCTCAATTGTCAAATGTCCCAGGTTAGATAAATTGCCTAGCTTCAAGCTTTTAGACTTTGTGGGACAGAACATGGAGACTGTTAAACTAGCTTAGGAAAAATTAATTAGAAGAGTTAAAATGACTCTTCTCCTTATTGTGCTCAGCTGACTCAACCATAGACTGGTCTAGAAATAATTCCAATATTGAAGATTCCAATTTTGAAGATGGCTAACAATCTTCAGCCAGCTGTGTTAATTTAACATATAGTCTCCACTTTTCCTGAGAAGTAACAGCTTAATTCTTGATTCACAAGGCTACCTCTCCCACCTCAGAGGCCAAGCTTTGGGTCCTTAAAGTTGTTAATTTACAACTGAATTGGATACTTCTGGGACAAGTTAATCCTATTCCACCTTTAACTCTTGACCTTGTCTGTTAAGCAGACTGGCTGTCTCCACCCAGGCTCACCTGGATGGAGAGATTACATGTCTGTTAAAGACACTTGCAGACCCCCCTGGCTTCAAAACTTACACAAGTGGATCTCCAAAGAGGGAGCCACATAGAACTCAGATCTATGTGTGTTTGTTTTTGAACAAACATGGGTACCAGCGAGACGTGCGAGGCAAAGCACTGCATGGGGAGGTGAATTTCTGCTTCTGAGTCCCCAGGAAGTACACCTAATTGCATAGGGGTTAACGTCGAGAGGCTGTCCTTAAAATAATAAGGGAGCCTATTACCCCTCCTCTGAAAAAGACGTTATACAATATTTAAGAGGAATTACGGTCAATGCTTCCCCTCCTGGTTAAGGCCCGCCTTCTTATGAAGGATATTTATCCACTAGTTTTCTACCTCCTCGTGTTCAAATTAATAAAAAAAGGGAGGACATGTACAGAGCCATATTGGGGCAGTCTTGCACTTGGTCAGAGTTTGACTTTGGTCAAGGTTAACTTCTCCCAGAATGCCAGGATCCTGCTCCACCTAGGGTGGAGTGCACGTAGTAAAGGTTAAGTTCATTGTTCTTCCAGGCATAGGGATTCCTGAATTAAACAGGTGACCCACCCAGCTGCCGGAGCAGTCAAGACGAAGACCTCCAAGAGAAGCTAGACAACTTCCACCGGAACTCAGCCTGGAGTCTGGGGGGAAGGGTTTGCCCGAACTGTTATAAGGTCTGGCGCCATTAAAGTTGACGGCTTTGATCAGTGAACATTGACTTAGCCGTACTTTCTTTTCGCCGCTCTTCCCTATGACCCCAAAATTCTCTCAACAGGTAACCCAGTTTACATGTAGACATTGACCTAGCCGTACTTTCTTTTCGCTTCTCTTCCCTATGACCCCAAAATTCTCTCAACAGGTAACCCAGTTCACATGTAGCTGCTGGCGGCTACAATACTCAATGTTCATAAATTGAGAAATTCAGTGACAAATATAGTATGACAAAAAATATAGTGATAAAAAATGGTATGTTGCCTGTCTTTTTGTAATGACTGAGACCCTATCTTCTTTAATATTTTTGTAAATATTCACAGATATTTGCTAGAGATGTTTCATGAGGATATGTCTAAACCTTTCTAGTTTTATGGAAGACAGCATCAAAAGAGAATAAATTCTGGATCAAAGAATATTTGACGCTAATTCATTAGTGAATGATTGAAGGAACAGCAGTTATTTTTGAAATAAAATGGAATGATATACTTTATTTTCTGGTACTGGCATAGATCTCTTCTCAATCTATGATGATCAAAATATCATTTACTTGGTTATGTTCTAAGCTTTAAAAATGTAGCTCTAATGCTTATTTTTTAAATGTCTGGAACAAGGGTTACCGAGATCTTAATCAGAGTTGATATATTACCCTAAAGCAGATATCCAAGGTAGTATTTAAGCCAAGTGGCGAACATTTTAATTCATATCTAGTTTTTAAATGCCTCATGAGATGGTATATGAGAAAATGAAGTTTGGGATACAATTTATTCTCCATATCTTTATGTTTCTTTTTTTTTGAAGGTGTGTGTGCGTGTGTGTATGTGTGCTCGCACACAGGCACACACGTATCCATGGCAATATGAACATTCTATGAGGTCACAGCATCCAGGCAATCATCTGTAAACCTTGAAGTAAATGGTTACTAGACATCAAATTTTCTAGTGCCTTAATGATGGATTCTGCAGTTTCCAGGAAAGTAAGATATAAATGTTAGTTGTCTAAGTCACCCAATCTACTGTATATTTGGTATAAGTGCCCTAATGCACTAAAACACTCATCCAACTCTAAATGTTCCTAAGTAGTCAGTGTAACAGAAATATTTTTATGTCATGTCATCCTAGAATTTAGCTTTTTTAAAAGCAATAATTAGGTTCTAAAAATATCTCTAACAAAGTCTTCATTTACCTGGCTACTCTGAGCCCAACTATATTGTGAAATAGTGATAACTGATGAGGGTTAAAAATAAAAGAAGCTTCCCATCTCCAATGGAATATACTCTATGAGGAATAATTATAAAGCAGAATGTTAAATATTTAGAATTGTTTTAAGCCTTAATACATATGAATCTTTGTTGGGCTTACAGACCATAGGTAAAAACAACTTTCTTTTCTGTATATAACTATTACTCCTGTGACCTCCTCTTCTTTTAATCTTTATACACATGGAAACATTTCCCCTTCTTTTTGACTCTGGCCAGAAAGATACTGCCCATCATTCCAATTATTATTTATTTCAGACTCTAACATGTATGTGGTAAGCAAAAACACACTAGTCTATGCCAGTTTTCCAATACACTTTATAAAAACATTACTTAAACAAGCAGATCACATGAACTGTTTTAAAATGAGATACAAGAATGAATGCATTTTGTTCTTTCAAAATGCTTCATTGATACAGAGTTCTGTGTTCTTCTCTACTTGATGGTTGGCTCCTTTAGAGTCACAAATATATCTGACTTATCGTTCATTTCCTAATTACTAACAGTGCTTCTTGAAGTGCCACCTCAGGAAAATCTGTTGAACATGTAAATAACTCAACATCTTTGCAAGAAACTAACAAATTATAACACTGCAAGAAATAATAGAAAATGTGCTCATTTGTTAGCACAGCCATTACTATGATAAATTTACCTAAAGTGTCATATTCCTATACTAATCCCTATCGGGTAATTCCTTTGGATTTAATTAGAGTAAGAACTTCTTAGGGCTGGAGAGATAGCTCAGATATTAGTACTTATTGCTACTTAACAAGTCCAGAGTTCAATTTCCCAGGTCTCAATTTCTTATTATTCCAGCTCCAGAGTAATCCAATGCCTTTTCTTCTCCTCTATGGGAACTTGAAAAGCTGTAAACTCATATACAAGCACACACACACACACACACACACACACACACACACACACACACACACACAGGTTCAGATACACTCATGGACACACACACACACACACACACACACTAAAAATTACTTTAAAATATTAAAGGAACAGCTTAATAGTTTTTGCTATACTTACAGATAACGTTCTTATTAGTAATAAAGTTTTATGGTATATGTATTTGCAACATCATTTTAAAAATTATTTTGTTTGAAACAAGATGGATTACAAAATTTCATTTTCAAAATTCCCCATTGGAGGGCATTGTACATTTGAGACATCCTTTGAATACTGAGGTAGTACAGGGCCAGGCAAAGTTGAATGAAAGATTTGGTTTTTTAAAAGGATACCTGTTTTTTTTTTGTTTGTTTGTTTGTTTTTTAAGATTTATTTTATGTATGTGACTACAAGGTCGCTCTCTTCAGACACATCAGAAGAGGGCATCAGATCCCAAGGTGGTTGTGAGCCAGCATGTGGATGCTGGGAATTGAACTTAGGACCTCTGTTACAGCAGGTCAGAGTTTTTAACCTCTGAGCTATCTCTGCCGCATGGAAGATTTATTTGTAAGAAACAAACATAGACCTATGCTCAGAGTGCAAAAGGTTTTCTTATTCAGTTTGTATAGGTGTGTTTTTCTTATATACAATCAACACCAGATTATATAATGCATCGTTCCCTTATTGAGTGGTTTAGTTTTACATTTCATCTGATTAAAAGTAAACATCAAAAAAAAAAAGTTGCCCCACTTGTTCTTAAACACATCACTTAAAATAACAAAGATTTTTGACACATAAAACATTGGATAAATAACTTTCATATTCTGACATAACTTTCATATTTGAGTAGTGCAACACTGTACTTTGACTAAAAAAAAGGAAGAAAGTAACTATTCATCAAATTTTTCTTTTATGACATTCTGCTCCCACCCCTTGTCCTCTAGTGTTCTGTTAATATTATTTGTAATTTAGTTTTTAATTATTAAAAAAAGTATTCTCAGCTAAATAAAATTAGAATGTTTTGTTCTAGATTAGGATATTACTGAGATAACGTTTTTAATGGTAGATTACATTAATTAAAAAACTTATTTGTGTCTATAAATTTGTTTAGAAAAATAATTTTTATCAGAAAAGGATTAGAAAAATAAGAACAATGTAAACAAATTTGTGAAACAGTAATAAAGAATATTCTAGATACATTTCTTTTGGTTGTACTTCTTGGTCATTACTTGAGGTATCAGCTTATTTCCAAAATATTCTTTCTGGAGAAATTTTGTTATATCATTATTATATCATTGCTAAATTCATTTTTTTGTAACTTTGGAAAGATACAATAAAAATAATCATCAATGGCTTTGCAGTCAAAATATTTCTTTTTGAAATGTTTAAACATAAATTATTGTATATTGTTCACGTGATTTTTTTTTAAAGTTTGGGAAGGATTCATAAGAAAAGATTGTCAATGGCTTTACAGTCAATGGCTATAAGAAATCATTACTTTTGGTCAAATTAGACAATGAAAAATGATAATGAGGGCTGTACTAAAAAAAAAAGAAAACAACGTAAAACAAAACATGCTTCATTTGGGATAGAATACTCCTAGATTGTATTTCAAATCATTGAAGTAAATATAATTTTCTCATTCATTAATCATTTTTTGAGATCTGGGGATACTACTACTTTAAAGAGAAATCAGAATTTAAAATGTCACAGCACAAAATGTTACTGTTAATGTGAAAATGTTTATAGTCATTTAAGCAAGTTTATGATGACAAAAGAATAATTTATTCAAGCAAGAAACTGAAAAAGATAAAAATCTCAAATTATTTGCTTAAATGTTTTAAAGAATATGTGTCACCTTCAAAAAATATGTATAAGATGCTCGGCTCCAGGGCAGACCACATCAGCAAGAAGACAAGGTAATCCAACTGCATATGAAACCCTTATATTTCAGACATTCAAAGAAGTTTTAAGATCAATACTTCCCAAATTATTCCATAAATGAAACAAAAGGAACATAACCAAATTCAAGTGAAGAGGCATTAGTCACCTTGACATCCAAACCACATGAATATTCAACAAAGAAAGAACTTACAGAACAACTTCTTTTAGATGTAAATATGTTCACCAAAATAAAAACAGAATCTAAGAAGACATCAAAAATATCATTCACCATGATCAAGTATGCTTTAATACAGAGATGCAGGGATTGTTCAACATACTAAAATCAGGCCACATAATCCACCATATAAACAAACTAAATAAAAAAAAGCCTTTGACAAAGTTCAATACCCTTTCATAATAAAAGTGTTGTAGAGATCACAGATATAACACAATAAAGACAGCATATACCAAATGATAGCCAACATCAAATTAAATCAAGAGAAACCTAAAGCAATTACAAAAAAAATCAAGGACAAGACAAGGCTGTCCAGTCTTTCAGTATCTATTTAATTAGGGCTTGAAGCTTTGGCTAGAGCAATAAAACAACTAAAGGAGATCAAAGGGATACAAACTGGAAAGGAAGAAATCAAAGTTTCAATATTGGCAGATGTTATGATGTTATATATAAGTGATCCTAAAAATTCTACAAGGGAATTCCTTTTGTATATAAATATATATGTATGTACATACATATATAATAGATATTCTTTATTTACATTTCAAATGTTATTCCCATTCCTCATTTCCTCTTCGAAAACCCCCTCTCCCATCCCCCTCCCTCTGCTTACCAACCCACCCACTCTCACTTCCTTGTCCTGACATTCCTCTATATTGGGGCATCATGCCTTCTCAGGACCAAGGGCCTCTCGCCCCTTTGATGTCCAATAAGGCCATGCTCTGCTACATATGTGGCTGGAGCCACGGTACTCTTTGGTTCGTGGTTTTATCCCTGGGACCTCTCAGGTTACTAGTGGGTTTATATTTTTGTTTCTCCTAAGGAGCTGCAAGTTCTTTCAGCTCCTTGGGTCCTTTCTCTAACTCCTCTGTTGGGGAACTTGTGCTCAGTCCTATAGCTAGCTGTAAGCATCCAACTCTCTATTTGCCAGGCTCTGAAAGAGCCTCTCCAGAGACAGTTATATCAGACTCCTGTCAGCAAGCACTTGTTGGTATCCATAATAGTGTCTGGGTTTGGTAACTGTATATGGGATGTATCCCCAGGTGGGGCAGTCTCTGGATAGTCTTTCCTTCAGTCTCTGCTCCACACTTTGTCTCTGTGTTTCCACCCATGGGTATTTTGTTCCCCATTCTAAGGAGGACCAAACTATCCATACTTTGGTCTGGGTAGCCCTAAAGCTGATAAACACAAGCAAAATGGCTGAATCTAAAATTAGCAACAAAAGTCTTCCTATATACAAATGATAAATATGCTGAGAAAGAAACTAAAGTAATAATTCTCTTCACAATACGCACAAATAATATAAAATATCTTGTTGTAACTCTTAACAAGCAAGAAAAAGATCTGCACGCCAAGAACTTCAAATCTAGATATCAAAGAAGGTATCAGACCATGAAAAGATCTCCCATGCTCATGGACATGTAGGATTAACATAGTAAAAATGGTCACCTTACAAAAGAAATCTATAGATTCAATGCGGTTCCCATCAAAATTCCAACAAATTTTATATAGACCTTGATATGGAAAACAAAAATCCCAGGCTTGTTAAAACATTCCTGTACAATAAAAGAACTTCTGAAAGTATCATCATCCTGACTTCAAGGTGTACTGCAGAAGAATAGTAATAAAAACCTTATGGTACTGGCACCAAAACAGGCAGGTTGATGAAGGGAATCAAATCAATGACCCAGAAGTAAATCCACACACCTTCGAACACTTGATTTTTGACAAAGAGGCAAAATCCATACAACTGGAAAAGGAAACCATCTTGATCAAATGGTGCTGGTCTAACTGGATTTCTGAATATAGAAGAATGCAAATAGGTCCATATTTGTGACTCTGCACAAGACACAAGTCCACAAGAATCAAAGACATCAATGTAAAATCTCTTTCACTAAATCTGATAGAAAAGAAAACAGTGAATAGCCTTTAGCACACTAGTACAGGATATAACTTCCTTAACAGAACATCAACAACTCAGGCACTAAAATAAACAATTAATAAATGAGACCTCCTGAAACTAAATAGGTTCTTCTAGAAAAAGGACCATGATAGTAGGAAAAAATGGCAGCCTACACAATGGGAACAAAGTTTCACTAACTCTACATCTGACAAAGGACTAATATGCAAAACACATAAAGAATTTAAAAAACTAGTCACCAACAAAACAACCCAATTAAAAATGGTATATAGATCTTAATAGAGAATTCTTCATAAAAAAAAATCTCTAACATTCAAGAACAGATAGAAATATTCAACACCTTTAGTCTCAGGGAAATACAAATCAAAACAGCTCTGCGATTCCATCTTAAACTTATTAGAATAGCTAAGGCCAAATACTCAAGGAAAAGATCATGCTGGCAAAAGGATGTGGGACAGTGGTAACGCTTCTCCATTGCTGGTGTGAGTGCAATCTTATACAACTTTGGAACCCAGAATATTTGGAATAGATCTACCTCAAAACCCAGGTATATTGCCCCTGGGCATATATACAAAAGAAGCTCCAGAATACCACAACTACACTTTCTCAACCATGTTAATAGCAGCTTTATTCATAATAGCCAGAAACAGGAAAAAAAAAAAAAAACCAAACGTCCCTCAAATGAAGAACAGATAAACAAATTGTTCTACATTTACACAATGGAATATTAGTCGTTAAAAAATGACATTATGAAATTTGCAGGGAAATGGATAGATCTAAAAAGATAATCCTGAGTGAGCTAACCTAGACCTGGAAAAACAAACATGGTGTGTACTCACTTATACATGGTTATTAGTCATAAAGTACAGGATTACAATACTACAATCTGAAGACCCAAAGGAGCTAAATAACAAGGAAGGCCCCATTCAGGGAAAGCTTGAACTTGACTGAAAATAGATTAGAAAATGGAGATGAATGGAAGGAGAAGAGTGGGTAGAAATGGCACTTAATGGAGAGGGTGTGGAGGAATGTGGATTGGGGTGGACAGAGGGAGAGAACACTGGGAGGAACAACTGAATTGGGTGGGAGCAACACTCAGATGAAGAAAAAAACCTATGACAATGGGAACTCTCAGGAATCTCTGAGAGTGAACCTACCTAATACTCCTAGCAATGGGGGACATGGGACCTGAACTGGCCATCTCTTGTAACCTGGTAAGACTTCCAATGGAGGCATTGGGACACTAACCTAGCTATGATATCCTATACCTACAATTTGTCCTGTCTACAAGATGTCCAGGTGTAAAAGAGCAGAAATTGAGGGAAGGTCCAATGAGGAGCTGACACAGTTTCAGACCCATGCCTTGAGAGGAAGCCCACCCATGACATTGTCAATGATGTTCTGCTATAGTTGAAGACAGGAGCCTAGCATAACTGTCATCACAGAGGCTTCACTCAACCAATGGAAACAGATGTAGAGACCCATAGCCAAATACTAAGCAGAGCTTGTAGAATCTTGTGGAAGAGTAGGACGAAGGAGCCAGAGAGGTCAAGGCCACAAGAAAACTGCAGTCAACTAAGCTTGGCACAAATGGGCTCAGAGAACCCATTAACCAGAGAACATGCATGGGGAAGACCTAGGCACTGTACAAATATATAATTGATGTACAAATAGGTCTTCATGGAAGACTTCTAAAGTGGAAACACAGGCTATTTCTGAGTATGTTGCCTGTGTTTGGACCACTTTCTCCTAGCTGGGCTGCCTATTCTAGCCTCATTCAAAAGATGAAAATGTACCTAGCCTTATTGCAACTTGATTATGTCAAGGCTCATTGATATACCTGGGAAGGCCTAGACATTTTTGAGGAGAATGGGAGGAAGCATGGATTCAGGGAGCAGGGGTGAGTTAGAGGGACTGGGAGGAGAGGAGGAAGGGAAGCTGATATCAGTATTTAAACTAAATAATTTAGTTAGTAAAATAAACGTTTCCCTGCCCCGCCCCAGAAAAAGCTGAGGGCCAGAATTCTATCAAACTGTCAAAGAACAGCTAATGTTAACACTCTTCAAATTATTCCAAAAAATAGAACAGATGGAACACTAGCAAATTCATTTTATGAAGTCATAGTCAACCTGATAGTCAAGTCACAAAAGATTCAATAAAGAATAAACATAATTCAAATGAAAAGAATTTACATAATATAATATAAAGAATGAACATAATATAAAAATACTCAATAGAATACTTGCAAATGGAATCCAAAAACACATCAAAAAGATTATCTACGATGACTAATAGTTACATGTCAAAGATGCAGGGATGGTTAAAGATATGAAAATAAGTCAATGTAATCTACTCTATAAACAAAATGAAATGAAAGAGAAACAGATAGTCCTTACATAAATACAGAAAAGGCCTTTGACAAAATTTAAGAACTCCTTATAAAAAAAAGTCTTATAAAGATTAGGGATTAAAAAACATTATAAAGGCAATTTACAGCAAGACCATAGCCAACATAATCTGTAGCTTTTTTGATAAAACAAAAGTCATGATAAACAATAAATACTTACTGTAGTAAATAAAGTGCATATTTCTTAGACATGAACATAGAAAATACTGAAAATACAATTGAAAAAGAGTACACATATTTTAAATGACACATACTTTATAAATAAATGCTACTCTCCAGGCCACTATGTATCAAGTTTCCTTGTGCACTAATTTCTTATAATTTTTCTTTCACTATGTATGAGTATAAAATCAAAACTACTTACTCAGGCATCACAGTGTACCTTGAAGAATCAGTTACTTGTGCTGGTAAATGCATAAGTGTGGTAGATTCCACGAGAATGACCCTGAAATAAATACAAAAAGAGTTATTTCCAATTGTAATTAACAAATTTCAGATGGCAACAAACCATTCTTCCTTCATATTTTTCTTATCAATAACCTATATTCAGACTCATTCTGAAACTCAAAGGATACATCAGAGAAAAGGAAATATAAATATGTAAAATACATAGAAATGAAAATCATACACACACACACACACACACACACACACACACACACACACACACGGCATTGTACTTTGAACCTGAAATGTCCCTCATAATACTGTGCTTGGATCTTTATTAATCAGTTGATGGTGTTATATTGATAGACTACTGAATCTTTTGAAGTAAGTGCATAGAAGGCAGAAGTAGACCCACTAGAGACAGGCTTTAGAATGCTATATCCTAATCGAAGGTTCCCTTATAGCTCTCTGCTTTTAGGTACACCCCTATGTGAACTTCTTATCGCTACCATAAGAACTCACCATTGAGAAGAGAACTGCTATGCTATACCTCCTGCACTTATATGGACTAATGCTGTGAAACTATAACCTCAAAGAATCTATTCTTCTTTTCAGTTGTTCAAGTATTTTGCTCACAAAGAAGGAAAAAATAATAATCATAATGAAGGACAATGTTGGATACTGAAGTTTCATAGCAATGAGCATAAAAATGTAAATGAATTAAAATTATATTCTAGAATAAATAGGAAATCACAAAACATAATTAATGCAAGCAAGTGCTTCATTTCTTATCTGAAATGAAGATAAATGAGATAAGAGTTGTGGGTAGTTAATAGCCATTGTAAAACCTGGTAAGATCTGAAGCCTGGGTTCCTTTAGCTGTAGTTAAGTTACTAAGTAAACAGGCTCCATAAAGATTTACATGGCCACACGAACCTTGAGGCAATAAAAAATGGGTAAACTGGGCATTTAGATCATGGTCTTTGTTGGACAGTGAAATAATCCTTTGGGACTTGTATTTTCCATCAACATCCACGAAAGAGTAGAGAATAAAATTACAGATAGCATAAAACTTAAAGCTTTTTTTTTTTTTTAAATTTCTTGTTTTGTTCTTCATTGTTGCTGTGTTTACAACCTCCGTTTGGCTTATTGGTTTAAATTGAGTTCATTCCTTTGGACTATTTCAGAGATTTCAAGTTAGTAAGTACTTATCCCTTTATTAAAATATTCTATTTTGTTTAACTATCATTGTTATCTGTATTTCCTGTTAGAAGTCCAAAAGAAGAAAGGGTTATTGGAGGGAATTTTATATAGCAACATCTGTATTAGCAATACGCTTGGGGTTGGATAAGTAAACATACGATTAATTTTATCTAGTTTATAGTGCAACATGGAATTAATTCAGCATAAATAAAATGATGCATATTTGAAAACATAATATTCCCAATGAGACAAAAAGCAGAAGTTAACTAGAAATTTTGGGAGAAATTTGGTAGTATATGTCTGTATACAACTCCAGTCCCTAGCACTAAGGACACAGGATTGGTAGAATTTTATGTTCAAGGCTATCAGCTTCTACATAGCAAGACTATCTCAAACAAACAAGCAGACAGGAAAAAAAAATCACAAGATTTATTTTAGCCTGGTTTAATAGAATTTAAATTCTGAGAGTATAGGTGGCTAGAGGTTGGAAAATGGCTTAGTAGTTGGAACCACTGAGTACTCTTTCAGAGATTCAATTCCCAGTATCCACATGATAGCTTAAAATCTTCTCTAACTACAGCTGCTAGCGATATGATGCCTTTTGTTGTTTTGCTTCTACAGGCAGAAAAAAATAATCACATACATATTTTTTAAATTAAAATATAAATATGCAGGCCTTGGGGAGATAGATTCAATACTCAGAATGAGTAACATGCATATTCAAATATGTCCAGAATTCTTCATACAAACTATGTAACGTATACATCATGTGTAGGAATTGGCTAAGCGTCATTGATCCCTCTGCCCAACATTACAGCCTTTTGACAATGGTACTGGTTACTCTTCACAAGGCTGTATTACTAAAGATACCGATTACTTATGACATCAAAGGAATCAAGCTTCACCTCTATTGACCAGTGTTCATATTCCTGAAAGGTACTATGGATGCTAATTAAGGAGAAAATTAAACATTAGGATCACTCCCTGCAAATACATAATAGTGATCTGTCTGCAAGATACTAATACAATAGTAACACAAACATTATGGGTGTAATCAACCACCTTTTGTTTGGATACAAGGCTCATTGCATAAGATGGAAGCCATAGGGAAGACTGCTAAAGTAGACAAGAACCTGAGATTAGATAAGACATGGGTCTTGGAAAACAAACGAACAAACAAACAAAATCTACTATTACTATTATTTGGCAATAATAGTACCAATAAAATGAGCATAGTAATAAGATTACTCCTAATAACAAAGTATTATTCACATATATCAGGACACTGTTAAACCTTTACTAGAGAAGCTACTTGTTGCTGTTCATGGGAATTAAAACAGAGGCCCACAACTAGATAATGTGCAGAGCAAGAGACTCCGAAGCACTCAACCCTTGGCAGGATGTTTTTTATCAAGTCCCCAGAATCTGGGAAGAAGAGGAAGCAGAAAAACTGCAAGAGCCAGAGGTGGTGTATGACTCCAAAGAAACAGTGTCTTCCAGATCCCATAGGGATGATGCACATATACACTCACAGAGACTATAACAGCAATGTTTATATAAGTCCAAGCTACATAAAACCCTGACTCAGTTATGAAATAGAATTGGACATAAAGCTCAATCTCTAACCAAGATGAGATTTGTAACTGAAAATCAGTTTTGTCCAATGAGGTAACATTTGGTATCTAAACCATAATTCAGTAGAGGTCTCATGCTCACAAGCAGTTGGCCAACAAAGCTCTATGTCATGAGCACTTTTTATATTGTTTGCTGGGATTGGTACATTTGTTGATGTTATTGTTTATTTTGAGCTGCAATTTTGGATTTTGAGGGTGAGGAGAACATAAATTTGGGTGGGTAGGGAAGATTTAGGATGAGTTCGGAGAGGTGAAAGTATATAATAAAAACATATTATATGAACAAATTGTAAAGCCAGTAAATAAAAAGAAAAAATATGAAATATGTAAAGAGACAAAAAAGGAAATGAGTGACAAAAACTGTCGATGACCCAGAAACCAGATTTAAGAGGAAATAAATTCAAGCTAGTTGTAACATAGATCTTCAAAGACCTATAAAAGCATATTAAAAAATTAAAGAGGCCAATGAAGCATCAAATAGTGAACACCAAGAAATATAAAAAAAAGAACAAGGAAAAAGAAACTTATGAAAAAAATCACTAAATTTACACAATAGTAAATTTGAATTTATATAGATATAGAAATCATAAATTCACCAATAACTATTTCAACAAAACATGTTTTATTTAACTAATTATGAGTGTTATTATTCATAATAAAAATGTAAAAGCTGGAATATACAGTAATGCAAAAATATTTCAAATTGCCAAATATTATGCAAAAATCTATCTAATGTTAAGTTCAAAGAATTTTATATTTCTGTGCCAATGTGCATATTACATGAATTTGATTTCTAAATTTCAGGTATATTATTTGCTGATTCTTTTAATTCATGGGAATCTAAGCACATGTAATTTCTCCTCAGAAGAATCATGCTAAAGAGGAAAATAAATTTATGTATTTACTTATTTATGTTTGTTTAAAATTTATTTTATGTATATGGGTGCTCTATCAGCATGTACACCTTTGTGCCAGAAGAGGGCATCAGATGCCATTATAGATGGTTGTGAGCCACCATGTGGTTGTTGGGAATTGAACACAGGACCTTGGGAAGAGTAGACAGTGTTTGTAACTGCTAAAGCATCTCTCTAGCTCCTACTTATTTTTCTTGACTATAAATAGTGAACTGAAATAAATTAACATTAAAACAATAACTTACTGAAAATCTCCACCACTTGGAAAGGGGTTTTTCACGTTCAACGTGACTTCTTTCCATTGATAACATGGAGATTTACATTTTAGAACATCCTAAAGATAAAAAAGAAAAAAAGTCACAATATAATAATGTCAAAATTCAGAATATCCTTACTAATAAAGTAAAACCTTAAAAACCTATTGTCCATTTGATTATTAAAATAATTAATAAAATTATTTCTTTTAAAAATATTTTACTATTAAAATTCAAACAGAATGCAATGTATCTTATCTACAGTAATGTGCTAATAATTAAAATATATGTTTTGAATGTCTCTTAATTTTCAAACTAAAGAATGAACAGATAATGATTTCACAAATAATCAGATATATTCTATCACTAAATAATAAACTATATATAAAACATATATATTATCTATCATTGACATATGTGTGTGTGTATGTGTGTATGTGTGTATTTTGCAAACTGTGCATGGTCATACTGTGGTGGTTATATTGATAAGCTTACAATAAAAACACACATATAAAATAAAACTTCTGTACTTAAACATTCTAGAAATTTTCCAGTTATAAGCTTTCTTCTTGGCTCAAACATTATCTTCATTATTATATAATTTAAGTCCCAATGACCTGAATGTGAGTAAGATGTATTCAGAGCTACATAGCATTCAGGCATTTAATTTTCAGGATTACTCACAAGTATTGAGGTTAATAATGGAACAAAATCAACTATTTCACTGAACTTCATTTAATACATTGCTTCAGAGAATGACCAAAATGTATCAGTGTAATAACCACTTCTGGCTTGGGACTTCATTACCTAAAAAATCAATCTGTCCTTGTAAACATCTTGGTGCTCTCTTCTCATATTTTCCTGCCACATTATACTTCAAGAGTCATTCATTTTACTTTGCAATCTAATCATACATACTCCAACATTTTCTTTTGGTTTTTATAATAAACACTGAATTCTGGAAAATTTGATTGACTTTACTATACATATATCCATAGTGGTAAATAGTATTGTTGAACATAATATATTTATTAAAATTCTGTGGGAATTTCACATCCTGCTCACTGATCACACATATTTTCCAGTCTTTCAGTGTTCACCTACCTTTGTGACCACCTCAAAAAATAATTTCATTTAAAAGTCCAATTTGCATTATCTATGTACTCACTGGAACATGATCAAACTCTCAGTAATGTGCCCACTAAATGAAACTGAATCATACACCTCTCCATGTTAGCCAAAAGCCATGAAATATATTTATAAATGTCTACCAAGGTATTATCGCCTCATCTTTTGAGAAATAAGCATGTAGAATTTAATCAAGAATGCCATCATTCTTCAACAAATGTAGAATTAGCATGAATTTTATAATGGATCGGCTCTATAGAATGCTCCAGGTATACCAGCAGACCAGTTCAGTAGAATCAGGTTAGCAACAGGTATGATAAGACCTAGCAGAAACAGCCAGGCCTCAGCCTCAGCTGGATCCAGCAGGAGGGGCCAGGAGGAATGCCAGGAGAAGTTCTTGCCTGTGGCTCTCTCAGAGAAGCAAAGATAAGCGAAAACAAAAGATCCACAACTGTTGTATAGCTAGCTTTATCAGCAACCCAAGCTCCATCTCCACCACTCCTTGGAGTCCTACTTAAACCCTTCAAACATTCCATGTCCTCCACATGCCTTGCCTCAGCACTGGCCTTGTTTCAGCATGGTTTTGCCTCAGCATGCACAGCCAATCAGCCAGACTACATGGAAGCAACAAGAAACTGCAGTACCAGAAGGGTTTTTTGTTTTGTTTTGTTTTGCAGTATTTATTTATTTATTTATTTATTTATTTATTTATTTATTTATTTATTTATTTATTTTGGTGCATTTCCCTTTACGGAGTCCTGACAAATGCAGATCAACTATGCAATATAAGGTGGAACAATACATGTGCATTGTTAGCAAAAAGTCCTTCATCACTTGTCCTTTCTTGTGCTTGCTTTAGCTGAACATCCTCTCTCCTGTGTTTGCTTCAACAAAAAATTCCTTCACAAGTCTGCCTCTCACACTTGTTTCCACTTTAATGAAACTATCCTTCAAGTGTTTGCCCCAGCAAAACGCAATCCAACTGACTTTCCAAAGAACCCTTAAGTTTCCACTTCAGCGTGCCAACATTGATATGTGTGCAATCACACAATACCACACACACCAAATAAATATTAAAATACTTATTAAAAGTTGATGACTATCAACATCAGAAAAAACATTTTGTTGAATCAACTGTCCACGCTCAGTGCCCTTACCACAAAATATTAAATTACAAGGTATTACGACAAAGAGATAACCTAAATGACTAAGAGCAGAACATAAACAGGCAACAATAATCATGGTATGACACCAGGGGTTGGGGAACATGAGTGAAAGTATACAAAACAAGTATAGCTTACTTACAATTGCTTTAAAATTTAGTATTTGTCCCCGAAGAGCAAAAGCCATTGTACTTCCTCCTACTCCACCCTTAGGTTTTGAAATTAATAATAGTGTAGCTTCAGCAGGATGGAGAAAGCGACTTAAAAATTTCACAGCAACAACAATGTGATTTCTGTTTAATAAAATATAAAGGAGGAAACATTTTATTTAAATAAAGGAAAATTAAACATATAGATCTGGTTTTGTACCTATGCCCTGAACTGTATTAATTTTACCACAAATTAAACATTGAAGCACGAAGTCATTTGTATAATCTAAATTTAACTGTTAAGTATATGTATAATATATCTTACATTGGATTTTTTTATTGGAGAAAAATATGAAACTGTACAGATTTTGTATGAATTTATGGGTACATTTTTTTGTAAATGCTTCATCATATTGTTGGCTATATAGAGCGAACAAAAAATATTGAACAAAAATTTCTGAATTAAAATAATACCTCAAGTTCAGGATTGAAAGTGCAAACTAACAATGGTAGATAAAGAGTAGTAGTATGCTTGCTTTTAAGAAAAACAAATTAAAGAACGAAATAAAGAAAATATGTAAAAAAAACAAACAAACAAAAAAAGAAAATATGTCTACTTCTTTTCATTTTTAACATTGTAGTCTAATGGCAGAGTCTTAGGGATGTTTACAGATTATACTTACCTATTTTTAGAAAAATTATGACACTAAGCCAGATTTTGACAGACTAAGCGCTCTCCTACAAATCTTGAAAAGGAAGCCCCCCCCCTATCCTTTTGAAACAAAAGAAGTGGAGGCTCATGAAGCACAAAAACATTTCTTGGAAATTATACCAGCACCTTGGATTGTGATGAGCTTTGAGGCTTAGCTACCTCAGAATCTTTAGAATTGCTACAGACTATGAAACAGCATCATGGTGGTATGAAATTTCTTCTTCCCATATATCAGGAAGTCATCTTTCTTTACTTTTCAGTTTTCATTGTGCAAGGAAGAAATTTTGCATTCATTTCTTTGTGTATGTAATTACGTTTGACTTAAAAATAAGCTGTGATTTTCACAATTGAATCTTTAAGCTTTGCCTGACGTTGGCATGGTTCCAAGTGATGAATAGGAGAAAAATTCTATTAAGAATTTTTACTCTGGCTTTTAACATAATTAACATTATCTATATAATTATTGGTTATTTTTCTATAAACTATTACTTATTATAAGCTCTATTAAAATATTGAAAATGAACATAGGAATAGTGATACATTTTGTCAAATGTTTTAATTTTCATTGTCTGTGGAAAACCTGCTAAATGGTAGAGAAGAGGAAGCAGCTAAAAGCAAGGAAATTATCAGAAACATGTAAATTATATTTTGTAGGAAAAATCACAGATGTGATCTTACTAATTGAAATTTTGTTCAAATAGGCTCATTCAGACTCCTAGACTGAAATTTCATTGAGAATAAAGACCTTTTCATATTGGAGTAATATACTGGGTGTAGAACTCAAATTTTGTGCAAGAAACCCACCTTGAATTAAGAATTTTCTTCATAATGGTTATAGTCCATTAAATCAGTAATTCACTCATTCAATTTATTTTATATATATTTTATATAGCTTCAAGAACTGTTTTAAGCTCATAGGATACAGTATATTAGATAAAGTATACAATTTTAAATCTCTCAGATTATCCATTCTATAGCACAAGAGTGAGTATTCAACATCATTGAATACTTCAGAAGAAATAGGAATCATGTATTATGTTATATATTATAATTAGGAACATATGGACATTCATATATATCTACCTAGATATTCATCTACCATCTATAAAGGCACAATAAAATAGCTATGAAAAGATAAATATGGCAACATCAGTGCTTTTTAGAAGTGGAATTAAATTTTTTTTTTACACATTTTCTTCTTTATTCTTCCATAGCTTCTAAATTTCAATCATGACCCTTTGCTTTCTTCATGAAACATAATTGTGCTATACAAAGATTCTATAATGTACACACAAAGTAAATTATAATTAATTAAATACATGTTTAAAATCAGGTGTTTTCTTTAAAATATTATTTAGTAAACATATATGAGTACACTGTAGCTGTCTTCAGACACACCAGAAGAGTGCATAGGATCCCATGGCACATGTTTGTGAATCACCATGTGGTTATTGGGCACTGAACTCTGGACTTCTGAAAGAGTACTCGTAAACACTGAGCTATCTCTTCAGGCCCCAAATAAGCTTATTTATATTGTTAATTAAAGAGGAACTATAGAACCATAAATATTCAATTTCTCAGTGAAAGTTTTTCATTATTAATAAAGAAGTTTAGAAAAAATCAAATTCACATATTTAATAATTATTGTAGATATTAAATGTCTAGGTTTATAAGTTCAATAACTTAGAATATTTTTTGGATGAGATTTTATTTTATTTTATTTTTCTTTTTTTTATTCGATATATTTTTTATTTACATTTCAAATGATTTCCCCTTTTGAGCCCCCCCCCCCACTCCCCGAAAGTCCCATAAGCCCCCTTCCCTCCCCCTGTTCTTCCATCCACCCCTTCCCACTTCCCTGTTCTGGTTTTGCACTATACTGCTACACTGAGTCTTTCCAGAACCAGGGTCCACTCCTCCATTCTTCTTGTACCTCATTTGATGTGTGGATTATGTTTTGGGTATTCCAATTTTCTAGGCTAATATCCACTTATTAGTGAATGTATACCATGACTGATCTTTTGAGACTGGGTTACCTCACTTAGTATGATGTTTTCCAACTCCATCCATTTGTCTAAGAATTTCATGTTCAGAAAAAAATCAAATTCACATATTTAAAAATTATTGTAGATATTAAATGTCTAGGTTTGTCAACTTCAATAACTTAGAATATTTTTAAATACTTACTTTGGGGCAATTGTTATAACATTCCCTGTCTGGGCAAGAGAGAAGTCATTAGCATCTCTTCCAACAATTGTAGCCGTATACACTAAATTCTTCAAGCTTGGATTTTTCAATAATATCTATGTGGATGGAAAAGATGGTGTACAGAAGATTAAATCCTACACAAACACAACATTTCTTAGTTTTAACTCAGAAAGAAAGACATCCTACATATAAAAATCCTCAATGTAGTATATAATATTAACTAAAAGGCATAAAACAGTATTTGAATTTGCAAGCGTGCAGGACAGGGCCTTGCTATACAGACCAGGATGACCTGGAATTCAATCTTCTCCATTTTCAGCCTCCGAGATATAAACTCATAGGCATGAGTTACCATGACAACTAAAGACCTGACATTTAATACTAGTATGTCTATTGATCTTTATGATTTATTAAATCAAAATAAGTATTTGAATAATTGTTATAATTCAAAGTCACATGGTAGATAAAGACCAAAACTAGCAATGTTAATTTACTTTTTATGTAGGAGTAAAATTTTTGAAAGATTTAAATAGCATAAATAGTGTGAAAAGTATAATTTAGTTTCCATAAAAAAGATAATCTTTCAGATCAGTAGAGAAAGTTTCCAAAGGAATGTATGTATGTCTGAAGACATATCCAGAATAGAAATGATTATGTCCTGGTCTGAAAGAAGTTTCATTGCATACTGCCTGAACTAGAAACATGGAGAGTATGAAGAAAATATATGGAGGAGGAAGGGGAAGAAAAGAAAGAGGAGAAAGAAGAACAAGACAATGAAGAAGGAAGAAGAAGCAGAAGAAAAACAGGAAGGAGGAAAAAGAGGGGGGAAGCAGTAGGAGAAGAGAGAGAACAGCTATTTCATTACTACAGGGAATAGTTCTTTAAAATGTTAAAATGAAGTACATGCAAAGAAGATGGAAATTCAGGAAAATCATGCTGCAACAGATTAAGGAGTTGGAGGCCTGGAAGAGAAGACATCATAAAATTTTCAAATGCTAACCTTCCAGTAGGCAATCCTAAAACCACTTGTTACAGTATAATAAAAGGGGAACCAGAAAAATAGTTTAATGGCTTATAAGTTTTAGGGGAAAGATGAAATTACTACATACCTAAAATGAAAATTGGTGTCAGTGAATGCAATTAGCCATTTATGTTTGGCCTAGAACTAAGAAATCTAAAGAGAGGGCTTGATCTGTGAGGAGAATTTGATGAAAATTCAGTTAGCAAAGTCATATTCCAAACATCCAATCTGAGAGCAGAAGGAAGACTCAAGTAGTCCTACTTATTACTGCAGAACAGTGTGCTACCGATAGATTCAGAGAATAGGGAATCACTGTCTTTAGTTGTGGATGTACTGGTGACTTCACGAGGTTCCAGTGGATAGGTCCAATCCCATTGTTACAAGGATGTTCCCAGTTAAACTAAATTGGTCACAAAACTAAAGCATAAGCCATCAATTGATGGATGACTGATGAGGATAAGGGAAGGTTGAGAGGGTTGAAGATGGATGAAAGAGGGAGTAGGAAAATGATTAATCAGGATATCAGGATATATTATATACATGTGTAAGTTGTCAAAATAATTAATAATGTATATTAGAAAAACAGGTACTAGCAGAACAATACTGGAAAATCAGAGTTATTGTTCATGTGTTGGTCTGTTGGCCTTGATTTCTCACAATGTATTTATTTCATTACTTTGATTTCATTGCAAGCTTACAGAACACACCCTCTGATGTCCATTTTTCTTCTGCAAAGTTTTTATAGGAGAAGCATCTGTAGTCTTTAGCAATCTAGCCCAAGTAACAGTATGATGTTTCAAGTTCTACACCAACAAAACAAGTATAATAGGAAGAAAGAAGGGGACATTTTCCTTGATTGAATACTAGTCCAGACCCTTTGAGCATAGGACTAGCTTAGTCTTGTGTTTTCGTACATATACTCCAAAACAAAATTTTAGGAAGATTTTGGCTAATTCATTTTATCCAAAATATTTTACATTTGAAATCTAATCATCATTCATAATTGAACAAACTCCTTATCTTCTACTCTCCCCAGAAGTTGTCTTATTCTCTTCCCTGCAAGAATGCAATGAAGATAAGTTAACCAGAATCTTAAGTTCATCCCAGTGACTCCTCTTGTTAATTCTTCATTCATTGGCCATCCTCTATCTCCTTGGAAATAAATTCTTATTTTTTTCTTTTTGTATTCAGAGTTATTCTCAATAACCTACAATGACAATCCTACAAAAATCTAGATCATCATTTTAAACAAGTCCTGTAGAGTCTGCCTCATTAAAGCAAGTGTAATGAATACTCTTCTTTAATACCATGCAATGAATTTACAGAAAGTACAGATGTCGACAGGGGAGAAGATTTAGTATAAGGTATTATTAGACAATGGTTACTCCCAAGGACAAGTCCAAGTATCTGAAGAGTGAAATTACAGCAGCATATATAGTTCCAATATATGACAAAGAATTTGATAAAGAACTGAAAAAAAAAGAAAATTAACTTATCTTCATTTATTAAAAAATGCTAACTAAAAGAATAAGTGTATTAATGCAAATTAATTACTTTCTTTTGTTTTCACCAAGGACTTAGGAACCAATATTATTTAAAAACATACAGATAAAATTTATAACATAAAAAAATTTTGGTGTAGTATTTTACAATGTATGCATGTATGTATGTATGTATGTATGTATGTATGTATGTATTAATATACAAAATGCATTTAAATCTCAGAAAATTAAATAACATTTTCATTTTAGAAGAAACTATGGAATGTCACAGAAGATTCATTGAAACCTGTTATTGTTCTGGAACTTCCACACCTCACCCTAACATCTTAGTGGTGACAAGCATATTCAGTATTTCCCAAGAGATAGATGACACAAAGTTGTTTAACTAATTTGCCACCACACTCTTCTTTACAATTTTATGATCAGTTTCCTTAAAAACAAAGTTTAATTATGTGTGAATGATAACAGTAAATGACTGCAATCTGTTTTTATCTGATTCTACTGTGTTCAAGATTCTATGATTTTTGACACATAAATAAAAACTTGTTTCAATTTCTAAAAGCCATTTTATGAGCTCAAGTCCAAGTAGATAAAGGACCTCCACATAAAACCAGACACTCTGAAGCTAATAGAAAAGAAACTGGGGAAGACCCTTGAGGACATGAGCACAGGGGAATTTTCCTGAACAGAACACCAATAGCTTATGCCCTAAGATCAAGAAATGACAAATGGGACCTCATAAAATTGCAAAGCTTCTGTAAGGCAAAGGACACTGACAATAGCACAAAACAGCAACTAACAACTTGGGAAAAGATCTTTACCAATCCTATATCCAATAGAGGACTAATATCTAATATATAGAAAGAACTCAAGAAGTTAGACTCCAGAGAACCAAATAACCTTATAAAAATGGAGTACAGAGCTAAACAAAGAATTCTCAACTAAGGAATACTGAATGGCTGAGAAGAACCAAAAGAAATGTTCAACATCCTCGGTCATCAGAGAAATGCAAATTGAAACAACCCTGAGATTCCACCTCATCCCAGTCAGAATGGCTGACATCAAAAACTCAGATAATGGCAGATGCTGGTGAGGATGTGGAGAAAGAGGAAGTCCTCCATTGCTGGTGGGATTGCAAGCTGGTAAAACCACTCCAAAGTCAGTCTGGCTGACACATTGTATGTACTCACTGATCAGAGGATATTAGCCCAGAAGCTCAGAATACCCAAGGTATAATTCATAGACCACATGAAGCTCAAGTGGAAGGAAGACCAAAGTGTGGATACTTTGGGAGAAGTAAAAGTATCTGATATTTGTAAAAACAAAAAACCTTGCATATTAATATCTTATGTATAATTTATACTTAGATAATATTTCACTGGTTGTTCAGCCACTGAACTACCACTTGCCTCAAATATTTAAATACCTGACTTCTATCACTTGTTACACAAATATAATAAAACCAAAAATAATTTAAATTATTTTATTATTAACCTTTTCCTAGGTGCTCAAAATCCTATGCTTGACAAATACACACTTAATCACTTAGCATCTTCTCAATGCATATTCATTACTTTTGATAAGAAGAAAAAGGGGCTGGTTAGATGATAAAAAAAACTAAAAATATGCAGCCAAGCCTGAAAACAAGTTTCATTTCTGGGAACCATACAATAGAAAGAGAAGACCAAATCTCACAGTTGTTTTCTGACTTCCAAACACACATCAGGGTACACACATGTGTACACACATTTGAATATGTACACACACACACACACACACACACACACACACACACACACAAGCATAACCACAGGGAAAGTGAGAAAAATAAGAGGAAACAAGAAGTGTAAAGAGATACAAATATGACATGTAAAAAATTCAAGCACAGAAAATTGTTGAGACTGTTTAGTTCCAGAAGATTTAAACAAAGTACTTCTAAACTATGATGTTTTATTTTCTAGGAAAAAATCTCAAGTGCAATGATAGATTCTAGCCAATATCCTTGACTAACATACATTTAGAGAATTACTAAAATCAACATTTCTAAGAAAATTCTTTTCATAATTATTTTGCTCTGACAAAGAGTTAAATAAGTGCAATTAAACAAGAGGTGATATTCCAATTCTGTCAAATTAAAATTGAAAAGAGGCAGTGTTTTTCTTTCTTCTAAACTGAACAATTTATATTTTGAGAAAAAACTTGAAAATTTCCAATAACTAACTAAATACAAACAACTATTCAAATCAAAAGTCTATACTCTTGTATAGTAATGGTTAAACATACTAAAATTAAGCATCACAAGATCATATTTTTTAAGATAAATTCTAGAGGACCGGGAAGTATAATATTCAATTACACCCAACCCCAAATGAATATAAAGAGAAATACATAAAATTAGCTAAGAAAGAGAAAATAGTAATCCTTTCAAAGTGGTAAGCTAACTTTTACATGGAAGAGTATTGTTCTCTGTAAACCACAAAAGAAAAAAACAATTTTATAGGACGTGATGATTATTAAGCAAAACTATCCATTTCTCACACTTTCTTAGAAGAAACTATTTGACAAACTTTACTCAACGTAAGTAAAACTATCACAAATGCATTTGTTGTTTTTTTTTTTTAAAGAAACAAACATCTAAAACAAGTTTAAATATTTCAGGACCTTTGGTTCTAAAAATCCTCTTACCTGTCCCAGCACAACATCATATAGAGTACAATGGAATGGTACCACTTTCCTGGGAAGGTATGTAGGGAGCCTCTCATACATGTAGACACAGAGCATTAGCATCAGCACTGGGTTTGGATCACAGATGTCAATGGCCTAGGTTCACAAGAGAAAGGAGAAAGACATAAGTTGTAGGATATATAGATAAAGCACAGGGAACAAATGAATATAGTAGTTGCTAAATTACTTCAAGACACTCATAAGTGTTTCAGACGAACAATGGAATAGAAATATAGGTATAAATACAGAATAATTTTCTTAATGGGAAGCTCCTGACATATTAAAGGATGAGTTAGAGAGAATCAGAATGCTAACCTCATAGCTTTAAAGACTACATAAAAAAGATCCAGAGGTCAGAAGAACATCTGACTTAAATATGGTAATTCATATGGATAAAGTAACATCTTTGATTTAAAGTGATGAATAATATAGTAAAAGAAATATGGGCAGATCTGAGTGGCATGAACAGTCCTCTTAGCACCATTGTGTAGATTCTGGCCTTGCACCTCAATCTGGAGGAGCCTTGGGGCATGCTGAGAGCACCATTCTTCCCTGTAGAAACTGGGGATGAGAGCAAAACTGGGAAGCCTGCCTACACTCATCCTATTTGGATCTGCTGGAGAAACCAGATGGATATGAAAAGGGCACAACCTGCATAGTAGGTTCTACAGGCAGCACAGATTGCAGAGTGTCTGCTTGAAGCCTAGCATAATATGGTACCCTGACAACCACTGTCTGACCCACAACCTCTCCCAACATCCCCTGAAGTCCTGCTGCTATCAAAATCATGTAGCCAACACCAGGGAAAACCAGATGCCTAAAGTGCAGTGTGAGAACACAATCAAGAAAACCCAGGGCAATATAACCCCACCAGAGCCCAGTGTCCGGCTACAAAAATAAACCCTAAATCTCCTAATGAAACTGAAGACAAAGAAGAGGATCTTAAATCCAATCTTATAAAGATAGCAGAGGCCTTTAAGAGGACATGAATAAATCCCTTAAGAAAATATAGGAAAATACATGCAAACAGGAAAAGGAAATGAATAAAATTGTCCAGGATGCGAAAAGTGAAATAGCAGCATTAAAGAAAACAGAAACTGAGGCAATCTTAGGAATGGAAAACTTAGCAAAGAGAATGGGAAATACAGACCTAAGCATTACCAATAGACGACAGGAGATAAAAGGATTTCAGGTGTAAATGATATGATAGAAGACATCAAATTAAAATGTGTAAGCACAAGAATATTATAAATAAGCAAATGAAATACATAAACATTCAAAGCACTGAGATATGAAGGTACTGACCTGTATGTTTAAATCAAATCCAATTTCACGAAGACTATTTATAATAATCAAGCAATTGTGCAAATACTGTTCTGAGCGTTTTGGTCGTGTGTACATATTTATAAAATAAGGCTCAATCTGGAAGTTAAAACATTGAGAGTTTTAATTAAAGGAATAAAAAAAATGAATGTAGGTTTTCTTTGTAGTACAACAAAGCATAATTTGGATTTTTAGCATCTGAAACAGAATACTATATTTAAAACTTAAGTATAAACAAAAGTCAATGCTAAATAGTAGCATTCATGATTTTCAGTCACAATTAAGGTACTTAAAAGGGCAGTTTGCAGGAAATAAACTTCAAATCTCACTAACTATTCTTATTCAGAGACTACAATTGGACATTGAAGTATCTCTTACCAAAAATGGGCAGTATGCTGCCAGCTGTGTAGCAAACACAAGGCCATCAAGAAGGTCTGAGTCAAAATTTACTATCCACCTTTCAGGGGGCACATCTAAGGAAAATAAATATAACAATAATTTAAATTCCTTGAAATACAACTTATAGCAATTTGAAGAAAAAAAATAAAACTATGCTTTTATTTTAAAACTATGATTTTCATGAATAGTAGGTATGATGGTTACCTTTGGCAATGTAACACATTCAGTCACCCAGGAAGAGTACACAGGATTAGCTATAGGATTATCTCTGCATACAGAACTATTTTAGTTACATTAATTGATGCGATCAACTATGTGAGACACCATTTTCTTTGTAAGCTCTGTCTTATTTCTACATGAGCCAGTATGGAAAACACCTTTTTATGTGGTAATAATAAAGAAATCTCATATTCTGGCATTACTCACTTTTCCTTCCATTCTCCTCTCCTCCTCACTCTTTCCCTTCTTCCCTTCCCTCCTTCCTTCCTGCTTTTTAGAAAGAGCCTCATGTATGTGTCCCAGGATAGCCTTGAACTATCTATGTAGAAGACAACTTTGAAGTCTGATTCTGCTGCCTCTATTGTTGAAGTACTGGGCTTTCAGACTTATGCCACCATATCATTCTATATGCTTTGTTCAAATATTTGGCCAATACTGAATAACATGTAAGTATACTAAGGCTCAAAAGCCATGATATTCCTTGTAATTCTATGGTATTAACAAAATAATAAAATGGACGCTCAAATTACAAAGGGAATACTATACGAAAACTGGAATAAGTTAAAGTATCTGAGTATCAGGCATATATCTGAAAAGCTATCCAAATTTGGTGGTGAAGAGATTAGGCAGAACTCATTGCTATTGTTAATACATTTTTTCTCATTTTCAAACTTCCCAAAAAACACAGATTCCCCATAAATTTTTTGATATACTACTACTGGAATGAAGCAGAATAAAGGTAAGCATCAGAGATATCCCCTTTATCACTTGTCAACATGGCAGCTAATCATAATCACTTATAAGCTGTTATCTTCTACTTTTTTTTATCATGTAGTTACATAACTGTCTTATAATACAAAATGCATTTAGTCCACCATCAAAACAACTACATTCTTTAATATCTAATAAATTTCAAGACTGTAACAGTCAAGATTCTTCTGAGATTCAGGAGATCTCTCAAATATGAGCTCAGTTGTAATCAAGGATTCATTCTCAGTTTCATATGGTGATTTCTCAAGTCTTCCTTGGAAGCACTCTAACCCTTCTACATATTGCCTAGCCTTAGTAGCTCTCTGAGACCATGGCACAAGACTCAATGACACATCAAAATTACCTTGTTGATGCCTACCAAAAAAGTACAACAAGAAAAAGAATAACAACAACAACAACAAACAAACAACAAACAACTAGTGAAGATTTCTGTGCCCACTGGAGATCTAGCCTGTTCCTCCATTGGAAACACAAAGACATAGATAGGCCTTTCTATGTCTTTCATGGTGATCCTGAGGAAACATTTCCCTAGGATATTACATTTGAAAAGGGAATTCTTTCCTGAGTATTCTCAGTTTAGGCTCTTTCCCTTCAGACAAAAGAATTTAGATTTTGGCAAGATAGATCCATTCATGGACAGAATTTTGAACTATGGGCATCTCTCCTATATTCTACATTTAAACTTAGTTCTAATTTTTTCCTCCCCAGACATCCAGCTGTGGTCTCTGGGAGCTTCATACTTTCTTGTTGGTATATACTTGACTTTTACTAGATACCTAACAACCCTACTTCTTACAGGTTTCAAATTGCATCTAAAAAGATTACATATAGGTTATTATACCTTTACTTGCTGTTCCACCCTTAATTATCCTACAATTAGAGCATTCAGAGGAGTTTAAAGAAAACCAAACTGTTTGTCTAGCTTTTGCTATTGTAAGTGTAGGAGCTTCCCTCAAACCCCTGGCTATTTTTTTGTACCTACAGAGAACACTGGTTCAAATGATGTTTTGTTTGTTTGTCTAATCCATCACAACATTAGAATTGTGTTGGTCTAAAAATAACTTATCAAACACCAGCAAGCATGCAGCTTTGCTGCTGAAGCATGGCTTTTGGTAAGAAGAGGAAGTGCTTTCTAGGACAATGTTGAGAAGAAGTGAAACAAACTTTAATAAAACTTTCTCCACTATGATTCCATGCCTTGCATTGTCTTTTATGTCAAAGGCTGCTGAGAAAATGTCACTACAGTTTACAACAGGCTTCGGTATATCAAAGATGTCTTCTGCTTTTATGATAGCTCCTTTGATATAGGTTATTCTTTCTTCTATATTCTAAGGTTTTATACAAAAAGGCAGCTAAGTTGAATGAGCAAAACTGGCCTCAGAAGAAAAGTTATTGGAAGTAGAAATATTAGACATTATCCAGTATTTACTGTAACAGAAAAGTAGCTTAACAAAATCTTCAGGAATTCAACAGTTTTATCGAGTCTTCTGTGCTCAGAAATAAAGAGTTTCAAATGCCACTAGATATGTTTTAAATTAAAATTGATTTGTGTTTCAATTTTCATCTAGTTTAATGGTATATTCCTTCAAACAGGTATATTAAAATTGAAATAAACTGAGGTGATAGTAGTGGTACATGTCTTTAATATCAATATTCAGGAGACAGATGCAGGTAGGTCTCAGCATTTGAGGCCAGCCTGGTCTACAGATGGAGTTACAGGACAGCCAGGGCTCCAGGACTATACAGAGAAACCCAGACTAGAACCTGCAGCAACCTCCTGCATAAATAAAGAATAAAATATTGGTATAAAATAATATTATAAAAAATGTTAAACAAATGGATGGAACTAGAGAACATCATACTAAGTGAGGTAACCCAGTCTCAAAAGATAAATCATGGAATGCACTCACTAATAAGTGGATATTAGCCTAGAAACTTTGAATACCCAAGACATAATCCACATATTAAATGATGTCCAAGAAGAATGGATGAGTGACCCCTGCTTCTGGAAAGACTCAATGCAACAGTATAAGGGAATACCAGAACAGAGAAGTGGGAAGGAGTAGATGGGGGAACAGGGGGCAGGAAGAGGGCTTATGGGACTTTCGGGGAGTGGGAGCCAGAAAAGGGGAAATCATTTGAAATATAAATAAAGAATATATCGAATAAAAAATGCAAAAAAGTTGGTTTTCAAATCACCATTAAATAATTTAATGCAACAAAAATAAATGCATTTATTTTAATGAATATTAGAATTTGTAAATTAATTTCATCTTAGATTTAAAGATCATTATAACAGTTTCAGTGAGAAAAAATCATGTCACAAAATTAGAACCATCTCATTATTCACCTATTTATTAAGTGTAAGTGTATTTATATTATAAAATTATCACTATTAGAAAATTTTTATTATTTTAACTATCAGAAAAAATGTACATGTATGTGAGTTATGGTGTGATTCTTATGAAACATGAATATAATACATAATTATATAATCAAGGTAACTAGCATATTCAACACTTCAAATATTTATCATTGCTTTCTACTGAGAATATTCAATATATCGGTTCTAATTATTTTAAAAACATTTTATTGTGAAACTCAATTGCACAATGAAACAATCTTTACTTTTAATCAATGGTTGAGGAATTCTGATAGTGATGACTTTGTCTATTATATTTCTTTAATCTTGTAAAACTTGAAATAAACAAAATTTAATAAAATATAAAAATATATAATATATATTATATATGATGAAATATACTATGTATATTATATGTTATATATAATATATGACATACATTATATAAAAATTACATACCATATAGTATATATATACATATATGTATTATATAAATGTATTATATAATGTAAAATATGTACACTATACTTTATGTAATATACATGAATACATAGAAATATATGTTTAATTAGATATTCTTTTTAATGTTGTATAATATAATATAATAATAATGTAATATGTATGTCTCAAATTATTTACTCTTTCTTCAACTTTTGAACTTGTATGTCACATCTAATCATAAATAATTCTGCTCTGAATTCTAACAAAGTATATTTTTGTTCTCATGTTTTCAAATATCTTGACAATAAACTTGTAATATTAATTTCTAAAGTACATTTCTAATGTACTATTTCTAATGTACTAATTTCTAAAGTACATTTCTAATGTACATGTAATTTCTAATATACATTTTATAATTTTAAATTTAGAATACTTTTATGGTTATCAAGTATTACATAGACATTCCATAAACTATTTCCTTTCATACACACCTGCTCTAATTCTATAAGAATTTAAAAAACCTGCCCAGTTATTTTCAAAATGATGCACCACTATATCACAACTCTTGTAATGTGCAGATAAGCCACTTTAGAAAAAAATTGCTTGTAGTTGTAAATAACTTTTTAGCTGTTAGTCAAGCAAGTTGGCAGGAAATAATATTTCATTGGAGTTTCTCTTTTAAATTTCTGCTAGAGAAAACAAATATATTAACTGCCAAGAAATTATAAGCTTTCCAGGTTATTTGACATTTAGTGATCATCTTCAATTTTATGAATTCAGTTGTGTACATATACAATATTCATTTTACTGTTGGTTTAAAAAAGTAAGAACAAACATTCAGATAATAATAAAAATAGTATTCCAAACAGCCCTATATTAAATAATTTAAATAGTTAAAATTGAAATGCTCATTTTCTGGTTTGGGTTACATGAAAAAGAATCAATAAGTAAATCTATCAAACCTATAAAGGTTAATGTTTTTTTACATATGGAAAAGCAAATAATTGCACTAATAATAGGTACCACATTAAAAATGGGTTTGTGGTGATGTTTACATAGATCTATCAATATTATGAACACAATGATGTTCAAAATCTTTGGAACTATATCAATAAATTATTTTTTATTTTTTGATTATTTTTATTATATAATTTTATTTTCTATATTCTTTGTTTACATTCCAAATAAATTATTAATCCAAGTTTGTTTTATGACTTCTAACTACATATTTCACAGAAATAAAATATTTAGCACTGTTTAATTCATAACAAGTTCAAAGCCACACAAATGCCTATCAAATGTTTAAAGAGCATTAATTTCCAGACTATATATAGAGCTCAAACAAACAAACAAACAAACCAAAAAAAATCTAAACAGCAAATGGTCTATTAAAAAAGTGTGGCAATACCTGAAAAAAAATCAAAATAAAGAAAACAGGGCTAAGAAATACCTCCAAAAGTGTTTATTATCCCTAGGAGTAGGAAAATGAAAATAACTTTGTAAATTCATCTAATACCAATCAGAACGACAAAGATCAACAAAACAGCTTAAAAAAAGTTGAAATGGGAATGGACATTCCCTATTGATTGAAAACTACTGAGGAAATTATGGAAATCTGTGTGGCGAACTCTCAAAAATCTAGAAGAAAATCTGCCCACATGATCTAGCTATGTTACTATGTGGAATATGCCCAAAGAATCTGACATGCTACTCAACAGATATTTGTTCATTGCTCCTCTGTTTACAATAGCTATAAAATGGAAACAACTTCATATCCTTCAAGAAATGAATGGTTAATGAAAAAACGGTAAATATATACTATGTCTTTGTGAATGTATATGTATACTATTCTCCTATAAAGAAAAATGAAATAAAGAAATTTGAAGGTAAATGTATGGAACTAGAAAAGATCATGATGTGTGAGGTAATCCAGGTACAGAAAAAGAACACTACATGTTCCCTTATTGTAGGCCCCAAACTCCAAATCTTCAGAAGTAAATACAAATTCTTTAATAAATGCAGAAACCAAGAAAGATGAAAGCAATCATTGCTGGTGTAGGGGTTTATGAGAGAAATACAGATGGGAATGCCAGGGTACTAGAGATCTGATTAAAGAACTGGGAAAAGGGAAGATACAAATTAGGAAGAGGAAGGTGGTTTAGAGAGAAGACAGAGGGTAGAAAATAAAAAATGTAAAGGATTTTTATTAATTATGTATCAAAAACTATAATATGCATGTTTCTGCATGAATAAACATATAGAGTCATCTAGGCTGACAAAAGGAGTCCTCATGAAATAAACTTTTGATTGCAACAGACTGATGGCCATTACCAAACAAACAAAAATACATCAAAATGTAGAGCTCCAATAGACACATAAAATAAAACTACTCCTGAACACAAGTCTTAGACACTACTGTATTAGAATGGTAGAAAGACTGTATGGTACAGAGGAACACGGAGTTTGCAAGGAGACTGTCTTCTAGAAATGGCAGAAGTTAAACTCATAAAATCTTACCAATATGACTGCCCACATTTGAGCTAGACAAGAACAACAGACATCCCAAAGTAGATGGTGGAAAGCCCAGGAAACCTCAATTCTACACAGCTAACAAAGGAATGCTGATACTGGAAGAAAATTTCTTCCTCAGGAAAGAGTACACCTAATGATTAGTACCAAATGGTTACTCCTGAAAGCATATATACAAATAACATTATATAGAAATTATATTCCAACACAAATAAAGACTAGGTGAGATCCAGACTTAACTTTGTGCTGTTTTAGATAGAATATTAGGCAATGACTTGAAGTTAAGAGCAAAAATATTTCAAAATTATAATAAAAGCCAAACTCTAGTCTTTTTCATAGTTTTAGGGCTTATCTTGCACTTCCAAAGTTAATCATTAGCAAAAGTCTTCTCTAAGCACAAAAGATCTGCATGTTCTCAGAGGAAAGGAGGTAACTTAAAACTAAAAACACAGTTCAATGAAAACTATGCTCAATAAAGTCAATGTTTAGGATGGAGGAAAAAAATGTACAGTCATATTACCAATTAGAATTTTGTAATAGAAATTTCAGGGTCTTGGAATATAATTTAATGTAGCTGTGTATTGGGAAAAAGTTACATGCATCTATCATGACCTATTCACCAAATAATTCATGAAATATTGTCACATTGCAATGCCCAACATGACCCTCATAATATTTTACAGAACTGAAAATACTAACAACAACATTAGGGGTTGTCATTAATATTCAAATTTTCAAACATCTGTATATTCAGCTCATTATTACTCCTTCAACATATACTAAATAGAAGATTTTTACTAACTCACCTTGAAGATTTTGAACTGTTCTTGCTCTTATACAATACAGAAAAAATCATGTAAGTAGTCTAGATTTCACAGATTCTGAGTATGGTTTCATGGATTATATCAATTTATGTATTACAACTTAAAACTGTTTAATGAAAACAATCATACCATTTTTATTATCTTTCCATATATTAGTTCGTTGATTTTCATAGTTTGTATTCAACCAACTAAGTATAATCCTTTCAGAATTTGAATATATGTTGCTGGATGCAAAAGAAGGACTGATTTTTGATTTGTTCTCTCCAAGTATGGTTGGCATAGAACTGGAACAATGTGGTGTGACCCGAGATAGAACCGTAACCTGGAATTTCAAAAGAAATAGTTAACAGAATCAGACAGAAAAACAAAATTATGATTGAAAAGTTAATTATCCCATGTACATTAGTAAGGGAAGACATTAGTATTTCTGGTTTAATATACCCAGTCCGGAATAAAAGAAAATAACATGTCTACTGCATTCAATTCACTGTACTAAGTACCAATTGACACCACACTAACTGATTTCAACTCAACTGAATTCATGAGAACTGACTCACTGCATTCTCTGCTATGTTCTTAGTTAACTGTTTTCTTGACAAGAAAAGGGGAAATCATTTGAAATGTAAATAAAAAATATATCAAATGAAATAAAAAAGGTGAAAAAAAGGAAGTATGAACTGTTGGAGATATGAAATTGTCATACAGGTAGTAAGCATGGAAGAAGTTGCATTCCCTAAGCTTGGAATATAGTGTGTGGAGAGCAAAGTACTGTTCTTTCCCACTGTAAACATAGAGCTTTGACTCATAAACTGCACACTTGTTACATAGGAAATATTTTAATGTATTTAAATGCCTTAAAAGCAGCAACAGCAGGTGTTAAAACTCTAAATAAGAACATTTGATGTGTAATTACCTATCAAATCCCTTCCCCTGGGATCGTGACAACTTTAACTAAGTTCTTTAAATGTTCATCAATTTGATTAGTTAAATAAATATCTGTAAATCCATAAAAAAAGAGTTGGCTGTATCTATTCTGTTCCATCTTTTTCTGGTTCATCACATTATCTGTCCCTCAATTAGATGACATTGTTTAGGATTAATGGTGTGTATGATGAGCATGTCTGTATTCTAGCCAGAGAGATTAAAGATGTGTGGCATGTCTGCATTCTACTTGGATCACACAAACCTGTGAAGCCATGTTGCTAGAATAAAAGTCCTCTACATCAACTTGATAGTCAACATTAACCATTATATCTTACATTTTGATATTTTGTTAGGGTCTCATGTATCTCAAATGGGCCTTAGTTGGCTATGTGTAAAAGGCTTGTCTTGCAGTCCTGATTTTCATGCCTTTCCCTCCTAAACTGAGAATATAGGTGTGTGCCACTATGCCAGGCATATGTGTATTTAAGGAATTAAACAGTACAAGAGTGTCTTTCTAATCAAATGCACTTTTATCTCATGCTGTTTAGTGCAGTATAAAATGTTACAGCCTCATTCACTACATGTTCACTATCTCTGAGAAGTAGAGATATATAGCAGAGAGGTATTCAAAGTTGCACTTCACTATGGAATTGAAATAGATTCTAGATGCAACAATCTGAGATTTATTATTTTATTATGCATTTAGAGAGATAAACATATTCAATTATAGAACAAATAAATGAGTCAGATTAACTATTACATTATTTAGACAATACTGCTTAAGTTCACTGATATATTCTGGTAACAACCATGAGTAGTTCTCTAATATCTTATATATGGAGAATAAAATCTGAGTGACATATTATCTAGAGACATGGTTGCCCTGTTCACCTCCCCATTCTAAAAGATTACTTCTGTGGACACCTGAAAACTGCCACTGAATGGAATGGTTTCCTGACAAAAGAAGCACAAAGTGAAACCACATCTGAAACAAACTCTTTGATATTTTTCCCAGAGCCTAGTTCTGCAATAATCCAATCTAAGCTACTTTTAGATTCAGGAATATTAACCACAGCAAAAGGATTTTCATGTCTTTATGTCTCATACAGGTTCAATAAGAAATATGAGTGGCACCAAATTGTTCTTTCTTTTACAAATTGGAAACTATATTTTTTTCACCAAATAAATTTGGTACAGAATATTCTAGTTTCATCTGACCTATGTGGTGAGAATAACACTCTACAAACATGAAATGCATTATTCTAGCATTCTTTTATATTTCTGTGATAGAAATACAGTACATATTAGATCTTTATCTCCTTTATCTCAAATGCCATATACTTTAAAATGCAAATAAAATATTGGAAATAGATTCCTTGCATATTCTGGGTAAAAACAAATGATGAGTAAATTGATGACAGATGATGTGATAAACGTTTGGGATATATGATCTGAGCTACTTTAGAATTCACATATCAATTATCACCTCTACTTTAGAAAGGGAATAAGCTTTCATGAGAATCTTAACTAGGTAAATAGATTTAATGATGAGCTCACTGGGATCATAGTGGTATACACTAATACAGAATGAGTCGAAACATACACAGTCTACTTATAGAAAATTGTGGTTAAAAAAACCATCACTGCTGAAATATTCTCCAAATTTCAATGTACAAAAGAATGATAGTTTTTAAGTATTCTAATATACATGTATCTATATAAATGAAAGGGGTATAGATAGCACAAGACATCAGTTCATGCAAATCAAACACATTTTGCTAAAATAGTGATATTATTTAACATTAAATAACAAGAGTATAAATCAGTACAGAGCACAGAATGTCTTGTTAAATATTTCAGCTAATTCTTCAATGTAGGTAAAGTAATTTCAGAAATCTACACTTACAACTTTCCTACACTCGTTTGCATCACCATTTTTCTTAAAGGCCTGATTCATGTACTTATATACACATATATACTTAATACACATCTACCTATTGTACACATATACTTACCACAACACTAACAAGTGCACTTGTACTTCTATATGAATGCTGATATTATATTTGCCTTCTTGCTTCCCATTAGTAGTATTGTTTGTATTAAATTTCATTTGTACATAAATAAGACAATTTTTATAATTAAAATTTCAAAAGATACCTAGATATTTTAAGATAATTTAAATAGATTTCTGCCTATATTAACTGCACAGGGAGAATTAATGTCCAGTTTATAAACTTTCTTTTAGATATAAGGATGTCTGGTAGTTTAACAGTGATACAAAAGTAAATTAACAGCTATACCTGGTGCAAAAGTAAATGTATAAAAGATCAAAATTAACTGAGACTTCTGATGAAGACTTTATATTAAACCAGGAACTGATACCTCAGTGTCAAATTTCACCACTGAGTGAACCTTCATATCTTGAGAGTGATCCATGGCTAGAAAATCAAAGGGAATTTAGAAATGAAGTTGTTCCTGCAATGAATTGGTCCATAGCCACTAGATTCTAGTTTGGCGGCTACTTCTGACTTGAATGTCGACTGAGTGGATCTCTGGACGATTTGGCATATGCCAAAACTGCTTTGTTGTGACTATCTGGGGCTACTACCCATCTAATACAACTAATAAATTTCAATATGATATATAGTGAAAATTTGCTTCCAATCTTAGTTATGACTGTACCTGGTGTAACAAAGTGGGCGTTACGCAACTGATATCATGAAGATAATATACATTATTATGTTTGTTTATAGTACAAAGAAAAGAAGTAATTACCAATATCACAGCAATAAGATTAATTAATTTTCCAGTATTTATATCCAATAGAGAAAATTTTTTCTTGAAGGACTTAAAGAATAGTGACATCTGAAATTACAGCATGGGTAAACTGGCAATAAGACTCCCATATAGAATATGGTGACTACTTTATTAAAATAAAGATTAAATGCAGAACACTTGTAGCAACAACTAATATATTCATATCTCAACTATGTGAACAAATCTCATAAAGAGAAAAATAGAAAATATAATTGAGAGTACAATACATAACTCAAATATATAAATATTGGCTATATAAACACTATGAGTTATAATCCTTAGTATTTAAAAGTTCATAAACTAAATTACTTCCTCTGAATTTATAAAAAGATCTGCTGAGGTACTTTATCTCAATGAATATATCTGATTTTATCTTACAAAAAACAATTAAGTAAATATGGATTAAAGCCCAAAAGTACAACATGAAAATGAACTGCTAAAGGAAGCTACATTGATAATAGCTATGTAATAAGATAATAAAGGAAAACAATTGAAAGCGAAAAAATGAATCTCAGTGGAATAGAAACAGGACTGAAAAAAGGAGTATGTCCTGCATCTACAATTCTGGATAATGCCTGTGTATGCGTTGCTTCACTTAAATGTAGTAGCAAATCTTCTGACTGCATTACTTCATTATATAAGAATACTATATTATTAACTTAAAATATACATAGTAATATTATATGAAAAGTTTATTTTAACTGAATTTAGAAAAAAGGTTTAATCAGAAAAGCTGATCCATATACACGAAAGCATATTACTAAGGACAGAAGACAACAACCACAGCTGTAGGTGACTCAATTCCCTATATTTCCATAGAGAAGGAAAACATAAGTTATTAGAATCATTGTGCTTTAAAATACCTTATAACATCATTTCCTATACTATTGCACAACACGTGTGAATAAAAACGAATAACAAAATAACAGCAAAATAGAGTGGAAATATTACCTTGTATATCTGAAGAAATACATCTGTCCATGCTCGTTTACTCCAGGCTTCAAAATTATCCATATCTATATCAACAGAATAGTTTCCCTTAAGTGTGCTGATAGCTGTGTTTTTAGTGGATGTCTTTAAGGAATGAAATACAACAACAACATAAATATGTGAAGCAAATACTAGTGTCAACTTTTAATTATGATACAAGATTTTGTATTTTAATAAAACATTCAGATATTTGCTTTTATACATTCATCAAGATGTTTAACTCTGTGAAAGCATTGAAACTGCACACAGAGAATTTCCAAGGATAAAAGTTACCCAGTTACATCACAGATGTATTCTCTTCCTACATGTATTATTGCCATCTAGTAGTAGGGATGGAAAGGGAAACCAAGTTCACCTGAGCTGAGTTCAAAAAATCCACAGATATTTAAATAACATACAAGAACTCAACATAAGACCATAGCACAGGTACCTGACTCTTTTTAGCATGTCAAATGGTAAGGGACTTCTACAACTAAAAATAACTTACCTAAAAGAATACTTCTGTCAGCAAGAAGTTTTTATAAAATACACTCCATACTTTGAGAAAACTATGCATTTCTTGTTTAATTTCTCTGCTCTCTTAATACTACAAAAAGGGTAGTACCAATTCTTTGTAAAATTAAATGTTTTATCAACAAAATAAATTATTAGAATTTATATTTAAAGATAAAATTATATAGGTCTATGCATTTTTCCTTTGTACATACTCAATGGATACAATGTGTGCATGAGGAATAGAGTTTGAATTCCCAGCACCTACTTAGAGAGGGGTAAGAGTAGTGGCCTGCCTTTAGTATTATTGTACAGAAGGAAGACAAGTGGGATTTGCTAAAGCAATATGCAAGGCTAGAAAGATGAATCAAGTCTGTCTAGATTCAACTACCACAGCCTGAAGCCTGTCTTAAACTATAGGACAGAATTCAAAGTAGACAATTCAAATTATATCACCCTCTGGCTCCAATATGCTTGAGCAGACATAAGATTTCATACACACACACACACACACACACACACACACACAAACTTGCACCCATAAACATGCAAACAGGCATAGATGACTGCATACCTATCATACACATAAACCTGCAAGTAAAATAAAGCCATTAATTCATTTTGCCCAGGAATGTCATAAAAATTTTAATCAATGCCCTAACCCTTACACACACACACACACACACACACACACACAGAGAGACACACAGCAGCTGTTAAGATGGGCTTCAGCAGCTAATAGAAAAGAAACTGGGGAAGACCCTTGAGGACATTGGTACAGGGAGAAAATTTCTGAACAGAACACCAATAGCGTATGCTCTAAGATCAAGAATTGACAAATGGGACCTCATAAAATTACAAAGTTTCTATACGGCAAAGGACACCATCAAAAGGACAAATCGGCAACCAACAAATTGGGAAAAGATCTTCACCCATCCTACATCAGATAGAGGGCTAATATCCAATATATATAAAGAACTTAAGAAGTTAGACTCCAGAAAACCAAACAACCCTATTAAAAAATGGGGTACAGAGTTAAACAGGGAATTCTCACCTGAAGAACTTCGGATGGCGGAAAAGCATCTTAAAAAATGCTCAACTTCATTAGTCATTAGGGAAATGCAAATCAAAACAACCCTGATATTTCACCTTACACCAGTCAGAATGGCTAAGATTAAAAATTCAGGAGACAGCAGGTGTTGGAGAGGATGTGGAGAAAGAGGAACACTCCTCCACTGCTGGTGGGGTTGCAAATTGGTACAACCACTCTGGAAATCAGTCTGGCGGTTCCTCAGAAAACTGGGCACCTCACTTCCAGAAGATCCTGCTATACCACTCCTGGGCATATACCCAGAGGATTCCCCACCATGTAATAAGGATACATGCTCTACTATGTTCATAGCAGCCCTATTTATAATTGCCAGATGCTGGAAAGAACCCAGGTATCCCTCAACAGAAGAGTGGATGCAAAAAATGTGGTATATCTACACAATGTAGTACTATTCAGCCATTAGAAACAATGAATTCATGAAATTCTTAGGCAAATGGATGGAGCTAGAGAACATCATACTAAGTGAGGTAACCCAGACTCAAAAGGTAACTCATGGTATGCACTCACTAATAAGTGGATATTAACCTAGAAAACTGGAATACCCCAAACATAATCCATACATCAAATGAGGTACAAGAAGAAAGGAGGAGTGGCCCCTTGTTCTAGAAAGACTCAGTGAAGAAGTATAGGGCAAAACCAGAATGGGGAAGTGGGAAGGGGTGGGTGGGAGGACAGGGGGAGAAAAGGGGGCTTATGGGACTTTCGGGGAGTGGGGGGCTAGAAAAGAGGAAATCATTTGAAATGTAAATAAAAAATATATCGAATAAAAAAAAAAGACAAAAAAAAAAAAAAAAAGATGGGCTTCAGCTTTAGGATATTTAAGATAAGACCTAAACTGGTCTTATTTTTAAAAGACCACAAATTTATAGATTTAATGACTGTATAGGTTATTCCTAGAAATTTTCTTACTTTAATTTCCAGCCACTTAGTATAATCTTTCGGTTCAAGCAAAAATTCGGGCAGCACATGAGAAATGCATCCACCTTGAGCACTAAAAGAAAAGCCCCAAATTAGAGAATTATTATAAACATTTGATGTCACTTTCAGTTAAATTATTTCAATATGGTCATATTTGCTATCATAATTGAAAATTTAATTAAAATATCTTAATAAAGAAATTATGCATGATATTACTTTTATAAAACTTGGTTAGTAAGAAATAATTTAATGTTTATAATCACATTTATCTATGTTCCTATGTTGTCTGAATATGTAGTGGCTTATGATTTATGTCTTTTTAGTCAAGGCAATATCTATAAAATGCTGAAATACAAGAAAATTAACCTATGAGATATTATTCATCTAATTCAAATGAATCACTATTATCTGATATGCCTGAAACTGTAATATAAGCTATTAATCAACTATTATTTTTCCAAATGACATATTAAAAACTGGAATAGTTTATTGGATAAACTTGTATTAGTATACACTGTGATGAATTTTAAATTTTGCACACATATAACTGATCACATTCAATATATGAATATATACACATACAATTTCAACACTGTCAAATTTCAAAAGTAATTTAATCTGCCTTCTTTTATATGGATGCCTATCAAAAGAACCACCAAGCCAGATTCAAGTACATTGTGCTTTCCAGTAGAGATTTTGGTGTTTCAGTTTAACTCATTTAGTGCACACAGAGAAGCATTATGCAGAACAGCATTAATGAACAACTCCACAACTAAGTTATCAATACATGATATATCTTCAGCCATTTATTCCTATGGTTACAGAGAAGTAAGGGAAAAAACAGGAAGAAGAGAGGTTTAAGATGGCACTGAAAAGTAAAACCCTGACACTCTTACAATTGCATCATAATAAAAATATTAGGAAGGGACTCATGAAGTAGTCAGCAGAGTTCTAGAGTTCCTTCAATCCTGTATGGATCTGGAGTAGTCTACACTAATATAGGAAGCAAAAATCCAACATCTATTCTTAGAGTTTTTTCAGCCAATTCTTACCCTATGTATACTATGCCTGAAATCTGCCATCAAATTTAAGTTACTACAGTGTTACATAAAGACTTTTTTTCCTTTATACACTACTCGTTAGCAGAAATGACAAACCTGAGGCCAAGAATTGCAGTACATATATACCAATTAAATTAAAATCTTATGAAATAGTTTCAGATTAAAACAAAAGACAACTCAGAGACAGATGTAGAAACTAGAATAGTTCCTTGTGACTAAAGCAAAGCAGTATTTCAGAAGCAAATTTTCATTTATAACAAAGGCTATCTGCAGGTTAATAAAACAGGACCAATTAAATGTGAGCTTCTCAAGATGGAAGATAATGTAGCTGTGTAACATTTGAGGATGATTAATATACTTGTTGATATCAATATTCACATTTCATTTTCATTTTGAATATTTTTCAAAGCCCAATTTTATGACTCCACAGTTATTATGGTTATGTCACCCCAATAAATATTATGTCTACTTTTTTCCCATATGGAAAATTACATGTAATGACATATTTAGTTATACTTTTATATAGATTTACTGCTTGAGCATTCTAAGTTCACAATGAGAATTTCAAAATAATAATAAATACAATGATGTAATCAATTCTGAGCAAATTCTTCAAAGAGTGAGGTCTTTAAAATTTCACCTTAATCTCTAAACATGACTCATGTAACCACTAAATAGGTTCTTACCTATGCAAATGTCCTTACCCTCTGAGTTACCAATTTAAGAAGTGAGGCAAATAGCATTTACAATTACAGTAGCATTCTGAATTTTAATACATTTGTTTCCTAGATAATAGATATGCACGTATCTTGGATTGGTGGTCCAATTTTAGTAACCATGCTGTCACTTTCTAAATGTTAGGGAATTTTTATCACAGTCAACATATACAGTCATGTATTTCCTGATAAAGAGCAAATAAATCTGAATTGTTTGGTTTTGATGCCAAAATCATTCTCCCATACCTGCAATGCTCGTATCATAAAATGTCAAAACTAGAATGACCAATGTTAATGTTAACCCTTCTGGGAAATAATGCAATCATCACAGGTGCCACAGAGCTAAGTATTTAAACCTTCTTTTGCACCAAGTGAATAGTCCATTAAATTATATAAATGTCATTTTAAAGCACATGTATCTAAAATTTGTCTCATTTAAATAGTGAGTTTACTACATTACTACACTGAAGATTTAAAGTAGAAAATAGTAAATTAAAAGTAAGCAATATAACATTTTATTTTAAAATGTCAACATTTTAATAAAGTTCCCAATATCTTATAAGGTCTTAATCTCTTTTAAGGACGAAAGTCCCATCTGTGTCTCTAACCTCATTTAACTTGGAGATCTTTTGTTTATAAACTAATCACAGAACTTATTACTCTAGTGCAGGAATTTTAAGTAAGACACAATTCAGTGCATAAAAGTATAGTACAGTTAAAAATTATTTATATAATTGCAATTTTGTTATTTTCTATAACTGATCTAATTTTCCCATTCTGTCCTTGACTTCATTTAGAGCAGCAGTTTTCAACCTATGGTTCATGACCCCTTTGGGGGTTGCATATCAGATATTTACATTACTATTTATAACAGTACCAAAATTACAGTTATGAAATAGCAACAAAATAATTGTATGGTTCTGTGTCACCACAGCATATTGAACTGTATTACCACAGCATATTGAACTGTATTACCACAGCATATTGAACTGTATTGAAGGGTTATATAATTAGGAAGTTTTAGGACCACAGATTTAGTGATTTAGAAAAAAAAATGAAAACTTTAAAATTCATATAAACTGTGTTTGGTTAATGCTATCTAGCTTCATGAATCTCTCTCTGTTGTTAGTGGAAAAATCTCAGATATTCGGATCTATCCATTATGAGCACCACTAATGAAACCACATTGCTTCAGGGAAGAGTCAGCAAAGACTCAATTTCAACTACAGGCTCCCTTAAATTCGCAAAACCATGTAAAGCCACACACACACACACACACACACACACACACACACGCACACACACACACACTTTTCTGTTTCCAATGAATTATTTTTTTTCTAAAGGAGGTGTGGTGGTTTAAACAGGCATACACACCCAAGCGTGTAAAGGCTTGTACCATAGAAAGTGGCACTATTATGAGGTGTGGCATTTTTCGAGTAAGTGTGTCATTAAGTGTGCAGACTTTGAGATCTCTTATGCTCAATCTCCACCCTGTGTAAAACACAGTCTCCTTCTGCTGCCTCTTGTTCAAGATGTAGAACTCTCAGTTCCTTCTCCAGTACCATCTGTGTCTGGACACAGCCATGCTTTATGCTATGATGATAATGGACTAAACCTCTGAAACTGTAAGCCAGTCACAGTTAAATGTTTTCCTTTATAAGAGTTGCCTTAGTCATTCAGGAGATAGCAGGTGTTGGAGAGGGTGTGGAGAAAGAGGAACACTCCTCCACTGCTGGTGGGGTTGCAAATTGGTACAACCACTCTGGAAATCAGTCTGGTGGTTCCTCTGAAAACTGGACACCTCACTTCCGGAAGATCCTGCTATACCACTCGTGGGCATATACCCAGAGGATTCCCCAGCATGTAATAAGGATACATGCTCCACTATGTTCATAGCAGTCCTATTTATAATAGCCAGAAGCTGGAAAGAACCCAGGTATTCCTCAACAGAAGAATGGATGCAAAAAATGTGGTATATCTACACAATGGAGTACTATTCAGCCATTAGAAACAATGAATTCATGAAGTTCTTAGGAAAATGGATGGAACTGGAGAACATCATACTAAGTGAGGTAACCCAGTCTCAAAATATCTATCATGGTATGCACTCACTAATACGTGGATATTAACCTAGAAAACTGGAATACCCAAAACATAATCCACACATCAAATGAGGTACAAGAAGAACAGAGGAGTGGCCCCTTGTTCTGGAAAGACTCAGTGAAGTAGTATAGGGCAAAACCAGAACAGGGAAGTGGGAAGGGGTGGGTGGGAGAACAGGGGGAGGGAAGGGGGCTTATGGGACTTTCGGGGAATGGGGGGCAGAAAAGGGGATATCATTTGAAATGTAAATAAAAAATATATCGAATAAAAAAAAGGAAAAAATAAAAATAGTCAAAAAACAAAGAATACTTTGTTCCTGTTCCCTATTAACTGCTCTTTTAACCTTTTTTGTTTTACTTTTAAAATTCTAATTGATAATCCATCCATGCCTAAGTCAATTAGGCATATGGGGGGGTTATAAAATGATGATTGTACAAATTTAGCTTCCCTTTATATAATTCTGGATCTCAATGTGTCTCAGACTCTAACTGTATGAATCTCTCTCTCTCTCTCTCTCTCTCTCTCCTTCTTTCTATCTTTCAAATGTTCCTGATTCATCTGAGTAAGAAGAAGAACTTAGGTAAATAGATTTAATAGATTTCAAGATTACATGTGGCTAAGACAATATTGGTTTTAGGGCATTTTAACACAGAGCCAGAAAACATGTCCACATGTTCTCATATGCATATATGTATGCATATATATTTACAGAAGACTTTACACTGAAGTATCAAATTCATATAAACATTGCTGCTTCTGATTTTTGTTTTATAATTATCTTTTTTCTTATTCTGAAATTTTTATATCTGAAAAATGACTTGTTTTCTTTTAGAATGTATTTATTGTATATCATAATGTGACCAAATAATGTAAAAAAAATTTATGATTTATTAGTTTGAAATAAAAATGTACTTTTTACACTGTAAAAAAAAAAAAGAGTTGCCTTAGTCATGGAGTCTCTTGTAAGTAATAAAACCCAAATAAGATAGAAGGGTTACCAAATTATCTTAGGCCTCTCAGAATCTGGAGCTGCCATGCATTGGCACCTAAATGAGACAAAAATAGGGCACTCATATATATCTATCTGTACTTTAAGTCCATGATAGCTTTTAATCTTTTAATTTTCTTTTTACAGATCATAAATACGTACCAAGTATTTTGATCACACACACTCCACATTCCACTCTCCCTTTCTCCTAGATCCTCCTCCAAATACATTCTATTTGTATTTTCTTGTGCTCATTCCTCCTTTAGTAACACACTGAGTTCAGTCAAAAGTACAAGTCATGAATCTGGGTATTGAGTCAATCCACTGGAGTATGAGCAATTTACCAGAGCACACTTTTCTTAAGAAAATTGACATTTCTTTCCCCAGAAGTTATATGAGGACTTTTGATACTTCCCCTCACATATGGCAGAATGTTGCCTGGCTTCATCTTATACCTCTTATGCACATAACCCCATCTGCTCTGCCATGGTCATGTTATGAGTTAAAATTCATCATATGCTTAGACACTATGACATTTTCAAGAAATCACATGCTGCTTCTTTCAGAGTAGGGAACCTTGCATCCCTTTGTACTCAGCCGTACAAAGAATCAAGAGATCCCCCTATCATTGACTCAACTACTCCCCACACTTCACATAACCTGTTATTCACCTGTTATTCATAGGGCAGTTTCAAGGGTTATTCATAGGGCAGTTTCAAGGCTAGGAACCCACCACACCTCTGTATACTCAATAGTAAACTGTATAAAAGGCTGCCTAAATCTTTCTTGAACTTAATAACTTTTTGAACCTTAAGAATCTAGCTCTATTTCTAAGCCATGAAGAAAATAAGACAATTAAGATTACTATGATAGGGAAAACATAATAAAGGTATTGTTCAACATTATAACAGCATTAACTGCAAGAGGCTCAAATTTCCAAATATACCTATTTAAAAAAGAATATTATTTCATTTGTATTGTTACTCTAAGAGTCCTTGAACTTTGCTCTTTATTTTCACTCATAATAGAGCAAACAAATATGTAAATATTTGTATATGTATATATTTGTATAAACCTTATAAAAACAAAAATTTAGTGAGGTGGTAGCATGAAGGTGGAGTATGCTTAGTGTCTATGTGTGTGTATATTAAGTAAACACAAAGGCTTAAAATGAAGTTAAAAGAATCAATATAAATTCATCAACCTTGTCCTCAGATTTCAAAATAATATTACCTTTTCATTTTATGGCAACTTGTCAATTAACAACTGTAGAGTAATACAGACCTCACAATAACATCTATGCTATACTTTAGTAGTAATTATGGACTTCTCCCAGCTTTATGCTTTCATATTTACATCTTAACTATGAAAAAGTAAAATTTGTAATATCTGTTTACTAAGATGATACTACCAGCAACCTAAGAGTATTTTTAATTTTCAATTTTTAACCACAAGGTTTATGATATATGCCTGAAAAATAGGCTATGGAATAGGATCATTCACATCATCTTGCAACTTATAGTTAACCTAAATTAGCATATAAATCTCGTGGGTAACTGTGAGCAAATTGCTTTAACGAGCCACCCTAATGATCTGGGTCCATGATAAAGTTTGAGCAGTAGTATGTTAGATTATGCATCCAAAAATTCATGGAATACTCTTGTTAACTAGTATATACTTTACCACTACAATATATATTACAATGTATACAGCAAGAGATATTTGAGCTAAAGAGCAATTATTATCTTTAGTCTATCCATGCACTCATATGTCTACCCATTTATCAACTCAAGGAAGGCACAATTACATGTTTAATCTAGTATATCTTAGCTCTTACGTGATAAAGTCTAGAAGTGAGGCATGCTGCGAATGGAGTTGTATCACCCTTTCAACGTTATCCACGGGTAACGACTGGCTTGAGTTAATTCCAGGTGGCAGTTTTCCACTCAAGTTAAGTATCACATCATAAATTGTCTTATTATATTTGGAAAAATCATACTGTCTAGAAAATTTCTTGGGTGGTGAGGATGTTGAATAGAATTGTATTTTCTGCACATCCCTATGAGTAAAAAGGAATAAAAGAACAAGTCTCAAAATGTTACTTTATGCAAAAATATGATCAATAACTAAAACAAATATTATTAAGGTAGACAGCAATAAACTTAAAATGCAATTCATGTGACTACTGTTTGTAAACACAAATTAAATTTTTAAATATCCCCAAAGGTATTACACTATCTCTTATACACATATATCACTAATGGTGCAATTGAAGTGCTAAAGGAATGAATTAGAAACAGACTGGGTTTGAGAAAAGACATTAAGGGTTGATTCCTGATGTTACTGCATGCTAATATAATAAGTAACTTAAATTCACTGGGTACAATCCTGCATTGTATAATCTAAATATGCTTTCTATATTTTCCCATGAAATATAAATTTCTAAATACATGTCATACATCATTTGATGTTTGCCCCTCAATTATATGTCACTTTCAAACATGGCTGCTTCCTTCTATAAACTAACTCTACTTTCATCTTTAAGAGTTTACAGGTGTATGGTACAGATGAGTTTGTAAATCAGCCAGTGGGATTAAAGGTGTGTCATTCCAGCTGGATCAGCCAGACCTAGATGATCTTCGGATGTGATCCTTTGCCAGAAGAGCCATATTGCTATATTAAAATTTCTCTACAAAGGTTGCATAGGAAAAGGAGAAAAAATTAATCAAGATTTAATTAAAGAAGAAAAAGGAAAGGGTGTGTGATGAAACAGGAGAGAAAACATCGAAAGATGAAGGAGGGCAGTGTGATGCGTACAAATGCATCACAGGTAAGTGAATGAGACTAAAGAACACTAAATCTATGTAAAGGTCACAATCAAATATTATTTTATAAAATTAATGGCTCATTAATAAGTCATTTAAAAGCAAAACTATTATGTTGAAGAACTATATATGAATCAAAGAATTTATAATTGCATCATTTTGTCTTCAATATCGCCTGAATAATTCATCGGATGACATAAATTAAGTCTCCTTCATTGAAAATGATTCAAGTAACCACACTATACTTTAGAAAAATTCAAAATAAGAAAATTATAAAACATATAAAGGTCACCTTCTTATTGTCTCAGGAATAGATAGAGAATGGGGCCCTTCTGGCCAGCCAAAGAGACTGAACCATGTCTGAGCTGCATTCACAACCTTCTGAAAATAGTCAAAAGCCTTTGATCCTTCTTCAGGTGCAAAGAACTGTTGATTCTTCTCTTCATTTTCCAGATATTTGGCAAATAATCTTTCTGCAAGACTTTCATCTGAGTCCAAATAATCACGTGAAATTTCCATCCCTAGAGTCCACATTTATTATATCATCTTATTATTTGTACAGAGTACTCCTCTAGTTAACTCTACTTGTAATCAGTAAAATAAAACCTCATCAACAAATTTTTCTATTCTTTCCAAAATGTCATATATCTACTATACTTTAAAATAATTATTACATTATCATTTCCAAATCTGTAAAATAGTTTAAAGTACATTTTTTAAATATACAAAATGTGATGTTTTACACTTTTCAGGAAGTATTCACAAATTTTCCTCAAAATATGAGTCTTTACTTTTGTTTACATAATAAAAGCTTATTTACATTTCTTTACAATTGTTTACAATACAATTAGACATTAGCTAAAAGAATTACAGAAACAAAATATCTACTACATATTCAAAATGCCTTACTGAGTAATACACACATAAAACAAAATATTTTTGTTATGTAAACTTTAAAGAGTGTAAATTATTATATTGTATTTTATTAAAAGCATCTTCTTATATAATCACAAAAATAGAGATTCACACTATTGAAGCTGTATTTGTCCAACCGATAAAAAATAATTTTAAACATGTGACACAGATCTATATTAAGGAATATTTGATGTTAATCAAATATAAATACCAAATTCCCATATTTACCTATGCTTATTACTTTATAAGATATGCAAACTGGAATCAAAATAGAACATGTATTGAAACTATAAATCTTCAGTACAGAATCTGAATACAGGAGGTACTTATGTTACAAAATAGTTATAAGGGATCAACAGGATATTTATCATTTTAGTTCAATATAACAGAAACAACTATTCTTAAGTATTTGCATTCAGCTACTTAATTAATGGAAGTAGGAGATGGAAATTTTGGCATATATAATAATGCTAAGGCACTAAGAATAAATGTAGAGACTGTCTATTGACACTCATTAAAAACTTACCCTGAGCAGAAGACCCACTATGACTTTGAAAAAGCCATTTAATCTCTAATGAATTTATTGTTTAAAATACATATGTTTTGATATTAAGAAGATTATATCATTGACTAGATTTGATAACCACATTATCCATTTCACATACCAACAAATAGGTTCCCACATGTAATTTCAGCATCAATAAACTTGGGAACAAGAGATCCTCTTTTCAGTAACTGTGAAGCAAATGATTTGGAATCCCTTCGGGGAGTCATAGGAATCAGAAAACTTCCTCTAGGCTTTGTACTATTTCCTTGTTTATCTATAAATGACAAATTAGAGCATAGTCAGCCAAAGAAATATTTCTAAATTTAATATGGTATTTAACTTGTATTTCATAATTCACATAAAATAATAAACGAAAGTCTAAATATCAATTTTATTATCATGTAAGTTGACAAATTAAAATGGCAAAATGATGGCATGGTTCCCTAAATCTAATGTTATTCATTTGATAAGACTATTTTCATATCATTAGAAAAATGAACAATATTAACTTTAGCATGAATTATATAAAACATTTTAAATATTGCTACATGAAATAATGGAATTATCATATAAAAGGCATAAAGAGGTTGTTAATGCAAATACCTATTCCTAGTTGATAGTCAAAACTGAAACCAACTCTTGTTCATGAGTTGATGCAATTTTGGAGTTTTAAAACTTATTCCTACCTTGGACTGATATATAATTCATAGTTTTCAACTTACATTATGTATTTAACTAAGATAATAAAAAACAACAATAATATCAACCAACTAGATCCCTTAGAGCTCCTAGGGACTAAACCACCACCAAACAGTTCACATGGAGGGACCATGGCTCCAGCTGCATATATAGCAGAGGATTGTCTTATCTGGCATCAATTGGAGGGGAGGCCCTTAAGTCCTGTACAAGCTTGATACCCCAGTGTACAGTGATACTAGGGAGGTGAGGCAGGAATAGATGGGTAAGTGGGTGGTGTAGCAACCTCGTAGAAGAAGGATGGAGGTATGATTGGATAGGTTTGCTAAGGGGAAACCTAGACGAGGGATAGCATTTTAAGATTTAAATAAAGAATATATCCAATAAAAAAACGAAAGCACATATATTGTAAATGGTTGCACTGTTATACATACAAAACATATATATTCATATATATATACATACATATGCATATTCTGTCAGAAATGTAAACCTGTACAGTTAAAAAAAAATAAAATTGGGCTGGTTAAGAGCTGCTCCTTCTTAAGTTCAATTCCCAGCAACTATATGGTGGCTCATGACCATATATAATGAGATTTAGTGCTCTCTTCTGGCCTATAGGCATATATCCAGGCAGACAACTGTATATATAATAAATAAATCTTTAATAAAAATGAAGTCATAAGTTCCCCAGAACTACTCTTTAGCCCTAAACTCTGGGTAACTTTCATACATAGTATCTGAAAAGAATTTATCTGAACATAAAAAACTAGAAACCCTTAGGTCACTGTGAGGATTACTTTAAGCAACTTCAAATATCAATAGGCTCTGATACACCAAATTTTCTTCTAAAATTTTTAGAGCAAAACCATTCGTAATTTGTCATAGAAAGTTTACCTAATATATCTCAGGGCACTTGGTCTCTCTCTCTCTCTCTCTCACTCTCCTCTCTCTCTCTCTCTCTCTCTCTCTCTCTCTCTCTCTCACTCTCCTCTCTCTCTCTCTCTCTCTCGCTCTCTCTCTCTCTCGACTCTCTCTTTCTCTTTCTCTCTCTCTCTTGCTCTCTTGTTCTCTCTCTCTTGCTCTCTCTGCAACTCTATAATGCCAATTGGTCTATCCTATAAATACCTTTAAAACTCAATTTTGAAATAGCATATCGTACTGGACTTATAACCCATGTTTAATGATAATATGCAGATAAAAATGTTTTCTTGGAGTTTTATAATTTAAATCACCCATTATATAATATAGATAATATAAGAGAAATAACCTTTTATCTATCATATACTATGGGGGACATTCTGAACAAAGAACTGAAAAGAGAAATCAGTTCCATTTTCAAGGATTTTATAAATGTCAGAAATGAATGTAGATATGACGTTTGAAAAGTCAAAATTAAGCACTGAGTGTGACAGGAAAGTAGCATTTATGAGGGTATTGAAGATGAATGAAATTCCCATACAGAGGGAGGAGAGGTGAACCTGATCTGACATTGGTGGAGAGAAAAGGACTGAAGCCCTAAGGGCCAGCAGAAAGATCAGACAACCTTGGGAGATAAAAGGTTTAGGGGACCCTCTAGAATTACGAGAGACCTGGGAGGTGAGAGACTCTCAGGACTCACAGGGAAGGACCTTAGATGAAATGCCTGACAGTATTGATAGGGGACTTACAGAGCCCACCTCCAGCAGGATGACGGGGCATCAAATGAGAAAGAGGGGGGCATCACACAGTCACAACTCTGACCCATATTTTTTTTCTGTCTGAAACAATTACAGGGATGGAAATGGCGAGGAGCCTGAGGAAAAGAAGGTCCAGTGACAGGCCCAAAGTTAGATCCAGCTCAAGGGGAGATCCCAAGGCCTGACACTATTACTGAGGCTATGGAGTGCTCACAAAAAGGGTCCTATCATGACTGCACTCCAGAAGACCCAACAATCAGCTGACAGAGTCAGATGCAGATATTTACACCCAGCCAATGGACAGAAGCAGATGACCCCTGCTGTTGAATTAGGGGAGGCTGAAAGAAGCTGAAGGGGACCCTGTAGGAGGACCAGCAGTCTCAATTAATCTAGATCCCTGAGATCTCTCAGATACTGGAACACCAAATAGAGAGCATACACCAGATGATATGAGGCCCCTAACACACATACAATAGAGGACTGCCAGATCTGTGTTCATTCAGAGATGATGTACTTAACCCTCAAGAGACTGGAGGTCTAAGGGAGTTTAGAGGCCAGGTGGGGGTGGGGGTAGGACATCCACGTGGAAACGGGGAGGGGAGCATGTATGGAATATTTTACAGTCAGAGGGTAGACAGTGGTTGGCAGGGTAGGGAATAAAATGCAGAGGGTATAAAATAATTAATAAAACAATATAAATCAATCTTTAAATAAAAGGAAGGGATCTTCCTTGGTACATTGCTACATAGTGTTGAATGGAGGCAATTGTTGAATAAGAAAGATATCACAAAAAGAACCATGGCAGTTTATTATGACTTAAAAGATGAAATGTCCAAAAATGAGAATGAATGAAGCCACTATCCAAGATAAGGGGCCTTGTTGGTTTCATCCTACAAGTAATGGTAGTTTATGAAAAGATTTTATTTTTTCGTATATTTAGAGATCACAGGTTTAATTTATGGTATTTTTAAACATGCAGTGAATTTATTTTTATCCTATTTGTCCCCACTATCTTCTCTTGTCCCCTTTTTTGTGGATCCCCTTCTTTTTCTCAGTAGCTTTTGATTTTTGTTTCTTTGGGGTTTTTTCCCCTCACAGGATTTGATTGGAGTTATTTAAAGGACTTCAGGTTCCTCCAACAATCACTATAGTATAACAGGGAAGAGTTAGCAACCGTTGGGAACTTCTGCAACCATTGAGACAGCCTTAATTTACAACCATATTGCCTAACCCTCATAGTGCTAGTATTACAGTTAAATGCCACAATGCTCAAAACATAAAAGATCAATTTGTTTGTATTTTTGAGGGAGTGTGCCTGGGCTTCAGTGCATTGATGCTTGGAGAGGGATAAAGACAACATTGGAACTGGAAGAACTACTATATTTATAGAAAGTCATGAGCTATTAATAGAACTTGGGATCTCTAAAGAACAGCACATGCTCATAACTGCTAAACTATATCTCCACTATAATTGTGGAAAGTTTCTACATATATATTAAAAAGAAATTTCAGTTTTTAAGTGTCACTTTCACCAGAGTATATATAGCATGGTTTCTGAATGGGAGGGGTATTGTAAGAGGCAGAGTATACATTAAAATCTTGCTTTGACTTCAAGAAAAGATGATCATATCATGAATTAAGCAGCAACAGTCAGGAAAGAATTGAAAAATTTGAAAGATACTTGGAGGTTACATAATATAAACACACTGAACATGTAGTGTGAGAGAGAAAATGTCATTATGGATGGTTGTCAGATTTCTGTATTTGACATCATATGAAATTTAGATACCTCTGCAGAATCTAGAAAAATGTGAAAATGTGAATCTTAGAGAAAGGTGAGTTTTATTGTTGTCCTGTAATTTTTGAGGTAACTTGGGAAATCCAATGAGAAGTACCATCTATGAACTTGAATTCTGAATTCCTGAATCTTTGATTAAAGTTTGAAGATATAGTTTATGAGTTAAAAAATGGACTTCTGATTTAGACATGAAATTAAAAAGTACAAACAGAGGAAAAAAATTCACTAAAAACATTGGAGGGAACATTTAGAATGATTAAAGCAGACCCAGAATACTATACCACTAAGAAAGTCTGAAAATGGAAAAAGGTATGGTGGATAATCTATAGTCTCAGATGTGTTCAACAGTGAAGCACTGCTTCCTGCTGACTTCAAACATTTCTTTCTTAGCTAGAGGAAAAGTATTTTAATCACTCATCGTTTTTTGTAAATTTTCCTCCTACCTCTAGAAAACTAAGTGTTTTGTTTGACTAGTAAATTTAGAAGGAATACTTTGAAATGGGTGACCTGAAATGGCCATTTTCCTTTGGAATTTTCCTGAGAAAAAATAATTTACATTCTCTTTCTTGAGATCTTCAACTACAGCAGGTAAGCTATAGGCAAAAATTGCCTGAAAAGTGTACCAAAGTTTATGTGGTATAGTATAGACCATGGGTAGTAGGAGGTAAAGAAACAACTTAAGCCAGAAGAGAATAATGGCTTCTGGTCATGTGACTGGAATAAAAAGAGAAATTATTGATTCTGATACATGCATAATATTTGGAATTTAGGTGTAGTTTTATTGAGTGATGATGGTCTGTTTTTTCTGAGATGTCATAAAGTACCAAACAGTACCAAGTATCTGCCGTAAGTTTGATTAACATTGAAGAGTCAAGTGGATAACACCACTGATTAAAGTAGAAGAAAAAGGCTAACTTTGAACTAAAATATATGGACTTGACAGTACACAGTGAGACTTCTGCCCCTACTACAACACTACTAAAGATTTACAACATTACTTTATGCTCAAACAATGCTGTTTCTCATTTGACAAGGTTGACACAAATACTCCTGTAATTTCTGTGATTGCAAAGATAAATGTGCAATATTTCAACTATCTTACACATGAAACTCAATCCTCTACTTGCACACCTTCATATATGCTGTCAAATTTATCAAATAAATGACATTGTCAGATTCTATTATTAATGACAAACATAGCTCTGAGCAAAAGTAAATGTTTAGCAAACACATATTAAAATAATTGTTTCTAGGTGCTGACTGCCAAACCTACCACACTGTACAGGTTATACAATTGCTCTACCATTATGCAACATACCTTGCTGGTAATTTTAAATTCACTATTTTTCACTATAAATAACATTTTTATTTTTATAATAACAGTAAAATAAAAGGGAATATAAAACTAGTGTTGCTTTGTACTTGAGACAATAATAAATCAATATCTATCTCATGAAAGCTATAAACTAGTTCTCAGTGAGTTCTCAAAGTGCCCATCAGACATTTTGATTCTAATTTCACTTGTAGTTGGTTTCATTCTTTATTATTATTCTTATTTACATCCTCAATGCTGCCGCCCCAACAACTGGTGCAGAGGGTCTCCATAAATACAGTATTGTTTAGATATTAAATTAATAAGAACCTGCACAGGGAGAGAATGCAATCAGCCATAAACAACTCACCCTGCTTTAAAACAACTCTCTGCTTGTCCAAATTAACTGCCAAATATAGATAAATAGTAAGAATACAATTTTCTGCTGTTGCAGTAACTGGAAGTGAGAACCTAAAAACAAAAATATTTTTATCAATAAACTAATCATTCACATGTAGCTAAGGCAATAAATTATTTCTAATTATTTTAAATGCCTATAATGATTAAAATTCAAATGATTAATCATTTGTTTGTTTTTTTCATTTTCTCTTATTTTCAGTAAGAATATCTTGAAAGTTTGCAAATTTAAATTTTCAATAGTTTATAAGTTTCACTTATAAAATACACTCCAGAAAAGTGATGATTAACTTTGCAGGTATGAAACACAGATTACAGATTCAAATTATTATATCAACAAGTATGGACATTCTCAAAAGTAGAATTACCATACTATACTACTATCCAACCTCAATATACTCTATACAGCATCCTACACCAAGGAGATGTTACATCCATGTTTACTGCTTTAGTGTTTATAACAGCAAAGATACTGAACAGAAAGAAAGCATGTTTTAACTGACCTCACTTGTGAATGTGTATGTGTATACGTATATGTGTATATGTATGTGTATGTGAATGTGTATGTGTATGTATATAATATATATGTATATATTTATTGTTTGTATGTGTAGTTGAGACAGACAGACAGAAATACAGAGAGAGAAAGAGACAGAGAGACTATGGAAATAGAAAACTAGGAAATAAAGGGTACCTGTCAAAAAAGTGAAGGTGATGGGTTAGAAAACATAAGATATAAGTAATGAATATGACCAAAATATATAATACAACTAAAAGATAATTATCTTCCTAAAACTCAAAACTATTGATAATGAATATCTGTCAATCAAAAAGAAGACAAATGAGTAAAAGTACACACCTTTTTGAATTAGACTTAAAATTAACACATTTAATTTACTCAGTAATAATCTTCTAAATTAAATAGCATGAAAACATCAGCACCAGCAGCATCATTACCATCATCATCATACTATGATGTAATTAACATTAATAACTTTTGTTTAAAAATGAGTAAAATTATAAAAGGGAAATAATACTGTAGCATCTGTGGATGCTCTTCTTTTGTGCTCTTATGCACTGAGATACCATGAACTGGTATTTTGTTACTAGCTTCTGGGTAGACATTCTGTTACAGGCACTCAAAATCAAAACATAGGATTATTATTCGTAGGGTCAGGTTCATAATCACTACCTATACTGTATGGGATCTTTAAGGCCCTGGTCCTTGCTTCAAGAAAATCATAGCCATAGTAAAAATAGAACAATCTGTATGGTTCACTTCTTTTCCACAGAATATCAGAGAATCAGATTGAGGCTCAGACTTTAAACTTTGTATATATACATGGTCACTGTATTTGAATTCTTCTAGCACCTTCTATTTTGTTTATGGGAGCATTTCCTTAGTATACAAAAAAATGCCTATATGTGGCCACTGTTACCAAAGTAGAACATGAGCAAACAAAATGAAAACTATCCCTTAAAACATTATAATTAAGAAAAATAGTTAAAAACAAGTTTTGTTCTGAAGAACAAAGTCAAAATATGTATATTGTTTCCTTTTTCATATTTTAAAACAAGCTTGTTAAAGACTATAAAGAAAAGTCAATGTCTTCAAGGATAAAAACAGGGAATAATAAAAATATGTAGTTAATAGCAGTCATCCTAGGGGCATATAGTATAGAAATCAGATAAGGAATCTAGTGTGCAAAGAAAGACACTTTATTCATTTGTACTATTATATATAGATTAAAATATAAAGAAAACTTGCTTTTGAAATTGGTAGTACCATACATTTTATTATATGCAAGTCTGAAATAATGGAACTAATGGTGCCATGTAAGTGAATTATGGTAATATTTATTGTCAATATCAAATCAGATACAAGTAGTACATGTTATAAAGAATAATTCTGAAAATGCTCAGTTATACAAAGAGAAAAAGTAGAAGTCACTGTGCCATAATGGGTTTCGATTCAAATCCAGAAATCAAATGGCAACTTTGGCATTCCAGTAACTTAAAATGGTTCTACTGGAAAATAATCAACATAGACATTTGAGGAGACAAGACTAGTGATGTGATTTTGTATGATCATATAAATAATGAAATGAATAAATCCTATTGTGATTTTATAAAAGGCTTCCCATTACCAATAACACTGAATTGTTAAATTTATTATGCTCTTATTTATAATACATCTACATATCTTTTTATAGTAGTATGCAAGTATATAATTTACATCCCATAGAATCCACTTATTGAGTTATATAATTGTGTTTTAATAAGTTCACAGAATCTACTACCTCTATCATTACTTAATTTTAGAATACTAAAGGATCCTTAAATTATAACAATCACATTAAAAGTAATGATCAATTTGACACTCTAACTACCATATGATTTTTATCTCTATTAACTTGTGTATTGTAAGCATTTCTACTAGGAAGTTAATAATAAATAAATGGATGAAATTTTAAGACATGGTGGATATCCCTTGCCTTATGAAACTTTCATATTTTTTCTATTGAATTTTACAACTACATAATATTCATCAGATAAGACTGGAAATGTCTCATAATGTATAATTCAACACTCCAGTCACATTTTATCTCTACTAATTTATCAGTTATTAGTGAAGGTTAAAATCTGTTATACTTGTTACCCCTCAATATCTTTAAGGAAGTAATGTTGAGGCTTCCTGTTATATCTCTGAGACAAATTTTCAGTAATTACAATAGCAAAGGAACTATTATAATCTGACAGAAATACCAAGCATAATGTTAAATAGTATGATATCATTTTATATTTATCAGAACTGTTATGTTCCATTAATATCAGAACTAGTTCAAATGAGGTAAATTCATAAAGCAGGAGAAAGAAGAGCAGGTAGAAAGAGTAGAAAGGAAGGAGAGATGGAAGGGAGAGGGAAGAGGTAGGAGAGAGAGAGAGAGAGAGAGAGAGAGAGAGAGAACCAGTTCTTTGAAAATACTTTTTATTGTGAAAGCTACTATATTCAACATCACCATTAGAACTGTGTGGGTGATTCCGTATTAAAATACCTACATTCAATGAATGGGAAAAATTGATGACTTGATAACTATATTTGTCCTAGAAGAATTTTCTTCAGAAACAAATATCCTGATTAAAGTCTCTAAAGTGACATACCCAAATCTACTTATAATTCTTTTAAATTAAATCACTGCTATCAAAATATCACATGTAATCTTATTTACATACACATATTTATTAATAGTTCCTACTATCAATAACATTCTATATTATTTTGGCCAGGCACTCAGTCAACAGAACTTTATGATGGGAGTTCTAATGTACATTTATCACAGTAGAGATATTCACAAGGTTCTGAAATGGAAGCTCTATATTGCAAACATCATTGTCTTAATAATAAAATACAAAGTCCTATCTATGCCTCAACATATGTCTGTGTGAGAGTGTCAGATCCCCAGTACTAGAAATACAGACAGTTGTGAACTGTCATGTGGGTGTTGAGATTCAGACCTTGGTCCCTTGAAAGAACAGCTAGTGCTCTTAACCACTGACCTAATTCTTCAGCCTTTAATTCCTAATTACAATGTAATTGTTTTGATCTTTTCTACATTTAGGAAGTTGATGGAAGTAAGGTATATATTTGAGAAAGAAGGTGCTGAAAACGGATAGGATAATAAAAACAGATAAAATAGATGTGACAATACAGTAGGAAAATAGATTTTTTCTTATACTTTGTGAAAAAAATATATATCTCATATAGCTGCTCTTAAAAAAGACTGTGTATCAAAAAAACCTGTATCAGGCCACTGTTATCCTTCAGGTTTTCCCCCAGGCTCTTGTGTACTACAATATACCATGCCAAAAGCAACAAACTATCATCAATAAAGAAATCTAGTTGTACCTCCATACTTCATGTTCAAAAACGTTGTTCACATTAGCTTTTTATTTTCATATGAAGAGAATGGATCTCAGAAATCAAGTTAACAAGTTATAATACTATAAATGCTTATACTTCACTATATTGTGATTTATCATTAAAGCAAATTTATACTTAGAATGTTAAAGTTGTATATACAAAATCATTATATTAAATGCCATTACTTTTACCACTTTACAAAAGAATAGAGTATAAACCTAGTATACTTAAATATCAAGTCTAAAAGCATCCAAATTTAAATATATTACCAGTTATTTCTGTCATCACAAAACATAAGATTGGCAAAAAATGAAACAGGTTTAGATGAACTGAAACTAAGGTGACATAGTATCTCATCATTTAGTCCAGTATTAGAGCCTTGGATGACTCTGCCATTTGGAAATGTCACAGTAAGTGGGTGAATCTCATCATCATCAAGAAGCTTTGCAGTGGGAATCTTGAACTGAAGAGTTGAATTACTGTACAAAATATAAAATTATATATAATATTATTATTATTTTGCTTAAAATAAAAACAATTAATGTGACTTGAATGTGTATTTTTCTCAAAAGCCAACTATGTACAATAGTATTTTAATATTTAAATGTAGGTTTAAATCTACTCTGTCTGTCACCTTAGTTCTATAAAGGTTAAGAGAGATAATATATCAGAATAAATCTAGCAATTTTTAAAATAACCACCATATAAACTTAATGTCATCCAACATTTCCTAATAAGGATTTGTTCAAAAAAATCAGCTAACATTTATAAATTTCATGCATATATATTAAATATTGATAGATTATATACATGAAGAACATTAAATATCTGGATACTAATAGGCACCTCCAGACAAATACTAAAAATAAATTTTAATCATTATATTTTTAACATTTAGTGTGGTAAATATTTATTTGCTACATAAAATGTATTTAACCAAGCAATATAGATATAGATTATTTTAAATTTTAAAATTTGCTAATCATAATTCTGTTGACAATAAATTTTAAAACATTAGCTTCATTTTATTATACATGTGTAAACATACAGCAAATAAGTGTAAGTAAATGGGAATCTTATTCATGTATCATTTTAATCAGTGTGAACATTACTCAGTTAATAAATGAAAACAGCAATGATTATTTTTAACTGGATTAATTATATTTATATAGTATATGAGATAAAATGTGGGAAATTAATTCAAAAGTCCATTAGAAAGCAATTTAGTTCTAATTGCCATTGAATGTGTCATTTACACTAATTACACTACACCTGAACAAAGAAATTGAGTGTCATCCCTTCAACACCTTTCAGAGTTATCATCTCATAGTTTGAGTTCAAGTAGTTGTTATATTGATATCACCATACATTAATTAAAGAGTTGAAAGGTTGAACATTAATCCTTACATTAAGACAGTTTATTAATAAGAATATATTGTAGCAAAATAAGTTCCAATTTACATTATCTATAAACTAATAGAGGTTAATGTTTGCTTATAAAATAGAATCTGAACAAAACTGGGAATTGCAAGGGTATGTATGTTCAATCTTCAAGAACTGACATCTTCCCAAATTAAATACTACTTAATGCAAGTCCTGTGGCATCATCCATTATAACTTGCTAATCAAATACAGAAATTAAATATCATACTGCCTTCTACAAGTTGGATATTGCATTAACCATGTTTGAATATCATTATTGGTAGGGTAATCTATCTATACAGTCCCTTTAGACTTAAAAAAAAGCTTAATGTATTGTTTCTAATATGTAGACACCACTGTCATACTAACTGAAGTTCATTCATAACCACAATTATTATGTCCAAATAAATATCAAGATACGTATGCATTTACTTATTACAAGAAACTTGTATAGTTCCTAGATTTTACTATAGTTAAAAGCATTACTATGGATAATGTTAAACACAGCTTACAATACACAAGTGAAATTGTGTTTCCAGGCTATATTACTGAGACAATTAAGACCCACACTGAGGACAAAATGATGTGCTTCTAGAACATTAGCTTCTATAACGTTCCATATTAAAAATCATGATGCATATTTTCCTGTATCTTCAATTTTTCTACTCTCTCAAGCAAAAATGTAGGCCCCAAACAATAAGTATAGAAGGGGGCTGTAGTGACAGCTCAGCACTTAAGTGACTTGCTCTTCTTATAGAGAAGCAGAGCTCATGTCTCAGGAATAATAAGTGGGCACAGCTCTCTGTAATGTCTGAAGGCTGAGAGACACCCCTTGCTGAACCATAGACCATGGCTACTAGAAGACCAGATTGGTACCTAGCACAATTGCCACCAGAGAGGTTTCTTCTGGCAACTGATGGGAGCAGATGCAAAGACACACAGCCAAACATTAGGCAGAGCCTGGGAAACCCACAGAAGAAAGGGAAGAAAGACTGTAGGAGTCAGAGTGGTCAAGAACACCAGGAAAACTCACTCCACAGAATCAACTAAGCAGGGCACATAGAGCTTTGCAGAAACCAAAGGTGCAACCATGGACCCTGAGTGAGTAGGGCTCAGGTCCTCTCCATATGCGTTATGCTTGTCTAGAGTGGTATTTTTGTTGAACTATGTTGTGGTTGGCCCATAGAAAGTGGTGTGGTCCTACTAGGTGTGGCCTAGTTAGAGGAATTATCACTGCCAGGTTGGGCTTTGAGATCTCATTGCTTATGTTCCACATAGTATGGAAGAGACCCTCCTCCTGGATGCCTCCAGAAGAAAGTTTCCTCCTGCTTGAGGATCAAGATATAGAACTCTTGGCTCCTCCAGCACCATGTATGCCTGTACACTGTCATGCTTCCCACAAAGATGAGAGTGGGCAGAACCTCTGAAATGTGAGCCAGGCCCAATTAAATGTTTACCTTTATAAGAGTCGCCATGGTTATAGAGTCTCTTCACAGCAATGGAAACTTGAATTAGGGTAAAAGTTACTACCAGCATTGGGATATTGCGTGATAGGCCTGACCATGCTTTTGTTTGGAGGAATGTGGATTTGGGAAAGTTGGATTTAGAAAGCAGTGTAATGATTTAAGTGGAGCTTAATGGGCCATCCAACTAATAACTTGAAAAACATTGGTGCTGAGTGTGATTTGAATTCTGGGAGCCTACATCAAAAACTTTCAGAAGAGAGGGATCTAATATGCTATGTGGAGTACATTCTTATGTTTTGGTGAAGAATGTGGCTGCTTTTTGCCCATGTCTGGGGAGTCTGGCTGAGGCTAAGGTGAGGAGAGTCAGGTTAGTTACATTGGTAGATGAAGTCTCACAAAAACCAGCATAGACTTTGTCCTCTGGTTTACTCTCAAGAAGAGCATTTTGGTCAAGTACAGCAAGCTTAGAAAAGAAATCTACAAAATGTATGGTTCAAGTATGAAAGGGGTGTGGAATGGTGCTGAATCCTGCATTTAAGAATAATAAATGTAATTAAAAGAGTAGAGGCCTTGCAGCTATGCTTTTTGTTTTTGCCGTTACAGTTGAACAAAGAATAAACCTATTATGTTGGACATTATTATGACCTAGTTATTGTTTAGATTTAATCTGGAATGAACTGCAATCCAGAAATGGAAGGCATACTGATGGTCTAGATCTTGAGACTTTTGATACATATCATGGAAACATAGGAGCTATGAAAAGCTTAAGTCTACACATGGTGATACATACCTTAAATCCCAGGAGACAGAAACAAGCAGATCTCTGAGCTCAAGACCATCTTGTTACAGAGCAAGTTCTATGTAAAGAAAAGCTTAGGCAGTAAGGATGTAGAACAATGGGGGGGGGCGCTATTTTCCAGGTTCAGCACAAAGCAGAACTGTGCAGCTTTGCCTATTTGTCTCAAGCTTTAGAGTCAAGAACAGAGGGTTTTCTAGGACAGCATCAGAGTAGGATGCTGGATAGCTGGAGCTAAGAAATTAGCAGTGCTTAAGAAGCAACCAGCATCACTGAGGTGAAATCTCAGGGAAGTGTTTCCTGAGAGCACAATGAAGTTGAGTTCCAGAGATAGGCTTTGGGCTGGCAGCTGCACTTGATACTATGTAAAAATCACCCAGGTGGTTACAGTTTTGAATGCATGTGAAGGGGTCATGGAGAGAAGCTGATGGGTGAGACTATGAGAGGCCAGGAAATGTCATTGTTGAAAGTACAGCCTCAGTTATATTTGACTGAAAAGATCATGCAAAGAAGTTGAGGCTTGGTTGGCCTCATGAAGAGAGCCCATGAGAGCCTATTAGTAAAACCCAGTTGCAGATGAAGACCATAGCATATTAGAGATATGAGTACCATGGGATGACCACCAAGAACAAGAGTAGCATTGGACTTGAATCAGTCAGAGCCTTAGAGTGCTACAAAGGGCAGAACTGAAGAAGTGACCTTGGGAGCTGATACAATATCGTCTGGCTCCCAGACATTGGAGCAAGATGCTATGAAGTTTAATTTGCCTTGGATACCCCATGGTGTTAGAGACGCCAGAGCCATGGGATATCTGCCAATGAATACTGTTAAAGAGTGAAACCAGATGTCATTATAGCCAACAAAGCTTAAAGGAGTTAGTGATCTGAAGAGTGTTTTTACATCAAACATAGAGGTGCAGAGTTTGGAGTTTTTCACAGTTGTTTTTCTTTCTTGCTTTTGTCCAATATTTTCTCACTATGACATTTTAGAATGATAATTGTGTGTGTGTGTGTGTGTGTGTGTGTGCGTGTGCATGTGTGTGTGTGTGTGTGTGTGTGTGTGTGTGTGTATCCTGTGATGATGCGAGTATGTGATGTGCTTTATGATTTTGACTTTATAAGGGGTTACATTTAAATATTGCACGAATCTTAGAAGAGACTTAGAAAAGACCTTTGGACTTTTAAATATTGTTGGGAATGTGATAGACTAGGGGACTTTTTAAAATGTGACTATATATATTTTTCATTATATTATGGCTAGGAATGGCTCCTATAACAACATGTGTTTGAACAAACTGGATTTTGGTAGTTTGAATAAGCTTGGTAAATGAGAAATGGCACTACTAAGAGAGCTGTAGTCGTGCTAGAGTAGGTATGACCTTGTTGAAGGAAGTGCATTGCTGTGGGGGCAGGCTTTGAGGGCCTATCCTCAGGCTAGGCCCAGAGTGCAGAAAAGAGGCCCTCCTGGCTGCCTGTGGAGTAGTCCCTTCCTAGCTACCTTTGGATCAAGATATAGAACTCTTAGCTCCTCAAGCACCACTACTGACTGCATTCTGCCATGCTTCCCTCCATAATGATAATGGACTACACTTCTGAAACTGTAAGTCAGTCCCAACTAAATGTTTTTGTTTATAGAGTTGCCTTGGTCATGGTTTCTCTTCATAGCAATATGGAATCCTAAGACTCCTAACAGTGGGCTTGTGGAGTTGCAGGGGGAAGGAGACTTTCTCTGATTCCTTTGCATGCTTTTGGGACACCTTTCCTACTGGGTTGCCTCATGCATTCTTGATGTCCATTGATGTCACTGAGAAGCCTGCTCTTTTATGAAGGAAGACAGAGGTGCAGTGGATCAGGGAGAGAGGGGAAAACAGAGGGAACTGGAAAGAGTAGAAGGAGGGAAGGCTTGGGGACCTGGCAAGAGTAGAGGAAGGGGGGCTGTAGTCAGGATGCATTGTACTAGGTAAGAGGAAAAATTTGATAGCTGTTATCTTTTGGAGCACATGATACACATATGACCACACATCTAGGATCTGAAGATGAGTGCTCAAAGCTAACTGTGACCCCGATCAATAACTATTGACTTAGTTTTATAATTAGATGGAAATTAATTGACTAAACATATTAGAGGAGAAATAAGACACAGAAGAATTTGAAGAAGCAGCTTATAAATATTTTTCGAACTTGATATTGAACAAAAGATGCAGCTAAATAATCCACAAATTAAATGATGTCCAAAAAGAATGGAGGAGTGGCCCCTGGCTCTGGAAAGACTCAGTGCAAGAGTATAGGGGAATTCCAGAACAGGGAAGTAGGAAGGGGTGGATGGAAGAACAGGGGGACGGAAGAGGGCTTATGGGACTTGCAGGGAGTGGGGACCCAGAAAGGGGGAAATCATTTGAAATGTAAATAAAAAATATATCAATAAAAAAATGGAAAAAAGGAAAAAAAATTTAAAAAAATTTAAAAAAAAGATGCAGCTAAACCAACCTAGACTAATTATCGATATAAACTACAAGATAATAAATTAATGTTGTTTGGAATATCAAATAAATATTTTAAGGAACAAAGCTTGTGTTGTTTCTTTTACAAGATCATGTTTAATTTCACATCGACAGATTTTTTTTTTTAAAGTACAAGAAAATAAATGACTAGAAAGGCTATTTTGTATCTTTAAAATGTCAGTGTATACTGAAGTACTCTAATAGTACTTCCTAACTATAGCAAGAAGTCTGGCATGACAAATAATTTTCACATAACAGAGATACATAAAAATGCACATAAAGCTATAGAAATAATATGTTGGGGATTTACCTGAAATAGTTTTGTGGCAAAATTCTGATATCTACACCAGTTGTAACATCCAAAGGAACAGGAGTAAAACATATAAATGATGGATCAAAAGATATCTTTGGTAATTGTATCTCTCCAATCAGATGTAATATTCTATAGTCAAATAAATTATCATTTAAACGCATAGCAACATCAGCTAGGTATGTTATGGGCTCTTCTATGGGAAAAAAAGTGGTATTGATTAGTTTACATACAAATATGTACACACTGTAAACATTAATATTAAAAGTTACTATGCTATTACAGCTCAGTGGGGTAGACTAGCTTACCCAGGAACAATGCAGCCTGAGGAAAAAGTAAAAGTAAACGAAGCATTATTTTAAAAAGAACATTTCTTCAAGTATACTTTGTCTAGAGCTGGAGCAAATCTTTTAATATCTACTTCAAGGGGGGAAATATACGGTGGGGAAGAGATGTTTACTACATTAGGGAAAATAAAGAATATATGGAAGTACTAAGGCATGACTTTTTTTTTCTTAAGTTGTTTCCAATGCTTTAACAAAGCTGCTAATATCTTTTCATATATAGGATATGAAGATAACGTCACAAGCTGCCTGAAGAATCTTAAGGGACTACTGTAAAAGGGGTATCTTAAGTTAAATTCTCTCAGCTTTGAAGATAAAGAAAGGATGTCAAGGCCACTGAAAAGATGGCTGAGCAGATAAGACCCAAGTCACTGTGTGGTAGCTCACAGTCAGTTCCAGTAGTTCTACCACCTACTTCTGGCCTCAGCAGGTCCCAGGTAGACACAAGGTATATGCACAAATATGTAGGCAAAACACTATTATACATAAATTGTTTTAAAAATATGTTTTAAAAATAGAAAAATACTTACTTGGACAGAAATGTATGGAAATAGTATACGTTTCGTTTGGTTTCAGACTTCCAATCAGTGCAGTAAATTTGAATATGCCACTTTTAAAATATTTATCTATTTTGCCAATATCTAATGACCAAAGAACCGTTTTTTTTGAAATATTACGGAAGACAAGATCCTGTTCATATATATGTTTACAAAAGAAGAAAATTTAAAATTCAGTTGTTAGAAACAAGATCTGAGAATTTGATTATGATGCTAATAACATGCAAAATGGCCAACCTAATGGATTTTCTTTTGTTTTTATATGTCTGAACATAAATTTCCTTATTCTTTTTTTATAAATTATTAATACACTTGAGCCCTTTCTTACAGAAAACCTAGACTATATGTGTGAATGTGTTCTTTACATCCCCTAATTCTTAGAAGATTATCACATCACTGCCAAAGTATTAAGAAATTGGAGAACAGCAAATGAGATGAGTCAATATGATGCCACATATGCTTTTCATGTGATGTCAATGACACAGCTATAATATTTTCCCACTAGACCAATAGAAAAGAATTGTGACCTTCCATTTTCCATGTGCACCAGGAGCTGATCCTTTGCCACAGCCCTCCATACCCAAACACCACCAGAAGAGAGCTGGCCTCCCCGGATTGCCAACACACCTGTGAACACAGGTAAGACAGCCACTTCTGCTCAAACTCCTGGCCAAATAGGGACCTGCCCAGAGCTATCAGGACACAGGAACCAAGGAAACACCTGGGACAGGATCCTTCTGCTTTCTGTCTGCACCCTGGAGCTGACCCTGTGCCACAGCTCTCCATACCCAAATTCTTCCCAAAGAAAATTGGTTTCCCAGGAGTACTGACACATATACTTGTATGAGGGATAAGCCCACACTCAGAGACAGCAAGACCAGCTAATAACAGAGATAAACAGATGGATAGAGGCAAGGACAAGAACATAAGCAACAGAAAATAAGGCTACTTGGCATCATCAGAAACCAGTTCTCCCATCACAGCAAGCCCTGGATATCCCAACACACCAGAAAATCAAGACTCTGATTTAAAATCACATCTCATGTTTATGATAGAGGACTTTAAGAAGGACATAAATAACTCCCTTAAAAAAAAAAGGAGAACACAGGTAAGGAAAGCACAACCAAAGAGATAAAGGAATAGAACAAAACCTTCCAGGATATAAAAATGGAAATAGAACCAATAAAGAAATCACAAAGGGAGACAATCCTGGAGATAGAAAACCTAGGGAAGAGAACAGGAGTCATAGATGCAAGCATCACCAACAGAATACAAGAGATAGAAGTGAGAATCTTAGGTGCAGAAGATACCATAGAAAACATTGATAAAACAGTCAAAGAAAAGGCAAGAAGCTCCTAACCCAAAACATCCAGGAAATCTAGAACACAATGAGAAGACCAAACCTAAGGATAATAAGTATAGAAGATAGGGAAGATTCCCAACTTAAACTTGTCTTCAACAAAATTGTAGAAGAAAACTTCCCTAACGTAAAGAAAGAGCTGCCCATAAACATACAATAGGCTCAAAGATCTCCAAATAGACTGGACCAAAAAAGAAATTCCTCCTGTCACATAATGGTCAAAACACCAAATGCACAAAACAAAGAATATTAAAAGCAGTAAGGGTAAAATGTAAAGTAACATATAAAGGCAAACCTATAAGAATTAGAGTCTCACCAGAGACTATGACAGATAGAAGATACTGGACAGATGTCATACAGACCCTAAGAAAACACAAAGCCCAGGCTACTATATCCAGCCAAACTCTCAATTACCATAGATCAGGAAAACAAGATATACCATGACAAAAACAAATTACACAATATCTTTCCATAAATCCAGTACTAAAAGGGATTATAGATGGAAAAATGCTAACACAAGGAGGGAAACTACACCCTAGAAAAAGCAAGAAAGTAGTAATCTTTCAAGAAACCACAAAAAAGTTAGCCACACAAAAATAAAAATAACATAAAAAATACAGGAAGCAACAATCACTATTCCTTAATATCTATTAACATCAATGGACTCAATTCTCCAATAAAAAGACATAACAGACTGGATATGTAAACAGCACCCAGCATTTTGCTGCACACAGGAAATGCACCTCAGTGTCAAAGAAAATCACTTCCTCAGAGTAACGTGCTGGAAAACATTTTTCTAGAAAGATACCAAATACCTAAATCAGGATCAGATAAACCATCGAAACAGTCCCATAACTCTTTAAGAAGTAGAAGCAGTCATTAAGTCTCCCAACCAAAAAAAGTCCAGGACCAGATGATTTTATTGCAGAATTCTATCAGACCTAATACCAATACTCTTCAAACTATCCCACAAAATAGAAAGCAAAGGAACACTACCCAATTCATTCTACAAAGCCACAGTAACACTGAGTATTCTTCCTTGGAGATGGAATGTTTTCTGTCCAATAAGGAACTTGTCAAAATTTTCTTTTCTAGAGAACTTCATAAGAGATTTTTTTAGTAATAAAATTTAAAGACTTATTTTTAGACGAACTTGGAAGATGTTTCAACAGGTAAATTGCTTGGGCAGCAAGCACAATAATATAACATCAAATCCCCAGAGCCTAATAAAAGGCTAGATAAAATCATACTCATCTTTAATCCTGTATTTCTACAGTGTGATGGAAGGTAATCACAGAAAAATCTCCAAAAGCCCAGAGGCCAACTTGCTAACCTTAAGAAGTTACAAACACATAAGCACACATGGGACTCACACATCATGCACACAAAAAACTATTTCTGAAAATATGCATTATGTAATATATATATATATATATATATATATATATATATATATATATATATATATATATATATATATAATGTGCACTATTGGCTATAAAATCCAGTGTTGTAGCTCCAAATATTTTGTATAAATGTGGTAAATTAGTAATAGGAAATAATTCAAAAATCAATTAAATAAGTGAAATCCCAAAATTACCAAATTATGAGTTACAAAGTCTACTATTTATCAATATACCTGAATTCTTGTGATTTCCTTATTATTCTGAAGCTCATATAATGGGACTTTAAAGAGAAACACAGTGCTGGATAATTCCAATGGTGCTCGCAATGCTTTAAAAGAAAAATAAACATAGATAAATTTTAATAAACACAATGTGGATATTATTTAGTATATTTTCTAAAATAAAATAATGAATTTAGGACTGTTTCTGTTTTTTACTCCTAGTCAAAATGTAAAATTCCATTTTAAACATTTCTAAGATAGCTTACATATTTACATATCTTATAAATTTTTAGTGGCAATGAATTGCATGTAAAACAAGACAATCAGAATTGATATGGTGAAAATCAAAAATGTACATAATATTGGAATAAGAAAGGACAAATGGTGTTAATATGATTTCAGTACTGAAGTATAAATCATGCAGAAATGGAGAAGGAAAACACAACTGGAATGCAAGAAAAAGAAGTAAGTGACAAATTTATTGAGTAACCAATACTCTACATTTATACAGGAATATAGATTTCTGTGAAACAAAAGAAATACATAATGGGTTATTTATACCTATTCTTTTCATTGCTGTTTGAAACATATCTCTGAAGCATTTCAATCCTTAGTAAAAAACTATATGGTCTCATAAGTGTGTAGTATATAACCGTAAGCCAGTTTGTGATCCTATAAATAAATTTAGCAGATATATCTTTCATTTGATCAATTAAATTAATGGCTGCTTTAGCAAGAGGTTGGGATATATATGACAAGAAAATCCTATTAATGTGTTGTACCAACATACCATACCCAATGGCAGTAATGAGAACACTAAGACAAGTCATAGTAGATCCAAAACAAGAACTGCATACAGAATGGCTTTTTCATTTGTAAATTAACCAAAATTTATGATATAGCCAGACTAAAATGCTGTCTAGAACATAGACATGAACTCAAAATTTACTTTGACATATTCCAGTATCATATGGAAAGCCTAATTTTAATTAAGTTGAACATAGTGTCCCTGAGACAGATCTCTCAACCAACACCTTCTAAGGAAACTGAACACCCAAATACTAAAGACCTAGTATGTCAGCTCAACTCTTACTAAAACTAAAACTGGAATTACTATCCAGAATGACAAAGATGCAATATATAGTATGGAATCAGCATTTTGAGAATCACCAAAAAAACCATGTAAAGTCATGCTATGAGCAAAAGAAGTTGAGGGAAAACAAACATGAAATTGTACAATGGATCAGTAGGAATAACATAGTAAAATGGACATCAAAAGCAATCTACAGAGTCTATGAAATCCCATCAAAATTCCTACACAAATCTCCACAGACATGGAAAGTTCAATACTCAAATTCATATGGAAAGACAAATAGACATGTTATAAACAAATACAAAATTTATCATGAAATATATCAATTTAGAAGACCAAATTTCAAAATAATCACTTTGTCAAAGCTATCTTAAATGCTGCCTAGCCTGACCTCGAACTCATGATTCTCCTGCCTCTGTCTCCTTCAGCAAGTGGAAACAGCTAACCAATGACTGCCCCAAATTAAGTACCCATTCCTTGGGCAAGAAACAATCCCTGGCACTATGATATTCTGTTTACCTTGCAGACAGGAAGCATAACTGTCCTCTGAGAGGCTCCACCCAGCAGCCATTGGAAAGAGAAGCAGAGTCACACCCAAATTTTAGATAGAGCTTGAGGAGTCTTACAGAAGAGTTGGGGAAAAGATTGAGAGACCCAAAGGACAGAAGAACAGGACCAGTAGGGGCTCCCAGAGACTGAGACACCAACGGAAGTGTGAGTAGGGTGTGGACCCACGGCCCCCTCAACATATGTTGCAGACGAGCAAACTTTGTCTAAAAGCAGGTCCCCCAACAACTAGACCAGGGTCTGTCCCTGACCCTGTTGTCTGACTGCCGGTGGATTCTGCACCCCTAAATGGACTGTCTTGTCTGGCCTTGGTGCAAGAGGATGCTTGTATTCTCCCAGTGACTTGATCAAGTGAGAGTATTAGTAGGGGGTTGACATAGGAATTGGGTCTTCTTTTCAGAAGGGGATGAGTGGAATGAGCTGGGGATTTGCATGGGGGGAAAATAGGAGGAGATGAAGGGCTGATACTGGATTTAAAGTGAAGAAAGAACGAGCGAACAGAAGGAAGGAAGGAAGGAAGGAAGGAAGGAAGGAAGGAAGGAAGGAAGGAAGGAAGGAAGGAAGGAAGGAAGGAAAGAAGTAAGAAAGGAAAGCTATCTTAAGGTTAAAAACTTCTAATTCATAAAGATTTCATGTTATCCAAATAAATTATAGTTTGAAATTTTTAATGAGTAACAAATTTAATTTGGCACAGTAATTTAATGAGGCCTCTCCTTCTATCTATCATATACTAATAAAGAGATCTCACATCCATCAATATATTTTATTGATAATTTAACTCAGTATTAGATCTTAATAGTATCTGACCCTCATGAAAAGTAAATATACATATATGATAAACAGCAAAACTAGAGCTGTTGGGAGTACAGTTTGAAGTATATTACTATTTGCATTTAAATATTCTTAGAATATGGGCAGAGAAATGTTCAACACATAAATAAAATATTCAATATGCTTGTTAATGTTTATTTATAACATTGATTCCTTTAGTAATTGCATCCCTTTTCAGGAAATATTTTTTTTAAAAAAACTGACATTATTTCATTTCACTTTCACATCATTATGTTTTAATTTAATTTACATTGTGTTTAAATTTTCATAATAATCCCAAAATAGTAAATTTGTTTGTTTTGATTCTTCTAATTATTTTTGAAAGAGTCAAATATGGATATATTTGTAATGGTGATGAAGATACCAATTAATGCATTCATGATTTTATTCACATATAAATAAATTGAGTAGTGATTTAATTTTCTAATATTTCAAATTTTAAAAAATGAAAACTTTTTTTTAACTTTTAGATGTTAAGTTTAAACCTTTGATTAAGTATAAACCACTCAGTTGACTGTTTCCTATTACATACCAGTAGCTTGAACAAAGCATGGTGGAATAAGTGGTGAGACTCTTGGCATCAAAACCTTTTGCTGTGACAAATATTCACAGTAGAGATCTGAAGCCTTAAAGGAATTAATATGGACAGGAAATCTAAAGTCATATGTTGCCACCTGTCAAGAGATAAAAAGACAAAAAATTATTTATAATATTGAGGGTTTTGAATATGTTGTTTCACAAAAAATGAACTTTTTTGTGAAAATAAAATTATCTTACACCATGAAAAATACATTTTTAATGAAAGTAAAGGTATAATTCTTCATGTCAAAAATAAGTCTCCAAAACTATGAGGTAAAGTGTTTTAAAAGTGTCTGTTTATCAAAAATGAATCAAACGTCCAACTCCAGGACCCAATGGGGATGACATTAGCTGAACTACCCAACAAAGGGGAGGGAGACCCTGTAGAGACCATATCCAGAAGTTAGGCAAGGCCAAAGGTTAAGGAATGGGGCCACCCACTCATCTCCAAAATATTAACCCAGAATTGCTCCTGTCCAAAGGAAATACAGGGACAAAGAGTGGATCAGAAACTGAAGGAAAGGTCATACAGTGACTACCCCACATGGGGACTCATCCCACATGCAGACACCCAACCCAGACATTATTGCAGATGCCAAGAAGTGCTTGCTGACAGGAGCCCTGTTATACCTGTCTCCTGAGATGCTCTGCCACAGCCTGCCTGACCCATACAGATGTGGACGCTTGCAGCCAATCATTGGACTGAGTTCAGGAACCCAAATGGAGAACTTAGTGCAAGGACTGAAGAACCTAAAGAGATTTGCAACCCCATAGGAAGAACAACATTATGATCCAACATGCACCCCCAGAGCTTCCAGGGGCTAAACCACCCACCATGAGTACACATGGAGGGACCCATGCCTCCAGCCACATATGTGGTAAAGGATGGCCTTGTTGGACCATCAATGAGAGAAGCCCTTGGTCCTGAGAAGGCTTGATGCCCCAGTGTTGATGAATTCCAGGACAAGGAAGTGGGGGTGGGTGGGTTAGGGATCAGGGCGAGGAGGGAGGGGATAGAGGTTTTTTGGATGGGAAAGCAGGAAAGGAAAAACATTTGAAATGTGAAAATAGAAAATATCTAATTAAAAAAATAATGGCCAATAGCAGGAAAGAACCCACATGTCCTTCAAGAGAGGATTGGTTACAGAAAATGTGGTACATTTATACAATGGAGTACTACTCAGCCATTAAAAGTGATTAATTCATGAAATTCTTAGCCAAATGGATGGAACTGAGTATCATCCTGAGTGAGATAACTCAATAACAACAGAACACACATGGTATGCACTCATTAATAAGTGTATATTAGCTCCAAAGCTCACCCAAGATACAATTCACAGATCACTTGAAGCTCAAGAAGGAAGACCAATGTGTGGATGCTTCATTTCTCCTGAGAAGGGGAACAAAATACTCACAGGAGTAAATATGGAGACTAAGTGTGGATCAGAGACTGAAGGAAAGGTCATCCAGAGCCTGTTCCAGCTGGGGATTCATCCCAAGTACAGTCACCAAGCCCTGATACTGTTGTTGATGCTAAGAAATGCTTGCTAAAAGGAGCCTGATGTGGCTCTTTCCTGAGAGGCCCTGCTAGGGCCTTACAAATACAGAGGCAGATGCTCACCGCCAGCCATTCGAATGAGCACAGGGTCCCTAATGGAGGAGTTAGAGAAAGGACTGAAGGAACTGTAGGTGTTTGCAACCCCATAATAAGAACAATATCAACCAAGCAGAACCCCCAGAGCTCCCAGGGACTAAGCCATCTACCAAGGGATACACATGGGTCTGGCTGCATATGTAGCAGAGGATTGTTTTGTCATTCATCAATGGGAGGAGAAGTTCTTGGTCCTATGAAGGCTTGATAGATGCCCCACTGTGGGGGAATCATGGGCATGGAGGTGAGAATGGATGGGTGGGTGGAGGAACACCCTCATAGAAGCAGGGAGAGGGAGTATGTGATGGGGGTTTCCTCGAGGTGGGAAACCGGGAAAGGGGATAACATTTGAAATGTTAACAAGGAAAATATCCAATAAAAACGGAAAATCATTAAAAAATATAAATATGTGTGCATTGTAAACATAGCCAAGTACCTATGACTGGAGAGGCAATAGAACCTAGAAGTGAACCTACAAGTTCCAATTGGTTCGATCCTAAATCAAATACCATCTCTAACTATATTTTAGATACTTATCCTTATACCTACAGATGAATGTAACTCTCAACCCCCATCAAAGCTTTTCTCAGCAGGCACAGGCAACTACAATAAGCCACACTGAGTCAAAATTCAGAGAATAAGTGACTATGGGGGTGTCCACCCTCCCAGGTGTTATATCTACATTGCCATCACAATACCTAAGGCTCAAGGAAATTGTGAATGAGAAGGTGGAAAGACTGTAAATAACACACAACCAGTATGGCTGCTGAATAGGGACCTCTAGACATGAGAGACAAATTGCATCTATAATATCTAAACAAGACCCGCATAATGGCAACACAACCTGAAATATTACTGTAAATAGTAGACAATTATATTTTTTTACTTAGTAAATTATTTTCTGTACTCACAGTGTACAAAAAATTATTTGAACTATACTGTGTTTTGTTTTTATATTTGATCTATCAACTTTATGCTCTGGCTGTGAAAAAGAAACTCCATAACACTTATATTTCAGAAAGTGGAAGAAAAGCATACTGCAGCTTAAGATTTAATAATATCCCTTCTGTATGAAGGGTTTTTTTCTTGTATTGATTTTTCCTTCCAGTTTTAAATTATCCCTGAACATCACCAGAAAATATAAATTATCATAGAAACAGCATCTTTTAATTGTTCACAATATTTTTAGGGGATTTCAGATAATGACTCCAAGAGGCACGTTCTAACATAATTTTAAAGCAAGGTAGCTTGAAAGTAAGTTCTTTTCATGTTAGCTTCAACCTATCATCATTTCTTGATAACATACAATACTTCAAATTTAATAGTACATATAACAAAGACAACAAATCAGACTTTCCTATGAATTAGACATATTTAGTAATTGTAATACTGAATTAAAAGTTATAGGTAGACATAGTCACTCATTAGAATGAGAAGTACTCAAAACATAACTTAGGTGACATCTGGTAGATTCTTAAATATTTAATATATAATTCCACTAATCTTCCATAATAGGAGTAACAGAACAGAACTTACTTCTACTGGAGAAAATGTTATGCCACATTCCACAGATGTGCCTTCTTCTACCTCTATTGCATACATATAAGGACCTTCCATATTTTTGCACTCCCCTATAAAAGAGGAAAATCCATATATAACATCTATCCATTTATATAGCAGTATTATTTCATATCATTTTGAAGGTATAATTATAATACTCATAACAATCAAAATGCAACTATTGAAATACATAGAGGTAAAGCTGCATTTTTTAAAATTTTAATACCAAATCTTACATTCAAATATGCAACATAGAATAAGAATGTAAATGAGAAAAAATCATTATGAAATTTTTCTAAAGTTCAATAAATATAGTGATATTCTGAGGAAAGTGGAGGATCAAGCAACTGCCTTAGTCATAGGTCAGTGAACAGCTATGAAATGCCCTTGTAATAAATGGGAAGCAGGGTAGAAGCAAGTTTTATTTCATAACCCCAAAAATTCACAAATTCACAAAGAGTACACCAATAAGATGTCAAATGCATTTATCTCATAAAATATTTGCAGTAAGATAATTTTCAGAAGAGTTTAAGAAAATGATTTGTTACCAGTTATTAAAATAAACTTATATGCTTCATATACTTTGTGCAGCCAGCTACAGAGAAACACTGGTATTGGTAAAAGGAGACAAAGGAAGCTTTTAAAGTAGAGAAATATAAGAGTCTGGACTAAAGAGAAAGGTTTAAAAGCATGCATGCATTTGAAAAGATCAAGTAGGCTTTACCCCAGAGACCCAGGGATGGTTCAATATACAGAAATCCATCAAAGTAATCCACTATAAAAACAAACTCAAAGAAAAAACACACAATTTCTCATTAGATGATGAGAAAGCATTTGACAAAATTCAACAAGCATTCATGATAAAATTCTTCAAAAGAACAGGAATTCAGGCCCATACCTATAGTAAAAGCTATATACAGTAAACCAATAGCAAACATCAAACTAAATGGATAAACACTTGAAGCAATCCCACTAAAATCACTGACTGGACAAGGCTGACCACTTTCTCCCTATCTATTTAATATAGTACTTGAAGTTCTAGCTAGAGCAATTAGACAACAAAAAGAGGTCAAAGGGATACAAGTTGGAAAGGAAGAAGTAAAAAATATCACTATTTGCAGGTAACATGATCACATACTTAAGTAAACCCAAAATTTCCACCAGAGAACTCCTTAAGATGATAAACAACTTCACCAAAGTGGCTAGATATGAAATTAACTCAAACAAATCAGTAGCCTTCTTATACTCAAAGGATAAACAGACTGAGAAAGAAATTAGGGAAATGATACACTTCGCAATAGTTACAAACAACATTACATACCTTGGTGTGACTCTAACCAAGCAAATGAAATAGCTGTATGACAAGAACTTCAAGTCCCTGAAGGAAGAAATTAAAGTAGACCTCAGAAGATGGAAAGATCTCCCATGCTCGTGGATTGGGCAGGATAAATATTGTAAAAATAGCCATCTTGCCAAAAGCAATCTACAGATTCAATGTAATCACCATCAAATTTCCAACTGAATTCTTCAAAGAGTTACAAAGAGCAATTCTCAAATTCATTTGGAATAACAAAAAAGCCAAGATAGCAAAAACTATTCTCAACAATAAAACAACTTCTGGGGAAATCACCATCCCTGACCTCAAGCTGTACTACAGAGCAATAGTGATAAAAACTGCATGGTATTGGTACAGAGATGGGCAGGAAGATCAATGTAATAGAAATAAAGACCCAAAAATGAACCCACACACCTGTGGTCACTGGGTCTTTGACAAAGGAGCTTAAAATATCCAGAGGAAAAATGTCAGCATTTTCATCAAATGGTGCTGGTTCAACTGGAGGTTATCATGTAGAAAAATGCAAATTGATCCATTCTTATCCCCTTGTACAAAGCTCAAGTTCCAGTGCATTAAAAGGCCTCAGAACATCATACTAAGTGAGGTAACCCAGACTCAAAAGATGAATCATGGTATGCACTCACTAATAAGTGGATATTAACCTAGAAAACTGGAATACCCAAAACATAATCCACACATCAAATGAGGTAGAAGAAGAATGGAGGAGTGGCCCCTTGTTCTGAAAAGACTCAGTGAAGCAGTATAGAGCAAAATCAGAACAGGGAAGTGGGAAGGGTTGGGTGGGAAAACAGGGGGAGGGAAGGGGACTGATGGGACTTTCGGGGAGTGGGGGTCCAAAAAAGGGGAAATCATTTGAAATGTAAATAAATATATCAATAAATTAAAAAAAAAAGAAAAAGGTGGGAAAAAAAAGGCCTCCACTTAAATCTGGATACATTGAAACTAATAGAAGAGAAATTGGGGAAGAGCTTTGAACACATGGGCACTGGGGAAAAGTTCCTGAACAGAACACCAATGGCTTATGCTCTAAGATCAAGAATAGACAAATGGGACCTCATAAAACAGCAAAGCTTTTTCGAGGTAAAGGATACTGTCTATAGAACAAGAGGGCAAACTACAAATTGGGAAAAGATCTTTACCAACCCTAGATCCAATAGAGGGCTAATATCCAATAAATACAAAGAACTCAAGAAGTTAGATTCCAGAGAAACAAATAACCCTATTAAAAATTGGAGTACAGAGCAAAACAAAGAATTCTCAACTGAGTGATACTGAATGGCTGAGAATCACCTAAAGAAATGTTCAACATTCTTAGTCATCAGGGAAATGCAAATCAAAACAACCCTGAGATTCCACGTCACACCAGCCTGAAAACTCAGGTGACAGTACATGCTGGCGAGTATATGGAGAAAGAGGAACACTCCTCCATTGTTGGTGGAATTACAAGCTAGTACAACCACTGCGGAAATCAGTCTGGTGGTTCCTCAAAACACTAGACATAGTACTACCTGAGGACCCAGCTATACCACTCATGGGCATATACCCAGAGGATTCTCCAACATATTACAAGGCCACATGCTCCACTATGTTCATAGCAGTCTTATTTATAATAGCCAGAAGCTGGAAAGAACCCAGATGTCCCTCAACGGAGGAATGGATACAGAAAATGTGGTATATATACACAATGGAGTACTATTCAGCCATTAGAAACAATGAATTCATGAAATTCTTAGGCAAATGGATGGAATTAGAAAATATCAACCTGAGTGAGGTAACCCAATCACAAAAGAACATAAATGGCATGCACTCACTGATGAGTGGATATTAGCCCACAAGTTTGGAATACCCAAGATATCCGATTCACAGACCTCATGAAGCTCAAAAAGAAGGAAGACCAAAGTGTGGATACTTGGGACCTTCTTAGAAGTGGGAACAAAAAATTCAATGTAGGAAATACAGAGAAAAAGTGTGGAGCAGAGACTGGAGAAAAGGCCATTCAGAGACTGCCCCACCTGGGGATCCATCCCATATACAGTCACCAAACTCAGACACTATTGCAGATGCCAAGAAGTGTTTGCTGACAGGAGCCTGATATAGCTGTCTCCTAAGAGGCTCTGCCAGTGCCGGACAAATCCAGAAGTTGATGCTCTCAGCCAACCACTGCACTGAGCACAGGGTCCCCAGTGGAGGAGTTAGAGAAAGGACCAAAGGAGCTGAAGGGGTTTGCAACCCATAGGAAGAACAACAATATCAACCAACCAAACTCCTCAGAGTTCCCAGGAGCTAAACCACCAACAAAAGAGTTCACCTGGCACCAGCTGCATATGTAGCAAAGGATGGCCTTGTTGGGCATCAATGGGAGGAGAGGCCATTGATCCTGTGAAGTCTTGATAGATGCTCCACTGTAGGGGAATGCCAGCATGGGGAGAGGGAGTGGGTAGGTGAGTAGGAAAACACCCTCATAGAAGCATGGAGAAGGAGGATGAGATAGTGGGATTCTAGAAGGGAATCTGAGAAAGAGGATAACATCTGAAATGTAACAAAATTAAATATCCAATACAAAAACTAAAAAAGAGAAAAGTATAGAAAGTATCCTGACAAGAGGATTGAATTAAGAGGTAACTTGACTATTGGAAGAAAACCAATTTGCCAGGCACCTTCTCAAAAATTGTCCTTAAAGAATTGCTGATTCTGGGAATGCAGGATAAAGTGTCAAAATGCTAAAAATTGGTTCAAAATATATATGTTAGTAAGTCTATAGAGATTTTATGCATATTCCCATCAGTCAGCTTTAAACTCATCTTGGACAACTAAATCTGATACAAAATGTGATTGCATAATTACGTGCTGACTCTACCATTCTATTAACTATGAACTGAACTCTCAGCCACTTTGATCCTAAGGTTAAAATTCATAATAGTTAAAAATCCCATCCTTCTCCTTCGTACAAAAATACAGTTTGTCACCATATCATATAATTCTTCATTTATTTTTATTTGTACTCTCTTCTTTCCCATTGCCAGTTCCCATTCCTGAGACCTGAGCTATCATCACTTCTCACCTTGGTAGTCACTGTGTCCATCTCTGTATCTACACCTCAATTAAGGGCCAAAATGAAAGAGTAAAATGGTTCAATATAAGGAAATCCATCAATGCAACCTACTACATAAACAAACTCAAAGAAAAACACCACATTATCATTTCATTAGATGCTGAAAAAGCATTTGACAAAATTCAGCATCCTTTCATGCTAAAAGTCTTGGAAAGAACATGAATTCAAGGCCCATACCTAAATATAGTTAAAGCAATATATAGCAAACCGGTAGCCAACATCAAACTAAATGGAGAGAAACTTGAAGCAATCACACTAAAATCAGGGACTAGACAAGGCTGTCCTCTCTCTCCATATCTTTTTAATATAGTACTTGAGGTACTAGCTAGAGCAATTAGACAACATAAGGAGGTCAAAGGGACACAAATTAGAAAGGAAGAAGTCAAATTATGAATATTTGCAGATGATAAGATAGTATACTTAAGTGATCCAAAAACTCCACCAGAGAACTCCTACAACTGATAAACAACTTCAGCAAAGTGGCAGGTTATAAAATCAACTCAAGAAAATCAGTTGCCTTCCTATACTCAAAGGATAAGCAGGCCGAAAAAGAAGCTAGGGAAATGACACCCTTCACAATAGCCACTAACAATATAAAGTATCTCGGTATAACTCTAACCAAACAAGTCAAAGATCTATATGACAAGAACTTCAGGACTATGAAGAAGGAAATTGAAGACGACCTCAGAAAATGGAAAAATCTGCCACGATCTTGGATTGGCAGGATTAATATAGTTAAAATGGCCACCTTGCCAAAAGCGATCTACAGATTCAACGCAATCCCCACCAAATCCCAACTCAGTTCTTCACAGAGTTAGAAAAACCAACTCTCAATTTCAGGAATAAGAAAAAACTCAGGATAGCTAAAACTATTCTCAACAGTAAAAGAACTTCTGGGGGAATCAGTATCCCAGACCTCAAGCAATACCACATAGCAATAGTGTTAAAAACTGCATTGGTATTGGCACAGTGACAGACAAGTGGACCGATGGAATAGAATTGAGGACCCAGAAATGAATCCACACACCTATGGTCACTTGATCTTCGACAAAGGAGCACAAAACATACAGTGGGAAAAAAAAGATAGCCTTTTCAACAAATGGTGCTGGCTCAACTGGAGGTCTTTTAACAACATGTGAGCAACTATCTTGCAGTATCAAGATATGTGGTAATACCCTAATTTTTAATTTACCTCAACTACTACCATAAGTAGTGATCATTTGTCACCTAGATCTAAAATGAATCTTTCTTGGGTTTACTCTATTTTTATTCCTCTAAAACAAGTAAATCAAGCTTACTTGCTGTTTTCCTGATAAAGTTCCACCATAGAAAGTACCAGCAAAACATTCCAAACTAGGAGCTAAGAGAAAGTTAAGCTTGTATCCTTCTCACTTGGAGCCTCAGTGGGAGTTCTGGCAACAGCTTCATTGCTTTGCCACACTAGTACTTATTTTTTGCCTCATTGTCCATGATTTCATCTCCTGCTAGACCACCAATGTACTGTTTCCTTTTGCTGTCTCAGGATGAGAGATAAGAGCAGCTTCCAACAACTTTTTTTTCGTTTAATACTGTCTTAGACTCCATACATAATCAATATTCTAAAGTATATTTAGTAAAATCCTGTGAATGATTCATGCTTGTCACTGAGTTTCTGACATATAGCCCTACTGTTCACTTCTTAAGAACATTGAAAATAGGTTAGTTTCCATACAGACTTAGACTAATGTTTAGGCTGTAAATGAGATTTATCAAATATTTACTAAATAAGAAATACCTAAGTCACTTAGAAGAACACATTTCTGTAAGGTTTTTTTTTTATTCGATGTATTCTTTATTTACATTTCAAATCATTTCCCCTTTTCTGGGTCCCCACTCCCTGCAAGTCCCATAAGGGTTTAAATAATGGACACTTTGTACTTTATGAGACATTATTTCTGAACCAACTCTTCAATTCTGTCATTATACCACGAAGCAACCATAAACAGTATGCAAATGAATCTATATTCTAATAAAACTTTGTTTATAAGATAAAAGTTCAAATAAAATTTGACCCATGAAACTTAGTTTGCCAATTCCCGAAATAAAAAGGTATGATGAGTTCATAAGGTAAGCCAAAGTAAAGATGATACATAAGTAAATGCAGAGAAAAGACTGCAATTCTCAGAATCTAAAATTAACAATGATATTTCACTTACAGCATAAACATTTATATATCATATTTACTATTATGATGCTAATTAATATATGGTATATCATATCATCAAAATATTCTATTACAATACATATATTTAAAGAAATAAATTCATGAGAAATTTTAAACAGTAAATTCCATTGTCATATATTTTTGATTATTATATTTTACACAATTCAAAGCTACTTTGCTTAATATCAGTATAACAGCATAAAATATATACCTGCATTTCCCTTAAAATCCATTGCAAATAGTGGAAATTCTTTTAGATTGAACTCCACTTTGGCACGTGTCACACCTTTGTTTTTTATTATAAATGGAATAATTTCTGTCGTGCCAACATAGGTACCGCTGAAATTAAATGTGTTCTAAAAATAAGAAGAGTAATAATTAGAAAGTAGAATTATACTTTATAAATATGCATAGTCAGATTTATATTTTATATTTGTCAAGGAGATTAACTGCCAAAAAATGTCTCTCTAAAATTGTATCTTCCTCTTGCTCCATATTCTATATATAAAATTACCAAACACATTAATACATATCCCCTTCTTCACCCTCTTTACTAGGTTATAGCTGCATGATAATAATAGCTAGTTAACTGTTATTTAGTTTCTAGACTTTAAACTTTTCAAATCATTCTCCCATCAATAACTAAGTCACAGACTTCCTCTTATGCTTGAACTTGCCTCACTATCAGCAGGGCAAGGTTCAATCTCATCAACAGTATTCATAAAACTGTTCAAGTCTTTTAGTGCCCCGTAGTCTAGCCTCATTGAAACTCCTTCCTTATCCTAACACTTAATATTTCAGCAAGCTATGACTTTGCATTTCAAACTAGCACCAGATACTTTCCCCTTGTATCACTTAATCATTGTGTCTGAACTGCCAGGAAGGCACTTTTCTACAATGTAATTGCCTGATAAAGTGATGCATCCATTAAAGGTTCAGATAAATTATACCTTGGCAAGGATAACTTATTCCTTATACTAATTTGTCTTTTAATGCCACAATATCTGTTCATATATCTGATTCTCCTAATGAAAGAGAGCATTGATTTCACATATATTCAGACATGCAATTGTTCTTGTGTGTATCCATGTTTAAATGAGCACTGGGTGCTTCTGAGTGTATGTAAACTCTAGCTCATATACCAAGTGCATGATTTTATTACAAACCTCTGTAAGGTACCTCATTATAGAGTTATAAAATCAATTCCTTAGCAAAAGCACACAGAACATTAAAGGGAAATAGTGGCAAGAAAACAGTAAAATTGAGTAAAATACTTCATTAAGGTCAAACTATTTTGTACAAAGATATTTGGAAGTTTTTTAAGTGTATAATAAATGTTAGAGGTTTTCTGAATATATAAACATTACTTTTACTATTCCTTCATTATGTGATTATTTGGTTAAAATTCCAAGTTTTTAAGATACAAACTAAGTGTAATTGTTCTTACTACAGAGATTCTAAATGTATTTTCTAGATGCCATATTAGTACTGTTACTATCATCATTACTGAGACATGATTTTGATATGAAATCCAGACTGGCATCTAATTTGTATGCATTCTCCCTCAGCTTACTGACTGTTACAATTACAAGGAGACTACTAAAATTGATGAGAAATTATTTTTAAAAGACAGCTACATATCTAAATTTCAAAATAATAAGGGCTTATTAATAAACAAAGACCAAGATAAAGCACTATAAGCCATACTATTATATAGTAATTTGTAAAGTGTGCCCCAAAATGGATTTGGCATGAGTAAATACAGTAATATAAAGCTTCAGTGCTCAATATTTTTCTATAGTACATATCATACTAAAGGGAAACACCCTTTAGGTTTTATAGGATTTAATTTTCTTTTTTTCTGTTATTGAAATAGATTTTCTGTGCATAATACATCCTGATAATGGCTTCCCCTCTGCCTACTCCCCTGATTTCCTCCCTATCTCCCATGCCATCTGGATGCATCCTTTTTCTATCTCTCATTAGAAAATAAATTATTTGTGAAATAATAATAAAGTAAAATATAATAAAATAAATTATACAAAAATAAAAACAAAACTAAAAAAATCAGAATTGGATAAAATAAACAAGCAAACTGAAAAGAGCCCAAAATAGGCACAAGAAACAGAGACCCATTCATTCACACACTCAAAAACCCATAAAAACACTAAACTGCAAGCCATGATATATATACAAAGGACTTGGTGCAGACCACCAAGCCCCTCCGTGTACATGATGCCTCAGTATCTGTGCATTTATGTGTATGTTGATCATGTTAATTTCGAGTCCTTTACAGTGACAATCCTGGAATTTTTTTAAGAACATAGAAATAGAAGACTGAGATCTCTGAATCTAATTTCTTCTTGTCACTGAATCTAATTTCTTTCTCATTATTTCTCCTTTTAGCACTATTAACTGCAAATACCCCCCAAACACACACACACACACACACAAACTAACAACCTAAATGATCAAGGTTCTACTATTTATATAGCCTATTAAAAAATCCCCGAATTCTAAATGTCACACAATCTCAGAAATTATCTGCAGCTGGCAAAACCACACATCTACTAGAGTACAAGGCAAATCATAATCAGCTGCTGTGAAGCAGATCCACATCCTCACACCTGTGGATATAACAGAACATTTCTTATATTTCTGTTTTATTTCTTTAAGAAACCATTTTTCCAGAATTTTCACTACAGTCCTTGATTTCTTTGTGTCCTCCAACCTCTATTACACTCTTCATTTTTTAATAATCCCATAATCTTAAATAGGCTAGCTGAATGTCTGTCGGTCTGTAAATTCATCTTTTTAATCATTTAACAACTGGAATCAGAAATTAAAACAATTGTTGGTGAACTAAAGGACAGACTGGCACTGAGGTGCTGAGACATCTGGTTAAACTCTGTAATCATTATATTTTATAATTTAGCATCATAATGGTACCAGATAGTGAAACAACTGGAAAAAACAAAACAGTTGAAAGCAATCCAAAAATGATATGATAATTGTTACAGTAGAGAAGTTCCCAGTGTATAAGAGGCTGATAACATCTTATAAATGTAACAATGAAGGAAAATAACAGTCTGATTTAGTAATGCATGATTTTTTCTGGTAAATGGACTAGAAATTATCCTTTGAGATATTATAAAGGAAAAAGAAGGGGAAAAAAGAAGAAAAAAGAAAATGATGATGAAGAAACATAGGTGTGTGTGTGTCTGTGTGTGTGTGTGCATGTGTGTGTATGTGTGTGTCCGTAGGTCTGTGTAACTGTCTCTGCATGTATTTTTATGTACACAGGTGTATCGGTGTATACACACATTATAAATTGTGGAAGAAATGCTATTTGTGTATAGGTAACAATTTGAAAAACTGACGTGACTATAGTTTAGAAAAGTAAAATCAAGGCTACAATGGGATAACTATTTTCAACTCATTAGATGAGCATTTTGCATCTCATAACACAACTTACAGGACATTGAAATATGGAGCAATAAAATAAGCATTATATTTTTGAAATTATCTTGTGAAAATAAACATAAACAAACACTACATCTCAAGAAGTGAAGCAATTGTACCCAGAATATATACATGTGACCTGCCATGATGACTCTGCTTGCAATAACTAAAGCCAGAAAAAATTAAAGGGACGAACAATGGAATGAGGATCCTAATTATGTGTTTAAATATACAGTATGTTTAACTATAAAGCATTTTGCAGCAGTGACAAAAAATACAGTATAATTTCATATAACCTAAATCAATAGTAGCTACACAATATTCAATTAAAATAACTCATCAATTACAAACACTTCATAAACATTATAAAACTCAAAATTAGACCAATTAGACCAATAGCTAAGGCAGACATAAAAGCATTCACACATACACACACAGTGAAAGATGAGAACATAATGAAATCATTTTAACAATAATGATTGATAGCTTCTTTATGACTAAGTTCTGTGTTTTATTCATAAAAATCCAATATTCTGCTTTATCACTTATATTTATATCACATATTAACTATATATTTGATGTAAAATACCTATGTAGAAAATTTTCTGGAGACTTTTGTTGACTGATGAGGGATACAATATAACTATAACAGTTATAAATTAAGCAAACAAGCAAATGGCATACTCACAGGTAAGATTTCAACATCAGCAATTTCAACAGATCCACCAATTCTAAGATCTATGACATTTGCATGGTGAATTTCAACCTGATTTAAGAGAAATAGAGAATTTTGAATCTGTAGAAGTTACATTAAAATATAATCATATTTAAATGAAAAATTACAGGTCACTAAATGCAACTTTGAAATTTAAATATAATTTAAATAAAATTATATATATATATATATTTACATATGTGTGTGTGTGTATATACAGGTATATATGAATTGATACATGAAAATTAATTTTGGCAGTTATTTCTACTTTTCTTTGGAAATATTGATGCTGCTTGGAAAACTGAGTGTTCAACAATTAGATATTAGATGGCATATGTATTTAACTGAAAAATATTATGGGTTGGATTAGACCTGACTATAATTCTACATAGCACATTTTTCCTCATCTAATTGTAACAGAATATTCAAAGGTAACGAAAGTATGGCTGAATGATATATACTTGTTACACAGAAATTTACAAATGTACAAAATAACTATGAAGACAGGTCAAATTGTTCTATGATTTTAATACATCACTTAATATATTATTTTCTTGTTCAATACCTGGTATTCTATGGCATTAACTCTCTCAAGAACCCTAATTTCAAAATGAAGATAACTAAAGCTTAGAAAGGCCAAGGTTGTATTTTTTTCTTTTGGGGTCAAAAAAATTTAAATTTCAACATAAGCCTAAACCATAGCCTACCCAAATACTGAACCTTCACCAAGAAAATTAATATAGTAAACAAGAATCAACAACAATATAAACTAGATCCATGCACAGTAAAACTCCATTTGAATAGTTGTTGAAAAGAGTTTTAGAGACTCCCAAAACAATAGGCTACTGCCATTGCCTTTGATTACCTCCCAAAAATTGAGGGTGAGACTCTATTGCTGAAGATACCACATATTTTAGTTATAGAAATGGAGGAATCCCTTGAACTGACTAGGACGCCCTTCCCTGAGCAATAGCTTTCATAATATTAGAAAATGCTAAAGGAACCATGGAAGATGAGAAAGATTGTAAGAGGCAGAAGATCAGAATGTCTGCTGCTTCCCATAATTACATTTTCCCCAATTTTCCTACCTAATGCTATGGGGGAAAAGTCATCTATTTCTGTTGAGAACAGTGAAGATTTGTCAAAACTCAGAGGAGCCAAAAATCATAAAATTTTATATAAAACTGCCTCATGCTGGTTGGTAATGATTAATTTCAACTTAGTAAAAATTTCAGCTATCAATTTTCTTGAAAATAATTTTCAGAAACTGCACTCTGAGTGCTGCTACCTAATTTTGTATTAGATGATTTAGGAGTGGTTACTATTTGGAGATCTCTAAAACCTATATGTTTAGAGTTAATTCAATTTCTATATAAATGACACCTTATTTCTTACTGTTATAACTGCAAAATTCCATTAATTGTTGATGAAATAAATACATTTTAATAACAACTGTATGCAATTATTTGTGATAATGTGCTTATTATAAAGATTTATAAAATGTTAATATATACACCTGGACACACATATATAAATACATATACTAATATCCATATACATAGAATTACCAAATACATGAATAGACATACCTTTGCTCTTGTATCAAACTTTTCTGCTACAGAGGGTGTGCAGGAGATATTAAGAACAGTTATTCCCCCAAATGGGATTATCCCTTCTGATGGAACAATATTAATGGTAGACAAAAGGCTTTGATCACAAACCTGTAATCAAAAATTGGTAAGATGCTACAGTGCCTTACAAAATGATAACATCAAAGGATTGACAGGGAAGCATCTAAAGTACATCCTATACACAGGTTCACTAGACATAAGATATGGGGTGATTTTTGTAATAGAACCTGACTATATTAAATAGACAAATCATACAAATTACAACAACTAATTACTTCAATCTGGTTCATGTTGCTATCCTAACAGTCCTGATTATAAAGAGAAAAATGAATAAAACAGAAAAGCATGGTAATGAACTGTACAGTGTATCATTACTTAGTACTCATATTAAAACACTTTTCAATGTTTTCTTTTAATGAATCCAGATGACATGAAGGGAAAATTGGGGAAAAGCAAAAATTATAATTTTGGAAAGTAGAAGAACAAATTTTATAAAATGTACTCAGGAAATCTACTTATAATAACTTGAACACTGCCTTGTTTCCATCTAAAAATAGTAAAGTACTAACACAGTATATTTATTCAAATCATAATATGACCTGAAACAATTAAGAAGTGAGAAAATTATGCATTACCTTGAAATAAGCATGGTTTTGCCCTATATTGTGAAGAATGGCTTTCCTCCAAGTAGTTAAACCTTGAGAACAATTACTGAACAGTATTCTTGGCTCTAAAAAGGTGACTTTAGTGTGACCAACCTAGTTATGAAAGGAAGGGACAAATTATCAAAAATAATAGCAAATCAAATAATTTTATTTCTTAGAAAAATATGAATAACATTTACCTGTTCTTCCATATGCATACATGCATTCAAACATATAAATATATAACTGTTATTAATTTATCTAGTGGGGTCTGTTCATAGCTTGAATAGGTTTTAAGATAGACCAAAAAATAAAGCACATTTTCTCATTGGGAAAGAGAAGAAAGTAATGAAAGAAGTGACAAAAATATACCCCTACAATATAACTGGAAATTTAGTATCATGCAGAATTTTAAAATATAAATATCTTTAAAAAAGAAAATTAATCACATTCCTCAAAGTGGTGGTGGACAATAATTAACTGGTGGAATACTTCCCTAGCATATGTAAAGCCCTGGGTGTTATCCCCAGTCACAATACACACACACACATACACACACACACAAACACACACACACACACACAGAGAGAGAGAGAGAGAGAGAGGGGGGGGGAGAGGGAGAGGGAGAGGGAGAGAGAGAGAGAGAGAGAGAGAGAGAGAGAGAGAGAGAGAGAGAGAGAGAAATTACTGAAAGGCCCTAAGAGCTATTGTTTACTCTATTTTGGCATTTTAAAGAACTCAAATGTCTTCTAAAGAGAACAAGTTGTTAAAAATGAAATTTCCCAGACATACTTCTTCTAGAAGCCACCTTCATTGAGCTTTATATGAAGTTGGATAAATTATTATCCCTAAATTAGAACAGGGACACATTTAACTTTTGGTTGATAAAATTACACAAGCCCAGGGACTTGTCACTTCTGTCCAAGAAAAGTACTCCATTGAATTAATGAATAATGGAATACTATTTTCAAATGTGGCCAAAATATATGTCTATAGTATTAAAGTGAAGTAATCAGACATTATTATGTGTAATACTTTTTCCAAGTACTATTGATTTAGATGCATTTTACACTAGAATTAATAATATCATTATAAAATATGTTATTATATTAAGCTTTAATACATTCTTACAATTATTTGAAAAACATTTTTGTAACTGGAATAATAATCTTTGAAGCTAAACTTAAAGAGAAAAAGAAAAAAGTAAATCAGTTTTTATAAATATGTGATAAATTTTAATTAACAGTTTATTTAGATAGTTTCTGTTTTTCTATTCACTCTTCAGAGTTAACTTTAAAGTTCTCAGAGTTTTACGTGAAATGATCCATTTTACAGTTTAGCTGTCTCAGTTATTTCCTTGTCTAATTCACTAGTTATTTCACAGGTTCTTTTTAATTTCATACTTTATCTCATTCTTATTGCATAATTGATTAGGGAACAGAGAAAACAAATTTTACTAGAGAGGCTAACATTAAAGGCTTGAAAGCAATTTGGATATAGAAATAAATTAAAACTAAGCCATTTCTGGCATTTGTGAACTTGTAATAGTTAATTAAGCACCCTAGTCTTCCAATTCTTCATTTGTTATTAGAATTATATTATATATACTATATATGTGTATATACATTATATACCTGAGGATTTTATAGGGATGAGCCAATAAGTAAATACCACTTAGCATAGCACTTGACACAGAGTAATTACTCTATAAAATATCTATTATTACTGCCAAATCTATATTATTAAATTACTTATTTTTTATTGAATATTGTCTTCATTTACATTGCCATGTTAGTTAAAAGTACATATAGGTTGAGTATGTGAGCAAAAAGTACATTAGTAAACTTGGTAGACAAAAATCACATCAGCATCAGATAAATACTATGCATATCCTCACTGTTAGCTAAAATAACGAAAAATAAGCATGTTAGCTAAACTCTTGAAATACATATCCATATCAACCATGCGAGATGGAGAAAGAATATGTGATTTATATACAAAGCTAATAGAAGTCAGCTTCTTTCAAGCTTGTAACTGATTAAAGACCCTAATGTGTTCTGATAGTGACTTCTAGTCTCTGAAATTAGAGAGTCACTTATGAATACACTACAAGCATCTTCATAAATGAAACACAACAGATCACTATGTCTAAAAAATATAGGTGGAATTCAGTGAAAGTACATTAGTTCTAATGGCATTGGCTAAGATACGCAAGCAAAATACATGCTTAATGACCAAAATCCATATTATAAGGGCATCCTGGCTTAAGATCTACCATGGAAATAAAGTTTGTCATAGGCCACATCTTATTTTATATGACATGTTTATTTACATCTACTTTTTGAAATTTTTTATTAGATATTTTCTTTATTTACATTTCAAACATTATCCCCCTTTCCAGTTTCCCCTCTGACCATCACACCCTACTCTGCTTCTATGAGGGTACTCCTCCACCCACACACCCATTCCTGCTTTCCTAGCCTGACATTCTTTCATTTTTATTATAAGAAATATTTTATAGTAATAAAAAGCTTCACTTCCTCTTATATAAATCATATGATCTTTTCTGTACTAAATTATTAACTTGAATAATAGATTAACAGTACAATATAGTAGGAATATAATTTTCTCTACTGTATTTTATGTTGTTAATGAAACAAGTTGCTCTCAATTGCCTCCCATAAGATTATTACATATTTATTGAGCCTCTGTCAATCCTGTGTTGTTTACATAATGTTCTTAGATACAGGGGTTACTTTTTCATTCTTAGTGATCAAACAGCTCTATGAAATAACTAAAATAATAACATGAGTTCAATTTTTACATGTATATATGTGCCAAGACAACTGTATATCCAGACAATCCAGATACTATAGATGAAAATCATATTAAAGAGTAATAATTACATGTGCAATACACTTAAGTGTCAAAGTATTTCCTCCAGTGACTTGTAGCAAAAATTCTCCTTTCTCCGGAGAACTAAAACCTGGCTGCCAGTTAACTTCACATTCCAATGAGCAATATGGATCAACAATGCCTACAGAGAACAAGACAAAATAAGACAGTTAACATATTTTCATTATTGATTTTTTGAAACATTCAGGATTAGAGCTGGTGTAAAAATATAATGCCATTATAAACTTAAATCTAAAGTTAAATAAAGAGAAATTATAAGGCACTATAAAATAAGCACAATCCTAAAGGATTTCATAAAACCATAATATAAGCTGGTTTTCTTTATAGATAAAAGAAATATGCATCAAAATATAGCAATGTTTAAAAATCAACAGAAAATTTATTATGGCAATAAACATTAGGACTAGAGAAACACTGATAATAAAAAATCATTTGTGAATTGTGACAAAATTACCTCTAACTTCTGAATGTTGTGCTTTTAGGTGAAAAAATGATATCATGATTTTTAATCTGGATATTAACTTCTGTTGGAGCTAAAAGTAATAAATGCATCTGTGTATTTCAAATGTACAGAGAGGACATGCAATATCAGAAAAATTAGGTGTAAAATGATGGATGTCTTTTTTTTGGAGGGGTGGATTTTTTTTTCAAGACAGGATTTCTCTGGATAGCCCTGGCTGTCCTGGAACTCACCCTGTAGACCAGGTTGGCCTCGAACTCTGAAATCCGCCTGCCTTTGCCTCCCAGAGTACTGGGATTACAGGCGTGCACCACCACCACCTGGCTGATGGATGTCTTTAATTTCACAATTTTCAAAGGAAATGATGCATAAAAGAGCAGAAGAGATGAGGGGTCTCTGAAGTATCCCAAGAAAACAGAGGAAACTTCATCGCATGCATTTGAGTTTTGACATGAAGGATGAATGAGTGGCAATATTGCAAGATGGCAAAATGTGGGAGTAACATAGAAGTTGTGCAAAGAAATGGTTAATTTAATGTAAAAAAAAAAAAAAAAAAAAAAAAAAAAAAAAAAAAAAAAAAAAAAAAACACCAGCAAACAATACCTGATGGGAAGTTATTCCTCCAGAATAAAGAAGCTTCTGAAATTTGGGAACACAGGATGCTAAATGGAAGACATGAGTGAGCATTACAAACAAATTTTGTTTATATTTAGTTGGACTTGCATATCGTGGAAGGTTTTCTATCTTTAAAAAATGAAGCAATAGAATGCTGACCTCTAATTTTTTTCAATGGACATACAGGGAGATCAACACTCAATGAAAGGATAGACATAGTATAAGATGATCAGAAAGTGCCAAGTGATATACTTTCAATATTCTTGAATGCCAATTCTGTACTATGAACAGTAATTGATGAATGAAAGAGAGCTAGCAATTGAATTTTGTTGTCTTCAGGTCTCTCAAGATCATACTGGCTAAAAGCAAAAAAAAAAATTGATATAGAGGAATAAAGAGAGAGAAGTTTGTTCAGGCAGAAGACAGCCCATTATAATTGATCGAGTAATGGATGGGAATGCTGTGATGAGCAGCAAAAAGAGAAGATTCAATGATACAAAACAGTAAGTGACAGGACAGTGACAGGAAGTGATAAAAAGGACTAGCAATTCGTGTTGATGAGTCTATATGAAGATAATTTCTCCCTGCAATCAGCACAATTAAGTTTATAAGAATATTGTGCATATTAGGTAATAAAGAAGTCTTATGAATGACTAAAGTAAGCCTGGATTTGGTAAAATAGGTACTGCATATAATCAAGTGTTAAGAACCCTCATGAAGCCAGGCAGTGGTGGTACATGCCTTTAATCCCAGCACTTGGGAGGCAGAGGCAAGCAGATTTCTGAGTTCGAGGCCAGCTTGGTCTACTGAGTGAGTTCCAGGACAGCCAGGGCTGTACAGAAAAACCCTATCTTGAAAAACCAAGGATGTGGAGAAAGAGGAACACTCCCCCACTGCTGGTGAGATTGCAAGCTGGTACAACCACTCTGGAAATCAGTCTGGTGGTTCCTCAGAAAACTTGGCATAACACTTCTGGAGGACCCTGCTATACCACTCCTGGGCATATATACCCAGAAGATTCCCCGGCATGCAATAAGGACACATGCTCCGCTATGTTCATAGCAGCCCTATTTATAATAGCCAGAAGCTAGAAAGAACCCAGGTGTCCCTCAACAGGTGAATGGATACAAGAAAACGTGGTATAAATACACACTGGAGTACTATTCAGCCATTAGAAACAATGAATTCATGAAATTCTTAGACAAACGGATGGAGCTGGAGAACATCATCCTAAGTGAGGTAACCTAGTCTTAAAAGAACACTCATGGCATGTACTCACTGATAAGCGGATATTAGCCTAGAAGCTTGGAATACCCAAGACACAATGCACATATCAAATGATGCCCAAGAAGAAGGAAGGAGTGGCCCCTGGTCCTGGAAAGGCTCAGTGCAGCAGTATAGGGCAATACCAGAACAGGGAAGCAGGAAGGGATGGATGGGGGAACAGGGGGAGGGAAGGGAGCTTATGGAACTTTCGGGGAGGAGGAATCCAGGAAAGAGAAATCATTTGAAATGTAAATAAAAATATATCAAATAAAAAAAAGAAAAAAAGGAAAAACCAAAACCAAAAAAACCAAAACCAAAACCAAAACAAACAAACAAACAAAAAAAAAAAACAAAAAAGAACCCTCATGAAGACCAAGCTGAACATCTGCTCTATAAGTCTCTAGTCGAAGGGTGGCAGAGAGGAGGCTAGAGTTCAGCCAATGCTCTGTGATTATTCAGTGTCTGCTGTCTTCCTGTGGAGTCCCTATCTCCTCATGGTTCTTCAATCCATCTGTAAACTCTTGTACAAGACTCCCTATGCTCCATCTAATGTTTGACTGTGGGTCTCAGTATCTGCTGTGTAGAGTCTCTCAGAGGACAGCCATGCTAGACTCCTTTTCTACAAGTATAACAGAATATCATTAATAATGTCAGGGATTGGTTCTTGCTCATGATATGTGACTGAGTTTGGCCCAGTCCTTGGTTGGCCATTCCCTCTGTTTCTGTTCCATCTTTGTCCCTGCACATGTTACAGGCAGGACACATTTTGGGTCAGAGGTTTTGTCGGTTGGTTGCTGTCCTTACCCCTCCACTGGGAATTCTTCTTGGAGAGAGGAAGTAGCCACTTCAGGCTCCATATCCCTCACTGCTAGTGATCTCAGCCAGAGTTACCCTGGCCCAGTTCTAGGTCACCTGTTCATCCCATACACATATGCCCCTCCCCAGCCAATTTCCATTCTCTCTCTCCATTGCTCTCCCCACACTTGATTCCCTGCCCTGCTGAGCTACTAATCTCCTCTCCCAACAAGATTCCTTCCTCCATCTACCTCCAATATCTATTTTATTTCCACTTCTGAGAAAGATTCAAGCTTCCTCCATTGGGCCCTCTTTGTATTTGCCTTCTTTGGGCTTGCGGGAATATCCTGACTAATATCCACTTATACGTGAGTGCATACTATGGATGTCCTTTTGTGTCTGGGTTACCTCACTCAGGATGAAATTTTTTTAGTTCAATTTGTTTGCCTGAAAAATTCATCTCTTTATTTTAATAGCTGAGTAGTATTCCATTGTGTAAATGAACCACCTTTTCTTTATTTGTTCTTCAGTTGACGGTCATTTACTTTGTCCCTGAATCTGTTGCCTGCCTATGGATAGAGTTTCCCTAACTGGGCTGCCTTGTGGGCCTCAGTGGGAGAGAATAAACCTAATCCTGCAGTGACTTGATATATTTGGGTGGAGAGATACACACAGGGGCCTCCACTTCTCAAGGGAGAAGGGCAGGGTAACTGAGAGGAAAGGGGGAATGATATTAGGATGTTAAGAGTATAATGAATTAATGAAAAAAAAAACCCTACGCATCCTAAAAATTATGATGTCATTGTGTTAAAAAAAAAAAAACTCCAGGCTACAAACATGCAATAGCAACTGTATCAGAGTTTTAACCTTATTAAAGATAAAGCTTTTTCCACATTTAACATTTATCAACATTAATGAATTAATGTTTACAATTTATAATATTCTACTATGAGTAGTTGTAAAACTGTATTAAAATCATAAGGAAATTAATGATAATCACAAGAAAAAAGACTTTATATTATCTGATTTGAGGCATAACAATTTACATTCTAAATAACAATTGCTCATAAACTATAACTAAAGAGATTGAGGAGAAACTGTGGAAGGAAGGAAAAAGAGGAAAGAGGCAGGAAGCAAAGAATAGAAAATAGAAATAAATACCAAGTTATATGATGAATTGCTCACATTCTCAGGATAGTACAAGAGTAAGATTTTTTTCACTGCACTCGCTGATAAATGAATATTAACCAAAAAGTACAGAATACACAAGCTAGACCCTACAGAACCTAGGATGTTAAATGAGATGAAAGATACTAGTAAGCATGCTTCAATACCACTTAGAAGGGAGAACAAAATATTGGGAGACAGAAAAAAGGCCTGGGTGGGAGTAAGGAGAGGGAAAGGAAAAGGAGGCCAGAATCACGTTTAGAGGGAGAGAGAAGAGAAGCCATTTCCATTCAGGAGAATGAATGGAAATATGCAGCTGCCTGGGATGGGGATGGGGAGAACCTCTAGAAACTCCCAGAGACCTGGAATGGGGGAGTTTCCAGGATTCAATTGGTGTGACTTTATCTAAAATACCCAACAATATGGGAAGGTGGAACCTGAAGATACTACCTCCAATAGCCAAACAGGATCCGCAGGAGAGGAATGGTGATACCAACCCACCTACAAAAATTCTGACCCAAAATTGTTTCTGTGTAAAAGAAATGCATTGACAAAAATGGAGCAGAGACTGAAGAGCTGACCAGTGACCCTACCAACTTGGAATTTGCCCCATGGGCAACCAAACCCCAACACTATTATTGATGCTATGTTGTGCTTGCACACAGTAGTTTAGCATGGCTGTCCTCTGAGAGGCTCTAGCAGCAGCTGGCTGAGACAGATGCAGATACTTACAGCCAACCATTGGACTGAGGTATGGGGACGCTGATGGAAGAGTTAGGGGAAGGATTGAAGGACCAGAAAAAGAGGGCAACCCCATAGGAAGACCAACAGTATCAACTAACCTGGGCCTCTGGAAAATACCAGAGACTAAGTCACCAAGCAAAGAGCATACAAAGGCTGGTCCTAAGCTCCTGGAAGAGGATGTGCTTAATCCTGTGGAGCCTTGATGTGTCAGGGTTGGGGGGTTGCCTCCTGGGGGGGGGGGGCACTGTCTCAGAGGTGAAGGAGAAAAGGGGATGTGGAGAGGCATTCTGTAAGGACTAGGAGGGGCAACATTTGGGATGTAAATAAATAAAATAATTAATTAATAAAATAAAATTCAAAGATTTTTTTCACAATCACACACATATGCATGTATTGTTGTAACATCCTTTGTGAATTATTATAATATTCTATACATTTAATGTTAAATATTTATTTTATATGTATAAGTGAGTGCCTAAGTATATGTGTGTGTGCCACATGCATGAGATAGTCTTCAGAGATCAGATTAGATCCTCTTGAACTAGAATTATAGAAAGTTGATCAACCATATGGGTACTAGGAACCAAGCTTAGAGAGTCTGTAAGAACTGCAAGCACTCTTAACTACTGAGCCATCTCACTGGCCTCTGGTATACATGTTCATTTCACAGGTGTGGAAAGTAGTACCCATAAATAAATTTGCTCATGATAAAATAACTGATGAGTTGATCCTTAATCTTTATTTTACTTGCCAGCTTTGAAATACTGTGTTTTAGTTTGTTATAAAAAAAAATCACAGTAAGTCAACAAGATGTGAAGATTCAGATCTTTCCATCTCACTGTAAAAGTATGACAAATGTATAAAATGAAAAGGCAGTATTGATCAAATGGTAACTTGCAATTTTAATTATTTAAATTATATCTTATGTTTTTAAAAGATCCTCACAGCACAATACAATGTTTGTCAATTAAAATGTGTTACTAGTTAAAGCACACTTTAAAAATTACTGAGTTTGTATAATAACAAATGCATTACATGAAATTATGAGATTACACAAGCAAGGTTAAATGGATGGTTAACTAATTCAGGGGCTCATCAGACATAATAATTCAGATTTGTTTATAGTAGTGTTCTTATTAAATGACAGTCTCAAGTTTTTTTGATTTTTATATATGTATGTGTGTGTGAATGTGAATGTGTGTGTTTTCTTAATTGACTTCATCACTAGCTATAATAAAATTAATTTAAAATGTAAGAAAATGAAAGTCACTAAATCATCTTATAATTATACTCAAATTATAAAAGTAATAACTTTTTTCAGGAGTATTTGCAATAGTCAGTGTTACACATTGTTTAGATTGAGGAGCTCAGTTATGTGATTAAACACCAAGTAAGATAATAGCTTTGACAATATTCCGATGTGATGTGAATAAGTTAGTAGATTTAAAATACTTAACTGAAAAATACTGCATAAATTAAATCATAGACTGGGTTAATTTGATATATGATTATATTGTATGGATGTTTTCACAAGCAAATGCTTATTCAGCTTATATTTAATAATATCAGTGGTTCTTTCTCCGTACTTTGACAGCCTTAAATGATTTAGAGCCCATAAAGTGAATCTTGCCATTGATATGAATATGGTACTATCATTTTTTCTCAGGGCCTGTATCCTCCCACCTTGTCTTGTAAATATATGACTTGTTAAGCCACATAGTTGAACAAAAACTTATACCTACATCTCTATCTTTTATTGTGTGTTTCTGTTAGAATGTCAAAACAGAATATTTATTTTTAAGTTGTATTTACATATAAATATAAATGCCCCTAATGATAATATCTATTTACCTCTATACTCTTAACATAAGTGGACAGCACATATTCATTAGTTAATTCCTGAATACATAACTGAATAAATTAATTTCTAGATAAACAAATCAAATAAATTATTACCTTTGGCTGGACGAATAGTAAATGCAATTCCTCTTGGTGTAGTTACTGGTTTCCATTCAAATTCGGCAGGGCAATTGAGATTATTATAAAGCCTAACTGTACCACGAAAACATGTTTTTAACAAGAAGGATTGTGGTCTCAATACAATCTCATTAGAAGACAGCTCAAGTTTTACAGGCAGGATGACAGCCATCACTAAGATGTGTCCACCAGGTATGTTATTAATTTTAAAGGTGAATGATCTGTAACAGAGTAGAAACTTGCAAATTTAACTAATAGTACAGTATCTACTTATGATTAAATATTTCAAATATATTCTATAGATTACCATACAATATTAATTATGAAAATAATTATAGGGATAAATTAGATTGTCCCTGAAACATAAGAGCATACAAGTGTACAAAGTGATGTATTTTATATACTTTCTATACTTTGGGAGAAAATATAATCTATGTTACAATTATTGAAGTAAATTAATATGTACTATAAATGATTCTAATAAGCAGAAACTGAGAAATAAACCTTACTTCCAAAATTTTCCATTGGTAGAAGATTCAAATACCATCGAAATATATGTACTCGATGTAGGTGGGATCACATATGAAAATTGGTTGGTTTTCTTAAGTTCTTTCAAATCAATATCTAACTGGATCAATATATACGTAGGCAGCATATTAACAATATGAAGTAGCTGAGTATTTGTAGAATTCACACAAATATTACCAAAATTAAGGACAGATGGTCCTGAAATAAAGTAAAATTAACACAAAACTATTTAGTATAATATTACAAAACTATTCAGTATTTTATTAGACAAGATTAACTGTACTTTTATCAAGCTGAAAATATTTTCACGCTTAGAGATTATTACTTCATCTTCAATATGAATATATTTTAGTATGGAAATTTTTATGGTAAAATAAGCACAATGAAATTCCAATCATCACTTTGATCTGCAACATTTCACCAATATCTACTTCTATACATTTATTTTATTCACCAACACACAATTCATAAAAAATAATAACTTTTAACATATGATTAATTACTTTCCTAAGTGTTCGCTTTAAATGCCAAAGGCTTTCACTGTAATAATCTTTATAATTATACATAACCTCATTTTTATTTTGAGACAATATTGAACTATGTAACCAAGATCAGCTTTGAATTCATGATGCTCCTGTTTGTAGATCTATTCTTCATGTGCATCATCACCTCACATTGCTTTCAATATGCTAATTGTGATAGTTTTTCATAACTAATACATTGACTATATTTAAATATACACTGGCTTTAGTACTGATATACATGTACAAAGGTTGAATACTGACCATGCCAAAACATTTTCTTATAGGTCATTACATTTATTCTATCTCACTAGCCCCAAAACATTTCTCAAAAAAATTCACATGCAATACTATATAACCATTTTCTTTCTCAAGTTCTTTAAAATACATTTATTTATTTAATTATTTATTTATTCACTTATTTATGCATTTGTGTGTTTGTGTGTGTGTGTGTGTGTGTGTGTGTGTGTGTGTGTGCATGTAGGGATATGGATGTGCCACAGTATATGTGTCGAAGTCAAAAGACAAATCAAAACCTATTTTTCTTAACCATAAGGATTCTGGGAATCAACCTCAGGTCTTCAGGCTTAAGAGCAAGCATATTTACTCACTAAACCATCTCACTTTCCATAGTTTAAATGAATACAGTCATCTGTTACATAAAAAATTTATATGGATTCTTTCTCATAGTGAATTTTTGAAACATTCATCCAATTTTCAAAATAAATATTTCATTATTTTATATTACTAAGCAGTGTTGTGTGATGTTTAGTTTCAACTGTTAACTTGACAGTCTACAATAATCTAAGAAAAGAGTCTTAATGAATGAGTTTGTGTAGACAAGATCGGTTTGTTGGCATGTTTGTGGGAAATTACCTTAATCATCATAGATGCTATGTAATGACCCAACCCACTATGGGTGGAACCATACATGAATTTGAATCTGTGGAATGGCTAAGAGTGGGAAAGTAAGCTGAGCACTAAAGTATATAGTCAATCATTTCTCTCTGCTCTCCAGTGTGGATAAGTTATGGCTTGCTGTCCTGAGCCCCTGCCATGCTGACCTCTCCACAATAATGTACTATATACTATAAATTTGGGTTAAATAAATATTTCTCCCCTAGGTTGTTTTTGTCAGGTATTTTAATCACAACAATCAACATAAAATGAGAACACATGCTCTTTGTGTATGTATCTTAATTGTGTTGGTTTATTCACCTCTAAATTGATATTTAGTTTCTAGTTATTAGCTATTTCTGAAAGTTACTATACACATTTGATAGCAAATATTAATTTAATTATACAACTTGATTTCTTTTGGGTAAATATCTAGGAATAGGATAAGAGGAATGGTATGGCTGGGTTGTATATGGATATAGAGAGAGACAAACTATTTAAAACAGTTGTATTCTCACTAGTTGTATACAACATAAGAGTCCCATGTTCTTTGAATCACTGAGAAAAAAATAATATAATGAGGTTTTCTGTCTTAGGGTTTCCATCATTGTGAAGAAACACCATGGCCAAGGCAATTCTTATAAAGGACAACATTTAATTGGCACTAGCTTAGAGGTTCAGAGGTTTAGTCCATTAACATCATGCAAGGAGAATGGCAGCATCCAGGCAGACATGGTACTAGAGAAGGATCTTGTTCTGAAGCAGTTGGGAAACTATCTTCCAGGCAGATAGGAGGAGAGTCTCAAAGCCTTCCCTCACAGTGATATACTTCCTTCAACAAGGCCACAACTAGTCCAAAAGGCCCTGCCCACTAATACTGCCACTTCCTGAGCCAAGCATATTCAAACCACCACACTTTTCCTTCATGGCTTACTTTTAGCCATCTACTAAATTTATAGTAGTATGTCATTTTGGTTTAATTTTTGATTGCCCTTAAAAACTAACAATGTCTATTTTAACACATGACCACAACAATTAATTATTTTCTTTAATGAACTATCAAATTTTCAGCATATTTGTTAAAATTTAGCTATTGTTTTATTAAGTTTTATTATGTATACTAGTTAAAACTAAACTTTCAGATGTACAATTTCTAAATATTTTAGTCAATGTATATATTTATTTCCCTACCAGTATCTTTACAGAAAAAAACAAAAGTATTTTAGTTATTATCTGAATTATATCAGAAATGCTTTGCCAATTATTCTCTTATTTTCAAAACTAAAACATTGTATTTTCTCAAAGTTAATGATATTTTTATACAGCTACATATCTCTCTACAAATATATGGTTTGTGATCCATTTCCACCAGTCTTTTAAAGAGAAAACTGACATTTGTACATGTTTACAACATGCAGCATGTTTTCAGCATTTTTACATGTTTACAACATGTAGCATGTCTTCTAATACATGTGCATTATGAAAGAATTAAATTAATCTAATTGAAATATTTGCCACCTCACACAGTCAATTTTATGGTGCAAACATTTATAGCTTATCACCACTGATTTTCAATTATATAAAATTTTGCCATTAACTGTAGTCACAATGCTAAACAAAAGGAAGATTTGCATTCTTTGACCAATAATCCCTATTTTGTCGTCCTTCTCACACAAACCCTGGTAACAACTGGATTACTCTTTGCTTCTGTAGGCCCAAATGCTTCTTTCAATTCCATAAAACACAAGATAATATGGCATTTGTCTTAGTATGCCTGAGTTATTTCAGTTTCTTTCATATTGGATTCCTTTAGCAAAAATTTCTGTTATCAACTGTCCTGCCACCTGAGCACAGAGCTATTATCTAGTAACCTATGGATCCTGATGTTTCTTTAGTTCTAGCAAAGGTTCACAACTTAGGAAGTGAAGGACAAAGTTCTCACAATGACACATCTGTCCAAGAACAGTTGCATAATGACTGCTTTATGGTAAAAGGATCCATATTCTTTCTATTCTACCATCTTAATGCAATCTACTTTTGAGAGGCAGGAAGAATACAATATAAAATTGTGTGGATAGGGATATGACTAGGATCTAGAAGGAGCTTGTGCATTTGTATTTTAACAAATAACTGAAAATTTGAATAGACAGTTCATTAAAGAAAATAATTAATTGTTGTGGTCATGTATTAAAATAGACATTGTTAGTTTTTAAGGATAATCAAAAATTAAACCAAAATGAGATACTACTGTAAAATTATCAAATACATTATACAAAAATAATAAAAATCAATACACACACACACACAAACACACAACAAAAACAAAGACCATAGCAGATTTATGCATAATCTTACCAACAATTACTTGATGAATTTGCTTTGGTGTCAAAACTTTGCTGCAGTCAATTTTTTCATTGTGAGTGGTTGGCTTTGATTTAAGTCCTCTGGTAATCTGTTTTTCCAAAATTAATCATTCAATATTAGTAAGAGACATTTGTAGAATTCTCATGATTTGAAAATAAAATGGAAAACACTGCACTTGCCTTTCTCTGCAGAGATTCGGACTCTCTGGATGCTATTTTCTTGGTACTCAACAATCCTTTAGCTTTGAGAGAAGCACCTTTTAAAGATGGAGGTATTTCCTTTTCTATTTCTGATTGAGATAGTGGTGGTGACCTTAGGCCAGATGATGGCTCCATGCCAATATCTGCTTCATTAACTGGAAATTTGCGATTCCTATTAAAAAATAATAATGAAGATGATATGACAATATTTGTATTAATTACATATTATATAGTATTATAATTACCATTATTAACCATCAATAACATAATATAATATTATAATTACCAGTATTAACCATCAATAACATAATACCATCAATAACAATAATGATAACGAGTAACTGAGGAATTTCTTCAGAAAACACAGCAAGAAGTGCAAATATCCTCCATGGAGAACATTGTTACAGCTTCATCTATATCTATTTATCTGAGTTAGTATACTAATCTCCAGGTTTTCCTCCACTGTGTGGCCTCAACTCTTCTTAAACAGCTCACGGAGGAAGATAACCATACTCAAAAGACAGGCCACAGTCACTGAGTGGTTCAGAGCAAAGTAAAACTTATCTTTGGTTCAAGATGAAAACAATGATTGATGTCATTTATGTTCAAAAGAAACTTGCCATCAGAGTAAGCACACACTTGATATTAAATAAATTAATTCACCCCCTAATGTATGTACTCTGATTCCAACATCCTACACAACGTCTTGGAAATATACTTTTATTGAACAACATTCAAAAGAATCCCTGCCTTGGCATCTACGTCTAGAAAAAAAGCAAAACAAAAACAAAAAAACTACCTAAGACAACTCCAAATAAAAAGTTAGCAAAAGTTACTGCAGCTAAAGCAGTTAAATTTTTTGCTTTTAAAATATATTAAAATCATACTAAAAAAAACCCTCAAAATTAAAGTAACACTAAGGCATAGAGAAATAAGCCTGTTATTAATGTGACAATTAAAATTTGAATAATAATAATCTAACAAACATCATAAAACGGACATCAGATTTAAAATAAAGTTAAGATAAAAACATATAAAATGGCAGTGATTATAAGCAATAGATTTTGGGGGGGGTTTTCTTCATAAATCACTGAAAGCACAGACAAATCTGACTGTATCAAGCAAAGAAGCTTCTACAAAGCAAAGAAAATGATAAAAGGTAGAAAAAACCTTTGCAACGAAAAAGACATGCCAATTATTCTTTTATGAAGAGATTTACCAAGAACTCAAAGAAAAGAAAAAACTTCATAACAGATTTTAAATAATCAAATTAAACTGTGTAAAAATTCAAGAAATGCATACTTATTAATGAAAACTAGATGTAAACAAAATTTACTTCATAATGCTCAGTGCCTTCAGTCACCAGTAAAACAAGAATCAAAATGTCACTGAGATTATTACCTCACGTTATTAAAATGGGTATTATTAAAATGACAAAGTTAAACAAATGTTAAAAGGATGTGGAGAAATGCAAATCCAAAAACATTATTGGGGGTTGCATGCAACCACCATGGAAACTGATCTGAAAAAACCTCAAAGCTGCAAAGCAAAACAATGACAAGGAAATTAAGAATCCATTAACTTGATTTGACCCAAATGCTTTGCATGTGTCCTGAAAAGTCTGAATATACTTCATAAATATCTTCAAATATTACATTGATCAAAAGTTATAAAACTGTCTATGATGACAATAACAAATACCCTGATTTGATTATATTCAATTATTATACTATACTCCACAAATTTATGAGACTTGAGGCGCCAGAGAGAAGTAGGTCTGGTGGTGTGGTGGGGACATCCTCTTGGGGACAGGGGAGGAGGAATGGGATGAGGAACTATCAGAGGGTGGACCAGGAGGGGATAGCATCTGGACTGTTAAAAAAGATTAAAGAATAATGTAATAACATTTTTAAAATGAAGAAAACCAAATCTGGTCTCTAGGCACAATGTTTGAAGAACTATGTTTACCTCAGTGCTTCTTTGTGTAGGCGTATACTTCTTAAATTGTTAATATAGTTTGTATAGTAATCTCGATGTGCTTTTCTTTCCAGTTTTTCCAAATCAGTGTATTCATAATCAGGATCTGTATAATCATACCTTGGCATCTTTGTGAAAATTGTTCTACAAGATAAACAAGTTGTCATGTTGATATGCACACATAAACCTGTTCAATCAAGATTTAGCAAATATACATTAGTCATTTTAAATGTCAAGTCAGAGACATGAAATACTGAATTGGGACAAACTGCATTTTCTGTGAAATAGGAAGACATCACTGTATGTAGATCTTGAGTGAGGGTAAGGTATAATACTATAATAGGTTTCTTGATTGGAGAGATAAACTTCTGTTCCAGAGAATAAAAAGGGTTTCTGACTCTTAGAAGTTTTCAAGGAGTGGACTAGAATTAGAAGAAAAAAACACTGAATTTTTTCACCAGATACACTATTATTAGAGTACATATCTTCTAGGTGCCCTCCCTCTCCCATAAATCAGGATCATCAAAAAAGCCCTGTGGCTCTATGAGACAGAATACTACTAAGAAATCTTGCTGTAGTGTGGCCTAACAACTTTTTACATTTCATTGCAAAATAGGTTTATGATAATACTACACTGATTTCCCCAATGCCAAGGCTGAGGCTAGGGCAGCATAAATCATATGATATGAAGTTGCCTACTCCCTGAAAACCTCTAAAGGTCAGAAACCCTTTCTGTTCTCTGGAACCTAAGGATCTGCCTCTCCCAGCAAGAAATCTGTCATGTATACAGAGTAGCTATCTTCTCTACCAGTTTGCCATTTCAAGTCCAGATCTTGGCTGCAAATGGTCAGCAAGCACTCTCTTCTGAAGATAATTCTGAAGGTTAATTTCCCATCAACTCCTTTCTAAAAACCCACTGGATAGGGGAAACTTTTGTTTTTCAAACAACTGTTTTCTTAAATTTTAGACGTCATGAATTATCCATCAATAATAAGTTGATACAAAGAAAAAATCGCAAGAGACCTTTATAGTACTTTATATGGCAATTGATTTCTTATTCTTCCTTTTTAACACTGATAAATTTCCAATGAACTAGAGTTGACTTACAGCTTCTGACTGTCTTCATCTACCTCATTCACTCACAAAGTTTATCAAACATTAAAGACTTCCTCTATAATTAACTTGTATATATATATATATATATATATATACACACACACACACATATGTGTGTGTAAACTTAATCAAATATTTATTTAAAAATCTCCATATTTCCCATAATTCTTCAATATTATATAATAGCTTTAAATGTGGTAAAAGTTTGACAGTGATTAAAGAAATAAGGGAAATGTTTAGTTATTAAAAATGGTTCTTTCTTATTTTATTTTTATTGGATATTTTAGTTATTTATTTATAATTCCAATGTTATCCCCTTTCCCAGTTTCCCCTCCACAAATTCCTATCCCATCCTCCCTCCCCCTTCTTCTAAGAGGGTGCCAACCCACCCATCCACTCACTCCCACCACCTCACCCAGGCATTCCCCTATATTTGGGCATCAATCTTCAGACGACCAAAGGCCTCTCCTCCCATTGATGTCCAACAAGGCCATCTTCTGCTACATATGCAGCTGGAGCCATGGGTCCCTCCATGTGCACTTTTTGATTGGTGGTTTAGTCCCTGGGAGCTCTCGGGGTCTGGTTGGTTCATATTAATGTTCCTCCTCTGCAAACCCCTTCAGTTTAGCTCCTCCAGTCCTTTCTCTAACTCCTCCAATGGGGACACCATGCTCAGTCCAATGGTTAGTTGCAAGCATCTGCTTCTGTATTTAAATTCCCTCCTGGCTCTTGGACTGCTAGCTATTTTTAGAATCTAAAAATAATTCTTATACTTAAAGCCCTGAAGATGGTAACAAGGTGAAATGAAGTCCATGCAACTTAATGCCCACTGCACCTACCCCAAGGTATAAAGACAGGTAGAAAAAAAAGTACAGAGCTATAAGTTTAGACAGTCTACTATTAACATACAAGTTGGCAGAAAATGATTCTTTTAATCTTGAATATACTAAAATATTTCTAGGATAAAGGCCAGAAAATCATGTATTAGCCACTATTATCTTATTAATGGTAGCTTAGCAATTTCTTTGAGGTTATAATAGACTTGAAGTTTAAACACTCCTTACAAATAGAACAATGAAATATTTATGTCAAGGAGAAATATGCGTTTGAGGTGACAAAACAGGATAACTGTTAATAGGTTTCATACAATTTAAATTGTTTTATTCAAATGAATTCAAATTCACAATCATATTGAAAAATATAACTACTCTAGGCTATAATTTCAATAGTGATTTCTATCATTTATTTATTGGTATTCATAATATAGTTTTAAAAGTATTTTGTTACATATGCACCTGGAGCCATGGGTTCCTCCATATATATTCTTTATTTGGTGGTTCGGTCCCTGGAACTCTGGGGGGAAGGGAGGCTGGTTGTGGTGAGGCAGGAGGGGCTCAGCACCCTCACAGAAGCAAGGGAAGGGGTAGGATAGGGGATTTGAGGAGGGGAAAACAGGAAGGGGGATAATATTTGAAATGTAAAGAAATAAAACAACCCATACAAATTTAAAAAGAGAAATCCAATGTATTAAAAAAAACAAAAAAAAATTATTTTGCTTGCCATTCATTTTGTCACAATTATACAGTAGAGAGTACAAAAGGTTAGATAAGTCAAATCCTATAGCATTCAACAACTGCTGTACTCCTCATACAAATGGAAGAACAAAAATTCATTCTGATTATTAACCACAGCAATTTCTTTCCATTTAAACACCAGGATCTTGCAGATCTCTGAATATTATCTTGGATATTTTATTGTTCAAATTGTAATTTATTAACATTACATGGTACCTGAAATGTTCATGGTGGTCTCCCGACCTGATACTTGCAGCTCTATCATTGGGAAAAGCAATCATTGCATTCTTTGTTGACTCATCATGTAAACAATGATTATGAAGTTTCGTTGCTGTTGACCGAAGCATTGCAGCTACAGGTGGAAGATCGTCCTTTTTCTCTGAATCTTTAATCACAAAGTGCCTTGTGGGATTACTGACCAAGGGGGATATCCCTTTAATAAAATTGAAAAATTAAGGCGGCATTTAGTACTTTGTATTGTACATTTCCAAAAAATTAGCCACAAATATTTAATACATTAGATAACTGGTGTGGTGATTCGAACAACCCTCATAGATTCATAGATATGAATGTGTGGTCATTAGGCAGTGGCTCTACTTGACAAAGATTATGAGTATGGCCTTGTTAGAGGAGGTGTATCCTGTTGGACAAAGTGTGTCGCTGGGGGGGGGGGGGTAGACTTTGGGTTTTCAAATGCTTAAGTCAGGCCCAGTGGCTTTCTTCCTGATGTATGCCGATCCACATGTAGAACTCTCAAATCCTTCTCTAGCCCAATGAACATAATGGACTAAACCTCTGAAACTATAAACAAGCCCCAATTAAAAGCTTTCTTTTATATAATAAGTTGCTGTGGTCATGGTATCTCTTAACAGCAACTAAACACTGACTAAACAATTGATTTTATCAAATGCTAAATTCTCATGCACACTGTGAAGATACAAATCACTTGTATCTTCTTGTAAGATACTTGTAAGATATTAATACAACATATGGGCCTATATAAACCAATTTAGCAAATTATATATACATATATATATAACTAGATATATATCTGTATCTATAGTTTATATATATAGCTTATATATATATATATATATATATAGTTTATATATATATATATATATATATATATATATATATATATATATATAGTTTATATATATATAACTAGAGGAAATTAGTTTACTTTAAATTCCAGGGAAAAAATAGAACAAATAAAGCATAGCAACCATTAAAATATTTGAGAATCTGCATAAGACACCTCAAAAAAGCAACATAACATCTACTAGAAATATGACAGAAAAATAAATCGTTGGTAAAGCCAGAGATGTATTTTTTCTTTTTCTTTTCTATATTATTTGTTTACATTCCAAATGATTTCCCCTTTCCCAGTTTCCCCCTCCCTCTGAGTCCCATAAGCCCTCTTCCCTCTGCCTGTTCTCCAATCAACCCCCTCCTGCTTCCCTGTCCTGGTAATCCCCTACAATGCTGCATCAAGCCTTTCCAGGATCAGGGCCCTCTCCTTCCTTCTTCTTGAGAATCATTTGATATGTGAATTGTGTCTTTGGTATTCAGAGCTTCTGGGATTATCAGTAACTTCATTCCATGTGTGTACTTTTGTGATTGGGTTACCTCACTTAGGATGATATTTTCCAGTTCCAACCATTTGCAAGCCAGAAATGTACTTACATGTATGCCCCCTGTAAATATTTGAACAGGCCTTCTACATGACTTTGATAGATTCTTTAAAAACGGGTAAAGCCCTGTTTTGACCATGTTTGATACACATATCTTATACTGAAAATGAATATCACATCACAGCTCTGTAAGACTAATGCAGTAACATACCAGGATTAATTTTCACCCCAACTTTCTTAGTGTAAGCTTTGCAAGTGCTGAAGAAATCTAAACTTATATAATGAAAAGGTTTCATTGACAAAGACCGTAGATTATCATCTGCCACTGGTCCAATAATCTCGATCACTTGCTTTACTTTAAATACTCCAATTTGATGTGGAACAAATGAGCATATCACATTCTAAGGAAAAAGATAATGTAATCAATACTCTATTGTTAGAAAAATAAAAACAATTAGTACAACAGCCAAAAAGAAAAAAAGTATCAGTTGAAAATAATCCAAACTTACTTCTACAGATTTTGCTATAGGATCTGCCTCTGAGGAAAAGTAAAGTGGGTAAGAGAGAGAAAGAAGAGAAAGGAGAGAAAAGAAAGAGGAGAGAGGAGAGAGGGGAAGAGACACAAGGAGAGGATTAAATAGCACAAGAATTTGAGGTCATTTTTCATTTAATGTTTAAAGAAGCTGTTAGAAAACAAATAGTCAAATTAGTAAGATAGCTATACAGTGTTTTCAAAGCTCTGACATTGAAAGAGGAAGTAAATTTAAACAGGTATAAATAGAAGCCAGAGACACTCTTGAGAAAGAGTTACTAAACATTACCTGAGAAGCACCTGCCATCAATTCTGTTAAAGCACAGTGTTATAACCTCAATTCTAGGTATCTGCTTCTGTAAACACGAGTAACTGTAGACATGAATTTCCCATTATAAAGACAGTCATGTCAACCCTCTATTGATTAAACCCATCGATAAAGTAATGGTTTAAAAATATTGCCAAAAACCTATAAAAGCTATAGAAAATATGTATGATTGCTCAGACCTACTGAAACTTCTCTTTGAGGTAGCATGTAATAAATTCTGCTGGCCTCTCACCTCAGTAGATGGTCTCTATATGAAAGGGATGGTTGCACTGTCCCCACCCCCTTGGTATTTTTGTTATAACATGTTTCTGGAAAAAGAGAAACTTAATTGGCTACACACAACAAAGAAATTTATAGAGAATTTGTCTGGTAAGTCAGAAAAAAAAATGTATCAATAACCCAAACCACAGTAAACCTCACAGCAATTTGGTTTTCAGCATTTCAAAGAAGTGTTATCGGCAATACCAAGTTTTTATCAGAAAATTATTTTACAACAAAAGAAACAATAAAATTTGGCCACCACGCCAGAAAGGGATCATAATAGTAAGTGTCTGTGAGGAAAATCAAATGTTGGACTTAACCAAAAGATTAAGGTAAGTTTCTTGGCTACTGCTAAAAACTCCCTATCAGAGTACACAGCATGCATGACCTCAGCATTTTTGTATGAACTACTTGATGGAAGATTAAATGCCTTCCCTTTACAGCAAGAACTAGACAAAGTAGTCTCTTTCACTACTTGTATTTAACACTATGCTAGATGTCCAGATAGAAATATTAAATAAGAAAAATATTCATGAATCTAAGTTGTAAAAGAAAGCATAAAATAAATCTATTCAAAGGACATGATCTTATTTACCAAGGAATCTACTTAAAAATGTGATCACCCATAAATGAATTCAGGGCATTAGATATACTAGCAAAGAACAACCCATAATGAATTATGAAACTAAACTAAATTTGCTTATCAAAACAACCAGGACTGTTAAGAATATTTTTAATGGGATTACAAGGGCCGGGGTACAATTCTATGGGAAAATACTTGCCACCCATGCAAAAGACCCCATATTTGATTACCAGTACTATAAGAAAATAAAGTTCTTGTCTAAAAGGAATCAAAAATTGATGTACTGGACACTAGTAGCAACACTGAAAGCATTTAAAACACACGAATAAGCAGCAAGATATCTGTCCTCCATAGACTACAAGGCTTAATATTGTAGAATGGCAAAAGTCACCACAAGGATATATAAAAGTAACACAGATGTCATCAACATACCAGCTGCATTGTGTATGCATCATGTGACATAACAATTATAGATGGTGTGTGAGACACATGGCATCAGATTTGAAACCATTGTATGTATTAAGATACACACTTTTATCTATACATACAAAGTTTTCTATTGTTATAGAAACATACTTGTTTAGAGGCTCTGCTAGTGCATGACAAATATAGAGGGGGACACACTCAGCCAGCCATTGAACTGAGCACATGCTCCCCGATGGAGGAGCTAGAGAAAGGGTCCAAGGAGCTGAAGGGGTTTGCAGCACCTGTTGTTCCTCCTATGGTGCTGCAATACTCTCTGAGCAATACTCTCTGAGTCTGAGCTCCCAGGGACAAAACTATCAACCAAAGAGTACACATGGAGTTACCCATGGCTCCACATGCATAGGCAGCAGAGGATGGCCTTGTTGGACATCAAAGGGAGGAGAGGCCCTCAGTCCTGGAAAGGCTCAATGCAGCAGTGTAGGGGAATACCAGGACAGGGAAGCTGGAGGGGGTTGATTAGGGAACAGTGGGAGGGGAGATGGCTTATGGGATTTTGGGGGAGGGGAACCAGGAAAGGAAAAATCATTTGAAATGTAAATAAAGAATATATCTAATAAAAAATAAAGAAAATTAAGAGTTTCAATATTCTTCTGCCAGTATTCCTCAGCAAATAAGTAATAAATTTGTATACATAATTTATATACCTATATACCTATGGTCACATAAAACCTGCTCAGGCCAAAAAAACAAAAACAAACAAACAACAACAACAACAAAAACAACAATAACAGAAAAAAAAAACAAAGAGTCAAGTAGAGAATGCAGAAGTTCTGTTTTAGAGTACCTAGAAAAACAAAGTTATTGGAGTAGCCAGTCATACTAACACCAACCCCAGAATCACAGGAGTTGGCCTGGTGCCAATAGAAATGTCTTAGTGTCCACATTTTCTTTTTGTTCTTCTTCAACACAACCAGCTGAAATTAGGTAATTACTACACATTTCAAATTTCTAATTTTGATTAAACCTGCAAGATACCATTCATATGATTGTTACACAAAACCCTTCCTGAATGGAAATAAAACACATGTTCTTTGGGTTTTAATGATACTAGAGAACCCATTTAACACACTAGTTTTCTAAAGCCATACCTGTTTCTGTTTATGTATTATACTTGCTTAGTACAATAAAATGTTTTAGAAGCAATAACTATATTTCACACCGGACTTGACCATTATATGCTTTTACTAGCACATTGTAGACACTTAACAAAGAATTATGGATTCTCTATGAGTGTATTTATAACTAATTCTAGGCCACATAAGAGACATACTTCATAAACACTAGTAGATCAGATGTGGTTCTTAATTCTTTGTATAGTATTTTAGCAGGAAAAACTAGCTGAAGTGTTATAAAAAAGACAAAGAATGAGATAGCTTACCTGAATACATCCTTCATCTATTTTTCCTCTTTCAGGATCCATTTTAAAGTGTGCAGTTTTTTGAAAATGGTACATCACAGGAAGTGATATGGACTGATTTTTTACAATGCAAAGAATATCTGAATGTTCACCCATGCGACAAGGTGCAAAAGTAAGCGATTTTCCTGGATCAAAGTGTAATATTACAGGAAGTCCAGAGCCTGTCAGTGCTAATTCTACTTTTTGAAGTCGATTACCTAAAAAATTAAATAAATATTGAACACAGTGAGGAGTGTTCAGAAAATCAAAAATGTATTTGTCCAGCCCACATGATATCACTCTAAAAGTTTGATGATAAATAAGAACCCTGCTCAAATGTGAGCAAATGCAGTGACTGCCTTCTCTGAACTACACATAATTTTGTGTCTTGACACAAGAATAAAAATGAATCTGATCTGATGGATTCACATTCTGAAGAGTAAGACAGACAGAGAGTAACCACATTTTTAACACTCACAAATGACTATATGTAAAGGAAAAATAGAAGAAGACAGAATACAAAGCATTAAGGACATTGTTTTAGGTAGATATTCAAATGGTCCACTTTTATACACACAGTGACATTGGCAAACTTTCAATAGAAAAGAATAACCATGAAAAGTGTATTACAAGCAGAAAGAACAAAGTCAAGAGCTCTAAAGTACAAACTAGCTTCTCATGTTAAAAAAAAAAATAATAATAAGAAACCAAGAATAAACATTACCTCAGGATAAAGGATTAGACAAAGCAATATCTAGCAAATGGACCTAAGAAACAAACTGCTATAGCCATTTTAATATGTAACAAAATTAACCTCAAACCAGAACTTACCAATAGAAATATGGAAAGACACAACATACTCATCAAAGAAAAAAAATCCACCAAAAGGCATTTCAATTCTTAACATCTCTGCCCCAAACAAAAGGATACACACGTTTGTAAAAGAAACACTACTATAGTCCAAATCACATGGTGAACCTCACAGGCAACTAGGGCCTCCTCCAGAGAATAAGTACATAAGTACTGTGTTGCATTGAATTAAATTGTTGGCCAAGGAATCTCATGGAAATCCCCAAACAACAGAAGCTATTTCTAAGGCAAAGGTTTGTTCTCTGCAAAATTACAGCATTTCATAATTTTATTAACTTTATACTTACTTTTCATGGTGTTGGAGTTATCATCTCTCAAAAATCCATCTTTACTTCCCACAAAATCAAATCTCACAAAGAGGGCATAGTCTTGCCTATGTGCAGGCCCAACATCCTTTTTAATATCAACTACTAACCTGTAAATATCATAATCCATTATTCTTAAGGCAGAGGTGACATATTTTTTTTGTCATTTGTCAGTATAAATTATTAACCTAATCCTTAAATCTATGCAACCAGATGGATACGAATAAAAATAGAGCTGTTACCCATTTCCCAAATCTACTAACAAAGGATGATCTCAGAGCATAAAGCTCAGGGAAAAATTAATTAATACAAATATTTCTAAGACAAGACTAGTTTAAAAGTCCCAACTATTCAAGACCTACATCACAGGCCACAGTGCATTTTTTTTTCCTGGAGGAATTCTTTGTAACTAAGGACTCTATAATAACACATATCACCACAGTAGTACCCTGTTATATATTTTTTTCTCTTGTGAACTAAATTTATATTATTAATCATGTTCATGGTAGTGGACAAGTAATTAGAGAATATGATTTGATATGAGGCAGAACTTCCTAGAGAAATGTAAAGGAGGGATAGAAACAAAAGAAAGATTCAGGCATAGATAGATTATACCATATGGTTGGCCATTGACTATATTTATCTAGCTTACCTACATGCTATCTCTTCTGCCAGTGGACACTCAAATACAGAGAAAGTTGATGTGTAATATTAAATTGGAATACATGAAGTGTTCACAACATATTTAACAAGGACTTCAAATATTCATACCTAAATTTCCTTACTAGATTTCCAAATAAAGTTAAATGCTGTTATAGGAAATAAAATTTGCATCTGTTTCATAGTATATAAGGGTGGAGGAGGCTGAAGAGGTGGCTTAACTGTTAGAATAACCCAGGCTTGGTTCCCAGCAAACACACTAGGCAACTCATAACAATGTATACACTCAGAGAAGAAACACAGACATACACATAAAATGAGGTAGTAATCTTATGTGTTGAAAATTATCTTATAGATTTCCCAAAGAAGATTCCTATACAAAATATCATTAAGACAATTTTGATTTTATGAGTAGGCCAATTATTGATTAGCTTTCTAACTTAAGTTTTCTTTTTGGGGTTGATATTTGCTTTTTGTTTGTTTGTTTCCTTGTTTGCTTTCTTTTGTTATTTCCTGTACATATGATGAAGCAACAGAAAAGATAAAGGTCTATTTTAGTTCACAATTCCACGTCAAATTCCATCAAAGCATAGAAGTCAAGGCAAAAATGTAGTTAGTCGCATAATAATTACAGTGCAGAGCAGAGAGAAATAAATACATATGTTAGAGCATTCAATAAGCTTTTTGTACTCTTATACAGCATAAGATTCAAAAACAGAGAATAGTGCCACCCACTTTCAGAATGGGTCCCTCCACCACTTAAGGTAATCTTCTATATACATGACCATAGGCCAATCTGATGTACATCATATTCTCTTAAATTAAACATAATTAGGCCTTCAAAATATGGTATCACTAAGTGACAATGTAATGGAAGTACACTGAAATGACCCTCCCACAGGGAAAAATGCTAGAATTAGGTGGGTTATTTACACACAAATATACTAAAGTATGTTGTTGTTTGAACATTGATAGGATTCAGTCAGAAAGGATTTTGTCCCAGTAAGAGCATATATTTGCCTTCTAACATGTTTCACTATGATATCAAACAAGTCTGGGTAATTCACTTTTGCTTACTTTGGGCTGAAACAAAATGTAATGACAATCTTTTGATATGGGAGCAAAGTCCCTTCGTTGGGAACACAGGTCATAAAATCAGTCATATCTATGTTCTTTATTTTGTTTAAATAGGAGAGATCATTTAAGGCAATATCTGTCCTTTGATGAATATTTGCTCCCTGTAACATAAAAAAGACAAAAAATCATATGAGGGCAAAGTAAATAACACATTTTAAAAAGTTTTTAAAATTTTCAGAATGTAGAAAATGAAGAATAATTGTCTATAAAATAGCATATACCTAAATTTGACTAAGGCACATGATCCAACTCAGAACTTGAGTTAGCGATTTGCAAGAAGCATTTATCTGGTTTAATTCAGACATGACATACCATTTTTGCTAGATCACTTACCAGCTCTTCTCCAACACAATCATCTTGCATTATTGCCACCCAGTTTACAGTTTCAGGGCTATTGTTATACAGAAGGGCATGCTCAATTTTTGATGTTCCAAAGAACACAGAACCAAACCGTATACAATCCAATTTCCTTTCACT